>NC_140543.1:13878536-14478536 GCF_057382185.1 Mchenga conophoros
GCTAGTACCGCTTGCCACGAGTTCCCAGAATCCTTTGCGGTTCTACCCGTGAATGACGTCACATTTTCAATCTCTATATAATATGCGTGTTAAATTTTATATTTGGGGTAAAATATCAAGTCTTTTCAAGTAAACCGGTTCAAGTCCAATTCAAGTCCCAAGTCATTGGTGTAAAAGTCCAAGTCAAGTCACAAGTCTTACAACATTTTTTCAAGTCAAGTCTAAAGTCATAAAATCGAGTCTGACTCGAGTCCAAGTCATGTGACTCGAGTCCACACCTCTGACTTCTAGCCAATCATTTTACGTTTCCGAGGATAGTAGGCGGGTCCAGGTACGTACGTTCTTTTAGAGCAGAGCTACAGATTAAAAATGCCCAAGGCGAAGCGGTCAAAAGTCTGGCTGTACTTCACAGCAAAAGAACTCAGCAGCCTGCAACAAGTGCTTTAAGCTGATACTGTGATACTGTCAAAGGAGGTAACACCTCAAATCCGATTAAACACCTGGCGACGCGTAGCGTTTTTTTTTAAAAGCCCAGAAATGCACTGTATTTGATAGCTTGCTGCGAGACCTCACACGAGCGCATCTACTGCGGTGGGTTGCCTGTTATCGGACCCGGAGTTAGCAACATCCCCCAAAAACACGAAGAGGAGAGTCCTGGCCCCTAGCCCTGCCAGTGTAGCAGAAATGATGACGGATGATGGTGGCAGCAGCAGCCGTTCTTTTCTGCGTGAGTAGCTAATTTACGTTGAGTAGGCTAACCACGTTATTACATTAATGCATGTAAGGTGAACTAGCAAACCTCATCATAGCTACATGCGGCTGTCTTCTTGTTTGATGGCAGATATTCCCTTCACCCTGGCCAAAAAGGCTAAAATGACCAAAGAAAAAGTGGGAAACAGTTAAACATGAGAGGTTTTTGGACAAAGTTTATGTTTTTTCCATTGTTGAAGCATTGCTTCCAGCCAAGAGTGATACCATATATGCCCCATAGCTGCAGAAAAGGCTAACATTTTTATCTTTTTACAAAAAACTGCTGAACATGAGAGGTTTTTGGACCAATTTTGTGTTCTCCATTCTTTAAGCACCGTTTGAGCACCGTTTGAACACCACCGATTTGGCACCGGTATCGGATAAAACCTAAACGATACCCATCCCTATATATATATATATATATATATATATATATATATATATATAAAGTCAAACAAACACTGTGGCATCACTGAGAGTTAAAAACTGTCTAAATTCTTTCATCTTTAATAAAATGATCAGGGTTGCTGCTTTACCAGGTGCAACATTTAAGTTTAACATCCAGGCATCCATGAAAACAGAATTGATTAAATTTAATGTATTTCAGAAGTTAGCAGAAAGTTGGCTCAGAGAGATTTCTTGTGCTTGTGCTGGAATTAAAACGGTCTGCATCAGACCAGCGTGGTTTACCCTGCTGTGTCTGTGAGTTCAAAGGGTCTTACTTTCTTAAGTGTAGTGAAGGACCGAAGGTTTTACATTGTAGTGCAAGTCCTTTAAATGAATACTGCTTTAGTTTTGTACAGAACTTTTTCATTTTCAGAATCAGAATCAGAATCAGAATACTTTATTGATCCCTGGGGGAAATTATTTTTTGTTACAGTGCTCCATTTTAAACCAACATTAAGACAAGACAGACAATACGCTAACTAAGAATAGTACAATATATACATATATATACATACATACATACATACATACATAAGTCACTTATAAATAAATATTTGGAAAAGAAACATGTGTAGCTGTAGCAGCAAACAGTGTGTTAAGTGGATGCGTTGTACAGGGAGATGGCCACAGGCAGGAATGATTTCCTGTGTCGTTCAGTGGTGCTTTTCGGTAATCTCAGTCTCTCACTGAACGAGCTCCTGTGACTGACCAACATGTCATGGAGTGGGTGGGAGGTGTTATCCAACATTGTCTTTATCTTGGACAGCATCCGCCTCTCCGACACCACCTTGAGGGAGTCCAGCTCCATCCCCACAACATTGCTGGCCTTACGGATCAGTTTATTAAGTCTGTTGGCATCTGCGACCCTCAGCCTGCTCCCCCAGCATGCAACAGCATAGAGGATCGCACTGGCCACCACAGACTCATAGAAAATCCTCAGCATTTTCTGGCAGATGTTGAAGGACCTCAGTCGCCTCAAAAAATAGAGACGACTCTGGCCCTTCCTGTAAAGTGCTGTGGTGTTTTTAGCCCAGTCCAGTTTATTGTCAATGTGTACTCCAAGGTATTTATAGTCCTCCACAATGTCAACACTGACCCCCTGGATTGAAACAGGGGTCAAGTGTTTCCTGGTCTTTTTGATATACAATATACAATATGTGCAAGATCCAACTAATCCACACACTCTTTCAGTTACCATAGGAACATGCCTATCACATGCTACAACAATTTAACTTCACTGGGCTTGGGGAGACATTCATTCATGTACTCCACCGTGCAAAGGCTGGATTCAAATTTAGCTTTTTTTTTGAGGTCTAATCTACATTTGGGGAATAATTATTGCTCACTTAGAAAGAAATGAACAGTCTCTAAATTTTATGGTTTATTCATTTTTTTATGGAGGCAACAAAAATCCAGAATAAAAACATTACATTAAAATCTAAATTGATTTTGGCATCATTGAGTGAAATAAGTACTGGATCCCCAACCATCCACCCATAGATTACAGGTGATTACAATCAAGCAATCAGTCAATCAGTTACAGATACTTGCTTTATGTATAAAGTACACTTAACATAATCAGTTTCTTTGACCTCTCCACCATCATGGGCTATATCAAAGAGCCATCAAAGGATGTCAGGATTAGAAGTCAGCAGGAAGTTAGCTCGCTAGTTTCCACCTAAACATGATATGGCACGTTCTGACTGAGAGATTTCTGAAAAAATAAAAACGTACAGCTCTGCCATCTCTTCCAACATAAATGAAGACAGAAAACTAAACAGCAGTGACATTTGTAGGGTTACTGACGTTGGACTAGCTGGTATATAATGATGTGCTATGTGATCGCTAGCGACACAGCTATGTTAGCATAACATAAACACAGTGAAGCTAGAGGATGAACGCTAACATTTTTCACTTGATAAAAGTTAACGTGATGGTTAGGGACAAATGCAATTGCATGTCGGGATGCTGGAAATGGACCAAAGTTAAGTCAGGAGAATAACTGAGATCATCCACCCACAATATGAGGTTAGTCATTAATATACTGCAACAACATGGGAATAGAGCAGCTGCGAGAGAATTCAACATTAAAGAATCAATGGTACGGAAGTGGAGGAAGCAAGAAGAATGAGTTGAGTAAAATTTGACGTATTTGACTGTTTTGTTTCCCTTAGTGCGCCTTATGATCTGGTGTGCATTATGTATGAAAACAGACCCGTTGATCGACAGTGTGCCTTATGGTCTGAAAAATATGGTAATAATTATTGTCAATAAGGGTGGGGCAGAGGTAAATTTTAAATAAGAAATATGGAATAAAAAACAAAAAACAGAATACAAGATAAAAGATAAAGAAAATACGAACTACAAAGTCCTTAATCACACCCCAAATCTCAAGACCCAGGATCCAAGTGAGGATGACTTTACTCCAAAAACATTCGTGAAAAGAATTATTCTTGCCTAAGACACTCACATGGATATGTAAACACTGCGGATTAGTGCAGTTTTTTCAAGCCAGCTTCAAGACTTGAAAAAACTGCCTGAAGCATGTATGTGTACTTACTGCACTCTACTGGAACATTTCAGTTCAATTCAATTTTATTTATACAGCACCAAAGCAGTTGCCCCGAGGTGCTTTATTTTGTTAGGTAAAGACCCTACAGTAACACAAAGAAAACAGAGAAAACCCAAGCGACTCTCTTTGAGCAAGTGCTGTGGCGACAGTAGGAAGGAAAAACTCCCTTTTAACAGGAAGAAACCTTCAGCAGGATCAGGCTCGGGGAGGGGCGGCCATCTGCTTCGACCGGTTGGAGGTGCAGTGAGGAAGACGGGACAAAAGACTTGCTGTGGAAGAAAAATAGAGATTAATAATGAGTAATAAATAAATACATAATGGGTGGTAAGCAGTAATCCTGAAGAATGGGGTGATATGGTACTATAAGGTCATTAAGATAAGACAGGCTTGATTATTCAAGACCTCATATGCTCTTTTCTGTCTCTCTTTTTATTATTGTCATGTTTCTTTTCCATGCAGGCACAATTTACCCACTAAACCACTGAAAACTCCAAGAAACTTTTTTTAAACACGAGAACATTTTATTTTTTTGCTTGAACTATATCCATGATCTTAGCACCAAGACAGTGGAAATCCCATCCTGTAAAAGATTTCTTATTGCTTCTTTGCAATTAAAGACTAAAGCAACACTACCTGCCGAAAAGTGTGCTAGTCAGCTTCAACATCAACTACAGTAATTCTACACATGCACAGATGCATGTGGACAATTATTGTAGGCTCTTTACCTCACAATGTAAAATTCTTTGAGGCAACTGTTGGATTGAATTGATGCTAAATAATAATAAAACCAAGTTGAATTGAAAAATGGAAACAAACAAATTAGACTGTGATTCATAATCTTAACAGACGTGTTGTCTAATCTTCATTATCAAGGTTTTGTGACGACAAGGCTTCGGGATGTAGTGTTAAGTAGCTTTTAAAGTGTTGGTAAGTTAAGCACATCGTGCAGCACTCAAGCCGAGGAAGGAGGAAAACCTACATGGTCTTCACAGGACAGTAATAAATATTAAACTACCCAACGGAAAATAAAATTATTGTTTCTGTTTTACGGTTGCCTTTCTGTAAAAGTCACTGATGACACATTTAAACATTTCTTACATTTGGAGCTGACCGCACATGTTGCGGCCTGCATTCAGAAATTATTGTTGAATCTTGTGTTATTTTCAGTAAACCATTTCTATTTATAGCAGTTGGATCCTTAACGACACTCTGGAGAACTTTTGTCTGCTCTCGGTTTGTTCCCAGTCTCTCTGTGTTCCTCTTTTCTGTTTCCCCCCCGCCCATCACCCCCAACCAATCGAGGCAGATGGCACTCCTCCCTGATCCTGGTTCTGCCAAAGGACTTTTCCTGTTATAGAGGACTGTGTGATGGTTGGGCTCCTCTAATACTGTACAATCATCTCAAGCACATTGAGATGATTGTACTGTGAACTGCCCAGTAGCTCTGAATTCTTGGCACAAGAGACGCCAGCCTGGAGAACTCAACGTGACCAGAGTCACCACATTTATTGTGCAACAGATGAAACCGTTAGTTATGTTCACTGTTTGTGGATCTATGTAGCTGCCAAGAGGCTGTTTGATAAACCTTTGATATAATTTTAAAATGAAACGCATCCACACTGAAATCATAAAAACACTGGACACAAACAAATCTGTGTGCAAACGGTGTGTAAGAGCTTTTTATTAGGACAGCTCTGTCAGCAACATTTTTCTTACCTGAAAAATAGTTCACACCCACAGTCTTGAGACACAAAGTCCTAGCAGTCTTAGAAACACACACAAAGAAAGTTAAAATGCTTAGAATTTGAACTAAACACTTTTGGGATGGTTTGCTGTTCCAGCTCCTTGTCACACTAGGCTTGGTTGGGTTGAGCAGCCATGCTCCGTCTCTGGGTGTTGTCCTGTGCTCCTGCTCTTCAGCAAGCTCACCTGCTCCACATCTGCCTCATCAACATTGTCTGCATCATCAGAGTGGAAAACAGGCTCTCCTGATCCCTCAATGTGCCTCACCTGTGGTCTTTAAGCTCCTGAGTGTAATGTCCTTGTCTCTCCACTTTACAACGTTCTCGCCGTGGCTGAGGAGCGGCTCAATCCTCAGATCCATTTCCCTGTCCTTGATGAGCTGGTCCAATACTTCTGGAATCCCTCATTGAAAAACTCACAACTTCTGCTTGCCCACCCAGCAACCCATGACCTCAGCTGCAGTCACAAAGCAAACAACTGGCCCTCCCACAGCCTCCCCCCCGCGCATAGTGAGTAAGCTCTCTCTTATTCTCTGCAAGCTCACCTTTGTCTGCAGTATATCTGCGAACCAACTTACCTGGATTAATCTACCTCTCGCCCAGTGACTCATCTCTCTGCCGCCTGCTCTGTCTGTCTGAGCCCTCCTCGCAGACATCTGCTCCTGAGTTAATAAACGAGCTGTACTGTGAAGCGCTCTCTCCTGGGTCTTGCTTAAGAGACTGCCTTTTAATATTGCTACTTTCACATTTCACACGATCATTTATCACAAATAACTTCTACCATTCTGTTTTTTTCTTATAGTCTCTCAGTCTTTTGCTTGAGCCACACTGAGCATCTCAGGGAAAACAATATTCAGCTATTTCAGTTTCTTCAGTTGGATTTTCTCCTGCTTTTTGGGCTTAGGATTGGAGGCTACAAGTCAATGTGTTTTTCCTAGAGTACATATAGAAACAGGTGTGTGGTTTTATGAAGATTGCAGGCACCCGACACAACCTGTGGATTCAGAATCATTTTAAATCATTAGCATGCAAATTTATGATGTACAGCGTAGAATAGCGCTATAAAAGACAGGTAAGAACAAAACAGGCCAGTGTGCATGTTTAAGGAATTAAACTGTGATTTTTAGTGTTCATGCTGTGGAAGTCAGTTGCCTCTGTGTACTATTATTTCTTCCACTTTGATTAAATATGAGAAAATCTATTTTGGTTTCAATGCTCAGTTTATTTTCCCACACCAGTTCAGTTATTTTTTTGAGCAGGGTAAGAACAGGCTGTGTTAGTATAAGCCCAACAAGGGCTGAAAACAATGACCATAAACTCTCTGTGAAGCATGCTCCATACTGGAACTATGTTAAACGGCAGTGTTCCTTTTTAAATAAATAGGAAATAGTTAATGAGGCCTAATGTGTTTGTGTCACATGGAAAATTTCAGTGTAAGTTATCCAAATGTTGCCTTAGAAAATCGTGAAAATAGCAAAAATAGCATAGGGATGAGCAATACGAGTTATTTATAGCAGGCATTTCTCTATATTGAATTCAATTCAATTTGATTCATTTCTGTAAATATCTACCTTTTTTATTTTAAGTAAAAAAGTGCTTGATGTGCTGACCTGACATGAGCTTAATATAACTGAAATGTTCCCCTGTGGGGAAGAATTAGAAGAATTATGCAGAGGGTCCATGAGAGCCTGAGCGCTGCAGAAAATGAAGATCATAACCAGATTTCTGTGGTAACCTTCTACCATTTGAATACATTTAATGCAACAGATTATAGCACCAAGGAGACAATAGAATTAAAACATAATCTGCAAAGCTTTTTGTAATTGTTACTAAACCATTTACCCCATTGTCAGATTTACAGATTTACAAACCCTGAAGCCCATTTTAGTTAAAAAAAAAATCTGAGGAGAAAACTGCAGAAGGTCAAAACTGAGAGAGAAAGATGTGTTTATAAATTTCCCCGTGGTCTCATTCTCAGTGCTTGAAGTGCTTCCTCACAAAATATACATTTCCTCCTCTGTCATGCTTATGTGGTCAGACACTGCAGCGGCTTTCATTTGAATCGCTGCAGTAACATCATGCACACACACACTTAAAAGCTTGAGAAGAACATAGAAATATTTGACTTCAGAGTGAAAGAGAGAACAAAAATGCTGTTAAATGTGAAAAGTGTCGCACAGGCATGTCAGAGAATTTGTAAAGGGCACCCTTTTCAAAGGTGAAGAGCCTCCTTTGACAAGGTGTTGCTGCTTCTTCCTGAACCAGGACCGAAGGAACCTTATGAGATTAGCAGTGATGTGCAAAAGAAGTACGAAAGTTTTCTACTGAACAGTAGCAGAGATTCTGTTTTTATTTTAATCATTAAAAATTAGTAGAATTGAAGAAGTTGTTGGCTGTTTTCTTCGTCTTATAACTGAGGAAATAAAGACATTAAAATGAGTATTCCCTGTTGTTAAAGATCAGGGACTTATGTTGAAAGAGGGGGTTTCTTTCTCCTGCCTGTGCGAGGAGGACATCTACATTTTTGATACCATGAATCAAACTACGCAGTCACTGTCATTCTTTTTCCTGTGTTTGTGCTGTGTCTCGATAACTAATAGGTCCTGACAGAGGCCTCTGGCTCCCTCGGTCTTTTGCTCAATATACATTAAAGACTGAGTCGAAGTGGAAACTAAGAAAATAAAGATGACACAAGGTACAGGGAGGGACAGCAGTGTGTTGCATTAGTTTCAAGCTCTTTATTACAGTCATTCGGCTGTGAAGAGTGAAAGAACAACACTTGTGCAGCCCTTAAAGAACGAAGGACATGAGACGACCTCTGCCCACCATCTTTAATGGTATCTAAACAGATGTTAGCCAATAAATACATCAATAATCACTCCCTGCACTGAAGGGGAATTTAACTACAGATAATAAAAACTATTAAAAATGCTGTGAAGTTGGACTGTACCGCAGAAATCCGTTTTGGAGCAAGTCTTAAGTGGCCACTCCAGGAACTGCAGTACCTGCAATATTAGATGGATACAGATCTCGTTCAGACCACGATTGAGACCATTGCCTTCATTTTTAGTAATGCGCAAAAAAGATGAACTAAATGGCTAAGGCAGAATTTGCAGGGATGCAATTTACACTCTCACTTCTTATTCAGTTTCACATTGGGGTCACACTTTGCCAAATTTGTAGGCCTGTTGCTTTACTTTGCTCATGCTAAAAGTTGACAAAAATTAATTTTTAGAAGCATCAAACTGTGTTTAGTCAAATGCTCTAGTGCGACCATTGTGCCAACATTGTCTGGGAGTTGGCTGCCTGTGCACTGTGGCATCAAAATGTAGCTGCTGGTCACTGTGGCTAATTATCAGCTAGCTGTGTGTGAACAGGCAGCTAGCTTGGCTAATGCTAACTACTAATCAAAGCTTTGTGATGACTGCTTAATGCTGATGATCGATGAACAATCCATCCCTGTGAGTCCTAATAAAGTTAGAAAAGCAACTGTTTTCATTGAAACTCTGTGCTGTACTCAGTGTGATAAAACTAAAGAAATCCAGCAACAACATTCAACAAAGCTTTGTTAGTTTGCTGATAATCACATATAAAAGAAAGTAAAAGAAAGGACTGTGCTGGCAGATTTTTACCACGGTAGAATTATAAAGACAACATTAGCTAAACACTTTGTTAGTGTTAGCGGCTGCCCAGCTGGTGAGCTGCTGGCTGACTTTGTGCCTCTGAGCTGCATGTTTGCTGTCTGGCAGGCTGGGGGAACCACAGGACTGCTGATGGACCTGGCTGCCAATAAAGAGGCAGTTCATGCTTCTAGTGGGTTTTTGTGTACACACACACACACACACACACACACACACACACACACACACACAAATCTTTGCTTATATTGGAATCAAAAGATAAAATGATGCACTCTGTTCCTGGTGGACTGCAGGGTATGAATCATCTCCTCCTGGCCAGTGAGGTGTGTGGTTGACAAACTGAATTCATACCACCAGATACTGAGGAGGCCTTTTGCCCTTCATGCTGTACTATGATATCAGTCAAAGAACTGGAAATATGCATAGTTTAAGTTTGATTTATTTGTTATATCGAGCATCCACCCATTTATAGAATTCTAAAATATGGATATTTCACAACACTGTTCCAGTCGCACATGTTGTGGGTGGAAGGAACAGACTACAGTTTATCAATATTAAATGTTTTTTCATCTCCTGTCTCCCAACCAACTTGCTCATTTAAATGGTTCATATGTCAACAGTTAGCTGTGTCTTTGCGCATCACCCATACAACATTTACAAAATCAATATGCTGTTTTTATTCTTCTAGATAAAGTACTGTGCAACTCCCAGAGGATGAGGAAGAGGACAATAGAAAACAAAGAACTTATTTTCTGTATCAGACAGTGCAGCAAACAAATCTGCTTTTAATGTGCACTTCAATATTAAGTGGTAAAATAACACAATATGAAATAAATGAAATGCAGACTGGTTCTTCTCTGTACCAGAAACTACATTTTTGTTAGTGGCTAAGGGAAGATTCACAGAAAGGCACGTCAGGCTTCAGCGTCACACAGACCTTGATGCTTTACTTTTCCCAGCCATTCTGTTGTTGATTTGCTGGTCTGATCGGAATCATTGTCCTGTTGCATGACATAATTTCAGTCAAGCTTTGGCTGCCAGACAGATGGCCTCACATTTGACTCTGGAATCCTTTGGTTTACAGAGGAGTTTATGGTCCACTACATGACTGTAAGGTGCCGAGGCCCCGCGGCTGCAAAACAAGCCTGAATAATCACCCCTCCACCCCAGACAGTTGGTGGTTATCCTGATATACTGTGTTTGGCTTTTGCTAAATGTGGTGCTGTGCATTATGGCCAAACATCTCCATTCTGGCCTCATCTGCATAAAGGAACTTACTCAGATGCAGCTTTGCAAATCAAAGCTGTGCTGCTGTCTTCTTTCTCCTGACCACCTGTCCAAACAAATCATACTTGTTTAGTCTTTTTCTAATGGTACCATCCCGAACTTTAACCTGCTAAATGAGACCTATAGAATCTAAGATGTAGCTCTTGAATTTTGTGCAGTTTTTCTGATTAGTGCATAGTCTGATCTTACGGAGAATTTGTTAGGGTGAACCTCTGATTACAGTATTGATTATCCAAAACGGTTTAATTAGTCTGGAGTTCTGGAAAAATATATTAGATAACCTTCTAGTGTAACGATTCTCAGAAAAATGTTTGCATTTGCCAGTCATGTAATTTAAAGAGAACTGAGGAGGAACACGTCAGTCAGGGCCGACTGAATCTGGCAGCGCATGATGTTCGTTCACCTCTGGGCATCAAGAGTGCTGCTTGTTCCACGGCAGGAAATCTCTTTACTGGCCTCAGAACATTCCTTGTCCCCCGCCTTCCCCTTTTACAAACTGTGGCTTATAATTTAACGTGAATTCTGTCCCGGGGCGCTGCTACATCAAACAGCCACGACTTCGTTCCATATGCGACACAGATTCCACGCAGGCTTCACAGCAGGAGCTCTGTGGATGTGCTTTGCATGAGGCTCATTTCGTGTGGCGGTCTTTATTCCCCTCTCATAGAGACGTGTTCCACTTAACTGTCTCCAGGCCCATTGAAGCAGCTCCCAATCCACAGCCTACATTTATAAAGGGATTTTAAATGTTCATTAATTTGAACAATCAGTGTCACACTGGCTCCATTCTTTCACATTCATAGAAATAAAACTGCTTTGACAGTTTGTGCTAATTTGCCAGGAAATATCCAGTCTACAGGAGCTCCGTGGAAAAATAACTCAATTGCGCTGTAGTTGCTGTAAAGCTTTAAAGTTGTTTTTTTTTTTTCAAGAAGCTTTTATTTATTTGAGTAATTTAAAAAACAGCAGTATCAAAGATTTCTTTGAGGAAAAGAAATCTAGTTTGACAGCAACGTTCTCGCATGTTTAATCCTGCATGATTAAATTGTGTTGGCAACTTTAAAATTGAATTAGACAGGTTGGAGAAATGAATAGAATTTTGTTGTTGCCGCTCGTGTTAATCCGTTAAGAAAAAGGTTGATACAGTCTGACAGTGTACAGCTGCTTTTGCCTGTGGCTGTTTTCATGGTTTTGGTGATTCCCTTTAGTTCCAGTTAAGGTGAAAAGTTTGCAGAGCTATTTTGCACAATATAGCGTATGAAGTTATTTTGAAAAAGGAAAAGACTCAAGGTATAGTAGTAAAATTTGTCTACATATCTTTGGGCAAGTAGTGCAACTGGTGCATTGGCCATGGGAAAACATTGTCATCTGTCTCTTGTTGTAGGCCATGTGTTTTGTCTATATTATGATGGCTGTGATTTAGCTTAAAACTGCTTTCCATCTTATTCTAAGATTTCAGTGTTTGTGTCTGTTTGATGAGATGCTTGAAAACAGCAAATTGTTCAGGTCTGTGTTGACAAAACACAATGCCTCAAAAACTCAGGTAATCAAACTTTCTTTATCTTTAAGTCAGAAAAAAGGCCAAAAAAGGTAGTAAATCTGTGGTATTCTTATTTTTACATCAGAAAAATTCAATATTATGAATGGTAGGAACCAAATGTAAGACTCTCAAGGCAGAAATTAAAAAAGAAGAAACTCAGTCCATCAAAAATCTAAACGCAGAAATTGAAGAGCAGAATTAAAAAGTGTCTCTGAGCATTCAAGACAAAACAAACAGAGAATAAAGAGAGACACGAAGGCAATCAAGGCAGCGTGGACACACCTGAGCAACAAGACACAGCGCAACCAAATCTGATAATGAGACACAGCAAAGCAAACGCAAGGCACATGAGACAAAACACAACGATGTACAAAAGGTAGGAACATAAAAGAGAAACACATAACACAACAATGAAGACTACTCAAGAAGATACAAGCAGCAATGAGGAAATGTGGAATAAACTAACGCACACATTTATAAATACAAGCTGTGACTCCATAAGTCCACATTTCAGGTTACTAACTCAACATTTTTAAGTCAGGTGTCTCAGAATTTCAACTTACACAAACTTCTGGGAAAAGATCTTGAAATCTCAAGATAATAACCCTAAACTTTGATTCAGTGATAAAAAAGAAAAATGCACAAAAGTAGAAAGAATTAAAAACTAAGAGTTCCAAAGACTAAACACGGCATGATAATGAATCTGATGCAAAATGCAAAGGCACTGAAAAACCCAGGAATATTAAAGAAAAACATCAACTAGAGACAAACTAAACAGAGGCAGAGGAAAACATGAACCTAATACCATTTGAGACTCATTAAGTAATGAAAGCCTGGACTGTAAACTTAAGACTCCAACAACTAAAATCAAAGATAATAACCAAATAAACTGTGATTTATAAATATAAACCTAAAAGCCCCCAAACACAGGACCAGGACACAAACAAAACATATAAGCACATCAGATCAATCTTTAAAGATCACTGTGCATATATTTTATATATTCTTTACAATATTCTACTTTTTAATTCAAGAGAAAACCATACATGATTATTTAAATTATGAGTCACCACCACAATTATTTTACAACAAATTTGTTATAAGTAGTTATTTATTAAGTTGATCTGTTTTCAGTTTCAGCAAAACACTAAAATTATTTCAGTTTAATGCAGTAGTGACACCACACACTCTACGACCTCAATAATAAACACAAACAATGTCAGGAGAACTGGTGCAGCGCATAACACAGGTTTTCCTTAACAAAAATAAAAGTAAATATTATCAGGGAGTTATTTCATCAAATAATCAATTTATTATTTTAGGTGCATTATGCATTCAGTCCATTCTTGTCTGCTTAATGAGGTCTGGGTCTAAGCAGAGATGCCCAGAACCTTCCTCTTCCCAGTCGGCTCCTTCAGTTCTTCTGGAGGAAACCCAAGAGAGGCACAAACTCTTCACTTTAGTGTGTTCTAAAGTGTCCTTCCAGTTCGATGTACCCAAAACACCCCACACAGAGGGAGTCCTTACCAGATGACTGAACCATCTCAGCTGGCTCCCTGCAAACCCATACTTTATGATTGTTGAGAGTTGAAGCTGGGCCTCTGCCCATGAGCTTGGTTGGTTCACGGCAGTTCAAAACTTTGTAAAGTAAGTAAAGTTTATTTATAAATTACCTTTCACAAGCAGGGGCATTGGGTCACTTGGGTCAAAAGGAAAAAACAAAAACAATAAAACAGGTAAATGAGCAAGGTCACGAAGAAGGTCAGACTCAGATTATTCAAATGCCTGTCTGAATAGAAATGCCTTTAACAGTTTTTTTAAAAAGCTACCTCTGAAGCAATAAAATGCCGAAATGAGGGCAACTCAGAGTTTTGAAGCCACCGCTCAAAAGGCCCGATGTCCATGTGTTTTAAAGCGAGTATGAGGCGCCAGCAGAAATCTCTGCTCTGAAGACCTCAGGGACCAGTTAGAAGAGGTAGTAGGTCAATTAAAGTTCAGAAATACACTAGAGCCCATTGCCATTCAAAGCTTTAAACATTAAGACACGACAGGTAAATATGGAGCTGCAATATTCCAAGTGAGAAAAAAAGAATCAACGCTTGCATCAATTGACCTTAAAAATAACACTGAAGTCCTCCTTCTATATGAAAAACTGAGGAATGAGTCAGCTTAAAGAAGAGGAGAGTCAGTCTAAAGACAGAGCTGTCCAGGATGATGATGCAAGCTAGATTTAAGGAGCCTAGAGACCCAAAGCATTGTTTTCACTATCTGGAGCAATGATGATCTCTGCGTTGTCAGAATTT
Source organism: Mchenga conophoros (assembly GCF_057382185.1). Taxonomy (NCBI): domain Eukaryota; kingdom Metazoa; phylum Chordata; class Actinopteri; order Cichliformes; family Cichlidae; genus Mchenga; species Mchenga conophoros. The sequence goes on from NC_140543.1 coordinate 13,892,819, forward strand.
AACTGTAGGGAATTAGCATTTAACAAAGACTTGATGGCAGTCATGAGGTATTTGAATAAGAAAGCCTAGAAAGCTACCCTAAAAGAAGGGTAGTTTCAGTCAAGTGCAGTTCATGAAAACCTGACTGAAATGAGAAAAAATCATACAAGCTACTCAGCTACAGCCCTGGTCCTGGTCTAGTATAATTTCTGGGCAAGGAAAGGTTTGATTTTTCTTTCTTTCTTTCTTTCTTTCTTTCTTTCTTTCTTTCTTTCTTTCTTTCTTTCTTTCTTTCTTTCTTTCTTTCTTTCTTTCTTTCTTTCTTTCTTTCTTTTTTTTTTGCAGGGATTGAACAATAGGATTTTTGAAGTAGGGCTAATTTATCAAAACAACCACACAAAGGCCCAGTGTATGAAAAACCTTGTCATGGTTTCATTTTGCCTATGAGTTTAGTGATACTTGCCGATGTTACAGGAAAAAAAAAAATCTAGATTCACATAAGATTAATGTAAATTTCTTGTTTTTGAACTAAGAATCCAGAACAAAAACATGTCCAGTTTACTTTGAAGTATAAGCAGGTGACAAATTAAAGTAAAAAAACCCAAAAAACAAAACTGTGTCCTGTTGTCAAGTTTCCATCTCTATTGTACAGAATTAGCTCCTTTATTTAAAGGAGGCAAGTGGAGCCAGTCAGAAAAATGTCCTCACATTATAGCAGATGTACAAAGGGGAGGTAGAAATAAACTTAAAACTCAAGGACCCACATATGGATCAACCAGGAACAACTGCTGAGAGAATATAAAACTCAAAATACCTCAAACACAAGAGTTCTAAATACAAAACTCAAACCCAAGCACAAACCCCCAGGATTCATGACAGATTTAGCATTGCCTGCATTAACTGCTAACCACTAAACAGCACCTGGGTTCTAGTGAGTGTTGACTATAAGGATGGCTGGCCTGCAGAAATCAAGGATGTACAAATATTCCTGTTCTTGCTCATTCGGTTCTCCTGCCGACCTCTGCCCTCACAAACGATCAGATCCACCAGAAGGCAACTTTGTACACGACCTAACAGATCCTTCACTTTTATCACCCTGAAGTCCTTCAAACCAACATCAATCTGCAAGCTCGCTTCATGGAACCGGGCTGATAAAGAGACACGTTCTGTTCTGTAATTTCATGAGAGATTACAGATTCCAAAGAAGCAATAGATAATATTTTCACTGTTTTATCCCCGCAAACCAACCATTTACAGTCAAAAGACATATAATTTCCCTCCATATTTCTCTTAGTTTCAGGTTTCCTTATACCCCCCACCCCCCTACCTCCAGATGTTGTGAAATTCTTAACATTGCAGAGATATGGTATGTTAAAATTATGAGCTTCTATGTTGTTCATGCCTTTCACAGCTTCTGAGCTGGATTGCAGGTTTCATTGCGCTTGAGAACACCTGTTAGAGGTGTAATTACACAGCACCTATACAAGGAAATGGCACCAATTGCTGTTACCCATAAATATGTTGCAGATGGCATGTAATAAATGATGAGCTGTTCAAAATGCCTTAAATGATTTGAATGACAATGTGTCATTTATTTATTTATTTATTTATTAAATTTTTTGTTTCACACATGGTACAGCAGTAATTCATTTCCCATACACAACCTTCCTTTCAATTAAAGTAACACTGTTTCCATGCATGAAAAGGAGCAGGAAAAAGATGAAAATCATCATCATATTCTGTTCTTGTTTTAAATCTGTCTCCTATTGTCTGCAATTGTTTTGGTGTAACACAGTCAAAAACCTCTAAAGTAGAACTTTAGTCATACAAACCAGTATATACATCAGCGTATACGATTAACTTTGTAGCAGTACTGATTGTGCCTTTCTAGATGCTTAAAGTGCTTAAAAAATGAAAACATGCTTTCTTGCAGTATTATGTTTAAAGGTTATGTTTGAAGGTTTTCTCAGTTTAACAGCTTTTACAGCCCATGTGTGAATGGCTTGTAATGTAAGTTTAAAAAGAAAGCCTTAACTGTCTATGAAAATTCAAATGATGTGACGTTTGTGCTCACTCCAGAGCTCATTTTGTGTCTTCTGCTAACGTAATCACAATGCAGTACATCTCCTAAGCACTTATCACAACAAAGACTCACAACATGTACTCCACATTAGGGCAAAAAATAAAACTGGATTTGACTTTAGGTGGTAGTTTTGTATTGATAATGTAAACAGGTGTACCAGCTAGCTGACAGCCTGGGTTATGAACAACATGAACTGGTGAAGTAACGCTAGGTCCAGCATAAGTGAAAAACAAGAGTCAACATCAGCAGGGCATTTGATGCAAAGCTTTGTTTGATCAAAAACAACCCTGAGATTTCTTTCTTTGTACTGATGGCACACTTGGCATTTTTAACAGATGCACATTTAAAGTATTCAGTCACAAGTTGGATTGTTAGCACAATCCATGTAGTAGAATGCCGACTTTCAAGGATAGCTAATACAGGAATGTGCAGTCTTGCGCCCCTCATTTCTTCTATGAAAACAGGAAAAACAGTTGCAGCGGTTTACTGAAAGATGTGCAAACACTCATGGAAATACAGTTTATAAGGCAAAAACAGAGTTTGTACAGTTCTATGTCCAAGAATCATTATCTAGACCTCTTGAAAGATATCCCAAAGCATCTTTCTGGCCATTGGCACCCACTGTTAACCTTCTCCATACATACTGACATCATTTTACCCAGAGATGTTACTGTGTAAGTGCATCCCAGTACATGGCAAACAGTTTTGACAAACTAAAAAGCTTTGAGTGCACATTTTACCAGTAACATTTAAAAAGTACCTTCCTGAGCTGTACTTGGATTGCTCTGAGATCTGAGCAAACAATGTCTAATAGTATCCAGCACCGTCTTGCTTTGTAGTGACATTTAGAAAAATCTGTTTTGATTGATGGCTTCAATACTTTCAGCCAGACACTACATCAGCTGCAGATAACAGTTATTTTTGGCTTCACAGGAAAAGGTGAGCTGTTGATATGAACGATCAAAATGAATGTTTGAGCATGTAGCAAGCTGTTTCATTCCAGCAGTGGCACTAATCTGCAAGCTAAGCAGTTTATCCATGTAAGACACCTCATTTTTTTCCACATTTGGTGAAGCTCTCACATCAGACATCCCCTCTCCTAATGACTGTCGGTCAAAGAAGCAAATATTAACAGGACTCAACAGGAACAGTCTGTGCCGTCAGATGTTAACATCAACTTACATTATGTGAGCTTGTAATTTTGAAATAAATCCAGCAACCAAAAGCATACTCTGGCAATGAATTACCTTCAACGTCATGCCTTTGAGCATGAAAGCTCTGGGACTCTTGCATCATCAAGTGTCTCTATTATTAATTAATAAAGACACCCAATTTACTAAATGGACTTCATTGAGGTTTTTCACTAATCTGAGGAGACTGGAGCTTGAGGCAAAGTTCACACCAATAAAGACACAGAGATATGATATCTTTTGGAGAAGCACTTACATGTATACTTATGTACACACACAGACTGCTGTGTGTGTACTTACAGTCTTTATAGAGAAGATGAGAGAGACTGGAGAAATGTCTGCAATGCAACAGAGAACAGAGCAGTTATTATTCTCAGTGTGGATGTCATGTGGATTTTATCATTTCCAAAATTAGCTGTATAAAGAGAGACTACCTCAATATAAGCATGGATGAGAATGCTGATCTGAAGGTCACCTACTGTATGCTTTCAGTGGTGGGCAGCAGCATGATGTGGTTTTATTACTATTCAGCACAAGTTGGAGACTGATAAGAAGCTTCTGAAGAACACAAAATGCAAACTGTAGGTTTTTAAAAGCTGGCTGTACAGATTCAGAAAAACAGAGAAGTGTGCTGTCAGCAGAGGGATGTCCAATAGTTATATACAAGACACTGGTAATTGTGCATTAAGCAGCAAAATACATCAAGCTTGAAGAAATTTCCAATGAAATGAAATGAAACACAGGCTTAAGGGGCACAGTGACTAACAAAAGTCTCAGAATGAAATCATGAGCTTTATTAAAACACCTTTGCACATTTGTGATTATCCTGCCCACTCACTGCAAAATATACACATTTAGGAATTTCAGAGTGTGCAGGATGATGTAGACCGAAAGGTCATATTTTAATGTATATTACATTCAATAGCTGAGAGCTCACAGCTCCCTCTGAAGCCTTCTTTCCACATTTGTGCCTGGAGCCAAAGGTTAACCAAACCAAAAAATTAAGGGGCTCATCTATGTTTTTCCTCATCCAGTAAAGGAATGTTTGTGCAAGATTTCACGTTACTAAGATACTTTAAGCTGAAATTACATGTTCGCAGTAAATCATAGATTTGAAGCAAAAAGAAATGTTCTAACCGGACATAATGCCTGTTAAAGGTTTTAACCAAAAACTGCTTCAAGACTTTCATTTGATTTAAACGCCGACTCCTTTGAGCTATAACTTTAAAACAGCTGAAGCTGTTGGTATCATCTCATCCATTAATGTGCTTCTTTCTTGTGCTGCATTAACGTATGAACTCTGTTTGAAATGTGGTAATAACCATGGCAAAAATTTGCTGTTGTTCTTTAAGTGTGACGAGTAACTCAAAGCACAGCTAAAGTATTGTAAAAACCTCTGACAGGCATCATCATTAACATGGCTCTATGTTTTTTAATGAGCTTTTTCTTCACAAGAAGCACTTTCTTGGCTCCCCACCCCCCTACCCCCCAAATTTCTCTTAAGTTGCTGTATATTTTCCACACAGACACAGAGATTGACTTGTTGTGATGGCAGATCTGTTTTAAAATGAAGAGGACAGCAATTTGCCTCCCACTGTGACAAACCTGGTAATTCAGAAATGTGCAAATTGCATGGATCATAGCCAAGGCTGAGTCACTGTCGGTCATGCGAGATGGTCACATGTCCTTGAGAACAAACTGTGCGAATGCAGAAAATATTTAGAAAATAAATGGCAACCTAGTAATTTGATTTAGTCTCGGTCTGTCTCTCTGTCAACATATATTTATGTATGTATATATAATCACAGGCTACTTTATTAAGTATGCCTAATCAATTGCTTCAACACAAATATCAAGTAGCGAATATCTAATCACATGGTGGCAAATCATAGCACTTCAGCATGTATATATGATGTCAGAATGAGTAAGAAAAACGATTTAGGTGACTTTAATTGGAGTGTCAAATTCTGCTGTCACGTTTGGATGGTAGGGTCAGAACTGAATGTCAAAGGCATGAAAGCATGGATCGATCCCACCGTGCATCCATGGGCTTTTCTTGGTACACCAGTTAAACATCATTTAAACACCACAGCCTACCTGAGTATTGCTGCAGATCATGTCCATCCCTGTATGACCACAGTGCACCCATCCATCTTCTAATGGCCGCTTCCAGCAGGTTAACACAGCAGCAACCAGATTGCAAATCCAGTAGAGCACCTGAGTGATGTGTTGGAATGGAAGATGGTCACAGTTTTTAAGGGTTAGCTAAAACAGAAAAATGATTGAAGTAAAGGGCCTAAAGTCATGGATACACACAAATTATTTAAAAAGCTTTCTAAAAAGTACAATTAAGTACACTGAGTTCAATGAGTTGTGTTGTTTTTTAGCTTCCTATGTTGTTTGACTCTTTTAAGCTCAGTTTTCCCGTTTCCATAGCTCCCAAATCCAGTATATATATATTCCACTGACACAGGCTGCAGGCTGTGCCGGCTACGTGGCATGATCCAAGCATCAGGATCATGTAGCAGTGCTGCTGGCATGCTGGCCCTGATGGCTCTGTCTCCACAGCAGAAGCAGATTACTTTATTAGTAGCTCTCTGTATGAGACCTGCCTGTCCTAATGGCTTACATCTCCTCTGTGCTGTTTCAGAGCAGAAAATATGCCTGTGCAACAAAAGCAAGCATTTTTAATCATCTAAAAGATGTGTATTTAACATATGAAACCACCCTTTTTACCATCACTCTGGTTGGTAAGATTTAAAATCTCCATTCAGAGTTGGCTGAAGGAATTTGGTTCTGGGTTTTTTTTTCTCTCTCCAGCAGCAGATTTCACATCCAGTATAAAACAGCTGACTGGGTGCAGACTTTTGACACCACAGACTCACGGGAGGTTCACAAACATTATCAAATGAGCTGCAACTGTTGCTGTTTGGATGTTGCATTGCGTCACTGAGGTGAAATGAGTCATGTTCTGTCATCCTGCAAATATTGCTCACACATTAGTCAATACACTGACGCAACAGAGTAGAAATATTTTTTATTTGCAGTCAATTTTCTGCAGGAAAAGCTGTTCCTGGGGAGAGAAAGCTTGAAAAGAAAACACAGGAGACTCATTCCCTTAGTAGTGGAGGATGATTTTATCTACTAGTTCCAGAGTATATTTGGGAAGTACCAGGAAAACCAGGAGTGCCTTAAGCTCTAAAGTCTCTTAAGGTTTACCTCTGTGAGTGCCCCACTTACACTACCTTTCACATTCACACCTTCCCATTTATTTTATTTTAAAATAAAATAAATTCCAAAACTGTGAGGAAAGAAGCTCTAAATGGTACCTTGCAGTTATACTGTCATACTTCTCACCTTTCATAATTACAGGACCCCTATTGGTTGGATGGGTGGCAGCACAGGAGCCAATCCTGGAGCGGGCAAACTGTATCACATGCCTTTTTGTTTTTAATGATCGAGAGAGCGCCTTTAAAATGTTTTCGTGTGTGTCCGGCCCGTACAGAGAGCAAAGAGGTAGAAGGTTTAGACAGCTCAGATAACCAGTGTGCAGAGAGCCCCCTCCCCTTTCCCAAGACAGCTGCTGGACCAAGAGGCCACAACTTCAACACCTTTTGCAGGTAAGGGCCAATAATAACCCCTGGAGTTCATAATTCTGGAGTGGTCGCTTGTAGTCTCATCTGCCTTGTCTTTGTTAGAAAAGTGAGGTTGTCCAACTTTTAGAAGCCATCTGTCTTTTTGAGAACAACAGATGTAATTAAGCAGCTCTCCACGCATCGATCCAAGAGAACATCTCAAGCTTTTGGCTGTTTGAATTGTCGAGTTCATTTGCTTTATTTGATATTCTGATATTCAGAAGTGACATCTTATTTCTCTCGTTAATCTCTGAAAAGCTCTATTACAGCATGTCCTCAATCCTCTCCATTGTCTTGGCATCAGAAAGTTAAATAAAAGCGCTCTCTTTGTTCCAAGTGCATTGTCTTCTCAAGGATTTCCATATCTATCAGTTACATGAAAAATTGCCTTAAAAAAGACAAAAAAACCTCCCAAAAATAATAAAATTCTTATAAGACTCTTGTCGTATTGAAATAATAGACTATGTCTCCAGAAGTTCAGCCTGCAAACACTCTGAATATTGTTAACTGCCTTTTCCCCCAGGAAGCACAAAGAAACAACAGAAAATGGCACGTGTTGGGCGACCGTCGCTTTCCCTGATCCGCACAGGATTCCTGTTAGCAGCTGTTTTATTACCAGGTGAGAGTTTTCATAAATTGCATCTATGATATTAGGAAATATTTCACTGAGAATTTAATGAGTCGAGGAACCATTTACATCAGTTTTTGTTTTTTTGTTTTTTTAATTTTGAGATTTCAGATACAACATTTTTCAATTAGACCAGTGAAGGTGAACTAGATGCCCTTTAAACTCCTAAAGCTTGATGTCATCTACTTTATTACATACTGAACGTCTGACAAATATAGTTCCTTTGCTCACAGAGATCACACAACTAAAAGACCTCTTTTAACATCAGCATATCTTTAACTATTTATCACACCGACAGTCTATTGATGTATATAACGATACTTTTACTTTTGATACTGTAAGTATGTTTTGGTTTAAATAAATTACATTTTCCGATTTCCTCTGTGTCTTTACTTCAATTAAAGACCTGAGTACTGATTTTTTTTCTCCTTATTTTTGGTTTAAGCAAAAATACTTTAGAAGCATTTTGACCTGGTAGTATAGTCCAACCCCGGGCACGTTAATCTCTGCCACAGAGTCATAAGAACACCATTACCCTTCTCTCTTTAGCAGTAAAATGGCTTGTCATGATGATGCCCTTTAGTACTACAAAACCTTTCTGCAGTCATAAAAAACACATCTATCACTGCCTCCCCTTTGGAAGATTTTCCACATTAATGAAAGTTTAAGGGATAATCAGCTGACTTGGCTGTTTTCTTGTAGTTGTAAACCTCAGCAGGAGCAGAAGAGACCCGGAGACGTCCTTCCCCTCCCACCAGACATTTTTACAGTGTATCTGTAATTAGTTTGTGTGAGGCCTGACTTTGTAGTTTTACAGGTAAACTTTAAGAAGGCCCCCAGTACCTGCATTAATTTCACTGGGCTGGTTCAAAGCTATACGATATACAAGTTAGGGGCTGGGTGGGGGCTTGGTGTTGAGGGGGGAATTTAATCTGCAGGATGTTGCCTGGCGCTCCAGCACCTGCCGTGTTTCACCCGGGGGCTTATTAGTGGGTCAGCATTTTCCCTGATGTTGTGGTAAAGCGGAACATCTGTTCCTAATCAGTGAACGTCTCTGCTGCTGCTAATGTGGCTGCTGCTTGTGTTTTACAGATTTTCTGGGGGCCGTTCCAGTGGAGCAGCACAAGCAGGAGGAAGGTGAGGACGTATGATGTGGCAACGTGGGGCAAAACAACCTCAACAACCTAAAAACCAACTGCAGAAACCTTAAACGCTGCTATTTATAGGGAGATAAATGCTCCACGTAGCTACCTTTTCTTTCCATTCTGCCAATTAGCACCAAATAACTTACATGTTGGTTCACAGTAAAACACAAAGTCTGAGGAGATCTAGTTTGGAGCTAAAACAATTAGTCAACAGAAACAGGATTGTGATAATGGATTAAAGTAAGAAGCTAAAGTGCTCTATGAGAACTACGTCAGTCATACACGATAATTAACAGTCCAAGAGATTAAGAGATTAATCTACTTATAATAGAAATAGTTGGGCCAATTAAAATTATGCCATTTTTTTGTTGATAAAAATTTCTCCTTTGAGATAAAGTTTGATGAACCTGATTTAACAACAATATGATGCAATTCACACATTGAAATTAAATATAAAAGAGCTTCTAGGCTATCTTATGGAGGTGCAGCCAGTCACAGCAGCAGCCTTCTATAGGGATGCATTTCTGGTGGCTGTAAAAGCCAGCCCATGCTTTCCCAGATTAAAGCTTCGGTGTGAAGTTCGAGCAGTAGAAAATGTTTGGTTTGCTTTAAACTTAACACAGCTTTTATATATATTACGATAAAAATGTTTCACCTGGTCTGTACCAGTTGAAAGGGACCTGCTCACTGTTAGTTGTGTGATGGCCTATATAGTAGTATATATAATTACGTTCTATAGGGACATAATTAAAGTTAGTGAAGGTCCTTCTACCGGTAATATATTGTGCCCTGTTGGGGCATTGGCATCTCTGTGGGTCTCCTGTGCTGTCTGGCACCGGGACACTGAGTGCATTCTTTGGACAGCACCTTAATCCAAAGACAGACGTTTATAACGATGGTTTCAGAAATAATAACTGTGTTTAGTGTATTTTAAACTTTTGGAGCTTTTAAACACAATCACTGTCACTGTGTTGTTCTTGAAATGACTATTTAAAAGAAAGTGTGAAAAAGCTCTGCCCACTCTCTGCACAATAGATTCACAGCTCAAGCTCTCCTTCACCTACAGCTGAGGGGAGCAGGGTGATCTCTCTTTGTCACCCATCTATGGACTCTGCCTCTTAACTATAACATACTGCATCCTTTGCTGCCAACAGGATTTACCGTTCCAATTATAGATGCAGTTTAATGAAGGTCAACAGTTAGTTCATCAGACTTTTGTGCACTGTGTCCTCTGCAAGTACAGATTTGGCATTTTTATTTTACATTAAACATTCCTGTTAATGAGTTCTACTGTCCTGTAATTGGTTTATAACATCTCCACTGGACCTAAAGTCTCTAATTCAGCCTACTTAACAAACAAAACTGTGGCTAATGTTTTGATCTTTTGCACCAACCTATGCATATATATATATATATATATATATATATATATATATATATATATATATATATATATATATATATATATATATATATATATATATATACATACACACACACACACACACACACACACACACACACACACACACACACATATATATATATATATATATATATATATATATACATATATATATATATATATATATACATACTATACATATATAGATATATATATCTATATATGTATGCCTATGTGTGTGTGTGTGTGTGTTAATAATTTCTAAAAAAATAAATAAATCAAAAAAGATCATGGAACCTTTCTTCATAACAAGCAGTAAATGATATATATAGTTTAACTACAGTCCTGTATGTTTTCTCTTCTTCCTTCCCTTCAGTGGCCGCCGTGTCTGATGATGTGAAAGCCGAGGCAATGACCAGCCTAAAAAAGCTGGTTCGTGACAGAAGGAACGTCCCCGTCGTGGCTGTGCCCCAGTTCAAACGCGTGCCTGACTTCTGGGGATGGTACAAATACTTCATGGACAGCCACAACCAGGAGGGAGTGAGTGGAGCTTGTTTCACATTAATTATTCAGATTCTCCCAGTCACGATTATGAAACTGTGCTTGTTTTTCCTTTAAAAATTGAGGCAGCAATTTGCATCACTACTCTGCACTTTGAGGAGAGCTTTTCCCAGTTAAATATGCCACGTTTAATGCAGGAAACAGAAAGGTTCAACCACCTTTTTAGTTTTAACAGATTCCTTATTTATGCAGTTCAGAGAACTAAATTTGCCCAGATATTTTTATAGAACAATTTTTAATAAGCTATTAACCTCTTAATGTGTTCAGTGTGTAGTATCTGTGAAAGCTCCGTGGTTTACACAAAAGTGAAAAAGTAACTGTTTTTCTCAACAGAGGATTTCTGCAAATTTATCTTTGGGGTTCCTCTTTGTTTTACTTTTACTCTCTATGGCCTCTGTATCATTTGATTTGATTTTTGGATTTGAGGAGGTTAACTTGTTTTTCCCCTTTCCAAACATCTTCAGGTTGAGGACCTTGATCGTCTGTATGTGGCCTACCTGCAGAACAAGCACAGGTCAGAGGAGGGACCGACTTTTAACCACTACCTCAACCACCTCAGCGAAATCTACAAGACCTGTGCCGAGTCTGAAGATCCGGAGTGCATCGCCGAGTTAACTAGCAAACCAAAGGCGGCCGTGGCGATGCCTGCCCCCATCAAGTCTGCTGATGTCAGGCTATGCAACCCCTATACTGACCCCTACTGCATGTTCCCTGTTACCAGCAAATCTGCAGCCCCTGAGCCACCTTCAGCTCCAGCCAAAGTGCCAGCGCCTATCTATACCCCGGTGCCAATGAAGAGCCAAACTGGTTTCTACTACTACGCTCCTGTCCTGGAGCCCTTCCTGGGTGCTGAGCAGAGGGCTGAATTGCTCAGAATCTGCCAACCTGAAGATGTAGAGTGTCTGCAGTACCACCTGAGAGCAGCCTATGGGTACCGTCCAGCCCAAGGTCCAGCTCCATCTTATGCTGCCCTCAAATGCAACCCAAAGGATCCCCACTGCATGGCTTCCCTGGTCCAGAAATATCCTACTGGCTTCTACCACTTGATGCAACCCAGCTGTGACCCAGCTGTTGATCCTCTGTGTGCAACCAACGCTCCCGCTCCTCTGGCTGCTAAAGAGCAACACTGCAACCCCCTGTTTGATGCAAGCTGCAACCCCCTGACTGCTACCAGGCTGGCCAGCCTGACCAAGCCTGTGGTGAAGTACGCCCCCATGAATCAGCCTGCACATCCTGCTGCTCCTCTGTCCTGCGACCCTCGCTACGACCCATACTGCATACTGGCAGCTGCTGCTGCTCTGCGCAAGCTGCCTCCACAGCTACCAGAGCACCAGGTCTGAATCTGAAGTCCTGTAAACAGGCTTGAATTTTTCTGTCATTTCATCTAATCTAGTGTAATCCTTCTGACTGAATAATTCTTTAATTCATCTTTTCTTTAACATTTGGTCTGTTTAATAATGTAGTAAAATGATATTGATGTTGAATAATGCTTTCACGGTCTGCTTTGCATCTGTTTTGATCCAAAAACATATGAATCAATCAATCAATCAATCAATCAATCAATCAATCAATCAATCAACCAGGTACGCTACAAACTTGGTGTCCGTGGCAAGACCAAGGAGGGCTACGACTGCTATGTGCATTATGACAGAGACTGCATCCCAGTCGAGAGTAGTCGTGAGGCTAAGGCTGACGTCATGGCTCCAGCCAAGCTCTTCTGCCATCCATTTGACCCCAACTGTCACAAGTTTGCTCCACCCTCTGGTGCCAAGGCCATGAAATCAAGTGAGGATGGCATAATCCTGCCTGATCCAGACTGCGATCCTGAATACGACTACAACTGCCGCCTGCGTCGTGCTAAGCCCGCCACCGCAGCCTCCGCTGCAGATGAGCCGGCCAAGGAGGCTGCCGGTCCACAGCTTGCTGTTCCACGCTTCGAAGATTTCCTCAGGGGCGTCATGAACCAGTACAAATAGATTTTAAAATAAATCAGTCTCAGAACCAACACCTGCTGGGCAATGCAGCTCACTCTGCAGTCTCTAATTTTCTTCGACCACAACCTCCGACAGAAGCCTTAAGGCTTTACCAAGCTTCAGATCAATCATAAAACAATGCAGCTTTTAAATAATCCATCTCACTCTCTCAAACAAGGTGAAGGCTTCCTAGTTTTAGTCTGGTCTTATAAAGCAGGAACAAGAAAAGAGTGCCATGCTACGTATAGCACCGTGTGTTATGTTTGTATGTTTGTCGAAAAGAGGCGTTTGTATAGATGTGTGGTAGAGTTAGGTTACTTTGAATTTCAATTAGTGGGCAGGATTTTCTCTCTGTTGTACATTCTCTTTTACTTGAGTGTATTTAAAGTTAGTTTCGGTGGTTTTCTGTAACTTTGATCCTCACAGAGCTTCATTTGTTTAGATTTTGTAAAGTTCTAAATAAAGAAAAAAAAATCACTTGAATTTAATTTCTAGATAATTGTTGTTTACACTGCGGTCACAGACACATCTGCTTGGCAGCTAAACATAGAAAAAGAGAAGAATCAAAACACAGAGTCAATCTATTCCAAATACTGTGATGCTTACTCTGTGATTATACACATCATTTCCATGCATCAGTCCCCAGCTGTTGCAGTGAACATGCAGGGGTGTATTGTGCCAGCTGGCAAACAGTGTTAGGCTTTCACCGGTTTGTGCCCATTATAGAAACAGCTTATTGCTGCAACATGTGCAACAATAAGCTGTTTATTTCCAAATACAATTACCATAAATAGATATTATAAATATAAATATATATTTTGAAAGGTAGTAAGCAACCCTGCAAGACCCCTGATGAATGTTTTTGAGGTTAAAGGCAGTGATTTTCTGTTCATTTTGCTTCTATTGTCAGAGAAACACGAATGCAGACAGGAAATGATGAGGCTAATCATGGCAAACACTATGGGTGTCACTTCCTGTGACACCCATAGTATAGAAACTAGCTGCACCTGAGCTAGCTGTCATGGATGGAGTTAATGGATCTAACTGCCAACATTGTTTCTTAGTTTGGGCAAATAGAATATCTATAATATGTATGAGTTAATCACAAATGCCCTGTTTTTCTTACAGGAAAGGTAAGTCCTTTAAAATGCTAGCATTCTGCTAATGCATGAAGATGATGGGCCAGGTAACAATTTAGGCCTGGACATGCTCACTTGATTGAACCCAATTCCAAACAACAGCTAAAACAGACATTGTTAAGTATCATTAAATCAGAGGTGGGTGAAGGTGTTTGCTGCTAGAAATTCTTCAGTTCATTCAAGTCCAAATTGCACAAGCTCTGAATGAGCTCATGCGGCGGTGACATCCCATAAATTTACAGAAATATAATTAGCAATGATTAAAACCTAGTGACTACTTTAAGGTTAGGCTTACCCCACAAAATATATTTTTTTAGGTTACAGCTCCATGGTGACCAATTCATTCATCTGAAGCGCAACCTGCTGTGTAGCTGGAAGTCCAGAGTATGGAGCTAAAAGCTTAAAGGACCAGTTATGCCAATGCATTAGAGCATGGATGTCACATTCATTTTAGATTGCAGGTCACATACAGCCCACTTTTGTGTTCTGGACCAGTGAAACCCTCCTTTCTGCCACTTTCTGCCAGTGTAAAGAAGTTTAACTCTGCATTTCACTCGCTGGGCCCACGTCCTTAGTTGAGGTTTGACAGCGTTTTAGTAGATAGAGGTGAATGGCTTGGACACGAATTGAGCTGCGGTTTGGGGAAGGCCTCAAAGGGGACTGGTGGTGGCTCCCGGGCCTGGCAGATCCCCATGTACTAAATAGAAGTGAAGAAGTTAATGAATTGAAAAGGGGAGGAAGGGTGGGGCACGTAAACAAGAACGGACAGCTTGTAGAGCTGGGGGAACTTATATAGATGAGAAGCGAAAGGAGCTCATGGTCCGAACTCATGGTCCCGCTCCCGAAATTCAGATACTTTATCTCCAATTAATCTGTCAGAGATCTAAATATATGAAAAAAGTACAGTTTTAACAGCATATTTAAAGAAAAACTGATGTAGTAAATAACAAATCTGTCAGCACAACTCTTTGGGTTTAAATTATAAGAAATAAATGTGTCAAATATTGTGTGTCCTCTAATTATAAAAGTTTTTGTCAATTAACAGAAAATGTCCTATTTTTAATTGTTTATTTTAGTGGGGACAAACTGTACGAAGAATCAAAACACATTTCTATGTCTCTAACTGTTGTGTCATTTAATTATTTATCTTTTACTATATTGCTTTGGTGTAGTATGACCTGATCAGCAGGAAAAACTTTAAAATCTATGAAAATACAATACTGGAGTCTTTGCCGTGCTGATTCTGGACCCCTAATCAGAGAAATCTTGATGGTACACATGATTTGAGATATTTTAAAGATTTCTAAACTGAATGTCATGTCATTTGTTCAGTTTATCACTAGACATGTAAAGAATCTCAGTGTGATCAAGTAATGAGAAACAGGAAATGAAACTGCTAGCGTAGTTGTTTTAGGATTGGTTATTCTGGCAATGTTAATCAATGCAGGCTTTCTAGCCTGTACGCAGCTGCAAACTGGCATTTTTGCTGTTACTGTACAAACCCCCACATTTATTGTAAATCAAGCATATCCTAACTCAGGAGATCTGGGAGACTCCTGCAACTTCTTGAGTTTCTGTTTTCAGGTTTTATAAAGTTTTCAATTTTTTGAGCACAATTTAATCCCCAGAAGAAGACAAATGTTAGCAGTTGCTTATCTTGTTCTATTTTAAATAGAGTTCGTGTGCCTGTGCTTGTCTGGTTGTAACAGGGCTGTTGAGTTTTAAAATCTGCTTTTTTTCCCCCTGCATTTTTGTTAAATAATAGCTGTACATGTTAATATATTCAGCTTCCTGTAGACCATAAAAAGTAATATGTGTACTTCAGCACATAGATGGGGTCATTTTATATATTTCTTTATGGGTTCATACAGCTCTCTCCACACATAACAGAATCAGAGAGTCTACCAGCTGATCACAACAAAAATGAGACCCAACATTCACTTTGGATGATGAATGAAGGCATTTTTCTCAGTCTTTATTTAAGAAGTAGTTGGTGTTGCCGTTTGGTGCTGTTTTTCCCTCAAAACCAGAAACTCCACATTTCAGAATTGGGCTGCAGCTGTCGGATACAAGGATTGCTTTTCAATAACAAACGTTTCAGCAGCTGAAGCACACAACAGTCACCTGGAGCAGGCAAACGCTGTTGGCGATGACAGTTTTAAAGGCAGACAATACACAGCTGGGTCCTGTAATGACTACCTGCATGCAACATGTGTGCAAGTAAGCGCTGCGTGTTGCTAATTGTAGCTGTTGTCCTGTAAAGTTTGACTTGTGCTGAGCTCTTGTGCCTGTGATGGAATTAAAACGGTCTGCATCAGACCAGCGTGGTTTACCCTGCTGTGTCTGTGAGTTCAAAGGGTCTTACTTTCTTAAGTGTAGTGAAGGACCGAAGGTTTTACATTGTAGTGCAAGTCCTTTAAATGAATACTGCTTTATTTCTGTACAGAACTTTTTCATTTTGATATACAATATACAATATGTGCAAGATCCAACTAATCCACAGACTCTTTCAGTTACCATAGGAACATGCCTATCACATGCTGTTACAACAATTTAACTTCACTGGGCTTGGGGAGGCACATGTACTCCACCGTGCAAAGGCTGGATTAAAATCTACATTTGGGGAATAATTATTGCTCACTTACAAAGAAATGAACAGTCTCTAAATTTTATGGTTTATTCATTTTATATGGTGGCAACAAAAATCCAGAATAAAAACATTACCTTAAAGTTAGAAATTGATTTTGGCATCATTGAGTGAAATAAGTACTGGATCCCCAACCATCCACCCATAGATGACAAGTGATTACAATCAAGCAATCAGTCAATCAGTTACAGACATGTGCTTTATGTATAAAGTACACTTAACATAATCAGTTTCTTTGACCTCTCCACCATCATGGGCTACATCAAAGAGCCACCAAAGGATGTCAGGGTTAGAAGTTAGCAGGAAGTTAGCTCGCTACTTTCCACCTAAATATGATATGGCACGTTCTGACTGAGAGATTTCTGAAAAAATAAAAACGTACAGCTCTGCCATCTCTTCCAACATAAATGAAGACAGAAAACTAAACAGCAGTGACATTTGTAGGATTACTGAAGTTGGACTAGCTGGTATATAATGATGTGCTATGTGATCGCTGGCGACACAGTTTTGTTAGCATAACATAAACACAGTGAAGCTGGAGGATGAACGCTAACTTTTTCCACTCGATAAAAGTTAACGTGAGGGTTCCTGATGGTTAGGGACAAATGCAATTGCATGGCAGGATGCTGTAAACGGACCTAACTTCAGTCAGGAGAACCTCTGAGATAATCCATCCACAATACGAGGTTAGTCATTAATATACTGCAACAACATAGGAACAGAGCAGCTGCAAGAGGATTCAACATTAATGAATCAATGGTACAGAAATGTCGGAAGCAAGAAGAATGAGTTGAGTAAAATTTGACTTACCTGACTGTTTTATTTTGCTTACTGTGCCTTATAATCCAGTGCGTCTGCGTCTTATGGTCCGAAAAATACGGTATTTGGAAGCAGATAAAATATAAAATGACCATTAATCTTCCTCGATCTGGGGATTCACACAGAATCCTGCCTCATGGCGTGAGGATGATCCTGAGAAAGGTGGTGGATCAGCCCAAAACCACAAGGGAGGAGCTTGTTGACGATCTAAAGGAATTTGGAACCACAGTCACTAAAACACCATTGGGAATAGGTTGAAATCTTGCAGCCCCTGCAATGTCCCCCTGCTCAAAAAAACACGTGAACAGCTCTATCTAAAGTATGCCAGAAAATGTCTGACAGAGAAGGGTTGAGAAAAATCTTTATTTACTGTTACAACAAGTTGTAGATTACTCATTTATGATCTGCACGACTCAGGTCAGCTGGTTGTTGTTTGTGGCTTTCCAAACATGTGCTGCCAACAGGGAAGCTGCATAGTGCACTCTGGTTGAAGACTGTTTGTCCCATTACTACTGTACTTTTAAAATTTAGATTTACTACTCAATATAGTGAGGGCCGATATATTGGTTGGGCTCTACATAGAAGGCATAAGTACCTAAAGACAGACCGGGAAATGCTGGGGAACTAGAACTACCGCTACGACCAAAACACAGAAACTCATCAGAGAAACCACAAAGTAAAACAAGGATCCACGGATGCAATTGTATCACAATCAGATTATCACGTTGGAATATCCTTTCCAATCATGGCCTGTTCACCCCATAGCTGGACTGGCCATTGGGCCGATGGTGATTTTTCGTTTTTATGTGCCGATGGCTTTTGGGGTTTTTTTCCATAACGGTATAAACACTGCACATGTGTCAAAGTCAAGACATCCGGTCCGGCGTACATTTATATCCGGCCCGCGAGATCATTTTATATAGATGTACTATTATTGATATATATATATATATATATATATATATATATATATATATATATATATATATATATAATTATAATTATAATTCCGATACTGACGTGATAAAACTGTGGGGTTGTATACTGTCAATGTAGAGTGAAATGGTCTTGTGGAAACAGCAACTTTGCTTTTAATGGGATTCTGAAGTCAGTGAAAGAGTGGGTCATACATGGACAATTTCAATGGACCATTACTTTGAAAGGCAAATTGACTTGATATCACCGTGATAGTGTGCACTGTTGATCTTGAGTGAAATTATGCCGTGGAAACAGCAATTTTCATTTTTAAAACATTCTGAAATAATTGAAAGAGTATATCACATATGGACAAATTCGACGGGCCATTAATTTGAAAGGCAAAATCAGACCAACATGAAATTTACATGGTTTTACTGTCGGGTTGGATACTGTTGATCTAACGTGGAATTACCCTGTGGAAACCGAAATCTTCCTTTTTAGAGCGTTTTGAAATCGTTAAAAGAGTAGGTCGTATATGGGCAATTTGAAAAAGCCTTTATTTTGGAAGGCAAAATCAGAATGACTTGAAATTGACATGGTAACATCGTGAGGTTGTATACTGTTGATCTAAAGTGGAATTAGCCTGTGGAAACAGCAAAATTCTATTTAAGAGCATTTTGAAATCGTTCCAAGAGTAAGTCAGATATGGGCAATTTTAAAATACTTTTATTTTGGAAGGCAAAATCAGAATGACTTGATATTGATATGGTATCACTGTGGGGCTGTATACTGTTGATCTAAAGTGAAATTATCCTGTGGAAACAGGATTTTTTCTATTTAGAGCATTTCAAAATCGTTACAAAAGTAAGTCATATATGGGCAATTTCAATGGGCCATTACTTTGGAAAGTAAAATCAGACTGACTTGATATTGACATGGTATCACTGTGGGGCTTTATACTGTAAATACAGAGTGAAATTATCCTGTGGAAACAGGAATTTTCCATTTTAGAGCATTTTGAAATCACTGAAAGCTAGGTCAATTGTGGACAATTTGAAAAGGCTTTTACTTTGGAAGGCAAAATCAGAATGACTTGACATTGATATGGTATCACTGTGGGGCTGTATACTGTTGATCTAAAGTGGAATTACCCTGTGGAAACAGCAATTTTCCATTTTAGAGCATTTTGAATCGTTAGAAGATTAAGTCAAATATCAGCAATTTCAAAGGGCCATTACTATGAAAGGTAAAATCAGACTGACTTGATATTGATATGGTATTACTGTGAAGAAGACTGTGGTTGGAAAGTGTTGATATAAAGTTCAAATAGTATTTGGAAATACGACTTTTGCTTTTAAGAGCATTATGAAGTCATTGAAAGAGTAGTTCAAAAATGAAGATTCACAGGGCTTTTACTTTGAAATCCAAAATAAGATGGCCTTGATAGTGACAGGGCACAATTAGGGTACAAGGCTGTGTCATATAGATCTAACATTAGAGTTTGTAAAAAAAAAAAAAAAAAGAAGCCTAAATTATATGTTATTATGTTCTTAACATATCTGTTGATTCACTCGAAGTTGGCTTTTATTTTGAAATCCGGTTTCCACATCCATTCCCGTAATAATTTGAATACACAGGGAACGTAAAACAAACTGGAGGCTGGCTTGACTTCAAGTCTCGAATTGGAGGCTGGCTTGACACAAGTCTCACTTTCCCTGTTGACAAGTAATGTTGAACCAAGTCAGCGGACTTTGCTGAACTGCACCTGTGCAGATTCAGATGGAGCTGCAGTGTAATGATGCACTCAAGGGAAAGTACGACACTGAATGGCCCGCACAGTTTATTAGTTCCATTCCTGAAGCAACGCCCAGCTCTGTCTACATGCGGCTCCAACCCTGTGAATGCTTTCATTTATTTTTTCTGGGGTTTTTTGGCAGCATGTTCATATTTCTAACTTGCATAATTTTGACAGGATATATTTTTATGAAGAGCAAAATATTTAAAGTTAAAGGTTTTTTTTAAAGTTTATTTAATCTGGAATAATATTCCTGTGTTTTTATTCATATTTTGTGGAGTTTATATACTGCTGGGCGGGTGCTATGATGTTATTGATGTTGAACTTGTTTTATCTTATTTTATTTATAAGGTTAATTATTAGAGTTTCCAACCGTCCCGTAAAAAACGGAATCGTCTCCTATTCAGAGAAAATATTGCGCGTTTCGTATTGAGGTGAAAAGGAGCACAGTTTGTCCCGGACTTCAGCTACAATGAAAAAGACACAAAGCTGGAGTTATTCTGTCTTTGCTGCACAGCTGCCTCTTCTTCTCTCCCCTCCCTCTCCTGTTTCCAGGGCTGGACTGGGACAAAAAAATCGGTCCGGGCATTTTGACTAGAGACCGGCCCACCAAAAATGTGACGTCATTCAGGGGTAAAACCGCAAAGGATTCTGGGAACTTGTGGCAAGAGGTACTAGCGCATGCAGGCTTTCAATTGAACTCAGTTACACAGCGATAAAAAGAAACATAAAAAATGGCAAGAAGCTGTTGTATTATTAATTGCAATAGCCGGTGTTGTGCCAAAAAGTGATTGTCTGCCAAAAACTGATTTCCGGTATTTGCCACAAACTGATTGCTCGTATTTAAATTGCTATAAGTAACTTGTTGGCCTATAATATGTGAAACATATGTCAAATGCATCCCTCATGGATGACATAAAGTCATCTCTCCATAAAGTCATCTCTCCATCTCCATCTGCTGCTCTTCTGTCTCCTCTGTCACAGACTTCTCCACTTTTGATGATAAATCAGCCTGGTGCAACATGTAAGGATTGGCACAATTTGTTAAGATTTTGAGGAGTTTGAGAAACTAACCTTAAGCATAAAATAAAATTTACTATCAGTAACTTCATAGCACCCGCCCAGCAGTATATAAACTCCCTCATGCTAGCTAGCTGTCAGACTCCATAATAAAGACTTTAACTCAGTGGTTCTTAACCTGGGTTCGATCGAACCCTAGGGGTTTGGTGAATCGGTCTCAGGGGTTCGGCAGAGCCTCCACCGTGACATGCACCGCTCATTTTGTGCACCAATAAAAAACATATCTTTGTCTTGAATTTGAAAAAAATCATATTTTATTTTTCACTAAAGAGGGGTTCAGTGAATGCGCATATGAAACTGGTGGGGTTCGGTACCGCCAACAAGGTTAAGAACCACTGCTTTAACTGATCAAGCACACACATCCATACATATGCAATAATCCTTTCTGTCATCGTTGTATTTTTACTCAGTTGTATATAGTATTTGTATTTGTATTCTATTTTTATCTTATTGTATATTTATTTTATTTTATTCTACTGTATATAGTATTTTATTTTATTCTATTCTGTACAGTTGTGTACTGTATTTATTCTTATTGTATTCTAATTTTTGCCTCATAACTTTTGCACTGTCCACTTCCTGCTGTGACAAAACAAATTTCCCACGTGTGGGACTAATAAAGGTTATCTTATCTTAGTACGCAGTACCAGTTATTCTAAGCGACTGTAAAAAGTTAGCACAACGAAAACAAACTACAACTAAACTTGGTTTATATCTGACACAGATAGACAGCAGGTCATAACTTCTTACCTGAAGTTCAGTTCCTCTGCCACTATGCCTCCTCTTGCCTCCCCTTTCCCTTATCCACCTGCTGGCCTCCACCACTTGCTGATGTTGCTAAATCTGTGGAAGCTATGCCATAGCTACCGCCAAACAATTCAGTTATTTTTACACATTTGGCAGCGTCTGCCTGAAGGGCTTGTTTCTTTTTGGCCCTAATTTTTTCTGCACCTCCTTTCCTTTTTTTGTTCTTCATTTTCTTTAGTTCGTCTATAACACAGGTGTCAAACTCTGGCCCGCAGGCCAAATTTGGCCCGCAGCCTAATTACATTTGGCCCGCGAAGCCATACCAAATTACTATTAGAGCTGGCCTACTGGTATTATACAGCTAATATATATATTGTTTAGTATTAAGCTTTGCTTGTTCCATATTCAGTTTTTCAGCAAAACTTGTCCATAAGAAAAGATTCATTCTTATATCTGGAGGAATAAATATATTTCAATAAATATTAACGTTAGCCCACGACTTTGTTCCAGTTTTGAATTTTGGCCCACTGTGTATTTGAGTTTGACACCCCTGGTATAAGATTGCTAAACAAGGGGGAGGGTGCATCCGACCTCCTCGGCTGTAATTGGTCCAGCCCAGAGTCGATCATGACCAATTGGCCAATCCAACACCTTTCATTATTTATACCCTTCCAAAAAAAAAAAAAAAAATCGATCGGCCCATAAAAACAAAAAGTCGCCAGCGGCCCACCGGGCAAATGCCCGGTATGCCTGATGGCCAGTCCAGCTATGCCTGTTTCTACTTCAATCATGAAACTGATCAATGATCAGCTGATTTTGCCAGTATTTCCCCACATTTTCTAGATTCTGTACCAGTATTCTGTGTAAAATGCCATCAAAAAGTCAATTAAGTTTTATTCTTTCTCACCTGTCTTTCTGTCTCCTTTCACTTTTTGAAGGTTGCCATGTTAGAAAAAATATTTTGCCCTGCCATGCTGTTTATTGATGTGGCAAATGAATGGTTTATGAAAATATATCTAAATCTGTCATCAGTAATCAGTAATGATCATGTCTCACCTCTAGTCTCCTCTGTCTTAATTTCAGGTTTTCACCATGTGTTGTAGATAGTTTAGGAGGTTAACTCGACCAAGCAGTCTACTTTTGGGTACTGTTTAGAATACCAGAATAGGGAGCATGGTGTAGGTTTAAGTTTATTAGACTGATACATATATACCAACAAGACAGTGTACATCACTGTGACAACAGCGTTTGTTTTCATTCAAAGGCTTTATGGTTTTTCCTATAATACCTGGTGGGCTGGTCTCTAGTCAAAATGCCCGGGCCGATTTTTTGTCCCAGTCCAGCCCTGGTTCACCCTGATAACACATCATACATGATGCAAATTAAATGAATCTTAAAATGTGAATCTTGATATTTCTCTTTATTATTAGGTACAAAAATTACATTAAAATAAATTCTAGGGGTGTTCTGTCACACGGAAAGTGTTACTCTTTTACATGACATGGGTAACATCGGTCCTGGACTGTAGTTGTAACTTGTTTGTCATAAACACAAAACCATCTTGCTAAAATCTACTGTGTGAATTCTTTTACTGCTTTTGCTTTTATCAGATCTCATCGTGCCCTTTAGTCCTGACTGTGAAGCCGTTTCACTCAGATCATTTTAGCACAAATTCAATTATTAAAGGTGACCTACTAATTAAATTTTCAAAATTTAATTTGCTTCATTTAAGCCTCAATCCAATAAACCATTTCCTGTGTAAATGTGTTTAACTGAGATAAAGAAGACAAAGTACAACATTTCAGAGGCGCTTTCACCTCATTTTGGGGTGTTAGGCTTCATGTTTGCATGTCACCTCCAGCAGGGGGGGCTGACCTCTCAGAGCTCATTGCTTCAGCTGCTTCAGGTTATCCAGCTGTCTGACAGAATCACTCTCCGTCTCAGTGTGCGTGTCAGGCCTGCCTTAATAAAGCCTTCATTGTCAATAAAAGTCCTTTCTCTTAATTAATCAATTTATCCAGCATCGGTTATGTCAGCAGTCCAACTCCTCGCTGATACAAGTGAAAACATTTTAAAATCCGAGCAGTACGAAACAATTCATCACAGATGAAACTTTGATATCTTTCGGTGTGAGACGTGTGAGAGCGGCATAAAGTGTCAAAGCTCAAAATTGAATTTCATTAAAGGTCGTCTCGGGGGAGCAAAGATCAAACCGTGTGAGGAGGAGAAAAAGAAAATGTTTGGAATCAATTTCACGCCTCCGTAAAGAATAATTACTGTGGATTTTAAACATTATGATATTAAGATAAGCGCCTTTCAGCCTGTCACAGCGGAACGCATTTAGTCTACTGGTTTATCACGCCTGCCTGTTTTGTGTTAATTACTAAATTACTGATGAGTTTATCTGCCATGAAAACCCTTTTTTCCCCTCCTACTCCTGCCTGTGAGATAGATAGATAGATAGACAGATAGACAGACAGACAGACAGACAGACATGGCACTAAATGCACATAAATTCCCTTGAGATTTGTCTCTGAATTATTCACATCTAAAAATCTATATCCATGTGCAACACACGTACATTTATTATCCCTACAGGGTCCACAGCCAGCTTCAGTATTGGTGGTTAGATTTTTTATTTTTATTTTTTTAAAGGAGCTTTAACTTGCAGGTTTTCTTATGCTCACCATTTCCAAAGCAGCCATTTTTATCCAGAGTCCAACCTTTATTTAGAGGCAGGATGACAAAACTAATGGACACGATATTTATTAATAACTCAAAGGCACAAACATGCTGCATTTGGTCAAAACTAAAGTGAAAGGTGGATATCTGAGCTTCAGTGGCTCTTCGATTAGTCTGCGCTGTTTCTGGTTGAGGTTAGTGGGATTTTGAGTTGACTAAAACCTCCCCACCAATAAACTAACTGAGTCTAAAGTAGCAATTTGAAGACAGGATTTCATTTTCTTTGCTTTGTCCACGGTGTAGTGGCTATCTTTGTTTCTTCTTGGAGTTCTCTATTTCTCTTATATCTAAAATAAGAGTCTGGATGGACAAGAGGCTGTTTTACGCGTCGGTTTGTGCAACAACGGCGGTAAAACCATCGTGTCGCTCCGCCATTCGCTTACTTTATTTCTCACAAACCTTTCACAACAAAAGCACCATATCCTTTTCAGGCTTTTCAAAATAAAACATGTAATAACTATAAATGGCGCTAACATTCCGGCCCCTAATTGTTACTGCTAAGGCATAACAATTACATATTAACACAATAAAGCGTCATTTAATATCAACACTCATAATCTAACTGGCTTAACCAAACATTATATGAAACATAAGTCATATGTGTTGAACATATATCTGTTACACATGAGGCTGATATTCAAACTGTTGCCTCCATTTCAAGCAACAAACATAACTTGTCGATAGGCCTCTCCAAAACGCTAGTTTTGGTTTTGACAAACACACGTCTGACAAGTCCATGTGAGTCTGGAACTGTTCTCTCAACCTTTCCCATTAACCAGGAACTTCTTGGTGCACTGTCATCAACTATGAGAACAACATCTCCTGGTCTCAGATTTCTCCTAGTCACTAACCACTTCTGTCTTTCTTGTAGAAGCGGCAAATACTCTTTAGTCCAACGCTTCCAAAAAATGTCTGACAGGTACTGCACCTGTCTCCACCTTTTTTTTGCATACAAGTCCTCTCTTTGAAACAATCCAGGTGGCAGTACTGGCTGCCCTTTAAGAAGAAGTAGATGATTAGGTGTAAGTGCGTCTAAATCATTGGGGTCATTAGACGCTCTTGTTATTGGCCTGCCGTTAACAATTGCTTCAACTTCACATAGCAATGTCCGCAAGCATTCATCATCCAGAGGTTGCTGCTTTAGGATCTGGTTAAGAATTCTTCTAACTGAGCGAATTTGTCTCTCCCAGATTCCTCCAAAATGTGACCCTGCTGGAGGGTTAAATATCCAGGTGATGCCCTTTTGCATGAGCATTTCTGAGATTTTTGAATGATTCCATCCCTTGATTGCTTCACGCATTTCCCTTTCTGCACCCACAAGGTTAGTGCCATTGTCTGATCTCATGACAGACACTTGACCTCGTCTTGCAATAAACCTCCTGAATGCATTTATGCAAGAATCAGTCTCAAGTGAGTGGGCAACTTCTATGTGTATTGCTCTAACAGCAAGACATGTAAACAATACACCATATCGCTTAACTCTGCTGCGCCCATGCTTGACCTCAAAAGGTCCAAAATAGTCTATGCCCACATTTGTGAATGGAGGTTTGTCAGGAATCAGGCGATCTTGTGGCAAGTTTGCCATTCTTTGTTCACCAGGTTTCGCAGATGTCCTTCTACATGTTACACACTTTGACAGGATCTTTCTTATTGCTGAATCTGCCTGTGGAATCCAGAATCTTTCTCTCAGCCTGGATAATATGTAATTCCTTCCTCCATGGCCTGTTTCTTGGTGAATGTGTCTCAGAATCAAAGTAGAAACATGATGACCTTTAGGGAGAATCACTTGATGCTTAACATCTACTGGTAGTGCAGACTCATGCAACCTACTGCCAACCCTTAAAACTCCATCCTGGACAAAAGGATCCAGCTTCACAATGTGACTGCTCCTTTTAAGCTTGTCACCTTTTTGAAGACTTGCAATTTCTTCTGCGAAGCTTTGATTTTGACAAAACTTAACAATCTCAGTTTCTCCCTTTGCAACATCTGCAGTGGTAAGTGAAGATCCCTTAATACATGTTTTGAACTGCTGCATTTGACCTGCAACCTTTTCAGATTTCCTTTTACTGCTGTCACAGCCACTTGCTTGTGACATGAGAAGCTTCCGATGCGCACTTAACCTGCCAAGCAGCTGCTTGAACGTAAGTATACAGGAAACTGCCTTTTTTAGACGGTACCAGTCTGAATAGTGAGAGATCAGTTTGTTCACTGGATTTTCATGTAATTTTGTAACATCCACACTCATCACCTCTTTGACTTCAAAATCATTTTTTGGTATTTCTTTAATGTCCGGTGGAATTGGCCAGTTTTTCTTATCTTTTGTCAAAAACTCTGGCCCAGCAATCCAGTTTGAACACTTCATGAATGTCTCTGTGTTCATTCCTCTTGAAGCGTGGTCAGCAGGGTTTAATTCAGAGTTTACATACATCCACTGACTTGGTTTTGTGTTGTCTCTAATAAGTGACACTCTATTTGCTACAAATGTCTTAAATCGGATGTTCTCGCTGGAAATGTACTTTAAAACAGTGCTACTGTCAGACCAAAACACAAATTCTTCTTGTGGCATTTGAAGCTCCTTTCTCATGAGCTTGTCCATTTTTACAGCAACTGCAGCTGCTGTCAACTCCAGATGTGGAATTGTTATCTGCTTCAGAGGAGACACTCTGGACTTGCCCATAATGAATGAGCAGTGAGTTTCTCTTTTCTGGTTTGTGATACGGAGGTAAGTAACGACTCCGTAGCCTCTCTCACTGGCATCAGCGAAGTGGTGCAATTGTGTAGATATGACCACTCCAAATCCAGCAGGTTTCAAACACCTGTTGACGGTAAAGCCATGAAGTTTTGAAAGCTCTGAATGCCAAACTTGTGACCTTTGAGCCAGTTCAGCTGGGATTTCCTCATCCCATGAAATCTTCCTGCCACATAGCTCTCGCAGGATGATTTTTGCTGTCAGAATGACAGGAGACAAAAAACCCAATGGGTCATATATTGCACTTACAAATGAGAGGATGCCTCGCCTAGTCTTTGGCACAGGTTTTTCAGTTATCCTGATCTTGAATACATCTGTCTCTGTGCACCAGTTCACTCCTAGGACTCTTTCCTCTGGTAGTGCATCATGTCTCAAATCCAAATCTTTCATCTCTTTTGCTCTTTCCTTTTCAGGAATGGAAGCAAGGACAACTCTGCTGTTGCTCATCCACTTTGTTAAGTGAAATCCTCCACTCTCACACAATGCAGTCAGGTCCCTGACCATAGTACATGCCTCTGTTTCATCTGAAACTGACAGAAGACAATCATCTGCATAAAAATTGTTCAGAACAGCAGTAAGTGCTGCTAGTGGCATTTTTTCTTTAGCATCTTCTGCTGCTTTTTTTAGTGCATAGTTTGCACAGCTTGGGGAGGATGTTGCCCCAAACAAGTGCACCATCATTTTGTATTCTTGCAGAGGTTCATTCAAGTTCCCATTTGGCCACCAGAGAAAACGCAAAAGATCACTGTCCTCTGGAGGTACTCGCACCTGGTGATACATAGCTTCTATGTCTGACATCAAGGCAATGTGATCCCACCTAAACCTTGTTAGTACTCCAATCAGTGTGTTCGTTAGGTCTGGCCCTTGCAAGTGTTCTTCGTTCAGTGATTTCCCTTGAAAGGATGCTGCACAGTCAAAAACTACACCGAGTTTTCTTTTCTGGGGGTGGTACACACCATGGTGTGGTATGTACCAAACTCTCTCATTTTCAGGGGTAGTCTTTGTGTTTGGTACCTGAACTGCATAGCCTTTATTCAGCAAGTCAGACATGAAGCTCTGATACTCCTTGTGAAACTCTGTGTTTCTGATTAATTTTCTTTTCAGATTCTCTGCCCTCTGCATTACTGCACTCCGGTTGTTTGGCATTTTGACAGCTTTGTTTCTCAAAGGAAGACCTATGCTATAATGACCATTAATCCTTTCAGCTGTGCCATTGACAGAATCCATAAACATGATGTCTTCTCGTGACATTTCCTGTTTTTCCTCAGAAGCTTTCTCTGGAAAATCATAGTTGAGCTGTTGCATCAAAAGATTCTCAACATTAGTGACAGAGATGCGATTTACTGAAACACTCAGCTCTCTGTCAGAAGGAGTAGAGCAAGAATCTCTCTTGAGAGGGCCATTGATAACCCAACCCAGGACTGTTCGAACAGCATATGGACCGTTATCGTTACTATGAATAATCTCCCATGGTTCCATAGCCTTGTGCACATCACATCCTATCAAAAGTCCAATGTCTGCGTCTGAATGTGGGAACTTGATTTGCCGAAGATGTGGCCACCTTTTTAAGTCATCCTGTGTAGGGATGTTCTCTCTAGACACTGGAATGTCTGCATGAGTGTAAATGTCAGGAAGATCTATATAGGTGTTCTCATTTAAACCACACACTTCTAATCCTGACAGGTGGTAACTTGTCACCATCTTTTCTTGTCCCATTGTGCGAAGCATGAATTTTGTCTTCTTACCTTCTACACCCAGTTGTCTCATCAGTTTTTCTGAACAAAACGTGGCTTGGCTCCCATTGTCCATGAATGCATAAGTCTCAATCAACTTATTGCCTTTCTTCAACTTAACCCACACAGGAACGATCGATAACACATGAATGCCTTTTCCGGCCCCCGTGGCTCCACAAATTCTGCCTGAAGTGTGTGTTTCATCACTTGTTGTGGGAATGTCTGAGACATTTCTCTGGATGCAATCGTCTGCCTTACTGTCCTCCTCCTTTGTCCAATGAAGCATACTTGGATGTCTCTTAGAGCAGTACTCACACAATGATCTTTTCTTACAGTCCTTACTCAGATGACCTTGTGTCAGACATGCAAAGCACAGACCCTTTGCTTTAAGGAACTCTAGTCTTTCTTTGTAAGGCTGGTTTCTGACCTTTTGACATTCTGCCAGTGTATGGAGTTTTTCACAGTATATGCATGGTTTCTGGAAGGCATTGCTAGTGTGACAAGAAGCACTTTTGTTAATTTCAGGTGACCTTTCATTTGCAGCTTGTGTTACACTTGTAGCAAATGTGCTTCCCCTTTGCCTGGATGATCTAGTCATTCTCACATTTGCAGATGACTTTGCTTTGTCTTCAGCATCCTTAATGTCACCATACAAAGGATCTGCAGCTATTTTTGCTTGTCTGTTTATGAATCTAACCAGATCTGAGAACTTTGCTCTCCTTCCACTTGTTTCTTGAATGTCAAAAGCAGAGACTCTCCACATTTCTCTCATTTTGTATGGCAGTTTAGAGACAATAACTCTGAGGTTCGTGGGGATCTCCATCTCTTGCAGTTGACTGATGTCTTGCATTGCATTGTTACAACCAGTGAGAAACAGTGAATAGCTATGAAGAGCCTTTGCATCATCTGTTTTGATTTGTGGCCAATTGAATGCTCTGTTCATGTAGGCAGTTGCAATTTTCAGTTCATTACCATAATGACAAAACAGCAACTTCCTTGCCTCACTGTAGCCTTGTTGAGGATTCATGTGCTGACAACTTCTTACCAAATCTCTGGGCTCACCTCTGGTGAACTGTTCAAGGTAATATAACCTGTCACTGTCACTGTCAGTTTTGTCATGAATTGTATGGTCAAAGGCTCTTGTAAATGGTATGAACTCAAGTGGATCACCACTAAAGATGGGAATGTCTCTTTGAGGCAAATGTGACAGTCTATGTTGTTTGACTAACATCTCAGTGATATCATTTTGTTTCAACATGACTTCACATAGATTCATTGGAATAACACTGGCATCAGTTTGGTGCAAGTCATCTTCTTGTTTTACACTGTGACTGTTTACCTTTGAATGCCCATCATGTTCACCTTGTACCTTTGGCTCTTGGAAGCTGAAGTGCTTAACAGCCGATTCACACTGTTCCACATCATTTTTACAGCTGTCATATTCACAGTCCTCTAACACTTTTATTTTGGCTGTAGAAGCAGCAATAGCTGTCTCGATCTCAAGCTGTTCTCTTCTTGCTTTTAACTTACATTCTTCAATGTCCAAGGCTTGTCTCTGTTTCAAGGATGCGGCTCGTGCGAGCAGAGCAGCGCGCTCTGCTTCTTCTTTCTGCCGTACAGATGATACCGAAGAAGCTCTGGACGATCTTGATGAGCGGCTACTGACTGAGCTTCTTCCAATGCTGGTACCTGATTTCTTTGCAGTTAGTCTAGCAGTCACTGACACGCTGTCATCTGGGCTCACGTCGTCGTGATGCTGATGTCTTGTTACGATGATCCATTTCTCAACTTCAGTCATAAACGCACTGAACTGCTCCTTTTTTGGGTTGAACCAGAGCATCTGGTCCACATTCCTTTCATCTTCTGGCAACAGCGACAGTACATCATAATTTGCCCGTAAGAATTCTTCATGCAGCTTTGAAAAGTTACTTAAATGTTCATCAACAATGTCAAGGCTTTCATTCTCTTTCATCAGTCCGCTAATTTTATTCATTTTTGAAGTTAATTGTGACAGCTTGGACCTTCTTGCGTTTATGTGCCTGCCGAGCTGTTCTTCCAAACCTCTTTCGGTGTACCTTTGCGCCCTCTTATGGCCGGTCCCGCTACTGCAGCTCTGTGCCCTAGGCCTGCAACCTTGCGGGTCTTTATCTGCCATCTCTGCTCCTTTTACACAACTTCTTATTCAACAAGTGTTCATGAAACAAAATGGTCTATGACACAAAGCTGAGGCTTTCGTAGTTAGTGTCATCTTCTTAAGACCAAAAACACTGTCACTGACTTATTTGTAAGAAGTTGTGAATCGCAATTGTTCAGTTTTGACACGACTTGTAGCTTAGCAGCATATCATAGTCCAAAACTTTATCCATGAAAGCTTATTTCTTCTTTTCTTAGATTCTTCATGCATACAGCTCTGTGCACTTAACTGACTTGCTGTATCAAACTTTGCACGATCTCATAGCGATGCAGTCGTCTTGCTCGGGAGCATGATGGTTTTACTTAATGTAGTGGCTATCTTTGTTTCTTCTTGGAGTTCTCTATTTCTCTTATATCTAAAATAAGAGTCTGGATGGACAAGAGGCTGTTTTACGCGTCGGTTTGTGCAACAACGGCGGTAAAACCATCGTGTCGCTCCGCCATTCGCTTACTTTATTTCTCACAAACCTTTCACAACAAAAGCACCATATCCTTTTCAGGCTTTTCAAAATAAAACATGTAATAACTATAAATGGCGCTAACACACGGGATTGCTTTTTTTATATGAGTGAAGCAATAAAGTGAAAAGGTAGACTATAGCTATAAATTGACAAGGCCTCGACTGTAGCGGCCCGTAGGGAGCCCTGCGCTTGTGCTACAGATGATAATTATGTTTTTTTTGGACGACTCTGTGCACTCTGCATTATCTTACTGTTTCAGAGGTGATGGGAAATGCTAATGGTTAGCAGTGTGGGAGAGTAAAAGTTGTGCGAGAAAGCAAGTGTGACAAGCAGAGTGGGTGAGTCATTTGAAAGGTCAGCACTGTATTAGCTCTCTGTGTGCTTTTGAATTAAGTAATCTGATGAACTTTCTGCATATCGATGTGTTTTTTTTTCTTTTTTGCTGTGACTAAAGTAAAGCAGATGCTACATGATTGGTTTTAGTGCGAGTGTGAAAATTCAGCTTTTTGTTTTTGTTTTATGTTATTTTATTTCCCATTTTATTTTGGTAGGGAAATGAAAAGAATAAGCCGATTGTGTTTTTAATTTCTAATTTTGTGTTTCCTGTTAAATGAAAACGTATCACCTTATTCTCCCTTAAACATTTTTGTGTTTCAAGCCAGCGGTAGATGACAGAAAAAAGCACAAACATAAAGAGAAACCCCGCAGAGATTCTCAGCTGTACTGCTTCTTTTCTTAAAATGTATTTTCCTACATAAACATTCTTCCTAATATATCTAGCCTCTTTTATTGTCACACAGAAAAGAGCCCGCAGCTGCAGGGGAGTAATTGCACCAAGATATTTCAGTGCTATTTCTTCCCTGCCAAGACTGTTTGAGCCTGTTTCATTTCTGAATTATAATACAGAGGTAATTTTTGTTTTCTCTGATGAATTAAAGTTGTATTACTCTTTATGCAGTTGTGCCTTTGGTCTACCATGTTTGCTAAGGGACCAGAGGGAGAGAACGGTAAGCTGTCGGCAGCTGCTGTACGACACGCTCAAAGACTTTTTCATAATTTCTGTCTGCATGTGAAGCTAAAACCTGTCAGTTACTCCTAAAGTTAGAATACTCAAGTTTTTCTACTATAAGCAATGAATGTTAACCTGCTCATTTTAGTGTACTTTTTCCCACTAGAGTTCATCTTAGGAAGTTCTTGATGCTGGTGAATTTTTATTGCGTAAACACCGATTTGGGCTTTAGTTAAGTCTTGTAATTACTTCCAGGACTAGCTGGCTATCTGGAACAGGCTCTGACCAGTAACGTAACATGAAAACATTTTTAGCCAGGTGACCACCTGCAGATTTCAGACTCCCGACAGTTAACTGTAGTTTACAGACTGTAAAGCACTACATGCAAAACGTTGCCAGAAATTGACAGCTAGCTGGGCAACTGTTGCTGTATTTAGGAGGCCGATTTAGTGGAAAATGTAAATATTGCAGTCTACTTTAAAACAAGATTCATAATGCCTCTGACCGTACATTTATTTGGTTGTAAAAAGCAAACTTTGTGATGCTAATCTAATCTTGTTCAGCAATAATTAGATTAAAATGATTTTCTGACTGGCAGTATGGATAGATGGGCAGGTTTTACTAAAACAAACAAACAAACAAACAAACTAAATAAATAAATAAATAAATATCAGATGGCTCAAAGCATTTTGTAAAAAATGAAATGAAACTGAATGCACGGGAAACATGATGAGCATTTACTCTGATGAACCTATTTCTGCAAACAGGTTCATCAGAGTAAAATTCCTTAATTTGGATACCCACATAAAAACATAAATTGTATAAACAATGGACATTAAGTTCGATTCAATTCATTTATAGGGTACCAGTAACAATAATAGTCACCCAAAGACACTTTATATTAAAGCGTAAAGACCCACACACTGGAGAAGGCTACAGTTTAATAATTAGTAATACTGGGTTAAATGTCCAAATGCAACAGTGATGTACAAGTGAAGAAGAAACGGTCAGCATGATTGAAGGATTTTCAGGGTGTCTTGGCCCTGGCCTTAAAGAAAAGCTCAATCAAAAGGACTTCCAGTGGCTGTCTCAGTTTGAAGCCTTGAGATAAGCCTTGTCATTGTTGCTGTTTTGAAACCAGATCTGAGGAGAGAGGACCAACAATCTGTGTGTAAAACAATATTAGTACATGAATCTTCAATGAAACTTCAATCTGTCATGTATGGCTCCTGCTGTAAAAGGGATTTTTTTTTTTACTATTTCCAGTTGCCTACATGAGAGAGTGACTTTGCCTCCACACCTCCCAAACTCCCAGTAGCTCTTTGTGGATTTACACAACTGAATTCAACAAGATGCACAAAGTTTGACCAGCTATCACGGCTGATGTCCATCTCCTACACTGACACTACACTGTTTAAACTGTCTTTACATTAAACAGTATACAGTTGGTATAAAGGTGGAATTCAGTGAATGAATGCAAATTGCAAATTTGTCTCTGCTTCGCTTGATGTAACCGAAATCTGACCATGAGCACCACAGGTACTGTGTACCAGTCCAACACAGAGCTTTACACCACGTTAATGCAAGCTAAACTCTTCATCCTTAGTTTGTTTTGCAGGCTGTTTCACAATAATTTATCAAAGCACATCATATACAGATCAATACAGATCCAATATGTGATTAAAATGATGACATTATATGCAAGCTTAAAATTTGCAGTTTATCGAGCGTCACCGAGCAGTAAATCTATCTTCTTCCTTTCCTGTCCTGTTTGTCTTCCTACATTTTTCTCAGAGTGAAGTTAGCTCGCACTCTTTTCTCTCCCTGTGAAATACAGCAGCAACACGCTGTGCGACAAACTGCACACAAGCAGTTTGTGTGTTTGTGTCTGACCTGACTTGTATTATCATACAATGCGGACTGTTCCATAAATAAACACAGTCTGAAGCAATGATG
The DNA here is from genome assembly GCF_057382185.1 of Mchenga conophoros. Lineage (NCBI taxonomy): Eukaryota > Metazoa > Chordata > Actinopteri > Cichliformes > Cichlidae > Mchenga > Mchenga conophoros. The sequence continues at coordinate 13,927,406 of NC_140543.1, forward strand.
GATTATGTAAAAACTTCCCTGACAATTCAATCCAGTTATACTATCTGTCTTCTCGATAATGAACACAAAACAGCTTTCTTTAGTAGTGTTTATTAATGAGTTATTAACGTGATAGAGCGGCTTTTTGTGAATGCAAGATGAAGTACTTGAGCACTTTTCCCACCCATTAACAGGCCATTATAAAAAAAAAACATTAATGTGTTGTGGCCAGAGGTGGGAAATAACGAAATAATATAAAGTACAAAGAGTTGCTGTACGTGAGTATTTAGTTTTCTTACAACCTGTTACTTTTACTCCCTACATTTTTAAACAAATATCTGTACTTTCTACTTCTTACATTTTCAAAAGAGGCTCGTTACCTTAGGTTTAACAGTAATCATTTAGCATTCAGTTTCTGATGGCACAAAGTTCTGCCCATATACCTAAGCTGTGGTTGCGGTGGTTACCATGGTTGCGTCTAGCTAGCACTACAGAAGAGGAGGAAGCATGAAGGGAGTCTGTTTTGTTTAAGTAGTTACAAATGCAATGTTTCTATCAGCTCAACAAACATCAGCCTTTGTTTTCATGCATTTAGCTTCAGAAGCTCGGTATAGAGCCACTGAAATCAGTTTATTTCAGTACAAGAGGACAATCCACTTGATGTGACTGAAGAGTCAGTATACTGAACCTTGTGTTGTCATTTTTTACTGTGCTTGTTTTTCTAAGGCCATGAATGAATCTGCAAGCTCAAAAAGTAACTGAATTTTCTCTCTTTCTTCAATCTGAAAGCGAAGCCATGAAACAAAATAAAAACTGAGCCTGTTCAGCATTGCCATAAAACAGACATCCTTTACGTCTCTCAACAACTGCTCTTTCCTTCCATAAACCCCATAAAAAGTGAGATATTGATGGTTGTCAGCTGATCTGATCAATGTTGGCTGGCCACTTCTTTAATTCATTAACCACATGGTGCATGGGCTTTCAGATGCAATCTATCCTTGAATAACAGTGAGCTGCCCTGACAGGCTTTGTCATCGATCTGCCGCAGCTCGGCGGCTCCGCCAGCAGAGATCAAACCCGCTGGTAAACCTGGGGGCGCCGGCTGTTTGTTACCGTCGACTCACACCAACAGGAACAAGGACGGGAGCGGGAAGATGAGGGAGGCAGGAGGAGACGGAGTGGGAATAAGGGACAGCTGTGGTTTTTGCTGGATATTTGCACGAAGATACAGTAAACACAGAGAGTGGAAACTAGAGACGGAGACAGACAAACACACATGGACAGATGGAGACTTAGAGAAAAGCTGACAGGAGGAGCGAAAGAAAAAAAATGAGGGATGGAAGTTGACAGATGCACAGATAAACAAACTGTGGGAGTTGGGGGTAAAGGAGCTGGAGGCACCCTGGGGTGTTCAGTGATCAAAAACCAGTAAAGTACATTGTTGTTTTGCAGGTGGCGATTTTTAGCTAGCTACAAAGCTTCTTGGCCTTGGAGGCTGCGAGGGAGACCCGGGCAGAGTGGGAGTTTCACTGGTGCTTGAATCAGCACGGCGGAGGTTTGTGCTGACAGTGCTTCAGCGAGGCCTCGGCACTCTCTCTTCCAAAGAGCAGGGGGGATATCATTACGTCCAATCAAACCTGCAGTTCATGAATGGCAATGAAGAGAATAAGAATAAGAAGGAGACAGTGCAGGTGAATAAGCTAACTGAAATTATCTCCCCTGTACATTTATTACACCCTCAGCACAGCAGTACCAAACAGTTGCACTGCCTGAGTCTGTGAGCCACACTTTAGATTCAGGACACGAAGAGCATCTGCAGTCTGTTCATCAAAAGTTTAAAATGAAAAGCTTCAGTGTGAGCGCTGCTGTTTCAAAGCAGTTTTCAAATATCCACCCTGTCTGTATGTAGCTTAGAGAATTGACGGCATTTTTTTTTACTGTTTAGATGAGGATCACTGCAGATAAAATCTGCAAATATTGCATAAAGACATTCACCAAACATTACAAACAGACTATTTGCAATGTATGCAGCGCTGCATTTGATGCACTGCTTGTCGAGAGAGCCAGTCAACAGCTCAGAGCTTGTTTGTTGGCAGAGCTTGAACAATAGATGTCACACGGCTTGTAAATTCACAAAGTTGCTCTCATTTCGTGCCACTAAATTCATGTTAGAGTATGACAAAGAGCTTAGAACTGTTTCTTGTCTCTGGAGGACTGTCAGTGTTTTTTGGGGGGAAATATTCCCTCAGCACACCAGCTGCTTAAGATTTAAACCAAAGTAAAGAGGACTATCATGGTTTGATGAGAATTTGGCATACGTCTTTCAAGTATGTTGAGCGCTTCTCTGCTTCAGGGTTTAAGTATAATTTAAGATTTTAATAAGATAAGATGTTTTTCATTATTATTATTTTTTCACCACAGCTAATTTACTTTAATGTTACTATTCTTTAAATACTTACAGAGGCTACTGATTTTTTTTTAATTAAAAATGATATTTAAAGTGAATTTGCTAAAACAGATGTACAATCTCTTACTTTAAATTCAGAAGAGAAATTCAGACTCAAAGCGTCATAGAGTTCAATGATATTGACCATGTTATGAATGGAAAACCACACTCACTCACACTCACTCACACCCCACAAACATCCGCACAATTTAACACACACTGTTAAGCATTTGCTTTGAAGCATCTGCAATCCAGAATATTCCTCTCAGCATGAATTTCCCATGGTTGCTACATCTTAAACTCTTGTGCTCTGGCTGCGGGTTGGAACGACACTTCACAGGTCAGGCTCGAAATCTCTTTGACCCAAATACTCTCAGGTTCCTGTCACACATTGAAACAATCATCTGGGCTTTAAGGGTTTAAACCAAAGCAACATCCTTGTTTAATCTCAGGCATAGATGATGCTCTATATGAAGGAACATAAGCTTTTGGGTTTTTTGCCTTGGGTGTTTTTTTTATATAACAAAATTAAAATAAAATAAAAAAAAGATAAATGAAAAGAAATCTGTTTTTATAGAAGAAAAGGAGTCCCAGCTTTGTCAGGTTCACATAATATTTACTGAAGGTCAGTTTGCTGCAGCTGAGCGGAAGAGAAAGGAGAGGAGAGACAAGATGACACATCTTTTGTCTGTGAAAGCAACACACCACCGTCTTTGTGAAACAAGGATAACTGGCAGAACCATCTTGTTTTGCCTTCTGCAGCAATCTTGGAAGAACAGACTCCCAGCAAGTGTTTTTATTCTGTTTTGCTCGCAGCTGGATGGCTTACTCTATCCCCTCTCGGTACACACATATCACGTATCTCGCCTTTTGTTCTTTGCTGATGAAACACTCCTCTGTAACGCCAACATATTCACAACAGTAAATGTGATCAAATGGAAGACTAGCCTTTTTTTTTTTTGTCCACGTGCCTGATCAAATAAAACTTTTAGTTGATGATAAGTGTGGTTGTGTGTTTCAGGAATAGTTTTAGAAGCTGAGAAGACTGTCAGTGAAATATTAAATATGTATTATAGCCAAGAGCCAGTTAGCATAGCTCAGTATAGCACAAAAACCAAAGAGTAAAAATCTCAGTGTTTGGACAAGTAGCTGACAGACACGCTGCAACTCCTTGTTAAATAAATTTATTTTGGGGGTTGTTCTGTTGTTTTCTTATAGCCACTGTTGTATAAGGTACACCATACAAATGTTTCACATTAAACCCACTGGTACAAAATGAAGAACGCCTTCGTATTATATTGTCCTGGAAGGGTGCATCAGGGAAGTTAAAGCTGGTGCACTTCAGCTACAAAGTCTTTCACATTGTGTGATCATGAGTTGTTCTGTGTTTGTTCTGTACCATATTTTGTGTTACGTGTTAGATGAAGATGTGTCACCATGAGACTATCTGGTTGCTGTGCTGTGGTGATCCAGTGGTCCTGAGTCATCACAGGGAGGTTTGAATAGGCTGTTGCTTCTCATTAATGTAAAGAGCCGTGCAGAGGAAAACCAGCTGATTGGTGTTCTCTCTTGATTTCAGTAACTTCAGCAGAACATACAAGAAAAAGGTCAACATGAGGTAAAAAAAATATAGATCACAGGTGGGGAGTAACAAAGTACAAATACTTAAATTGAATTTTCAGGTATCTGCACTTGAGTAATCTGTTCAGTTCAGTTCAATTTATATAATAATAATGGATTGCATTTATATAGTGCTTTTCGAGACCCTCAAAGCGCTTTACAATTCCACTATTCATTCACTCTCACATTCACACACAGGTGGAGGCAAACTACAGTTGTAGCCACAGCTGCCCTGGGGCAGACTGACAGAAGCGAGGCTGCCATATCGCACCATCGGCCCCTCTGGCCAACACCAGTAGGCGGTACGTGAAGTGCCCTGCCAAAGGACACAACGACCGAGACTATCTGAACTCGAACCAGCAACCGTCCGATTATAAGATTATAAGACGAACTGCCAACTCTAATTATATGATTGTCATCAGGTACAGGGATATAGAAGCAAGGTTAGGTGTAATAATATAGATTGTTGTGTAATATATATATATATATATACACAAATATATATGTGTGTGCAGACTTGTGTTTTTTTCTTTACGTGTAAATGTGTGTATGCGATTACACATAAATCAATATTGAGCTGATAGTTATCAAACAGATTAATTAAGTTCACTCTTCATATCCTACTCCTTTTCAAACATGTAAAGTGATGTGGGAGACAACATTGTGTCCTTTTTCCTTAGTTTACCAGTCTACACATTTTTGTGGCTTATTTTGATTGTTATTGCTATTTTTCATATTATTTATTGTGTGAAATCAATCAATCAATTAACATCCACTCGCCATTCAGTGAAGGGATATACATTTTCCCATAGCAACCTTTGGCTTCCAGGGGGGTCACTAACTGATCTCTACACCTGCATGACTGTGGCTGTAGCATTAAATTCATAGACAGCCAGGAACCTCCAGCAACTGCTTGCCAACCAGTTGGGAAATACTAATTTAAACTTATTGACCAGCAGTTGCTGAGTGGTCTCTCGTTCTGTGTGACCGGGGCCTAAAGGACTCGATGCTCATGGAAAGCTTTAGAGACCCTGATGGCTAATTTTGTCACCAATGGACAGAGCAATGCTGTCTGCTTCCTCCAAGCTGTCATATTATATGTAACACACTGGTAGTAACAGATGCAGTATCGAGGTGTGACGGTTAGTATAGTTGCCTTATAGCAAGGTCATGGGTTTGAATCAATGTGCTGTTTGCAGCTGCTCTGCTTGTCTGTGTGGATTCCCTCCCACTGTGAGTGTAAATGGTTGTCTACCTCTCTTTGTTAGCCATGTCTCAGACTAAGAACCTGTCCAGGGTGTGTTTGGCAGCTTGGATAAGCTCCAACCCCCTGTGACCCTGAATTAGAAAAGTGGGAGAAAATGGATGGAAAGGATGGATTGTAGGATCAAACTTCTCATCTTATAGTGAGAGATAAATGTGAGGTTCTTTTGAGGAAAGTTTACCATCTCCCGGTTAGTTGTTGATGCTATATACATAAGACATGGTGGATGAAATTAAATATTTGGCTGATGGTAAAGAATGTTTGATTTATGATGCTAATTCACATATTAATTGCTTTTCCCTTTACTTGTAACATGGCAGTGATAGTTGATTGCTCTCTATTTATAGTAAGTCAGATTAGTTAGACATTTAACAGTAACTCTAATAAAAAGACAGAAAATAGACACCGACTTATGTAATAACAATAAAGTGTTATCTTCAATTAGTTTGAATAATAAAATACAACAGATCATTGCAGCGTCCATGTTGGCTCCACATTCGGTACCATGAGAGGATCAGATGGATGTGATATTACTTCCTGTAGTTTCTCCTGCCATTCCTTTTAAGACCGTTTTAAATCACGCGAACAGAGAATTACATGAAACCACTCTTACTCTCAATTGCTCGCCCTTACACAATGTTTCCTAATGTACTCCCTGAGCTGCTGCTGGTACACTTTCTTTCCTCTTGCACTCATTTTTATCTCTATTTGCTTATTATTTACTGAAATCAATGCACTGTGGAGGCTTGGGGTAGAGAGTGATGTGAAATACACTGGAAAATTGCAGAGCTGATCATTATCTGTAGCGGGGCTTTGTATCTGGCAGTTTATGTGCTTTTAATTTGGTCTGTCTCTGAAGCATGGAGCTGACCAGTCTGCAGCTCGTAGGCGGACGTAATGAAACAGATGCTTGGCAGATGTCAAGGTTAAAACAAGTGCGAAGGAATTCGTTTTTGGTCTAACAGGCTGTTGAAAGCGTGCCCTAGCAGTAGCCCCTGGAAGTGTTTGTTATTTGGTGTCTGTTTCTTTCCGTGCTCACACACGAGAAACCTTTTGACTTTCTATGTATGCATTTGGAATCAAAGCTTTCAATTTTTCCTTGGGTATTAAGGTTGGATAAGAACTGAAAATCCTCCTCGGTCTCCAAGGCACGGTGACAAAGTATGCAGAATCATGAACTGAGATGATTCTTGCTGCACTCTTGAGCTTAGATTGAAGGCAGCTGCCAGCCACAAAGAAGATCATTTTTAAGATGGTGCCTTTTTGAAACTTATAAAAGACCAGCACTCATCTTTCCGTGGGACACACGTGGGAGAGAAGCACCTACAGGGAATGAAGAAAAAGGTAGATTTCTCGACTGAAACTGACAGTGCTGTGCGTAAAGCATGTGGATTTATTCCAGAAAAGTTGTACTTTCCCCGCTGCATTATTTAAACTTTCCACACTTAACACATACTTCGAAGCAAAACTGATATTTGTCAATTTTTAAAAAAAGACTGGGACTCATTAAAAAGGGACTCGGTAATGTTGTTTAATCACACGGAAGCCATCTGATGTTTCTGGCATAAACTCTCTTCGGGAGGATTCTGTGAGCGACGTTTTGAGATTTATGGCAGTCGTGCAGACAGAGAGGAGGCCTCAGCTAGTTTTTCATCTTTGACAGTAACAACTTCTCAGCAGAACAGACCTCCCATTAGTGCAGGGACTACTATTACCTCTCAGCTATTCTCATATGCACAAACTGGTCTTCTGAGCTCATTTGGAGAGGGGAGTCAGCTCTGCAGCCTTATGTTTCTGTTTCCCCCTTAGGTCTTAATCTAGGTTGCGACTGTTGATTTGCTTCTTGACACTGACGAGAAAGCCCTCTAGAAATTAACATGGCGGTGTCTTTGTGAGTGTTAGTGCAAAATCCACCTTATATTTACTGAACATATGAAATTGTTTTACTTTTTAGTATTTGATATTCAGCTGCAGAATCAATAAGAGGGAGACGAGAAGCCATTAAAATCCGTGCATGCAATAAATATGCCCACATTTGACTCTCATTTCTTATCCTCAGCTAACCCTGCTCTGCTACCAGTTGTAGCTGATGATTAATTAATAATATGTTCTCACTAATGCCCTCCAATCATGCCCTGTATCATCTGCCCTGCAGGGAGGAAGATTCAGTCTCACTCTGTCCAACCTCTCTTACTGTGCTGCAGCACCAGGTCACTGTCAGGTCATTCCAGCAGAACCTGTTCAATAATTCAAGCCTTGGACTGGAGAACTGGGACCCACATGTCACACACAATGAGGGAGCATATGACACTAACCTCCAGCCGAGCGCACAAATGATCATCGGTTGCTGACGGGTAATGAACCTAAATGACCTGACATGAGTAGGGAGAGAAAAATTACGTCTGGGACTGGAGAGCCTGCTCAGAAGGTTTACACTGGTACCTCTATGTAAGTTTGATGCTTTGCTTATTTGCTTTTATACTGTTAGAAAAGAAGGTTCACATACAAACATGGGCACTGCTTTTATGTTTTATGCATGTGAATCTGCCACAACAGCGATGTTCCTAACCATAATTCAGAAAGCAGTTTAGTTGTAAGGTTGGAGAGGCCGTTAGCTGGTGTTGTGTTTTTCCTATTGCAGATTCCAGCAAGGCAAGGCAAGGCAAGGCAAGTTTATTTGTATAGCACAATTCAACAACAAGGTGATTCAAAGTACTTTACAGAGACATTAGAAACAAAAACAAATAAAAAGCATGATTTAAAATTGATTAAAACAAGCAAACAAACAAACTAATTAACAAACAAACAAAACAGTATATAAAATCAAAACAGATAAAATCAGAACAATAGATAACATCAGTAGTTAAATGTAAGTTTTGAAATTTAAGCTTAAAAGTGTGGATTTGGTGCTTTATTCAAATGAAGCTGAGAACAGGTGAGTCTTCAACCTGGATTTAAATAAACTGAGTGTTTCAGCTGATCTGAGGCTTTCTGGGAGTTTGTTCCAGATATAAGGAGCATAAAAGCTGAATGCAGCTTCTCCGTGTCTGGTTCTGACTCTGGGAACTGATAAAAGACCGGATCCAGATGACCTGAGGGATCTGGAAGGTTCATACTGGGTCAGGAGGTCACTAATGTATTTTGGTCCTAAACCATTCAGAGCTTTATAGACCAGCATCAGAACTTTAAAGTCTATCCTCTGACGGACAGGCAGCCAGTGTAAAGACCTCAGAACTGGACTGATGTGGTCCACTTTTTTGGTCTTAGTGAGGACTCGAGCAGCAGAGTTCTGAATGAGCTGTAGCTGTCTGACTGATTTTTTAGGTAGACCTGTAAAGATGCTGTTACAGTAATCAAGCCTACTAAAGATGAATGCATGGACTAGTTTTTCCAGGTCCTGTTGAGACATCAGATCTTTTATCCTTGAAATATTCTTGAGGTGATAGTAAGCTGACTTTGTTATTGTCTTAATGTGTTTTTCTAAGTTTAGGTCTGCATCCATCACTACACCCAAATTTCTCGCCTGGTTTGTGGTTTTTAGATGTATAGACTGAAGTTCTCTGGTGACCTGTAATCGTTTTTCTTTGGCGCCAAAGACTATTACCTCAGTTTTGTTTTTGTTTAGCTGGAGAAAATTGTGGCACAACCAGTCATTAATTTCCTCAATTCATTTACCAAGAGCCTGTACAGGGCCTCGGTCTCCTGGTGACATTGTGATATATATTTGTGTGTCATCTGCATAGCTGTGGTAGTTTATTTTGTTGTTCTTTATAATCTGTGCCAGTGGGAGCATGTAAATGTTAAACAGAGGGGGTCCCAAGATGGAACCTTGGGGAACTCCACATGTGTCTGCTCAGATGTGAAGTTACCTATTGATACAAAGTATTTCCTGTTTTCTAAGTATGTTTTGAACCAGTTTAGTACAGTTCCTGAAAGACCTGTCCAGTTCTCCAGTCGTTTGAGTAATATGTTGTGGTCAACTGTATCAAATGCTGCACTGAGATCCAGTAAAACTAAGACTGACATTTTTCCACTGTCTGTATTCAGACATATGTCATTGAACACTTTGGTCAGAGCGGTTTCAGTGCTGTGGTTCTGTCTAAAACCTGACTGGAAGGCATCATAGCAGTTATTCTGAGTTAAGAAGTAATTAAGCTGTTGAGAAACTGCTTTTTCATTGATCTTACTTAAAAATGGGAGATTTGAGATCGAGATTTGAGCAGGAAAAGAAGAATATAATGGATAAAAACAATATATTCATATATGTATTAGTCAGCTGCAGGGGTAAATATTCAGGCCAGGAAAATATGAAATGACAGAGCTTAAAATATGTAGTTTAAGAAAAAGAAAGTAGCGGCCTCTGAGCCTCAAGAACAAAGAACTGCAGTTCCTGGACTGGCCACTTGAGGCTGCGTACAAGTAAGATAAACCCCACTATATTCTCAATTTAAAGCAGAAATAAATGCAATTACATACGGCAACAAAAACGAGTCTCTATAGCTTTATAATCCATTTAGCACAACTGCAAATAGGAGGTAAAGTTGTGCATAAAATTGTATATAATTTACCATTTTAAAATACATTCAGGCTTAAAGTTATGAATAAGGGGCATGAGCACATCCAGTGATAGGTGGGTGTTTTTGTCTTGTTAGGATTCAGCTGTACGGTGGTCCCTCGTTTATCGCGGGAGTTATGTTCTAAAAATAAGCATAGCATAGCAATAAGCATAAGCAATAACAGTAAGCTTTATTTTTTTTACAATTATTATAGATGTTTTAAGACTGTAGAACCCCTCACTGCACACTTTATACACTTTTCTCACACAGGCATGAACATTTTCACACTTTTCTCTCCTGTTTAAACACTCTCAAAGTTCAAACCTTCCTAGAAAAATAAGTTCAGTACCCACAGGTGCCTTTGATGGTGCAAAATGTTTCATCGACAGTTTTATGTTTGCTGGAGAGAAAACTTACAAACATACAGTGCAGCACTTCAGAGTCTCACCACTAGCGATTGAAGATTTATGTAAATTTGACAACCTGAACGCATTCTGTACTGTACAGGAGACATGGCATGAGATTGATTGACAGTGGTATACAGCCAATCAGGATGCAGAACAGAATGCGCTGTTAACAAAAAAAAAACAACAACAAAAAAAAAAAACATGCGAAATTGCACAAACAAATAATCTAGGTAGGTTCTAGGTTCTAGGTTCTTTATTATTTGTCACATGCATAGTTATACAAGTATAACACACAGTGAAATGTAGCCTGACACGCTCCTCGACATGTGCAAAAATTGGGGGGGGTGTAGAGGAAGAACATTACACACATTATATATATATATATATATATATATATATATATATATATATATATATATATATATATATATATATATATATATATATATACACACACACACACACATATAGTATATACACTGGGTGAATGTGCAGTAGTAGCAGCAAGCAGGTGAATTCTGTACATTAATATGAATAGACATCTGAGTATTTTACAGGATAGACAATATAAACATATTTAAAATTAAAGGAATTGAAATGTACATTGTGCCTTGGTTTAGTGTCTGGAAGAGTCCTGTCTCAGTCAATTATAGATGATGTGAGAGGGCGGGTGTGTGTGTTTAGGGCACGGATGGCTTGGGGATAGAAGCTCCTCTTGAGTCTCTCTGTCCTTGCCCGGAAGATGCGGAACCTTCTACCAGATTGCAGAAGTTGGAACAGTTTGTTGCCAGGATGGGACGGGTCCTTCAGTATCTGCGCTGCTCTAGTCCGGCATCTCCTGGTGTAGGTGTCCTGAAGCGGGGGGAGAGCAATCCTGCAGCAGCGTTCTGCTGTACGGATCACTCTCTGGAGAGCTTTTTGGTCCTTCACACAGCTGTTCCTGAACCACGATGTCATGTTCTGTGTGAGGATGCTCTCCACAGCGCCTGTATAGAAAATCCTGAGGATCTTTGGAGAGACCCTGAACTTCCTCAGTTGTCGTAGGTGATACAGGCGCTGCCTAGCCTTTTTGGTCTGGACCTGAATGTGGGCAGCCCATGTCAGGTCTGAGGAGATGTGGACACCAAGATACTTGAAGGACTGCACCCTCTCCACTGGAGCTCCATTGATGATAATGGGCTTGTAGTCTCTGTGCTGACCCCTTCTGAAGTCCACCACCAGCTCCTTGGTCTTGCTGACGTTCAGCTGGAGGTGGTTGTCCTGGCACCACGATGCCAGATTCTTCACTTCATCCATGTAGGCCGCCTCATCGTTGTTGGAGATGGCACCCAACACCACTGTGTCGTCAGCAAACTTCACAATGGTGTTGGAGCCATGGGTGGCCACACAGTCTGAAGTGTAGAGGGAGTAGAGCAGTGGCGAGAGGACACATCCCTGAGGTGCTCCTGTGTTGATGGTGATGCTGTTGGAGAAGCACCTGCCCACCCTCACCACCTGAGTTCTGCCAGTGAGGAAGTCCAACACCCATGCACACAGACGGCTGTTAAGTCCCAGATCCCTCAGCTTTGTGAACAGTCTGCAGGGCACTATTGTGTTAAACGCTGAACTGTAATCAACAAACAGCATTCGCACATAGTTACCCTGTTTCTTGTCCACGTGGCTGAGAGTGGTGTGTAGGACGTGGGCGATGGCATCCTCTGTGGATCTGTTGGATCTGTAGGCGAACTGCAGCGGATCTGTGGTGTCTGGGATGGAGGAGGAGATGATGTTCTTCAGCAGCCTCTCAAACACCTTCATTACTACCGAGGTCAGTGCAACTGGCCGGTAATCGTTCAGGGATGAGGGTTTGCTGTTCTTGGGCACAGGGATGATGGTGGATCTTTTGAAGCATGTGGGGACCACAGACTTCGCCAGGGACTCGTTGAAGATGTAAGTGAACACACCTGCTAGCTGGTCAGCACAGCAGCGCAGCAGACGGCCGGTGATGCCGTCTGGCCCCGCCGCTTTCCTTGTGTTCACTCTCCTCGGTGCCGCTCGGACGTCATGCTCCGCGATGCTGGTCACCGGTCTCTCGCTGATGACGTCACTGTCCTCGGTAGTCAGGCGGTAGATAGCATTAGCCGCCTGGCTAACCTCGAAACGGGCGTAGAACCGATTCAGCTCGTTGGTGAATGCAGAGTCGGCGTTGATCGGCGCAGTGTCCCTGGCTTTGTAGTCCGTAATGGTGCGTAGTCCGTGCCACATACTCCGTGTGTCGCCCTGGTGGAAGCGGGACTCCACACGTTCCCGGTACCTGCGTTTGGCATCTCTCACCGCGCGCCGCACGCCGTATGAGGCCACTTTGTAGGCGCTCATATCGCCAGTGGCAAGACCCGCGTTGTAGGAGGCGGTCCTGGCGTTTACTGCAGTGCGGATCGATCTGTCCATCCACGGTTTCTGGTTTGGGAATGTGGTGACTCTCGCAGTGGGGATAATCTCCTCCGCTAGCATATTGACGAAGCATACTGCTACTTCCGTAAACTCGTTGATGTCGACTGCGCATGCTCTGAACATGTCCCAGTCTACGTCGTTGAGTGCGTCCTGTAGCGTAGCTTCTGATTGGGCAGTCCACCGTTTTACTTCCTTCGTGGTCACGTCTTCCCTCCGTATGCTTTGTTTATACTGGGGAATGAGGAAGATGCCGTTGTGGTCAGACTTCCCAAAAGCCGGGTGTGAGACAGCTTTGTAGCCCTGCTTGTATGGCGTGTAGCAGTGATCCAAAATCCGATCCCCTCTCGTTGGACACGAGACATGCTGGTAAAAGTTTGGCATGACTTGTCTGAGGTTCGCTTTGTTAAAGTCTCCTGCTACAATGAGGGCTGTGCCCGGGTCCTTGTTTTGAAGCGAGCTCAGCACATCATGTAATTCGGACAAAGCCATACCTGTGTCCGCTTGGGGTGGGATGTAGACCGCCGTGGCGATGACTGAGGTGAACTCACGGGGCAGATAGAAAGGGCGGCACTTAATGCTCAGGAACTCCAGATGTGGCGAGCAGCCGCTGGAGAGAGTAGAAATGCTCCTGGCATCACACCACTTTCTGTTTACCATGAAACACACTCCTCCACCTTTGGTTTTGTTCGACTCTGCCACCTGTCCGCGCGGAGCACAAAGAATGAATCCGACGGAGTTACGGCCTGGTCCGGCACGGTGGGGGACAGCCATGTCTCCGTGAAGCACAGAATGTTGCAGTCCCTCATGTCACGTTGGAAGGTGACCCTTGCTCTTAGGTCATCGAGCTTGTTCTCCATGGATTGTACATTGGCCAGTAGGATACTGGGCAGTGGTGCGCGATGCGCCTGCTGTCTCAGTCTGTTCCTAATACCAGCGCGTTTTTCCCGGCGTTTCTTTGTTCTGCGCCTCGGATGAGCGGCCCGATCTGCGAGGCCGCGAAAGGTGAACCGCGTTATAGCGAGGCACCACTGTACTAAAAGACATTGCAGTCTGCTAAAATTGACCTCCTGACTTGTAGATGACTGCTACTGCTATGGCTACTTCTAGTTTCAGATAGAAACAGTGATCGCCAAACTTAAAACAGTAGTCCACTGAGGCACGGAGAACTCCACAGAGCAACAACTATTTTCTATTTACAATAGATTTTTGCATGGTTGATTAAAAAAAGAAGTAGAACAAATCTTATTTTTTGTATTCTTTTATGGCATTACTTTTTGTGATTCTTCTTCAGTAGCCTTCATCATTTTGAAACCACATCACAACAAATGCTAAGAAAGATCGTTGTGACTCCTTCCCTTATAAATGTGCTGTAAAGGGAATTACTAATCATGTTCTGAAACTAATGAATCAATGCAGTTTGGGCTTCTCTCACTGAAAAGCAACGATCTCCAACAATGTCCAGAAAAAAAAAAAGCTGTACATTTTTGTTTTATCCCAACAGAAGAACATTTACACAAGTTATATTACTCCCTATTGGAAAGTCTAGTAAGATATGTGCATGTTATTAAATCCCCCTCCCTGGCCACCTCCTCCCGCTTATCTGTGAGAACACCGAAGTGTTCCTAAGCCAGCCGACAGATGTAATATCTCCAGCATGTCCTGGTTCTGCCCTGGGGCCTCAACCAGGTAGGACATGCACAAAACACCTCATCTAGGAGGCGTCTAGGACACATCCTTCTTAGATTTCTTAATCACCTCAGCTGGTTCCTTTCAATTGGGAGGAGCAACTCTACACTGAGCACCTCACCCTGTCTTTAAGGCTGAGACCAGCCACCCTTCGGTGAAAGCTAATTTGTGCCGCTTGGGATCTCATTCTTTTGCACTCTACCCAGTTTAAAACTTTAGTAGAAAATTAAAGAAAAAAACTAAGCTCACTTGCCTGGGGGAGAAATTTGATAAGTAAATTTATTTTTGCTGTTTTATTAATAAATATTAATATTGTTAGCACATTTGCATGCAAATCTTGTAAAAATGAAACTTGAAACTTCGTAGTTAAGAGTAAAGGCCTGGTAAACAGCAAATTGCTTTACTAAATAAGACTATAGCAGATGCTGTTCAGAGTGTTCTTGATGTCCAGGCAGACAGATTGTGTGAGGTGCTAAGCTAACTTCAATTTGTCCCCAGCTAACCTCTGTATGTTTTAGGCTAACCTCTGTAGCTGTGTCCCAATTCATAGGCCGCTTCCTTCGAAGGACCCAGCCTTAGCAGCCTACGTAGGCCAAATTGGGACAGCCTTCATGGCCTGGCTGTGATGTAATACGCCTTCAAATGCGGCCTCCGAAGGATGCAGCCTATGAATTGGGACACATTTTGCATGTCCTAGGCTAACTTCCATTTGTGCTAATTTCTATTTGGGCTAGACTTATCTCTGTTTGTCCTCGCCTAACCTCTCTTTGTACTAGGCTAACCTCTGTTTGTACTAGGCTAACTTCTGGCCGCAGTTTCATATCAAATATTAAAACAACTCATCTAGCTCTTTGTTTGAAAATTAAGCACATTCACCAAAATATAATACGTTCTTTTATTTACCTATTTTTTTTTTATGTACATAGCAAGTACTTCAAGGGTACAAGCATTATTTCAAGCACATTACTGCTGAGGAAATTCAGCAGAGTCAGACCCTCTGCTGGCAATGGTTACTGTAATTGGTCATGAGTATGCACTGAAAGGTTTTGACAACTTGTGAACATTTCAAATCCCCACAGGAAGCTTAATAATCACCCCTTGAGGTTTAACTAACAAAGGAGGGAAATGAGAAAGAGCATCAAATTTCTCCATCAGCTGAATTAATCAGGAGCCTGAGAGCACTCTTCAGAGCACAGGCTAGCATCACATCTAATGACTGCAAGTCAGAGCACAGTGTGTCCCTAATTGGACTTTAAACAGACAAGGAGAGAGGGGACAAAAATATCATTGCGCTTCCATTAAACTCCATGTAGCAGAGTGGAAGTTTAGACTGAAGTCAAGGTGGAATACAAAGTGATGACCTTACACTGGGGTTTCAGTGGGACATACAGATTTCCATTGGAATGATAAATCTTAAGCACATAAAGCTGCACTCAGGAGTTTACATAAACTCATCATTTTGGGTTTTTTATGATTTAAGTGAACTGTTCTTTGTCCATGGTGGAATGATTGTACAGACTTCAAAAAACAAGAATTCAGTGAACAGGCTTCAAAATTATATGGTCAAATATGCTCCCCCGTTAATCTTTGGTTAAATATTAGCGCATTGCACCTCGACCAGACACTTCCCATCAACAAGCTTCTGCCAAAATTTTTGTTGGATATTGTTGGACTGCTTTTCTTGGCAGATCATTTAAAGTAGTCGGTTTCTTTGCACAGACCAAACTTTTAGGCATACTTCACGAATTTCCCTTGGGTTGAGGTTGGGGTTTTGGGAAGGCTGCAGTGAAATTACAATAAAATTCATGTTCATAATGAGTATATGTTCTGACCACCGCTGTATGGAAGCTTGTTTCTACAGGTTTAAGTCAAAATAAAGTCAAAAGTTACTTTATCAGAAGCTGGAGTCAGTAAGTCAAAATCTTAACATGCCTCACGTGAAATTTTGAGATAATAACCTGATAATCTGAAATTTTAAGTTATAGATGGGATTTTCCTTTGAGTGGCAGAAACAAAACGTTTTTTTTCCAATGGTGGAAACAAACTTCCATAAGGATCATGTTTCAAATCCAGTATGTCTCTTCTTTTTTTTAAACAAAGCATATATTTTCAGGGATTAGCCGACTGTGCAGTAAGACCTTGATTTGTTCAATAGTAACATTCCCAAGTGTGCTTTAATACAACACACAGTTTGCATAGCAGGCAAGTCTGTAGTTTCTGATTTGCAATTCATAGCAGCTTCCCTCACACGTTTGCTCTGGTGTAATAGACTCGTGTCATTGATGAGTCCCTGGGGTGTGTAGAGTGAATCCTTTCTCAGGTCTGTATTGATTGGTCTGAGAGTCCTACCTGATTTACATTGACAAGAGCAGCGGGGCCCAAATGAAAGTAAGCATGTTTCTCAAATTGGAAACACAAGGGGCACGGTGCTCCGCAAACAGACAGCTGGGAAGGTAGACGCTGACATTTAGATTGAACACCGGTGAGGAAGGCTGACTCGGCTGCTTTTGGGGTTTCTTTAGACGCAGTGGTCACTTCTAATTAATCATATACTCAAGGATTAACAGATTATTTCAGGTTTATTTTATCTTTTAAATGTGACACAGGGCTACTGTTGTTAATTAGTTACTGATTTTTCAGTTAAAATAAATTATTTAATTACATATTTTGAACTTCATTAACTATGATCATATATTTTTAAAATAAAATTATTATTGTGAGTTTAATAAAAGTTACTTCTTCATTCCCCAAGGGGACACCACAACACATGGATCTGAATATTTGATTTGACACTACCTTGGGACCAGCACTTACACTCTAAGAAATAAAATGTTGTATTTACTCCACCCAGTTATGTCAACCGGTTCCACACAACTGGGTTAGTGAAATATAAAATGTATGATATATTTAATTTGAACAACAAATTTTAAGTAAATCTGATAAATCTACTCACCCAAAACACGCTCTACTGAAACTATAGGATTAAATCACTTTAACAGAATTGCAACTTAGTCTATTTAAGTTTGTAAATTAAATAAATCGAACACAAGTTTATTCAGTTAACCTAACTTTAATAACACTTTGTGTAAAACTTGTTGAAGCACACTTTGAGCAATTCAAATGCTTCTAGATCTTTTCCCCCAAACAATCTTTACATATATTCAAGTGCATTTTAGGTGCAGGAAGACAAGATACAGAATGTCATGTTAAACTGAAATGATTAAAACTGGAAAGTGTTGTGATTCCAACATTTTTAACATTAACATGACTTAATTTAAACTTGATTGGGCTACAATGAAAAGCCCACAATACAGCCCTGCAAACAGCAGGTAGAAATTACTTTTGTGTCATTTTTGTCCATATTTAGAAAAATAACCTTTGCTTCAAAACTTAAACTGAAGTCCAAAGTTAGGAGCAGTCTTTTTCAGTGTAGTTGGATGTTGGTAAAGGTTCAAGAACAAAGAACGCAGAAAAGTGAAAGGCCTTGCAGAAGTTCTTGTGGCAATTCAAACTGAACAGTTTATGAAGTGCAAGGAGAAGGGTTCGAGAACCTTAAAGTTCAGTGTCCTCTATAGTTCACTGCAGGCTGTTTCACTCAAGCAGTTTGTTTTTCAGAACCTGCACCTTCATGGATAGGTTGTTCCCATCCAACTCCATCAGCACCTTCTGAAGAAATTCAAATGTGTATTTCAGGTGCTTTGGGTAGCTCAGATTTAGACTATAGATTAGTCCAAGCAGGAGGGCACAACCCTTTGCCACATCACTAAGAGCTTGCAGCACAGTGCATCCTTCTATGATGACACCAATGTCCTCAGGTGTATCTGCAGAGTTTGCTCTCATGTCTGACAACATAGACTCCCAAAGTCAGCTGCTCTGTTTCTCTGCTTGCACCAAGATCCACATCCTTTAAATAAAAATTAAAAAAAGATAAGTTAATTGCGTACATATACATATGGACAAGTAAGTCCACCTTCCATTTCCAATCCCAAATTTAAAAAAGGAAAATAACTGATCGTTTTCCTTTTTTAACTTACCAAGAATTCCTTGAACAGGTCATCTGGCTTTTCATTTAAGTAGACACAGACAGCTTTCAGAATGCATTCCTGTCAAACATCAACGCTGGGATTCTGGTGGAGATAAGAACTCAATATGAGAGAAGTTTCCTATTTTGGTTCCTTTCAACCTCTTTACAAAACAAAGTCAAAAATATTAACACATAGCAGATATGTGATTAAGCAATGTTTCATAACTCACATCAGTGATGTGCAGTGAGGTTCATGATTGGTAAGGCACTGACTCCTCTGTGTCAGATTAACAAATATATGAACCCAAAAATCGAAGCTTTTCAATTTTGACATTACGTGAAAGCTTTCATTTTTGCTTTAATCAATTCTAGATTGTTCAACAATATATTTAATAATTGTGCCCCTAAAAATATTAAAATTAAATAGAAGATTAGAACTGGGCAATATGGACTTAAAATCCTATCATGAGATTTTGTGGATAACAATAAGTCTGTGAAGGTTCACAGTCATCCCCAGGTCATCGTAGTCTAAGGAGCTTGGAAAGAAAAGTGAAGCTTCTTCAGTGAAGATTTCTGACACTAAACCAGAAATCAACATGGAGTCGAATTCTTTCAAACAATGTAGCAACTTAATTGATGCACATTTCTAAAATACACTACACATTAATTTCATTCTTCAAACTACAGGATCGCTGGCGCTCCCAGTGGTCATTACTGATGTCAGGGAGCAGGTGCGGTAGATGTTGGGAGTAATTTTAAAACTGTCGGTCTTAGTAGGCAAGTCTCATCTTAACAAGAATCGCAAAAGATTTTGGAAAATTACACCGAAGCAGGTTCAACAATATTTGTTAAATGTTTTCATACTTCTAACATGTGAGAGAGGTATACAAGCTAGAGTGTTAAAAAATTTACCAGGCATCATTTGTTTTAAAAAAATGCAAAAGTATTCCCGAAAGTGTCAGATGTGTATCAGTTAGTATACATTAATCAAATTTGTCATCCTTAAATTGTTGAACTTACCAAATAATCCTCAGATGGCGATGGATTCTATCCAGGATGCTAAGCATATGCAAGTCTCAGTTGAAAATGGCGGATGATCAAACTTCCACACTGCACATGTGCAAACTCAGAAGTACGGAGAGCCTATTAGGACAATCCTCTTTAAATTAAAGTGCTCTTCATTTTAAATGAACTTTTTACATTGGATTTAATTTACTGCATTTTGTTGTATTGAAATATTATGTTGTTAATTAAATTCAAAACAACATACTTGTGTTTAAAGTTAAAAATCAATTGGTGGCATTAGTTTTAACATGAAGCATTTACATAATGCTACCAACATCAGTGTGTCATTTCTTAGAGTGTAGAAATGCTAGCATAATATGACCTTCCTAGGGTGGGTTTGTGTGCCCTCCCAGTTCCAAACTAGGGATGTGTGAGGTGAACAAGTCTGGTTAACCGCTGGTTAAGGACTACACCATGGAGCCACTTAAAATATATTTATAGAACATTTATATTCATATAAAATAATTAAATAGTTAATAAATTAAACTTAAAGTAACAGAGTTAAGTACAAAATGAAAATAAACTTTAATATACGATAGGGCTGCCACGATTTGTCGACTAGTCACGATTACGTCGACTATCAAAATCGTCGACGACTGATTTAATAGTCGACGCGTCGTTTGAAGCTTTGTAAGATCACAAAAGACGCAGGAATAAGTGGCAGGATTTAAGAGTGTAATAACGGACTGAAACAGAAGATGGCAGCATTGCATGTACAAGGATGTCAGCTACCGTTAAACCCCGAAGAAGAAGAAGAAGAAGCAGCTGTGTCCCAGAATTCATAGTGCGGCCCAGCGCAGTTTCCAACAATGGCGGCAGCTAGTTAGTTTTAATTAGTGTGAATGCTTGAAAAGCATTCACAGTATTGTTATTCGAATCTTTATTATTATTAGTGTGAATGCTTGAAAAGCATTCACAGTATTGTTCTTCTAATCTTTATTATTATTATTATTATTATTATTATATTTTATTCTGTATTCCGTACGTTTTTTGTAATCCTACTCCTTCAAAACCGTTCAACTTAGAAAAACCATTCCAACACCGTTAGATTCCTATTCTTTTGGACAACACTGCTTCCATTTTTCATATTTTTAACATTTATATTTTTAATTTTATTCAACTTTATTCAACAAAAATTTATAATGTATTTCAATGGGGAGACCCTTCAAATCCTCATTCAACTTACTCATTTTTAAACTCTTACTACTTCCACATACATTGACATAGAGCCACCATTCAAACTTTAAAACGAAGACAAGACATTCAACTATTCAACTTGCATTTATCTTTTCAATATCTATTATACTTTTTCTTCAGTTCCAGTTTAAGTTTCATGATGTTTTTTCACCCGTTTCAGAGTTTATAATGGGTGTGTATGGGACGGAATGTTGGGGCTAGAGTGAGACAGCTCAACTGCTAGAGTGAGAGGAGCAAAAAAATTAATCTTAAAATCTTTTTTAAAACTGCTGCTGTGTCCACAGCGTTTGCTCTACAGGTATGATTTTACCCTCAAAACGTAGCCATGGCTGTCCTCTTTCATCCAATGTGTTTACTATTGTACTAGGTGTTATGGTTCTTTCATAAATGTCACCAATGCACAGCCTCCTCCCTCCAACTCTTCCATAGACTCTAATGTTAAAATGGCTCAGAAGGTTCGTTTGAAAATCAGAAGAGCATGGTGTCTTTCCACTGTCACCACGTCCATATAATAAACTCCACAGGCATGAAAACTGAGAATTCGGTAGACTAGAAGCTGCTGTCGCTCACGGTGAAAGAATTTTGTCAATACGACTTGTACTTTTAATTTGGGAACGATTTGTTTCGGCCTGACTTTTCTGTTCATTTTAAGCAGCAAAAGTGAGGCGCATGTCTGTGTCGTGTGTATGGAGCCATTGGGTGCAGTCACTATAGCAACCAGGCTCACACCTGCCTGCTTAACGAGCTCTGCCTGCCACTGTACCAAGATTCATCTTAAACACTTCTCTTTCAACTGCTGCTGTGTCCACAGTGTTACAGCCATCATTTTACCCTCAAAACGTCGCCATCGTTGTTCTTTTTCCAACATCTTGTCTTTCAAAGCTCAGAGATGTAAACTTTTTAAACTGTGTGGATCAAAGTGGAGGGATCACATTTGAGTCATTCAGTGATTCAAAGAATATGACCTTTTAATATTCTTTCAGATGTTTTCTGACTCTAAATGTTCTTTTCTCATTTCTTAGGTTTTTCTAATTTACAATTAAAACATTTTCAGTTTTTTTCCAACTCCTTCTTCTGTGTAACCTTCAGCTTTTAGCAGTTCAGCACCTTTGTTTTCAGGTTAAATTCGGGGTTTTTTTTGTTTTTTTTTAATCTCATTCAATATTTTTAACTCAAAATTCAGCAATTAATTCATTTCAGTGCATACATTCAGATTCAAGCATTCACACTGCAGTTTCTTCAGAAAATGCACTTTCTAGTTATTATTATTATTATTATATTTTATTCTGTATTCCGTACGTTTTTTGTAATCCTACTCCTTCAAAACCGTTCAACTTAGAAAAACCATTCCAACACCGTTAGATTCCTATTCTTTTGGACAACACTGCTTCCATTTTTCATATTTTTAACATTTATATTTTTAATTTTATTCAACTTTATTCAACAAAAATTTATAATGTATTTCAATGGGGAGACCCTTCAAATCCTCATTCAACTTACTCATTTTTAAACTCTTACTACTTCCACATACATTGACATAGAGCCACCATTCAAACTTTAAAACGAAGACAAGACATTCAACTATTCAACTTGCATTTATCTTTTCAATATCTATTATACTTTTTCTTCAGTTCCAGTTTAAGTTTCATGATGTTTTTTCACCCGTTTCAGAGTTTATAATGGGTGTGTATGGGACGGAATGTTGGGGCTAGAGTGAGGCAGCTCAACTGCTAGAGTGAGAGGAGCAAAAAAAATAATCTTAAAATCTTTTTTAAAACTGCTGCTGTGTCCGCAGCGTTTGCTCTACAGGTATGATTTTACCCTCAAAACGTAGCCATCGCTGTCCTCTTTCATCCAATGTGTTTACTATTGTACTAGGTGTTATGGTTCTTTCATAAATGTCACCAATGCACAGCCTCCTCCCTCCAACTCTTCCATAGACTCTAATGTTAAAATGGCTCAGAAGGTTCGTTTGAAAATCAGAAGAGCATGGTGTCTTTCCACTGTCACCACGTCCATATAATAAACTCCACAGACATGAAAACTGAGAATTTGGTGGACTAGACATTGCTGTCGCTCACAGTGAAAGAATTTTGTCAATACGACTTTTACTTTTCATTTGGGAACGATTTGTTTCGGCCTGACTTTTCTGTTCATTTTAAGCAGCAAAAGTGAGGTGCATGTCTGTGTGCGTGTGTATGGAGCCATTGGGTGCGGTCACTATAGCAACCAGGCTCACACCTGCCTGCTTAACGAGCTCTCTCTGCCACTCTGCCAAAATTAATCTTAAACACTTCTCTTTCAACTGCTGCTGTGTCCACAGTGTTAAAGCCATCATTTTACCCTCAAAACGTCGCCATCGTTGTTCTTTTTCCAACATCTTGTCTTTCAAAGCTCAGAGATGTAAACTTTTTAAACTGTGTGGGTCCAAGTGGAGGGATCACATTTTAGTCATTCAGTGATTCAAAGAATATGACCTTTTAATATTCTTTCAGATGTTTTCTGACTCTAAATTTTCTTTTCTCATTTCTTAGGTTTTTCTAATTTACAATTAAAACATTTTCAGCTTTTTTCCAACTTCTTCTTCTGTGTAACCTTCAGCTTTTAGCAGTTCAGCACTTTTGTTTTCAGGCAAAAACTTCTGTATTTTTCATCTCATTCAACATTTTTAACTTAAATTCAGCAATTAATTCATTTCAGCACATACATTCAGATTCAAGCATTCACACTGCAGTTTCTTCAGAAAATGCACTTTCTAGTGTTACTCTTATTATTCTTTCTGGGTCACAAAATAAACGTTTAACATATTTTCAGGCGAGAATGTAGCTGTTTAAACCTCAAATATCTGCTCAGTTTATCAGGACACCACATATTTTCAAAAGCGCTCCGACGTTTTCGGAGACGTCTGTTACCCACTAGGTCGTTAGCGAGCCGGGGGCTAGGCTCACTAGCCCCGTGAGAACACCGGACTCCCCGCAAATCGTTTTCAAACCCACCGCCGTCTTTCGCTACTCAGGTTAAATATATATGAGTCACTTAGATAACTTAAAATGTTATTGTTTGGCTTTTTTTTTTTTAGTATTTTATTTGTTCCTGAGTAAATCAGTTTGTCTGAGATTAAAGTTATAGTTTTTGCACAGCTGAATAAACGTCAAGCAGACAGCTGATTATCAGAAGTGTGAGATGCTCCAGAATATACTCCGGTGTCCTGTTATATTTTAGATAGCAAGGAGTTTATTAAACTTCACCGAAACAATCTGCAAATTTCATTAAAATTTAATAAACTATCATCTTGTCTTTATTTTTAGTTAGCACATACCTTAAACACTTAAAGCTGTAAGCTAATGATAGTTATATAAGAGCAGATGCTGCTGGTGCAATAAGCTGTAGTTTTACGTCCAATGGATGATGATCTGATTAGTCGACTAATCGCAAAAATAATCGGTGACTAGTCGACTATCAAAATAATCGTTTGTGGCAGCCCTAATATACGACAGATATGCTGTGTATATATACACACACAAAGCCTCTGTAACCTTAGAAATCTTTAAGAGGTCACGTGTGTAAAAGATGTCCATGATACAGTCCTGGACTGCGCTCAGATCGTGGGTGGAACATGTTTTTAAAGCAAAAACATTCATTTGTATTTGACAGGGGGCAGATGATGGAGTGAAGCTGATGTAATTATGATGTTGAAGCCTGGTATGAGAGTCGACGGAGCCAGCAGCTCAAGGAAATGTGAGCCTAAAGAATGTCAAGGGTTTTAGTTTCTCTGAGGAACACGACAGATCTTGGGAAATGTCAATGTGTAAACACATTAAAAGGTTACGCTTCATCAGTCACATGCACCCGACAGGTGCACAGACGAATCTGCACATGAACAGACGCTCACTCTTAGACGTTCGAGGAAAAAAGACAACAAAAACCCCCACATAAATAAATGCAGGCAGATTCACAAAAAGCACACATACAGACTGACTGCATCAGTAAATGACCTTTTTGTCTAATCCTTATTTTTGAGTAAGCAGCACAAATGGCTTTTTCATGAATCTCAGAGACAACCAAATTACTTTTCTTTGCGTAGTAATTTCTGTGAGAAATGGCAGGGTGTGCAAAGCAATGCCTGAAAAATGGGGTATGAGCAAAAACAGAGCAACAGTGAAGGGAAAAAAATTACAGGACAAGCACTCAAAATTTCCTCAGAGCTGTAATTTAGACACCACTAAAATGCAGTATTTTTTCCTCCCAAAGAACCTTGAATAATAGCAGCAGCATTGCACCAGGACAAAAAATGATTTGGTCTTCATAGATACACCACTCAGCCACCAGCTTTCTGTTCCCTTTCTGCATATCCTAAATTGTATTTAATAGCTTCAATCAGTGTGGGGTAGTGAAGCCTACTGCTAATGCACTAGTCGTGTTTGAAGAGGGGGCATTGTGGGCGAAGCATCAGCCCGTCTGCCATTAATGTTGCATTACATGTCCCGTTCCCTGCTATAATTACAGCTCTTTCTCTGCCTCAGTTCAGACTCGTGTCTTGACCTGAGGCTGGGAATAAATCCAGTTTATCAGGGGCTGAGGATGAGACCGGCCCTGCAGCACACACAGCTCTGCTGCAAACACCTCTTCCCAATGCAGGCGTGTGGCTCGGACCTGGGAGTGTCAGCCAAAGTATCAGCTGCATAAGGCGAGCTGCATGCCAGATATTGTTGGTCTATCCACACAGAGCTCGGGATCCCAGCCAGAGAATTACCATGCGCACCGGGGTGGAGGAATGTGGCTTGAGATGAATAGATACAGAAATCCTTAGTCACACTGTGCTGGAATGGCATCTGCTCTGAGATTTGTGTGACACTGAGCAGAAAGGAGTGGTGTGCATTTTCCCTTTGTTGCTTTTTAGGTTTTTGCAGAAGTGAAGACTCAGACCTTTCAGATGCGTTGCTCTAGGAACAGTAGGCCACAGATTTCTATAAAAATTCAAATTCAAATTCAAATTTTATTTGTCACGTACACAGTCATACACAGTACGATATGTAGTGAAATGCTTGGACAACTGCTCGTGACCTAAAGAAAACAAAAAAGGAAAGGCTATGAATAAGATAGGAAATAAATATGAAAAATTAAAAAGGGTAAATTTAACTAGGAAGGAATAAAATATAAAAAGCTGAAATTACCCTCAGCATACTTTTTTCTGGCTTCTGTTTGAGACTTTGGCATTGGATCTAACATTGTGTGAAACATGGTCAGTAAAAATAAATTTATGCTTCTTATAACAATGGCTCTCACCTACAGTGTGGTGCAAAATCCTTGAGTCTCTCGTCATTTTTAAAGCGGTCTTGAGCAACCATTCTTCAGGCTTTTACTTTGGCTGCTTTCCACTCACTTTCAGTCCAGTTCTTGCACCTGACTTTCAGAGGAATGCTTTTAGTTTGTTTGGTAAGCCGCTTAACACTGACCTATGAGTCATTCAAGCACAAAACTAACCCAATTCAAAGGATATGTCTACACATAACAAACAACGTAGAAATAAATCCATTTTAAATGGTATCTTTAGGCATTTTTTGGCAAAAATGCATCATTTGGTACCATTTCTTCAGTTGAATGAGCATGCCAATGACAGGACAATTTGACAGGAATAAAACACAATTAACGCACCAACGAAGTGATTCTCAAAAAGCTATTAGCTGTAAACTTGGCCAATCTTAGCACGATGTGCTATGTGTCCTTAAAAAAAAGGAAGAAACTGGACAAATGAGGATAAAAGAAGAAGTGTCACTGTTAAAAAACAGTCTGCAGCAGATGAACTGTATCTACAAGTCATGCCCTTAAGAAATAGATATAGCTCTTACAAGACATAGCTTTGAATATCCTGGAGAACTATTCCTGAAGACTACTTGAAGAAATTACAACAAGCTTGGCTAAGAGAGTTCAGGCTGTGCTGAAGAATAAAGGCGGTCATACCAAATATTGACTTTCAGGCTTGTTAGAATTGTACAGACTCTGGCTTTGCCTGATACGCTGTAATTACTGCAACCATTTCCCAATGTCCTGGCAAAATATAAAGAAAGACGCGCCTAGTGACTTTTGCACAGTGTTCTAAATTGGTATTATAACATTATCACACTGCCTAACAACCGGTTAACAGACAACAACATTAAGACTGTACAGCTAGACCAAAGCGTTGCAGGAAGCAAGCAAAAATTAGATAAGATTAGATTTTTCCAACTTATAATGTATAATTTTATTTAGTATGCTTTGGTTAGATTATTTTTTGAGGGTCAACTGCACAAACACACCAAACACACATGAGTGTGTCACAGTGTTGCTGTAATACAGAAATCTCTGTCTGTCTGTATGTGTGCAAACTCCTACACGATCAGAAGCTGAGAAACCAAAATTGCCACACAGGTACATGTTAGGCCTATATCCCACATTATGTCATTGTGTTTCCTAGCAACCACCTACTAACAGTCAAAGGAGCTTGCAAAGAAAAGCGTCTGGACTTCTTTAAGTTGCTTGAAGACGTTTCACCTCTCATCCGAGAAGCTTCTTCAGGACACCATCTATAATCCAGTTTTGAGTTCCCTCCCCAGACGTCTTAACTTTGACTAGTAAAAGCGCTATATAAATACAGGCCATTTACCATTTACCATTTAACACCCACTTACATCCTGGGCCATCTGACCTCAGGAATTCGCATGATAAGGTGGGGCCAGGTTTCACAACGAGCTCACCCGAAACCCTGGCTGATTGGGACCCACACCCAGTTTCACACCTTTGCTCATGCGATTAGAGGATCATCAGGGGGTCCTTTTGTCCCTCTGTGGGGGGATACTCCCACTAGGTTTATATCTGGGACTCTCCACCATTTGACCTTAGAACTGAAGAAGCTTCTCGGATGAGAGGTGAAACATCTTCAAGCAACTAAAAGAAGTCCAGACGCTTTTCTTTGCAAGCTCCTTTGACTACGATGACCTGGATGACTGAGAACCTTCACAGACACCTACTAACAGGCTAAAATGACACATTATGAACCTGTAAAGCCTCATGAAAGCATCTGATCAGTTCAACTTCATGACGGTAACATATAATTTATATCCACAAAACCTGACTTATGTATGGTATATTATACACCGACTGTAACGGAAAAGTAAAATTGCTGGCCACACAATACTCTAGTATATGCTGTTGCTAGTTTCAATTCTACTCTTCTATTCTATTGTAAAAACTCACTGAATAGATGCATTCCAATTAAAAGTTTAAAATACATTTCTTTGGCTTTGGGATTTATGGGGAACTTCAGATATTTATTAGAAAGAAGTAAAGGACAGATGTTCTCTAAGACACCTTAGGAACTCATATGTCTAATTTTCTACATTTCAACTATACTAAAGTCAGAGCCTTGAGAAAAGAGTTGTAGCAGACAGGTGATCAGGTTGAAGTTTGTCTTAATTAATTAATAAGCATAAAACTGAATTAGATATAGAGTGGAAAGTATTCAGAATGAGTCATATTGTACGGCAGCTTTTAATATCAACCACGTGCAACATAAATACCTCTCTCCATCCAGTGCTTGTTACACGGTGATAGTCTCTTGACAGTGATATACCTATTATCCCACACAAAGGTGTGTTATTATGGATCACATTATGATTATGCAGGAGTTTCCAATATATCATGATCTGCTGGCAAAAAACGGATAATTTAATTGGGAGATTTATTATAATGAATTTGCATCTATTAAAAAATATACTTTACCAACCAAGTTTTTGAAAATTAATCTTTAAGCCATTTATAATTTTCAGTTTAAACCATCAAAGTCAATGACTTGTAGACCCCCATCCATGTCATCTTTAATTAAATCTGCTCTTTTAATGTAATTGGGTTCTTTATACAGAGATAAGCAAAAGTAATGTCGTTTATTTTTTGTAATAACTATTTTAAATAGCAAGTAGTACTGAGCAATGTTCCCTCTAATTTTTCATGTGTCTGAGGAAAACACACAATCTCCCTGAGCGATCCCTTGGACCACTGTGAGCAACAGCACATGTGTGCACTGTGGTCACGCCAGCATCGAATCCATCCAAGTTACATGGTTTATTAAAATAATCAAATTACAGCACTTACATTTATTTTAGACTACTTTTAATTAAGTGCTTCAGCCCACTTACAATCAAAATTTAAAAATAAATCTTGTTCATGACCTGTGTAGTATGTTAACACTATTGGAAGTAAAAATAACTTTAACTCCAATTTTGAAAACACAGCTTTCTTTTTTTTTTTTTTTTTTTTTAAATAAAGCTCTGACTTGTATTATGAATCCGTGGTCTGGGAGAGAGTCCTGTAACTCTCTGTCTGCAAACTACAGTATATAACGACCAAAGTTGGGCAATTAATTATATAGTTACTTCTTCAAAAAAAGTTACTGAGTTTTGCAAACAACAAAGGTTTTTTGCAGCTGTTTACCTAAAAATGCAGCCAAGGCGGGTTTTTTTAAACAAACATTTCAAACTATTTACAGAACAATCAGGTGTTCTGCATCAAATTTGATGCCACACAAATTATTTGTGCCACTCCAAAAGATAATTTCTGTCCACTATGAGATAAAGGAGAACAACAGCCTGATACCTGCAGGCCTGACAACAGGAGATGTATCACTCCTGTAACACCTGTAACATTCAGTAGTCGCCTCATTGTTCTGACACACACAACAAAACTATTGACTACACTACACACTAACTACACAAGATTTGCGCTAAACGTCGAAAATCTCTCACATCTCAAAACACCGCCGTCACTCCTAAAACTTCCCCCCTTCCTAAACAACTAAATGCCATGTTGCCATATCATTTTTTGATTGGTCGACATGGTACTTTTTTCGACCAATAGGAAAGGGTGGGGGTTTTTTGGTTTTGTTTTTGCTCACAGGCTTTCGAGCGTTTTCCTTATAAAACGCAGTTTTTACCGTTTCTTCCCGCAGTAAAGATAGTATTCAGGAAGAAAACCAAACATTGCATATATTTTTGTCATAACTCTGGTTTTACGTGGCCTATCAACACAATAGAAAAACTGGTATAAAGTCCACACTGTTTCCGTCAATTCTTCCGTCTGTTCTGCTCACATCTCCAATGGTTGTGCACGTTGTCATTAACATGGCTTCACTCCACATCAGCATGTGTTGGCACATAAGGACGCTGCCATAGCCTGCCTGACGTTGATTAGCTGCGTATATACGAATGTGAATCACATTATTGGCTGGACTATGGGATAAGGTGGCATCGTTCTAATCCCATACGGGAGCAGCCAGTCACTTACTGACTAACTGTCACGGTCCTGGGTCGTTTTGACCCAGCGTTTTGTGTTTTCTTGAAGTTCATTTTTGTGCCTTGTGTTTGTTCTGATTTGTATTGGTTTAGGGTTGAACCTGAAGTTAGTGTATATTCAGCCCTACCTGTGTCTGTCCTTGGTGCTCTGTTCTTGTCCCCATGTTGTGTTGTAAATCAGTCCGTGTGTTCCCTGCTTTACTTTGTAGGCTCGTGTCCTAGAGTTCCTGTCTTATTCTGAAAGTCTGTGTCTCCTCCGGTCCTCATGTGTATTAGGTTCAGCTGTTCTTCCCTCCTGTGAGTGATTACCTGATTACCTTGTGTGTGTATATTTAGTGGGTGTCGGTCTGTGTTCTTTGTCGGCTCGTCTGCGTTATCTGCATTCATCTGCCTGCATTAATCTGCCCCGCACCCCTTTGTATGGTCTCAGGTTTGCTCTTTAGTTTCTCCCAGTTTAGGTTTCCGTTTGTAATTGCTCATGCTGCGTTGCCTGTTTTTGCCACCTCCACCTTGTAAATAAACATCACTCGTATCATCAGTTTGCTGCATTTTGGGTCCTCCTTTTCCTCCACAACACACGGCTCACTCCGCCAGCCGTGACACTAACACTGCAAAACAGAATTGTTAAAGTATTAATTTTAATTTCAATTCAGGTTAGATTTTTTTTTTGTGCGCAACACAGATTTTCCGTGCGCAGAGACCGTGCCAGCAGTGCGCAATTGCACACGCGCGCAGCTTAGAGGAAACATTGGTACTGAGTATGCTGGATGAATCCAAATCGAAATGCTCTCCAAACAAGCTTGAATGAAAGACAGGAACTAAAAGCACAGAAGACTCATAAAGAAATGTATCAAAATAAAACAGGAGGAGAAAACCATGAGGGCAAAGGCCTTCATACAGAGACAAGACAGAGGGAGGAACAAAAAGACACTGCTGGAAACAAAAATACATTCCCAAAACCTGAAACTGGGACAATCACAGTTATTTTGAGTAGCTGGTCTTTGACTCTTATCATTCATTATTGTAAATGATGAGTTGTAGCCAATATGCAATCTGTCACATCTGATGTGCATGATCAGCCACAACATTAAAACCTGCTTCCTAACATTGTGTAGGTCCTTGTCTAAGCATGAATCTCTGCGTGTCTCCCGCTCTAGGACACTTGCAGCGGACCCTTTAGTCCTTTGTACTGTACAGTAGGACCTCCTTGTGGGTTTGTTTTGGCAGCTCAGATTGGGATCTGGGGAGGTTTTAATCTCAGCCGTGCTGTTAAGGGCAGTTTTTGGGACAAAGCTGTGGCCATTACTCTGCTGAGAGAGGCTGCTGCCTTCAGATCACAGGGATAGGTGTTTAGGGGCATGTCACAAGTTAAAGTAACATCCACATCAATAGCAGGACCTGAGGTCTTCCTTCAGAACGCTGCATTTTAATGAGAAGATCGGTTTTACTTACTTCACCAGTCGGCGGTTTTCATCTTGTGGCTGATCTGTGTGTACCTGTGTAAAAGATTCCTGCCCCGAAGGTTTCACAGTGACCTTCACAAGTTGTGTAGCGTTAATACGTGAGCATTTCTGGCCCTCGTCTACAACGGGGATCGTGTCTCATGCAATATAATTATTTTCACACAACATCCCATGCTGCACTAAAAACACCACTGACTTACTGGTTGCTATGGGAATAAAAAGGAGGAAAAAAACCTCATGTTGCGGCCATTTCAGGGTTGTGTTCAGAGGAGCCAAGAGCATGGCACACAGGAGGCAGCTGGTAAAAGCAAAAGAAGAAAAAGAAAAAATAGCAAGCGTTGCTTACAAAAAGAAGGTTAACTGTTCCAAAACAACGAAGCATGAAAACACAACACGGGAGCAGGCCGAGGCTGAATCCAAAGCACAGGCAGAGTTCAGAGAAACAAGCAAGAACTAAGAGCTGAAATCTGAATCCGTAAATACACGGTGATGCTCTGGTTTCTGCTGAGGCAACAAGAGGTAGGAGGGTGGGAATGTGCTGCATAAACTGAAGAGGGCTGATGAGCGGTGTGAAAACAGGTGAGAAGAGGGTCAGGAAACATCAGGTAATGCAGCAGGGCAGGTGGGACTGAAGAGGCAAGTGAGTGACTGAGTCAATGACTGCACAAATTAGGCCTCCAGCTACACAATATATTTGTTCCCGACATCTAAAGCAACCCACCTAAGCACCACTGAAAAGCTGCACAGTGCAGGAGTGGCTCCACTTCAAGAGAGTGAAAAAAAATCAGAGGGCAGGTAGGGTGCAGGAACCACAAATGTTACAGCTGACTTTTGACCACAAAATTTAAACTGCTTGGCAATTTAACATTGCACGCTGTGCAATGTTAAATACATTTTGTCAGTTGTCAAAGTGTTTAAGATTAAAAACAACTATAAAACTACAAATAACCTATAGCAACTGTCTGGGGGAGGACAGTCTCAAATATCAGTGATAAAACCTGCTATGAACGAAACCTTACTCAGAACCCCATTTAAAAGCAAAATCTATGGAGGAAGCGATACCAGCATATGCAAATAAACTACGACATATATTTTAACACATGAACTGACGGTTGTTTAAAAAGAATCCGTCTCTTGGATAAACTGTGAAAAAATGTGTCAGCATCATAATAGAAACTGAATGAAATCACAAAAGTAGCATCAGTTATGTTTTTGTATACAAATATTAAGTCTCTGTAAAAACATTATCTCCTGATGCATAGTTACATTCACTGGCCACTTTGTTAGGTACATCTGATCAAACTTCAGTGGAAATATCTAATTAGCCAATCACAGCAGCAGCCTGCTGAATATCGAGCTGAGCATCAGATTGGTGTGGTTGTCAGTGTCAGGGGCTCAGGAAGTTGCAGAAACTGCTGATCAGCTGGGATTTTCCTGCACAACTATCTCCAGGCTTTACAGAGAACTGTTTGAAAAAAGAGAAAATATCTCTGTGTGAAAATGCCTTAGAGGTTAGAGGTCAGAGGAGAATGGCCAGTGCCAAAAGAGCATCTCTGAATGCGCATCCGGTACAGCAGCAAGAAGACCACACCAGGTGTCACTCCTGTCAGCTACAAACAGGAAACTGAGACTACAGTTAACACAGGGTCACTAAAACTAGACAACAAAAAAACAAAAAAACAAAAAACAGTCTCACTGGCTTAGTGAGTTCTTATTTCTGCTTCAGCTTTCACATTGCCAGAATTTGATGTAGACAGCACGAGAGCATGGATCCATCTTGCACTGTGGTTCAGGCTGCTGTTGGTGATGCAGTGTTGTAGGCCCCTTGAGAATTGTTTAAACAGCACACCTGACTATTGTTGCTGACCATGCTGAACATGAAAATGAGTTCACTATGAGTGTATGGCCTTCACAATCACCAGAACTCAGTCCAACAGAGCACCTTTGGTGATGTGGTGAAACAGGGAGATTCACATCATGGATGTGCAGCTGTCAAATCATCTGCACCCGCGTGATGTTGTCATGTCAATATGTGCCAAAATTTCTGCGTAATGTTTCCAGGAACTTGTTGAATCTATTCTACGAATCATTAAGGCTGTTCTGAAGACAAAAAACTGGTTCCAATCCAGGGCTATTAAGGTGTACCTAACAAAGTGGCTTCTGGCGTTATAGGCATTTGTTTATTTTGTGTTGCAAAAATGAATTTCTTCTTATTGGCACTAACGTTTTTTTAAGCTTTACAAATATCAAGTGAAGCTCAAAGAGATTAAAGTTTGTTATCTGTATCAGTCACAAAACACACTTTACACAAGTTTTCCTAAATCACACTGTATCAAATCAAAGAAGCACAAAGAACATGTCTGATAAATGCCGGTCCCGAGGTATTTGTCAAAGTCTATTAGGTTATTTGTCTTTGTAAAAAGAAAACAAAGGTGCATGGAAGCAGGCTGCCCCTGCGTCTATCTGCCTGTGTCTATCAGGGCCTTGAGAAGTCATTGATCCATGCAGACCCTTTGCTCATATGCCCGGCAGATGCTGCAGTAACAACAAAGACTTCTGTTCCTCCCTGACAGCACGACCACTCGTGTTTCCGTCAAGAATGGGTAGAAACCCTGGAGCCGTCAACCTTGCACAGCAGGATCAAATAAAACACGATGATAAGCTGGGGTGAAGTTTTCCAGACCTAAGAAATGCTGCACCTTTCATGTCCTCGAGTCGTATTAACATCCTGCAGAAAGCTCAGTAAATACTGCTTCTTACCTGTGGCCAACTGGCAAAGTGGACATTAACTGAGCTTTAAACTCTGTTATTGAGCCGCTGCCATTGACATCTTCATTGATCACCAGTATTCTCATAAGGCCCAGTAGAAACTCAGCTGATTAATCATTTAAGCGGATTTTAATGAGAGCACAAAGAGGCTTGAATTGGAAATTGATGATATATGAAAATCTTAGAGGGTGATACTGCCCTCAGCAATGATGGTTAATTGGCAAAAGGACTGAATTTATGTAAATAACATAATGAGCTACAAGGAGCGGTGTAATGAAAAATGTTGATGGATGTCAGTGACACAAGTAATTCTCTCTTATGTTGAACATTTGACAGCGGCATAAAGGAGCTTCAATTTATCATACATGCGACAAGATTGCTATTTTTCCCCAGTTTTGAACATCATGTATGTCACTTGTGAAACTGCTGAGATCACCACTGTGAGACCGTGATGGCTAAAACGAGGAAGACAGTTCATCAGGTGATCGAACAGGATTTAAGCTCAACAGATATTGTTTAAGGACTGTTTTTGCATTACTTCAAGATAAACGTAGCCTCAGAAAATAATGTCCTGTCAAAGTCTTTGGTGGGTTACATTATACAGTGTACTTTGGTGGGGCTGCAGAGCTCATGCAATGGCAATATAAACAGGGGTCACTTCCAGCTCATCACTTTTCTACATGCATTTTTAATGTTTTGTAGATCATTTTAACCTGAACCATGCTTTTCCTTAAGGTACAAAAGCAGTTTTTAGTGAGTAAACCTAATCAACAAGTGACAATGAAAGCAAAAAGTGAGTGCAAACTATGGTCTCCTGGCCATTCCCACCCCCACCAGCCTTCTTGTCTGGATACTGTAGGTCTGTTAAACCTGATCATTATTTCTCGGATATTGTTACCTTGTGCAGGGTGGCATTATACAGTGCAACAACCTGGGATGAGAATATGTTATGGAACATTTACATAACCTCACAATACTTTTGAGTTATTTCTCCTGCTACATATTCACTAGAGACTGAACCGCAGCAGCAGGAGAAGTCCGAACAATAACCACTTATCCAGGCGCAGTTCAACAATCACAGCAGGAAGAACAGCTGCAACTGTGCTCACAACCTGCAGCTGGATGCTGTTGGACATCTACAGTTTAATATGAGTAATGAGCATTAAATGCATCATGTAAAATGTCACATCATTTCTCCTCTTCAAGTTATCTGCAGCCTTTCTTTTACTGGACTGGATCACAACGACTATTCATGTGGATTAAAATTCATGTAAACCATATTACGACTAAATTATTGTGACATAAAGGCAAAAGCAT
Source organism: Mchenga conophoros (assembly GCF_057382185.1). NCBI lineage: Eukaryota > Metazoa > Chordata > Actinopteri > Cichliformes > Cichlidae > Mchenga > Mchenga conophoros. The sequence continues at coordinate 13,962,952 of NC_140543.1, forward strand.
TGCAAAAAAATCTACATTTTATGGTGAGTTAAGAAAAAAATGTCCTCTGTGGTCTTTAGGGAGCGCCATAGAAAAGGGTTCAGCTTATTTTGGAGATTTGGGGTGTGGTCGTTTTAACTCAGAGTGAAGGTTCTTGCCCCATCTCTCCTAATTTTAGTGATGCAGTCCTAATTTTTGTCTGGGTACTGTTATATAATGGATATAAATGATGACCTACAAGCTGGAGTTATACTAGCAGTATGCTTAGGAGAAACTTTTTTAGACAAACATCTCAGTAATTCCCAGAAGTTAAAAATTTAAAGACCCCAAAGGGCTTTAACATTTCTGTAGAGAAGCCTGTTTTTGTTTTTTTTACTGTCCATCCACCCAAAACTGTGTAACTAGAAATTTTGAGATAACTCAAAACTTTGACTTAGCACTGCTTGACATTTTTATTTATTTATTTCACTGGCAACAACAAGCTTCCATACATCTCTGCTTTTCTGGGTCAACTCGGATTTAATAAAAAGTTCTCAGACCAATCAGAGGATGAGCTATCGGGCCTTTTAAGTCAGTGTTCCTCCAGCAAATCAAATCAATCTCCACATTATACAGCAGAGAGGTTACAAGATGTTTGCAGACTGTGAATTCAAACTGAGCTTGAAAACTGTCTCTAAACTGTATTATTAAAATAATCACATTGCATGTGTTTTTTTTTCATGTAATGAACATAATAAATAATTGGGAAATAGATGTTATGTTACCACATGGACCCTCCTGGGACTCCCGCAGTGACCCTCAAAGAGGTGCCGGTCTCTATTTTGAGAAACTGGAAAAGCTCTACGTGGAAAAATCAGTGACATTATCAGAGAGAAAGAGAAAGAGAAAAGCAGAAAAAGACAGCAGCGAATACAAGAAGAAAGCTCGGACTGATTCAAAAACTCTGACCAATCCGAAGTCACATGACTCAACCACCAGCAGCGAACGGAGAGCGCAAAAGAGACGCAGAGCCTCGGTGTACACAAGCCTGCACACCGCCAATCCGACACGGCTATACGCCCAATTTCTTTTTAATTGAAACCTTTTACTCCCGCTCGGTGAGTACATTTCCCACTGCCATTTTCTTAAGCATATTTTTGTCCTCTTTTTCTTCCTTCCTGTTCTTGGTGTTTCGACACGGGGAAAATGTTTTCTCGTTTTCTGCATGCAATGATTTAAATCTTGGATGCAGAGTGTTTGTGCTCCGGTGACATCCACTGAGAAATAGCCCTACGTGCTTGCGGACGCTCTTGATATTTTTCCCCCCTCTTCTCTGTCTTCCTCTCCTCTTCCCGAAGCAGCTTTTTCACGAGCTCACTTGTTCCGATCTCGACCTTTTGCTTATTTTCTGGCTTTTTCCTCCTTTATCATGGCTTATTTTGGTGTGGTTTTGGTGCTTTTCTCGGGTCTTACAGTGTTTCTCTGGTGTTCGAGGCTGTACGTCTCCTCGGGCGCAAAAATAACAGTTTTGATTTTCATCTTTGAGGATTTTGCTTTTCCAATAGGTGAGAAATTTAACTTCGCTGGAGTTTGTTTTGGTGCTGTCTTTGTACTTCTTTCTGCAGCCTAGATGAGAGAAGTCTGAACTTCCCTTTCCTCTTTTTTTGTCTTTTTAAGTAAATGTCTCGAACAAACCTGGATTTGTTTTAAATAATGAACTAATTTGAGCTCTTTTAATGAAGAAAAAAGAGAAGAAACATAAATCAGTCACCATGCTACAGTTAGAAAGATCTCCACTGTAAATGTGTAATTTGTTTCTATAGAGAGCGACTGGAAAAGGTGAAGGCATTCAGCTCTTTTGCTCTTCACATTTGCCTTCCAGTGACAGCATTGTGCAAAATTCAAACAACTTTATGAATGCAAATCGCTGATATGCAAAAGGAAACAGATTCCTGCCAGCTGAACCAGACACAGCTGTGCTTCTCTGCCCTGTTTGTCTTGCTACACACATAAGCCTTGATGCATGTGGGATTGATAACTGGTTGACACAGTCAGGCTTTACGCAGAGAAGCTGGGAAACTTAAACTCACTAAATGAGTCAATGAAGAGGGGAAAGGAGTTGGCTGGAAATTCTGTGACAGCTCATTATGCAAATCAGGCTTGATAGATTTGATTAATAGTTTGACCTTGCTGTATCAGCCAGATCTCACCCACAAACCTGCAGGCAACAAATCCAAAAAGAACACTAAATCCCAGACAATCCATATTACGTTCCCCTTTTAAATGGCTGCTGGAATCCTTGACCAAAGTTTTGTTTTTGTGCTCCACTGAGGGAAACTTTCAGAGCTCTAGACAAAAACCTTTCAATCAGCCTCAAAAGATGTGTGTGGAGACGTTTGACAGCGTTTCCAGCCTTCAGACTTCGCAGGTCAGGGAACAGGTGGGGGAAGCCGAGCATGAAATGTGCTGCTACGCAAACAATACTTATCTCTCACAAGGAATGAGGGTGGGAGGCTGACTCTGGAATAGCCAGCCGATACACGCATGCACTGAATCGCTATGAGCTCAGAGAGGGGATGGAAGGAATAAAGTTTAGCCAGGCATTTCTGGACCGGTCAGCAACCTGCCCGTATCCAGCGGAGGCCCGGCTTTACGTTTGTGCCCCCGTGGGCTGAGATGATCATTGACCCTTAGCAGGTGTACGATGCGGGCTGCCTTGAAGCCACGCACCACAGAGCCCATCTTCAGCGAGCTACGGATGAAAAACATTTTAGAGCGGCTGCAGCTTTCAAACTATAGGTCAAAGAACAGATTAGGAGAGCTGTCTCTCTCTGTCTCTTTTTATATCCCCTGCATGTGAGAGATAACCAAAGAGAAAAGCATACGGGCAAAGGCAGAAACAGAAAGAAAGATGATGGGATGCTCATGTGGAGGAGTGGGCTTTATGAGTACATACGTGTGATATCTACTTCAGTTCTGTGTTACATTATGCATGTGGTAATACCCACTGCTCCTTATTAAGGCTGCTGCTCTCGGATGCTATTTCTACGCCTGCATTTGTCATATTCAACACATTTCTCTGGGCAGAGTGTGTGTTTGGATAGCAGCAGCTTGACTGAACGACAGCCAGTGTGTACGTATGCATGCACCTGATGCTCACTTTTGTTGTGAGACGTGCCATTCGCCTTGCAGCGTCAGTATCTCGGCATCACGGCCAGTTCCTTCTATTCCCTGTGCACAGAGATAGTAGTTGATTTCAGCACCATGGACAGCTCCCAACACTTTATTCCTTTGGCAGCTGGAGCGAGATGATTCTTGCCTGGAAGTCTGGAGCGTCTCTACTCACTAACCCCTGCCCTCTCCACCGCAGACGTCTTATTCTCAGCTATTTCAAGCTCTGCACCTCACATTCAAAAGCCGAAGAAAGGATAATTATCATTTTGTGTTTTATCAACAGAACAGGGAAAGTAGTTTAAATTAAACATTTGAGCATTTCTTGAACCGTTTCAATATAGGAATCTAAAGTATAAGTTTAATTTAATACTTTATATGAAACAGAATTAATTAGTTTCTGGATTCACATGTTGGGGAATTAAATCTTGTTTTATGACCCACGCCATCTTTGTTTTCTGTTCCCAGAAGTGACTATATTTAGAGGAGAGAATTGAGTGCAAAGTTAACACCTGGAATCCTCACCCATAAACTGCACAGGTGCATCACGCAGACACAGAAACATGCTAATTAGTAACAGATTGATAAAATAATTTCTCCCAAACCAGAGAGCAAAACTGTTAGACAGCACATATTTCACAGTCAGCCTTATTATTTATCACATAACTCCAGTGATGTGCTCCTGAAGGAACTGACACCACAAATTGAGGCCTTAGCAGATCGCCTGCAGCTGCCTGTGTCGGTGCTCCTCTCAATCAAATCAACTGCGCCCCTAAATTTAATTGTTAACAAATTCAAGGGTGATCATTGTTCTGTTGTTATAAAAGAGAATATCAGCTTTCGACACTAAAACCATTTCCAGCACCAGGGTGTAAACATGCTTTTTAGTGCTTAGAGTTGGACATTTTGACTGACTGTACACAGGATAAACAGACAGATGTCAACAGCTGGTTTTCAAATATGCATTTTGGAGCTTTGACGTTAGCCCTTGCTGGCATGTTTGCCAGATTGGATGAAAGGGTGGAGTGCTAAGCTATCAGCTAATGTCAGATTGTTTTGTTAGGTGTTAGCAAGCTGTATTCATAAATTACATCCCTGCATTGCGCAGACACTCACATCTAATCATTAGTGCAAAGTAACATTAAAATACTAAGATTACATTTACCAAAACTGAAGCACAAACTTTTTGAATCGATTGAAGCTGTAATGTTTGTCATCTGTCCATGAAAATGCTCCTAAAGGCACCAACAGCACAGCCAGAGTGCAGTGGTCCAGTTAAGTGACTAAAAGAGCCTTTTATTCTAGTGTTCAGATGGATAAGTTATAAAAAATTAAATCCCTTTCAGGCATTTTTGTGAAGGGTAAGACTATCCATAGAGATACTGGGCTGTAAATGTGCGTTTTAATGATGGAAATTTGGACATTTTAACATGAGTCTATATGGGTCGACTCACTTTTACAGCCAGGAATTGTCCACTAGAGAAAATGCACATTTTGGCTCATCCTTGTGGGCTTGATTCTTTTAATTCCCCCTCATACTGCATGTGATCTGTGGAAGTTTGTTTATGCCACTGATACAAAAATGTTTTGGTCAAAATTTCATGTTTGTATCGCAAAATTTTGACTTGCTCAGAAGTAACACAAAATTTAGAGATATTAAGCCAGAACCTTGACATTTAAGATTACATTATTTTCTTTTTTGTGTGTGTGTGTTTTCAAGGGACCACAGTGAGCTGTTTGTGTTGACAAAATATAAACAGCACTATAAAAGCACACACTGTGCCCTTTAAGTTACTCTAGAGCTTAACTGAGACTTCTTCAGCAAACATTAAACATCAGCTTCATTAAAGAAGCTCAAGTGTAGCCGGCCCAATTTTAAAAACCTAACGAGATAACTTATTTTAATGATTTCTGCTGTGTTTTATTCTTTAGTGTTTAGAATTTAATCTCTAATCTTATGCACTAAGAATAAACAGAAGTATAGCAGAGTAGATATTTCTGTTTTACCAGTATCAGGAACATTTATACTTTTTCCCAGAGCGTTTTCTGACCCAACCCCAACAGAAGTAACCCTATGACATTCACCACCATTTTTTACCAAAGAAGAAGAAGCAGAAAGCATTTTGTGAGTTGGACTTTGTTGGCGGAAATAAACTTCAGTACACTGAGATTTAACAGGTTTGCAGCCACACAGACAATAAAACAGAAAAAGAAGCTGCTATTTTGCTACGTGTGCAAGTATAAAACTATTTGCTGCCGTGGTATTGGTATCCTAAAATGACCACACGCTTTGAGCCATGCGGCTTTGTGCTTTCAAACAATGTATAATCGAGTCCAGTGCCATTCAAAATACAATGGTTTTCAGTTTTTACTCTGCATTTTGAAGATTGGTTCTTGGTAAGGAGTAAATATTATTGTTGCTCCAAAATGTTATTTGATGAAGATTAAAGAAGCTCTTTCACCTTAAAAACATTGAAATGTTTTCGTAGAATACACATTATACTATAGTAAATCTTTAAAACTGGAATATCCTTTAGTTTTTAAGGATAGAAATGCAGATACATTTTTTTTTTGCTACTTTACACACAAAAATTACTCAAGAATTTAATAAACAGTCAAACTCTGGTAAAAAAAAAAAATGCATCAGATCGTGTTCTGAACACACCTCTGAGGAATCCACTTAGATAGGAACCTTAATCACAAATCCCATTAAAACCAACCACCGACTGATCCCACAACATGTATTGTCTGCATGCAAAGCCTAAAGATTATACCGCCGTGCCGAGTATTCCCAATCAGGGATACATCATCCAAGGGGCTATGCAGACTGTCGGTGTGAAAGCTGCACAGGACTCCATTTGTTGCTATTAATTTACAGCTGAAATGGGTATTTGACCAAAAGCAGATCAGCAGCATACCAGGCTCAAAGTTTGGGAAATTCCAAGCTTAGTAAATCTAAAAATACTAAAAGAAATTCAGCTGTTTTAAAATTGATTGTGTTTGATAGCAGCCACTTTAAAACCTTTAAAAAGACACACACTTTGAACATGACTCATAAATGACTCAAGCTGTTGCACGGTCTCCATCATTACTGTAAACCTAAAAAAATGTGGTTTATTTCAGGCACACTCACTGTCAGAAACTGATCTAAAGCACCCAGGTAATTTAGTAAATTAGTTATGAGTTCTACACTTTTGCCTAAAAAGCAAAGGATTCCAGGAGGAGACACAGAACCCTTGGAAGTTGCATCAGGAAGGCCACGCAACATAAAAATCTGCCAAATCAAATATGCAGAGCTTCCCGCTGGCGACCCCTTGTGAATGAGGAGCTGAAAGAAGCTGTTATGTAGTTGTATAAGTGAGACTGGTCTTTTCTGTAGTTAGATTTCAAAGCCACGGGTAAAAAACAAAACAAAACAAAGCTGGAATATGCTCTACCTGACACTCACTGGCCACTTTATCAAATACACCTGTTCAGGTGTTTGTTAATGATGGCTCTAATCAGGTCAGATGGGACCAGGCATTAAAAAAAAAGTATCAATATTTTGTGTAAAAACATGAAACATCGTGTAGCAACAGTTCAGGCTGCTTGTGGTGTCGTAACAGTGCAGAGGATAATTTCTTGGTACACTTTGGGCTCGTTAGTAGCAACTGAGCATAATTTAAACAGCACAGTCTACCTGAGTATTGTCAGTGACCATGTCCATCCCTATATGACCAAAGTGTACCCATCTTCTAATGGTTGCTTCCTGTATCAAATCAAATCAAATCAAATCACTTTTATTGTCACATCACATGTGCAGGCACACTGGCACAGCACATGCGAGTGAAATTCTTGTGTGCGAGCCCCACAAGCAACAGAGATGTGCAAACACAACAACACAAACGAGCAAAATACAAGAATGGCCAACCTGAAACTAATAAATATATGTACAATATATAATAGTGTATGCATTTCTGGATGTGTATACTAAATATTTTCCTACGTGTGTGTGTGTGTGTGTGTGGTGTGTGTGTGTATGCACATTTTTACAAATTAAATAGTTAAAAAAAAAATAAAATAAATAAATAAATAATAATAATAATAATAATAATAATAATAATAATAATAAAATATATAAAATATACAGAGTTGAATATGTGCAAAACAAGTGGCATTTATATACAGTGTGGAGTGCATAATGTTAAAGTTCCAGTAGTGAAGCTGAGGTGTCTATGACGTGTTCAGCAGTCTGATGGCCTGATGGAAAAAGCTGTCTCTCAGTCTGCTGGTACGGGACCGGATGCTGCAGAACCTCCTTCCTGATGGAAGCAGTCTGAACAGTTTATGGCTGGGGTGACTGGAGTCCTTGATGATCCTCCCCGCTTTCCTCAGGCAGCGCTTCCTGTAGATGTCTTGGAGGGAGGGAAGCTCACCTCCAATTATCCGTTCAGAGCACCGCACTACTCGCTGGAGAGCTTTGCGGTTGTAGGCGGTGCTGTTGCCATACCAGGTGGTGATGCATCCAGTGAGGATGCTCTCAATGGCACAGTGATAGAAGGTCCTGAGGATGCGGGGGCTCATGCCGAATCTTTTCAGTCTCCTGAGAAAGAAGAGGCGCTGCTGCGCCTTCTTCACTGTTTTGTTTGTGTGTACTGACCACGTAAGATCCTCAGCCAGATGTACTCCAAGGAACCGGAAGCTGCTCACTCTCTAAAAAAATACATAATGTGACAGGGCTCGCATCCTGTCAAACTGGTTTCTCAAACATGATGTTGAGTTCACCGTACTCACACGACCTCCAGAGTCACCAGATCTCAATCCAATAGAGCGTCTTTGTGCAGGGATGGGAGATTTGCATCATGGATGTGCAGCTGACACATCTGCAGCAGCTGTGTGACGCTATCATGTCCATATGTACCAAAATCTCAGAACAGTCTTTCCAGGTCTACGTAAAAAAATTGGCTGGTGGATGTTAATTAACATTCTTCCCCTTATTTTCATCTCCAACACAAAATAAGAACTGTAATATTTACAAATGTAGCATTTCCCACACGACTCTTGTTTGGGATTGGGATTTTTTTTTTTTTTTTTTTGTCAACAAATATAGAAACCAGAAAGCGAAGGATCACGAAGAGAGAAAAACTGGCTCCTGCCCGAATGTTTTTGTTCTTTTTTAATTGAATCTTTCCTGCTTGCATCACAGTGGATGTGTATTTGCATTAAAATGAGCACTATTTAGTGTTTGTGACACAGCATGCATTCACCATGCCGTCACTCTGCTTACAAAATCTGTTGTGCACAATAAACTGAAAACATTGTCGGCACGTAACGTTTAGCAGCAGAAGAGAGCCTTTTTTTCATTTAAATTGCAAATTCTTCCTAAAATGAAATGATAATCAGCTCTTTGTCGTGCTGTTTTTCACATTCATGGAAAAGAACCTCCACATCATCCGCATCCCCCTCAGCCTCATGCATATTTCGACTCATTTGCTCCATTTCTGACTTTCACGTTTGACCTTTCACCCTGGGTGTCAACTCCTGCCCCAAATTATTACCTTAATATGCCTTTTAACCCCCAGTCTTCACCCTTCTGGTGTCATAAAGCGGAAACATATTTTGTTATCTGCTAATTACCCACAGCTCTAGTGACCCAGTTACTTTAGCCTGCTGGAGAGGAAGCTAAATTTGGCACTCACACAAGAGGAGAATTAAGGAAATGGAGAAATATGTCCGTGCCAAGAGATATGGGAAAGCATGGCATATGTTCGTATGCCCTCGAGCAGAGCTTTGTGAGGACTCCCCCTGCTGCAACAGCAGGTGGAGTCTTTTTTCCCCCCCTGTCATTCATTCACATACACATATTAGTAATGCAGGAGAAATCCTCTGTTTTCATGAGAACAGGGTAGACTCCCAACAAGACGGAAAGTAAAATTTTAAGAATACTTTGAATGTAATGAATTGGTGCACAGCGATGCAGTAAAGCAAAAATGCCTGAAAACAATGTCCCTGTGGAATCAGTGAGACTATATGTAAGCAGCTTTTACCATCAAAATCACCCCAAAACAGAGTAGTGTGAAAGACACACACTGACCTCACAGATCACGTTTCTGGTATGTTATTAAATTGCACCGATTTCAGAGATAATCAGAACTTCTATTATTGTAAGATGCGAGATAAAATGTCTTCCAGAGATATGACTTCATCCCATCTCACTGTACAGGTCACATTGTGCTTTATCTCCCGGCTGTCGTCGCTATAGGTTGCTCAAATCAGATTATGGCACTGCTCATTTTAGGCACGTGACCGTGTGCCCTCAGTCTTCATGCTTCACAGAGACTCCATAAAGAGGCTGGTAAAGCTGATGGAAAATAGAGTGTATTCTCCTTTGAGAAACTCTGCATATTCGCATACTTGTGGACTCTCGCACAGTAAAGCATAGCCTTGCAGTTCAAAAGTCAATTCATCAAATATATGAAAAATATGTAAACGATAAAAGGCTGATGGGATAGTAATATAAAAGGATAGAGTCGCAGTAATAATTTATAAGCTAGCACTACCTACCAACCGCATGATGTATGCCTGCATTTTCCATCTTTGATATTCCGGTCCAAGGCCCAGTTCTAAGCTCCTTGAAAATGATTGGCATTGCAAATGTCTTTTTCCCTTCTTCCTTTTTTGAAGTTCGCTCATTCTCTCCTTCCATCTCACCTCCTTTTAAACCCCCCCTCTCTCTTTCTCTCTCCTTTTGTTGCCATTTCCCCTCTCCTTCTTCAATTCAAACTCAAGACAGGTATTATGCAGAAGGTAATGGGGTGTGAACTGAAGGGAAAAAATATAAGAATAGTGCCTGACAGTCATCCTTCCTTGTTAAGATCCACAGCAGAACTGAAATTCCTGCTACATAGTAAACAGGGCTCGAAACTGGAGGGCAGGTTTCTGGTTATATGTGTGCAGTAATGGGCTATTCTCTATTTCCTTTGCACTGTTAGCCAGTATTTACTGTACAAGTCCTGCAGGAGAAATTAGATTCCACCAGGCTCCTCTGGGCAGGGAGGAAAACGGCCCAGCAAGGACCTCTATTCATTAAGTCCTTAATTGCTAATTGGGGTCTTTGAATGATTCAGCAATAGCTGCTGCTGTTGGGGCATTAGCCGAGTAATTTATGGCTGAGAGGGAGCATGGAATAATGAACGAGGGTGAGACAGGGTTATTAAAAAAGGGCACTGGTGCCCACATAGTGTTGTTATTACACAGTCACCTTATGTTAATGCTCAGAAGTCTGTGGTATGCTCTTTTTTTCTGTCTGATTTTCACCATTTGTCTGAGTTAAATTCATTATGTTCTGCAATTAAATTTAATTTAGCACTAATGCAATTTTTTTTTTGATTAAGCATATTATTGTGCCTTTGTGGAATTTGTGCATTTAAAGTGATGACATCTCTTTCTTTGACTGTGACAGACAATGAAAAATTGCGGTGGTCCTATCAGCTGCAGTCATTATTCCTGCTCCAAAGTCTCCCAGTAACAATAAAAGCTGGTGGGTCACTGAGAGATTCTTAACAGCATTTTCCCCAGCATTTTGATAAATCTTCACACCTCATGCTGTGTATATTCTCACATAAGAGAGGACGGGGAAAAAACTCATACATGGAAGCAGCATAGTTTATAAATGTTTTTCTGTCCACATTTAGTTTCTCATTTGGCTGTGATTCAAAAGAATGGAGAAAACGGGCGTATCATAAAAACTGATTCCTTTGTAATGCGCATGTCTTTGAACAAAGGAGACATAAATTAGATTAATAAGCTTCAGGTATATTATTCTCACTCCCTACAGCCTCAGAGATATAGGTCTAGTAATCAGCTGTTGACCCCCTGGCAACCTCTGCTTGCTATGGAAAATGTATTCCCCAGCCTTACCACATTTCAAATGGTGCAACTTTGAAGGTGACATTCTCCATTTCTGGTTTTTCAGTTTCATTGCTGCTTGACGAGTAGAGTGTTTGCACACAAGTCGGTGGTTACCAATAGTTTTCAAGCCTCCATGAATGTGGGACTACCAATAAAGTTTATAGCAACCGATTGGGGAATACAAATTTTTCCGTTGGAACAACACATCTCTTACTGTGCTGTCAAGTTGTTTTCAGATAGTTTCATTTGCTGAGATTGAAAGTGGTTACTTCCTTTCATGTGCGGCGATTACATTGAAATTACAAACCAGATGTGATTAGTTTATTGCATTCAAACTAATCATTAATGCCCGTTTCCAGCATAACATTTAATAAATCATAATACTAGGTTTAGTCCTAATAAATAACATTCACTAATCTACATCACTCTACATGATGAGTAGTTAAAATAGTTTTTAATCATCATCCAATTGTTACTTTGATCTGTTGTGTTTTTCTATTATAAGTTACAGAGCGGCTCATTGCACCTTTATACTGAACTCACAAATACAACAGTGTTATCAGTTTATATTCAACAAAATATTTTTCTGTTTTTCTGAGTTGAATTCATTACAAGATTGTATTCAATGCACTCCTCATGCAATTTTAACAAGGTTTTTCAATTTTGAAAATTAAACCTGTTTTTGTCTGGAGATATTTTGCTGCTGTAATTAAGCTTTTTTACTGGCCCATGACTGAGAGTGACAGCCACAGACCAAGTAACTGAGTGATTTCAGCAAAATTATTGAAACATTTTGTTAAATCCTCACATCTTCACAACAGAAACATGGAAAGTGCTACGCGTCTGCATGAAAAAAAAACAAAGAAAGAATTAAAATACACGAATGCTTCATTCTTCATGTCTGTTAAATTCGGAACAACAGTCAAGAGAAAAACTCAATTAACCTGGTATCACCATAGTGTTTATTGTTCTTATTACACATTAAACATTCAGGGTATATAGTGTTAATATAAGGCAGGGATGTCAAACATAAGGCCTGGGGGCCAGAACCTGCCTGGAAAAGATTTCTGTTTTTTCACGATTGACAATCATTTTTTTATTTATTTTACAGCAGTAAATTCAAAGTTTTTCACACTGAGAGGAGAGTTCAGTGGCCCATGATGTTAAATACCCCTGTTTGACACCTCCGGTCCCCTGATAAAAGGTTTAGAGGTGGTTGAAGAACTTCTATTCTCCAGACATGCTACTCTTGCTGTTTAGCCTCTTGGCTAAGCTAACCTCCAGCTTCATCTTTATCAAACATACGCTCAGGTGGAATCTATCTTAAACACCTTAAACCTACCTGTTGTTTATGGCTGATTAACATTTGTTTGATCTATTTTAATCTACATGATGATCCTCATGGTTTGCGTTACACATGTTAAACAGTAGAAAGAGAAGAAATAATCCATAGCTGCATTGGTGCCCAGTTTGTAAATTTAGATTGTATGAAAGCGTAATTAGGTTTCAGTACACAGTATTTCCCTTGTAATGTGTTTGGCTGTCCATCAAAGAAATGAGGCAAAAAGGTGAAAAGGTGTCTTATTATAAACCAATATTTTGTTCACTTGAGCAGCCACGTTTTTCCAGAAAGGCACTACAAGCAAGAGACATGAGACACAGCTGAAAAACACCTGCCTCCTGATAAAGCAGAACCGACGTGTGTCGATGGCTCTGTTCAGACAGACTATGAAGACGTCTGCAAATTAAACTTTCCTCTGTTGACGAGAGTCGAGGTTAGTCGCTTTTGGTTGTGCGCTGTCAACTTGCTAAAGATAAAATGTTGCAGTGCAGCATTCAAACAGTGGGGAGTGAGTGTGGCCTGAATGCATCTTTCACATCCCATATGTATTTGTCATATCGGATGAGAAGTTTTCATCTTTCTTCCTCAGACAGGAGCGTGAGTCAGTGAGGAGAGATCAGGGAGAGAGGAAGTGCTAAAATGATTACTTTCACCAGTTCCTCGCTTCTTTATCTCAGGAGAATTCAGGCTCTGAAGCCCCTGACAGTCAGTGTGAAAGGACCAAAGAGGATCCATGAAATACTTACACTTGGAACCTCTGCAACACGGGAGGATGCTGTAGAAGCCCTGAACAAAAAAAGGAAAGGAAAACATCACTGTCAGACACTCACTTCTGTGTTATAAGAAAGACTTTTAAGAGACAAAACAAAGTCTGTGTGTGGAAAAACATGCCAGTGATGAGTTTGGATGTATTCACAGCTCCGGTGATGCACGAAGATGTAATTTTGCATTAATTTCAGGAGCGTTAAGCATGCCAAGATGAATCCAGCACCATCTCTCTCCTCCTGTCTTGCCTATCAGACTGCTTTGAATTCGATGTGAGCGTGTTTCCTGGCCTGGGACGTTTCCACCAAGCATTTGCCAGCAGTTATGCCACATGCTTCTTCTTAAAAGGCTTTGAGGATCTTAGAGCCTCATGAATATTGTAAATGGCCTTTGAAGTCTCTTTCTTTCCATTTTGAAAACCAGAGGAATAATGTTACTCCTTTTTCCTGTGATCACTTTCATTAAAAACATGTAATTGAGGATAACTGAGTGATGCTCTACGTGAAAAATGTGGCGACTGAAAGCTTCTGCTTAGACTGACTGTGGTTGTATTTTTGTACCAGATGCAGCCTGCGGTTATTTAAAGCGTCGCTTGAGCGGTTGCTCAGTGACCATCTGATGCTGTCAGCTGCTAATAGAAGTTTGACAAGTTTGCAGACATTGTAAGAAACTTCAAGCCATTAGTCGAGGTAATGTCTTGTGTCTACAAGCAACTTTGCACCAGGCTTTAAATTCAGAAACAGACATACAAACACTTAAGAAGCAATTTGCTGTTTTCAACCGTTTCTGGTCCATATAGCTGTTTTTGCTCGATGCCGTTCCCTCAGGCTTTGAAGAACCTACTGATGCTGGGCAGGCATTTGTCTTCGTGCTCATTACCTTACTTAGATGCTAACGTTTGAGCAGCTGTGGCTCAAGCTATAGAGGGAATGTCCCCTAGTCACAGAGATGGCAGTTTGAGAACAACATATATTCAACCCAAAGTTACTCTCGATGTCCGGTGAGCTTCTAATATTCAGGTAGGAAAGCTTAGCCACTTGCTATGCAATTATCTAATGAAAGTTTGGACATCTATGGTTTGGATGGTGCGGTGGTTAGGTGGTTACAGTTGCCAAAAGGTTCCTGGTTTGAACCTGCCTACAGGCTTTTATGATGTTAAGTTGGTGTTTTGTTCTTTCTGGGTACTCCAGCTCCCTCTTACAGTCCAAAGACATCCATGTTAGCTTAACTGGTCATTCTAAATTGGCCATAGCTCTACCCTGGGTACCCCACCTTCTACCCAGTGGAGGTTTCAGGTTCCCTACGATTCTGAATTGGATAAGTGGCTAAGAAAATGGATGGATGGCATAAAGTGTGGATCATTTGGGTTCTAATGTATATTTTAACAGTTCAGTGTATATTGGAACAGTTGGATTTTAGCAATAATGAACACATATACTGACTCCTCAAACTGCATGAAAATAAAATAATAAAATAATAAGGTACCCTCTAAAATATGTCATTAACTCTGAAACAATACAACCATGCATGCTGTAAAGTCTGTTAATTATAATTTCAAGGCTGTACTTCCAGTAGTTTACTGGAATATTTTCTGGACCAAAGCCACATTCCCACCTCCAAAGCTAAAATTCTTTTTAAAGAATAAATCCTCACTGCAGTTTTTTTTTTTTTTAAAGAATGAGCGATGGTGCAGATGTAAGACTCTTTTGTCTCATATTAATACATGTGATTAATCTTGTGATCACTGAAAACTCATTCTCTGTTTTAAGACAGAATATGTATAATTGTTCAGTTTTTGCCTTAACTGACCGACGTCATTACGAGTAGGCTATTCATGCCTTTGCGTACCGTCTGCCTCCTGGAATCCTTATATTGAAGCTATGATTATTTTTCTCCCACTGATAAGTGAAAAAACTGTGGGAAAGAAGTATCTGGAAACCCAGGAGGGATTGACAGTACTGAACAGGCCAAACACAATAGTTGTAGGCTGCATCGACATGATGTGTAGCTCGATTTTCCAGGGAGCTGCTTGTCAATTATGGCATCTGTTATGGCGTAGGTTACATCGTAGGGTTAATGCTGAGTGTCCATTAATTAAATGTAAGAAACAGCAGATTCCATTTAGCATGTCCCACTCCACTGTATGTAATGAATAAATATATAATACCTAAAAAAATTATTTACAAACTACTGTAGTCTTTCCAGCACTGTGCATTTAAACCGCTTAACTAGTATTTAATAAGCAAATGCCACCTCTTTCATTCAGTGCTCAGCATTTGTCTGAATCACATTTTCTCTTATTAAATCTATTTAAAATATTCTCCTGCTTAATCAACTATCTTCCATCTAATGGCCTCACCTCTGTACATTTGCCTCAAAGAGACCATTCAGTGCACTCCACATCCATCAGTCACTCCGCAGGTTGGGTAAGGTGTTGGGGGTGCGATACCATTCAAAAGGTAGAGACGGGGTGAATGGGATTTGAGGTTTGATTGGATAGAGTGTCAGCTTCCTGCTCTCTCACTACCGATAATTAAGTCAATTAACTCCAAACTCACAGCACTACCGTAATATGGGACATGCACCAGTTTTAATTCATCTACTCTTCTCTGTTGTGCAAAAGGAGATTTTTTGAAGAGCAGCAGAGGAGATTTAGAGTGGATTATATGTGGGTGGAGGCAAAGGATGGAAGTAAAGAAGCGGTTGGGGAGGATGGGGGAGGATGGGGGAAGCTGTGACGCAAGGGGAACCTGAGAGAGGATTGACTGCACTCAGTGCGTCTGTGTTGGTGTAGATGTGTGCAGATGTTTAGAGTAACTGTCACTCGACATGCTTGCACTCCACCTCCAGCAGGGAAAATATTTCTGAGAAAATACCTATGGATATAACTGCACCTCTTTTTGTATATGTTTTATATTCAGGTCATTTGATTTCAGCTGTGCAGCAAAATCAAGCAATTAAATATATTCGTAAGAGGCACATCAGCTAGCAAGTACTATATAGAAAACAGTAAATATTTTAGATTCTATAAAATGAGTTTTTTAGATTTCTTAGCTTTAGTGTTTAATTAGAAGAAGACGCTCATCCAGCAGGTGATTAGCTTAGCCTAGCACAAAGACAGCTAACTTGATTCAGTACAGGAAATAAAATCTACTAATGAGACTTTTTAAAGCTCCATAACACAAGAACAACCCAGAGCACCCTCTCAATTAAGAAGCTTAAACCACAGAGATTGTAAATTAATTGATTATGACTATATATAAACAAATATATCTAAATCTAGTTAAATAATTCTTAGTATTAATAATTAATCTCTCTACTTTCTGTGAGTAGCTGTAACAGCGCTAACCACTGGGACTCACTTCTGTCCTTATAGCCTCATGAGAGCTTATCCTGCATGGCAATGTGTCTATACTTTGTGAAATCTGGGTTAAGAAAGCCTCATTACACACTCTCACTCACAAACAAAGACCACCACCAACTGGGAATTCCAAGAAGAAACAACTTGAAAGTTTCTTCCTTCCTCTTGAAGTGGATGTGTCCGATTATTGTGGTGCACATCTTTATGCTCGTCTCCCAGGACTGTGGCATGATAGGAGCAAACAGTGCAGGCTCCACAGAGGTAAAAAGATCATGATGTGCTGCTGATGTTTACAGAAGGATTGCCCTAAGATTAATTCTAGATGACCTATTGGCTTTATGCTTAAATGCAAATTAATGTTAGGAGTCCAGTTAAATTATCTTTATTTCTGTTGACCTGGTTTCTGTTTGAAAGTAATTCTTCTTCTGGTGGTTAAAATATTCACATGCTTTCACATACCATGCTGCACTCAAATAAATCTTTCATTCAAAGAGTACTTAACCTAAGCATAAGTAGTGGTTATGCAGTTAAATGTCATTTGTGATATTATGATGCAAATATAATGACATACTACAAGATTAATGCTGATAACCTGGGAGGTTGGTACCTTTACACAAAGCAAGTTTGTACATATACAGTCATGTAAAAAAGAAAGTACACCTCTCAAGTCTAAGGTTTTATCAGGTGTTTATCAGGATATAATAAAAAAATCTGTGTTTTTGCTTGTTAAAAAAAATCTAAATACAACAACGTGTTACACCATGTCATTTATTTGTTTGAGTTTGTAGAATGACCTTTAGCTGCTTTAGCATGTAGTAATTGTTTTCTGTATGAATTTATCAGTCTGTCACATGGCTGTGGAGGAATTTTGGCACACTCATATTTACACCATTGCTTCAAACTTGTTTTGGCCGGTTGTGCACCAATTACCTACACCTTGAATGTTGGTTGCTAGAGATACAGCCAGTTTGTCGTGTCGATTTTTTAAACCACCAGTTTAATGATATATTAGTACAAGCCCAGAATTCACAGTGTATACAGAGAGAGTTATTGCAAAAGTTTGAAAAGATTAGATTTCTCCTCTTATACCAGTGCTGATGTTTGGGGCCTCACACCTATCATTCAAGTGAATGCAACATCAATAGCAATGTGCAAAGCAACCAAAGCGGCATGTATAATGTGATCCTAAGCTGTGTTGCCATGCTGTTTTTAGAAAAAAAGACACTTTCTCATGGCATCCTTTACAAACAAGGTAAATGTACTGTCATGAACATTAACATACTTCTGCATTTGCACTTAGTTTTTGGTAAATAAATAAATAATGGATGTAAATAAATAATGTTGGTATATTTACCTAATTTTAAGACTTGCTAAGGACTTTTTTAATGTGCTGATAAGTAGGGTGTGCTTTATTTATCACATGAACATGTATATAGAAACAATGTGTCAACCATAGCGGTAACAATATATAATACTACATTTTCTCCTTTTTGAAACGCTGTGAAAAAGATGAACATAGTGATTATAATGTGAAATACTCAGTTGGAGTATAAAGGCCACCTCTGGCACTGCATATAGAAGAGACTCAAAAGGAAAAAAGAAAAGAAAAGGGTAAAACAGTGAGTGGGGATTCTTGTGACTTCAGTGTGATGCGCTATTTTCAAATGTGGGAACACAGTTCACATATATAGTGAGATCTATCAGATTCACACGCCTGAATCACAGCCGCCTCCGTGTCAGAGTTCCTCTCCCCTCCTGCAGACAGCAATCTGTCTCAGTCTCCATGCTCACTGAGGTAGGCACAAGTACAAGTGAACACTTAGACAAGGATAATAACAGCATAACGACTCATGAGCTGTAACCATGTGATTCATTGAATACTCGAGATAAATAATGTAGAATTTTAAAATAGCAGTTTAGGCAAAAATAACCAAAATCAGTCTGTTCAGACATTTTAAATGTATTTCATTTTCATTGGGTTTTTGATTTTTGCTTCCACAATCAAGCAATTAGTTTAAAAATATATAAGCAGTGGAGTAAATCCAAAGTTACTGTCAGTCATTTTTTAAATTATAGATTTTCTTGTTTTTTTCTTTGTTTTATGTCAGCAAACTGAATATTGTTGGGTTTTATCAACTAAAAAAATAGACACCAGGAAAGAGTTCCCTCTTACCTTATTTTATTTTTTGATGTTTTAAATGATTAATTGAGAAAACAGTTGAAAGATGATTGAAAAAAAAATGTCAGCAATCAAGGTTTGGCTTTGTAAAATTATGTTCAATGGTGCCTGGAGTTTGATTTAAACTTTGCTTGATATTTATTGTAATTATTATCTATCAATGTCTTCCTCTTTGTCAGTCCTTTTGCTCATTTGTTTAATCATAAAAATTTCTCAGGAGGGAAAGATGACACCAAATACATGCTGTATTATAATTTTTACAAGTGGCAGTTTTAAAAATAAATAAATAAATAAATACGTGAATATGACTAATCTAAAATCATTAAAGATTTGTCTACAAAAAGCCTTTAGGATAACATGCAAGCCTTTTTACCCCAGTTTTACTAGGGAGGGATTTGTTTCTCAGCCTGTACAAAGAAAATCTGAGGAATTATTTACAACATATGCTCTCAGATCTGACCAGTGTTTACATCCCACTGCTGCTCGCTGTTTGACTCTCTATGTATAACCTCTGCAATCTAACCTTCCTGGCTTCCTGAGCAGTGTTCAACTGTGTCTCCCTGCAGGCATTGCTGCAGGAATAGGATGACTGGGAAGACCCAGACCAGCAACGTGACCAACAAGAATGATCCTCGCTCCCTCAACTCTCGCGTTTTCATCGGCAACCTCAACACAGCCGTAGTAACCAAGGCTGACATTGAGGCCATCTTTGCCAAATACGGCAAGATTGTGGGCTGTTCTGTCCACAAAGGCTACGCCTTTGTTCAGTACGCCAGCGAGAGGAATGCCCGGGCAGCCGTGGCTGGAGAGAACGCCAGGATCGTTGCTGGACAATCACTTGGTAAGCAACAATTTTGATCCATGAACAGGTGAAACTTTCCATTATACTCCACATATACTACAGTGAACATATGATCAACTGAAGCAGTATATTCAGTACTTGCAGTATAAATAGAGAGAACTTTGTTTACAGCTTAAATACTTTCAATACTTCGGAGTTGGTTCTAGTTTCACTGTGTGTCAGGACATACAATTGTGGTCAGAAATTTTTATACACTGATCAACAATAGTTTGGGGCTTTTAATTGTTATTTTTTTTTAAACCTTTTCCACAGTGGAATGATTGTACAACATACATCTTTAATGTCCTCTTAGCAGAAGTGAGGAATGCCGAAGGTTTTAGAGCAGGGGCTTCCTTCTTGATTGACACCCGCTACATGTAAATCTCGCTGCACTGTGGACAGGGATGCTGGTGTACCAGCAGTTTCTAGTTTTCAGTTTACATGGCCACTTTTATTCGTCAGATTGATCTGAAAATTCAGAGCAGGAAATTAACGTGATTATTTACTCCAACACTGTACTGTACAATTTTCAGGTACTTGTATAAGTGTTTGGATTTGCAGTCAATCTACTACATTCTCTCAATACACTTTAATACATTTACTTCTGAGCTTAAGCTGCTATTGTTGACAGATCTGATTATGACAGAATAAACTTCTGGGCACTTTCATCCAGAAAGCCCGCATCCGTGCTATACAACAGCAAAACCAGACTGAAAGCCTGCTGGTGGTTTATCTTTGTCTCTGTGCTTCTTTTTTTTTTACCGCGTTGCTTTGACTGCAAACATTTTGTGTTTCTTTAAAGCTGTTGGCATTTTCATCTGTATTGTGACTTTTTTGTTCTGTGCCTCTTAGTAGTGTGGCTGTTTAAGAGGTTTTTGTGTCTCTTTGTTGTTTGATTGACTGCCCAACAAGAGATGTTAACAGTCATGTCTTACCAGGGCTCTGGCCAAATGAAATCTCTAAGGCCATGTGATCTGGCTCTGTGCCTGGCAGTCCTATTCAGTAATCCATCCTGATACTACTCTTATAATGTTATATGCACACAATATAGTTATTGAAAAATGCTCCAACTTGACCTGCTGCAGGGCTCATTTACTGCTCAATAATGTATCAATAACAATAAAATGCTAAAGAGGTCACTTGCACACGACATATACGGTACAGCAATTTGAGTCTTTCCATTATATCTTTGAAAGACTTTTTCTTGTTATGAACGATTTCATAGTAGTATATTTATACTTTTACTAAAGGAAATGATCTTAATGATGTCAATTTGGATAACCTTGGTGGAAAAGCATGGGAAACAATAATAGAAGTTCATGCAAACGAGGTAAGCAACAGCAGGTCATTGCTGAAAAGGATGGCTGTTCACAGAGTGCTGTATTAAAATTAACTGGAAGGAAAAAAGTATGATGGGAAAAGGTGGACAAGCAACAGTGGATTGTCAAGAGAACTTCACAAGGACTGAGGCTGGTATCAGTGCAAGAGCCACCACACACAGGGGTATTCAGAAAAGGGGCTATTATGATATTAAGCTATTCCTGAACCAGAGACAGTGTCAGAAGTATCTTGTCTGGGCTAAGGAGAAAAAGAACTGAAATATTGCTCAATAGTCCAAAGTCCTCTTTTCTGGTGAAGGTACATTCTTTCATTTCATTTGGAAATCAAGGTCCCAGAGTCTGGAGGAGTAGTGGAGAGCACAGAATCCAGACCAGTGTAAAGTTTCCTAAATCTGGGTTGATTTGGGGTGCCATGTAATCTGCTGGAATGGCTTGTCCACTGTGTTTTATCAAGTCCAGAGTCAACATAGTCGTCTACCGGAAGATGTGTATTGCCTTTTCCACCAGGACTTAGTACCTGCCCACAATGCCACAGCTATTACCAAATTGTTTGCTAGACATGTCATTACTGTATTCAGCTCCCTAGGCCTGTTACTATCAAAACCACCTGGGCTTCAGTGTCAACTCAGCAGTGTCACAAGCTGATTGTCTCCATGCCATCCTGCATCGACTCCCAACCAAGTACTCAATATAAAAATGAACATATTTTACAGAATACTAGGAAATGTTCTTATGATATTTTCACAATTTGAGAAGCCTGAGTTCTGATTTTCATGATCTATAAGCCAAATACAGGAAAGACCTGATATTTCACTTTACATTGAATAAATTCAAAATATATGAAAGTTTCCATCCATAAATCCATCTGCTCCTGCTTACCCATCCAGATATTTACATTTTCTGAGATGAACTAGTAGACTTGATCATTTTTTCCCTTTTTAAATAAAATAACTAGCAATAATAAATGTTTATTTAGAAACCTAAACAAAATCAGTTTTAATTTAAGATTTAAAATATGATTGATTTGGTCCGTGTAAGGGCTTCTAGAATTATGTTTCAACCTCATGGAGCCTGAACAGCTTACAAATGATCAACTCTTATTTTTAATCAATAATGCCGGAAGACCTTGAGCTGTCATTTGGTTTTTACCATTCATGGTCAAAAGTTCTGCACTGTATCTGGTTGCCAGTCTTATATTTGATCTGTAAAAAGTATGAAATAATTTAATAAACTGAAGTATGGCCTCGGCAAAGTTTCTGAGATACAGAATACGTTTTTACTTAATCAGCTGAGTTAAAAAGGGAGATGCTGCGGGAAGGACACAAGGCGAGCTCGTACTGTACATACATTCAGGCCTCAGTCCTCATAGGCATTCTGTGGATCCCTCTAAGTCTTCCTTATATTACTTATTGATTGGCTCACAGCCTCCTCCATAGAGAATAAAAGTCCTCCCCAAGCCCTGTTCTCTCATTAAATATGAATAAGAGTGCTGCAGGGTCACATCTGTAATTCCACCTTATATTTTCCCAGTTTCATGCATTTCTGGATATGAAATTACATGCGGCAGTGGTAAAATTGCAAGGTTAACAGTTATTACACATAATTACGTGACTTGAGAACTGTTCTGGTATTATTGTAACTATATGACTGATCTCTTTAGTGAAACTGTCACTCAAGTTATCAGCCTGAGCCAGTAATGAAAATGTATCCTTTAAAAAAACAAAAACAAAAAAAAAACCACCACACACGAGTGTTTTTGATGATTATTCATATAATATGATTATTGTACTCACCAAGATATCAGTACAAGTCTAATGGTGAGGAACCCTCCAGATCTCAGACCTCTCTGGAAATGATTAACTGGAACTACCCAATCTATCAGTTCATTATAATTTAAAGACTAAGTTTCTGGTTTTGTCCTTTAGTTTGTACCAAACTTTGCATTTATACATCAACGAGACCTCTATTCAGTCCCCATGATTGAATAGCTGGTAGAAGCACCTTTAGCAGCAATAACTTGAAATAACCATTTTCTGTATGGCTTTATCAGTCTCTTACATCATTGTGGAGGAATTTTGGCCCACTCTTCTTTACAGCATTGCTTCAGTTCATTGGCGTTTGTGGCCATTCGTTTATTCACAGCTTAAGGTCCCACCGCTGCATTTCAATCAGGTTGAGGTCTAGACTTTTCTTTTTCAGCTATTCTGTTCTACATTTGCTGCTGTGCTTGGGATCATTTTCCTGTTACATGACCTCGTTCTGGCAAAGGTTTAGCTGGTAGATGGGTTCGCCTCACATTTGACTCTATAATACTTTGGTATACAGGTCGACTCAATGTCTGTAAGGCACCCAGGTCCTGTAACTACAAAACAAGCCAAGATCATCACCCCTCCACCACCGTGCGTGACAGTTGGTACGAGGTGCTTATTCTGATGTGTTTGTTTTTTGCCAAATCTGGCTCTGAGCATTATGGCCAAACATCTCCACTTTTGGTCTCATTTGTACAAGTCTTGTGTCTTTATCAGATGCGACTCTGGAAGCCTAAGCCTTGCTGCCTTGTTCCTTTTAGAGAGAAGAGACTTTCTCCTAGTAACACTTCCAAATGAGCCACACTTGTCCAGTTATTTTCTAATTGTGCTGTCAGGAACTTTAACATGCTAACTGAGGACTGTAGAGTCAAAGCAGTCCACCAACTAACTAAAAGAATACCTGAGCTCACCACAGTTAGGTAAAAATATAAAAACTTAAATTTGGTAACCGACAGCTCCTCAGATAACGTAACCCTTTCTAACATTTGCTATAAGGCTTTACTTTTCAAAGTGAATAGCTGTCTCAGGCAGAGACAATATTAGAGACATTTCAGGGATACTTAATTTAGTAAAACTGGAAAAAACAGTAAGCACTGTGATTTTTTTAACATCATAGTTAAAATAGAAATGCCACAAAAGCCAAAGTTGTTTGCATATGATTAATTCAAGTTGCTGTTCAGACTCAAAAATTGTCAAGAGTATAGTGAAATGTGATAGGTGGGCACCAGAGATTAGCATCAATTCACTATCAGACAACATATGAAAAAGTATCACAATGTCTCCTATGTGTTTGCAGGACATTTGTCAGCTGAACCCTTAAGCTCAGTAATGAAAACCCAATGTCAAATCCCTGCTTATATGTCTTGCTAGCTGTCAGCTTATCAGGCAAACCAGCTGTGTCTTTAGGAAACAAATATAAAATAAAGACAGACCAGCCAGGGTTTGCTCCTTTTGATTTTCTCTCTATTTTTGTTTGAAAAAACTAAAAACAAAACTACATAAAGACCATAGGTCTATTTTAGAAATAGCAGTATTCTAGCTTTGAACAGTCTCTTTATGGCTAAGTTAGACTATCTGTCAGCTAGCTTCAGCTCAGCGCCCAATCAACTGTTTTAAACAGTTTTCCAGCAAAGATTGTGTTTAAAAAATAGATGTGGTCTTTATGTTAGCTTCCTTTTAGCTAGAAGTTGTCATGTAGTTGTACAAGGCAGTAAAGTTATTAGTTAATGCTAATGAGCTTAGCTAGCAAGATATCTATAGATATCTATAGACATGCATAACCGCTATTTAGTACTAACCGACTAATGAAACACTAGAATCTCACTCACCTAAACTGAAGCACAAGGATGCACCAAAGAGCAAGCCAATATTAAGTGTCAGATTATTTCCTAAATTCGCTCCAAAAGACACCAACAGTGCAGACAAAGTAGAAAGTTTTAGTTTAGTGACTCTAATTAGCAGAGACGAGGCTGCTAATTAGATGATCCACCACAGCTGCCAGGTGTTGAGGCATCTGCCTGTCAAACCAGCCAAGCTCCTACCTTCAGTGTCCAGGTGGATAAGTTATAAAAAAAATAAATTACCCTCCTGAGAGTTGTTATGATGTGTTAAACAATCCATAAAGGACCAAACTGTTTGTACCACGCTGTAAATGTGCTTTTAATGCTGCAAAGTTGGGCATTTTAACATGGGAGTTTTTGGCACTGACTTCATTTTAATTCTCTTTCCAAATTAAGTGGCTGCTGGCTTTAGCTTAACTAGCTATCCCTCCTGTGTCCCTATCTTCCTGTCTCTGCTGGCTCTAGCTTTGTGTTAAATGTACCATGAAAAAAATGGTATCAATCACTTCGTCTAAGTAGCAATCAAAGTTTTTACTCCGGTGTAAATCAACATTTTAGCTCTAAATGTAGGCCAGAAATTGGGGGTATAATAAGATCTCTAATAAATGCTGCTCATCACTGCATTCATAAGACCCAGTTAGTGCCAAGAAAAACAGTCGTAGTCATAAACACCACTCTGTTTCACTTTGCCACAACACAGACATATTCACAGTGATGTCAGCACAAAACCACATGTCCCCTTTGCTCTGCTAAAAGAAGCTCGCCTCATTGTTATGCATGCTGACACAGTTGTATTCTCTGAGAAACACACAGAAAGAGTGTCTAGAGAAGATCTCGGGTCAACACGTCATCTGAGCTTCATACAGCAGCCAAAGTGAAATACTACTTTGCTTAGTGTGCCATACTGAGGCTCCACTGGCTGCTCTTGATTGTCTGACCATCTGTGCGCGCATGCACACACACACACACACACACACACACACACACACACACACACACACACACACACACACACACACACACACACACACACACACACATTAAATCCAGCATATTAACAATGCACAGTAGTAAGTTGCCTAAAGTAATGTCTCTTCCTACTTTGGAAGTAATCTCTTCTGCCTTTATTCTTCCAAGAAATTTAACCCTAAACACCTTATCTTTTAAACATGAACAGGCATCTGCAGCCTGCCTAAGATATTAATGCTTGATATTTTCCTTAACATTTTTTTTAATTAAATTATATTCACTGAAGCATGACAGAAAATGCAGCTGTGTGAAGGTATGATATGTGACAGGAATGTTACAAGGTCAGAATCAAACCTGTATATCCTGCAGTGAGCAGCTCAGCCTGCTGAGGTACCACAGCACCCCTTGCATGAGTAGATTTGATAGCAATGAGATACTGACGTGCTTGCTTTACCTGCTTTAATTTCTTCAGACATGACTGGATTGCAGATACAATGACTTAAAGTGTTAAATGTGACTAAAAGTGACATTCAATCACCCTGATGCGGTCTTCGTCTCGCAACCGCTTCTTGGGCCCCTGATGAAGATGTCTGCTGGTCATAGGGGAGGGTTTCATTTCTTTTTTTACTCACTCAGCTTCCCTTCTTGTAATGTCTCTGTGGATAAAATCTGGACACAGATGTACTGATATTTCCCACATTCATTTTTCATAATCAGTGTTTGTGTGATCACATCTTGCTTAGGTTTATAGTGTTTGAGAGCGTTCATGGGTGACAGCAGTCTTGTAGTGTTTGAGTGCCTCCCTGTGGTTGAAATAGATACTACAGTAAAACCTGTGAAATCCTGGCGTTTAGTTGAGAAGAGCGGATGGTCCTATAATAAATTCTGCACTTGTGAGTTTGAGTCAGGAAAGGTGTTACATTGTAGTAGTTAACTAGTAATAGTTTAATTGTAGGCTTGTTTACTGAAACTCCATCTTAAATAAAAATAACCCCACAAGGAGAAACATTTCTTTGAGATTGCTTTAGTTTAAAATCAATTTATATAGTACGTTTTGAAGGGCTTCACAGGAACGAAAAAGATAACAAAGGAGAACAAACGTCGTTATACGCACAAGAATAATGGCATAAAATCAATACAGAGGATTGATTAGATGCCTGTTTGTTTTTCTTTTGCTAATTTGATATTTATATTGATTCATTTCTTCTGCTTATCCAGTTGCACGAGTGGGGTATCCTATTGCAGCTGTCATAGGGGTGCACAGTGGACAGGTTGGCAGGCTTTTGCAGGGCTAACACAGAGAGACAGACAATCATTCACGCTCGCATTCACTTAGAGTCACCAATTGGTACAAGATGGACTGTAGGAAGATCCTGGAATACCCAGACATAACCCACGCAGACACAGGAAGAACCTGCTGGGGTCTTTCACACTGAAAGACCCCAGCTGGACTCAGGACCTTCTTGCTGTGAGGCCACATTGACATTCATATATTAATGCTTAAACTTTTGTCTAAAGGTTCCTCTGTTTTCTTTCCAATAGCAGCAGTTTGTTGGCCTCTGCTGATGCATTTATTAATTTCTCATCTGCATGAACACTAGATGGTGCTGAGAGAATAGCATTGAGACCAAAACTGGGACATCTCATGCTGTCCCTCAGCATGTATCATTCATTTGTAGTCAGCGAGGGAAAGACTGCATGCATCCTGCACAGAATATCCAATCGCATTTTTCCATTTATGAATCATTAAATTCCACAAAAAGATTTTTCTCTGTTTGTTAGAAAGTTCTTCGCCTGCCACTCAATGTGGTTTATTTCTAAATTAGCCTCAGGCCACTTTTTTGAAAATATGCCAGAACACAATTATATATATATATTATATGTTGTTGTCACGCAGTATTTTCACCACTTAAGTCACACAGCGGTATTTTTACTCTTTCTTAAGAGATGTCAAATTGAGACAATAGCTGATGACACTGGAGTTTGATTTCGGCGACTTGAAGCCACAAATCGTCTCACTCAGCCTGTTTTCTTCACGAGCTTTTAGTTTCTTGTCTTTTTTTTGTGAGAACAAAGAAACAATTAAGACTTCAGGCTTTGCACGAGGCAGCTGCAAACCCCATGTCAGTGTAATTAGATATCACAATTACAAGGCTTCATCTTCATCCAAGCCTAAGAGCTGCAACAGCTGGGGAGTCGGCTCCTTTAGACACACTGCTGATTTTTTTTTTAAAATCTGTCTCTTAAGTCCACAGGCTATCCACTTTAAAATGAATTAAAAACCCTGATTGATGAATGAGAGACAGTGACAATGGGAGGCTGATTTACTTTTATGACAGGATGCCATTTGAATAGTGAGGTCACACAGAAAATTTCTGTGGCTTTAGAGGACAGAAAAATCAGGACATTTTTTAAAGATGTAGCTCAAATATCAAATGAATCGTTCATTTGTGACCCCCGTGATTAGATTTTGTTTTGTTTATTCTGCTAAAAAGATTGGTTAAAATTCTGTGATTAATAGAAAGAATGACCTTTTTTTATGCTTGCATGTAGTCATTATACCTATAAAGCATCATGGAACTAAGGATAAGATCTTAACAGTTCTTACAGTTGAAATTATATAATAATAAAATGAATACAACAGTCTGTGTGTATGTAATTAAACATGTTAAACATATTATCTATGACTGGGCAAGTGTTCACACAATGCAGAAGTCTATATTTAGAGTGTGCAGTGCACACACGTGTGCATCTTTGTTGTTGTACCAATCACTATTTTTATATCATTGTTGGGTTAAGTGAGTTAGAGAGGGCCGCTCACAAGTGCAGACTCACACATGTGAGCGCACAATTCAGCATCTTTCAGCTTTTAGTCTTGCTTTTACTGCCTACAGCTTTATGTTTGATACAACCCCATTTCTCTTTTGGGGACCCAGTCTGGGCTAATGTGGGCAAAGGTCAGTTTTTCTGTGCTGTTTCTCTCTGCTGGGCACTGTTTAGAAAAGAAAAATAAGTGGAAACATAATTTGACGAAAGTTCAAGGCTATCTGGACAAATGCCATGAGCTGTTCACCTGCATGCAAGCTAAGCCTGCTCAAATCTCCTAGGTCACAGGCCAGGTCGGCTAAAATCAAGAACCCAGAAAGTTATCAAAACGTTTCCCCTTGCCAGCAATTTTTACATAACAATATCACACATGTATGTTTATTTACATCTGGTCATGATTATGCAAACTGGAACAGTGCTGGTCAGTGCTCCTGTTTTCGCTTTATATTAGGCCTACACTGTAGATTGGATGCAAGTATTTTATGTTCATTTTTATTTTTTTAAATGAAGATTTTTAAGGCTAAGCCTATTTGATACACCCGGCATCAATCATATTGGTCACCTGTGAGTCTCATGGACACCCATTAGTCTATGTAACCCCACCCTTTTTGCCTAGTGGGTCTATTCACCGCCGACCTGGCGCAGCAGATGGCGGCCCCTCCCTCAGCCTGACTCTTCCCACTGTTGCCAAGTGCTTGTTCATAGGGGGGCGTCGGATTGTCTGGGTTTTCTCTATGTTAGTGTGGGGTCTTTACCTCACATTATAAAGCACCTTGAGGTAACTGTTGTTGCAAATTAAATGGAATTTCATCTCCTCACCATCAAACTGAGAACAACGAGAACCCTGTAAGTCAGGAAGAATCTGTGTAACCTTTAAATTATTTGATTACCATTCACTGTAGAGAAATATTTCACCTTTAAAGACGATGGAAATAATGAGATGGTGAATGCAATGGGGATGTAAACTGATGTTATCCTAATTTATTAATTTATTTTGATGTGTAGAAAAACAAATCATCCATCCATCCATCCATTCAATCATTAACTGTCAGATTACCAAAGAAGATATTTTAAGGACATATCTGTGGAGTCTTTGAAAAGAGTCTTTTAAACATGCCATGTTTGTGACATGACAGTTACATTTTTCTGCATCTATCATGGCTATTTTAGATTCAGTAGTCTTAGATTAAAGTGGATTCTACTGAAGCAGCTTTGCATGATCAGCATAGTTCAAAATAAATGATTTTCAACATACAGTGGGGGTTGGGGCAGACACTCGGTCAACCCTCTCTCTCTTTCCGGCACCCTCACTTTAAGCCAACCCTTTTCTTATTGGCTGCCCCATGAAAAGAGAAGGTTTGAACTGCAAGTGAGTGTAGCTATGTAGAAAGTAGAAAAAAGTAGAGCCTCAGCTCTTTTTTTTGTCTCATGGGGATAACACATCTACACTGACCTAATTTTTGAAAACTTTGACCATGTTTAATAAGAACATCCAACACTGGAACTGTTTATATGTAACAGAAAATTAGAATATAAGACAAAATTTTCTAATAATAACAAAAGCATATTTTGGCCAGTAAGTAAGTGAAATATGATGTGTGGCATCTTTTGAAAATATTCAAACATTACAGGAGAAATGAAAAATGACAAAAAACCCGGTTAATTTGGTAAACACTTTGTGAAGGAATGGAGAAACTTTGAATGTAGCCATGGGCAAAATATATAAAACATTGGAAGACTTATCTACTGGAGTCATACAGCTTCTTCAAGATTTTTTTTTTTTTTTTTTTTTTTGGCTTCAGGGGCTCCACAAAAAATACCAGATATTACAACAACTTCTATTAGGCAAAACTTTAAGGGGAGAGTAGCCAGTATTTTTTTCTGCCATCCTTAGATAATCATTATAATTAACGCATTTTAATTCTCAGCAAATAAACCGCGCAAAGACGTGAAAGCAGGATTTTTACTTCCCCTTCTGTGCTTTTGCTATTGGAGCATAGCGGAGCGTTTGCGTCTATGGCTCCCCCTGGAATAGGTGGATTAATGGTACGGTCCAGAGCGGCTCCGCTCAGCTCTGCTCGGAGTCTGGAGGTGCTCCGGCAGTCTGTCTGGTTTTTAGGAGAAAGAGGAGGCAAAGTCGGCTCAGCCACAGCATCACCCGTTTTGTTTCTACGCTCGTCATGACCATGTACAAAGGCAGGCGTCGCAATCAGAGATGTGAGTATGAGGAGGTCATTACTGGCACTTTAAACATCTGATGCAGAACGTATAGGAAGATTGTGGTTTTTGTTTTAGTCGTGTAAATGATTAAAAAGTTGTTCAACTGGAAGTGAGAAACTAAGTAACTGGAAATGTGTTTATTTGAGGCACTTTTCGGATTAAAGTTTGTAACCACTGCTTTTCCATCCTCAGTATTTTAATGAGTGGATGCACCTTTTCGAACAACTCGCTTGATCTCACAGCGTGGGCTGTCGCACTGTAACTAAATCGCGCAGAATCAACACCTCCGAGTCATTTAAGCACTTCATACAGCAAAAGATCCTCTTCCTGTTTCTTTGCTTTTCAGAGGGCTTGGAGATTTCTGAGGATGCGGGATCTGATTTAATTTTACTGTCGCTGGAGACAAATTTAAGAGTGCGGTTGTACGAGTAAGACGTCTTCTCTGGAGCTGCTCAGTGGCTCGCAGCTCCAGGTGTGTGCGCACCTGTGCGCGTACGAGGCTGAGTGCTGCGGGTCCATCTTTGCAAATTTGTGGGTGCATGAATAATTTTTAATAAACCTCATGTACCAAGCTCTATATGTACTAACTGATAATCGTCATCAATTATTTATAAAAGGCTGCAGTTTGCGTTTCTAACTCTCCTATTAATATTTTATTGAAATTAATTAAACGTGGCCCGCAACTGAGCGTTATTTTTGTCAGCAGCAGGGATTTCTCAGCAGACATGCTCATTCACACACGCACAGCCCCGAGTTTGTAACGTCACGTAAGGCTCTGGTGCATCAGGACTCTGAAATTGAAGCGGCTAAATGGCACCGCATCATTAACTTTAGTATTATTATTGTGATGTTTCCTATTTTAAAGAAATCTAAGTCACTACTATTACATAAAATCAACCCATGCAGTAAATTTGAATGTGAATTTTTGTATTTCTATTTTGGCTTAAATGTGATTAAGCCAGTGGTTTTCAACCTTTTATTAGCTTGCGAAGGAGGAAAATGTCACAAAAATTGTTCTCCTTTCAAATACAAATAACCTCCACATCGCTTGTCTGATTAAACTTTGTCCTTTTATTGGAGGATGAGTACCAACATGTTGGGACCTACTGGTTTGAACAATGAATTATCAAAGTAGCTCATCACAGAGTTGGTGACAATTCATGTATGCTAAAGATGTCTCACGGGAGGTTTGTGTGCTTGTATTAGTTTAGGCAGGTGGTTTTGTCTACAGTCCACCTTTGAATGAAGTACACAAGTTTTGGAGCAGATGTTCAAGTAGTTTCAAGCACGTTGCAGCTGTCACTTTGTTTTCCAGCTGCTTGCACAGATTAACAAGCGTGTGCTTATGTGGAAGTGTTGGACCGGCTCCAGGGGTTAAAGTGCTTCAAAGTGTTGCACTTGAGAGCCACGTAGTTACATCATAGGAAAAAAAAATGCCAAACTGGAAAAGGAGGAAAGTGCATTAGTGCAGGAGTGCAGCTCAGGAGAGATGGAAGACTCTTAAATTATCTTTACCTCAGGCTACAGCTGTATGCTCATTATGTTTTAATGCAAAAAAAATTAACACATACCAATGTTGGGAGATACAACAGTGGCATCAGAATGTTGCCTTTTGTGCTTACGAACATCCGCCTACTAATAGTTATATCGCCAATGTGATATTTAGAGTCCAGTGACTCCAGTCAACTTGGAAGTTCAGTGGCCTAACATCACATTCTTCTAAATGACTCATAGATCAGCAGGTCAAATAATTTCATTAGATGCTCAGGAGCTTGAAGACAGGCTGCCAAATTTATGCACTGCCAGCAAACCATTTTCCTGAAAAGGGCAAAAGAGTAAAGTACACGGATTTCATTAAGGAAGGACAAGCTGTTGAGCGATTAATCCCCGTATCCCCACAACAAAAACTGTCTAAGCCCCGAGGTCTTCATCCATATTGGAATAACTACATGGTTAGACGGAGCCATGCAGTTCAAAGAGAGCTGACAGATTAATTACAGTACACTTCTTGGGTGGGAGTCCTGCAAGCAGGTTAAGACTAAAGTATTTGATATTGACAGGATGATTCATATATGTCAGTAGCTCATTAAAGCAGTCCAATCTTAAATTCACTCTAACTGCGTTTGACTTCACATGGAAACATATATAACAAGCTATTTCAAATTCCTATTAGTAAGAATGAGCTAAATCAAAGCGACTTACAGGGAATTTTGAGATAAAAGATATCTTCCAGTAATTACCTGGTCACAGATCTAACAAAAAAGCGGAGCTACAGCTTCATTCATAGTACTGCATTGAATCCCTGTCACAGTGCGTGACGTTGTGAGCTGGTCCGTCTGCATTGCTCCGTCCTTACAAGTGAAACTCGGCTGATCATTTTCAACTCGGAGCTGGTAAATATTGAACAACTGTTACTTTTAATCAAGTGCAGGGAGAAGAGAACACTTTATACACATTTGATTCTATACACATAATGTCACACAGAGCTGTGACAACAAGAAAAACAGCCTGTGTCCACACTGGCAGAATACTAGCTGTTGCAGTAGAATAATGGGCACACTAAATACAATTACAGCCTATTACATTTTGTTTCACAGAGTCACGAGCCTTGTGCTAATCAATGTGTGCATATTACCACCAGTCAGACCTGTCACAGCTGCTGCATCGCTGCGACGTGTAGTAACATATTTTGGGGAGGCGCAGGTCAAGCTACAGCATAGGGTGTAGGCCTACGCTGTAGATTGGATGTGGGTACTATAAATCAAGCGTAACTATGTTAGTTAAGCTGCTATTGAGCTTGGAGTGAGGGGGGAGCTATTTTGGGCACTGCTGGTCCAGGAAGGATAATTTATGGATGTTTTTCTCATAGAATATAGAATAAGGACTCGGTGCTACACCTGGACGGCATGAAGCTCTAAATTATTAACAGCTAAATACAAACTATCAGGTTCTTTTAAATGATTTTTCAATGAAAAGTACAATAATAATAATAATGGATTGGTTTTATATAGTGCTTTTCAAGGCACCCAAAGCGCTTTACAATGCCACTATTCTTTCACTCTCACATTCACACACTGGTGGAGGCAAGTTACAGTTGTAGCCACAGCTGCCCTGGGGCAGACTGACAGACGCGAGGCTGCCATATTGCGCCATCGGCCCCTCTGGTCAACACCAGTAGGCGGTAGGGTAAAGTGTCTTGCCCAAGGACACAATGACCAGGACAGAGAGCCCGGGGATCGATAAGGCGACCTTCGGTTACAGATGAGCTTCCTCACCTGATGCTTTGGCATGCTATTGAGAGTGCATGGCATTGTTTTTTTTGTGTGTGTTTATAGGAATGGCGATATTTTTCAGAACAAAAGTAGAAAGGTATACATGTCATCATCATCAACAACTTGTACCTCAAGATATTAACCGAGACGTCCTAGGTGTATTGATGAAAGGATTCACTGCTTTAGTGTTATGTCTGCATACATACTAAGAATATGTTAATGCAGTAGATGATTCAGTTTATATCTCTGATCAGTTTACCTTCAGATTCTTTGCCGGCTTTGATGGTTTTATCAACGCTGCTGGACTTTTACATATAAATGAACATCAGTCACACCTGAGCCCTTCAAAAATGAGTTCACACAGCACCGATTTCTGTGTTTTGCAGTACACACGTTTTCAGTATCTTGCCTGTCACAACACATCCACGCTGTCAAATCATGGAGATGTGCTTTTTTTTAAACTAGCATTGATTGAATTGCCAGAACTCAGGAAATGGTAGACACAAAAGGCAAATACTCCTGAAACCTGGTGTTCAGGTAAACGTTTACAGGCTGAAACAAAGTATTAACAGCAGAGCAAACATTTGGGTGTCATAAATATACAAAAGATAGGACGTAGCCTCCTGGGGCCCGTTCTTCGTACCTCGCTAAGTAGGTTAGCCGGATTAGATTGTTGACGATTTCGCGTGATCCTGGATCGTTCGGTTCCCCGAAGCTCATCCGGGACTTGCTGTCATAGCAACAGAGCCGTAAGCGTAAACCTGCTCGGGAGCAGGTTTACTTTATGTAAACAGGATTAGATCGCGGCCACGCAGGTATGTCCGCTTCATTTATACGAAAGCAACAGCGATAAATAAATAACATCAATGTAACTGAAGATAATGCAGCACTTGATCCTTTTATTGATGTCACACAGATACATACAGGTCATTTCCTAAAAAAGGGAAATGTACTATTAACATCCTATTACATGTATGTGATTATTACAGATGTAATTCATATTTCAGAGTAGTAATTGTAAATTACTTCGTGTAATCAAGATGAGAGACCACGGCTATAAAAGCCAAGGTGGATTTGGGAAGCCTGTCGCAGTCATATCCTGTCCGTTTACGCGAGCAACCCATTGCGGAAGGTGCAAGATTGATAAGGAGAGTCCTCAGAATTCAGCGTATATTGCGGGACAGACAGGATCCTTTAGCTCAGCGCGACAGTGTGCTCATAGAGAGATATCGATATTCCCGTGAGGGTATTATTTACTTAACCAACTTGTTGACGAGGGGGTGCAGGACCACCACCTGTCTTTTTTTGCTCTGCCCTTTTCTTGGTTGCTGTTATAAACAAACAAACAGATTATTTCAGGGTCTCTTTCCAAGAGACGAAAAGCAATATAAGTGATAAATATTACCATTCTATAGAATATTCTTATATTTCACTTTTACTTGTTCCCATGTTCTAGTGGGTCCTGTTGTGGCTCTAATGTGAAAGAGGATATAATATAACAATATAATATTGGATAATATAGTGTGATATGATAAATCTACCCTACCGCCTACTGGTGTTGGCCAGAGGGGCCGATGGCGCGATATGGCAGCCTCGCTTCTGTCAGTCTGCCCCAGGGCAGCTGTGGCTACAACCGTAGCTGCCTCCACCAGTGTGTGAATGTGAGAGTGAATGAATAGTGGCATTGTAAAGCGCTTTGGGTGCCTTGAAAAGCGCTATATAAATCCAATATATTATTATTATTATTATTAAATTACTTACGAGTTTAATTTGTCAGCAACTTTCTGCCAGCCCTCTCTCCTTGCTTTTGCAGCCTTTGCAGTGTTCCCTTGCGTTCCGATTAAACTCTGAAACTCCTGAAATCCCTCACTCAGGAGTTCTTGCTCTGCTGCCGAAAAATACCGAGCCGAGCGCGCTCCTTCGACATTTTCGCCGACCAATCAGAGGGTTGCCGATCAATGTTTCTACTATCGATGCGTAGCCCCTTTTACGACACCCAGTGATGTCACATTACTGCGTCCAGCTGTAGTAATCGTCAACAGCAGGTGTGTTCGGGGAACCGGATTAGCGAGCTCACGGTTAGCGCGATGATTTGATCTTGGATGTGTCATTTGATCTTGGATGTAGTAAGCGACGTACGAAGAACGGGCCCCTGGTCTGAAAAGAGAGGCCAGTATTGACCAGCAGGGGGCGACTTCTGTGGTTGCAAAAAAGAGTCCAACTGTACAAAAGAAAGTTCCTACTTCTTGTTTGTGGGTGATTTCTCGTTACACACTGCCTGATGAGATTAGGCTTTCCAGGCAAAGGTTTAAGGTCATCTACTGTAATTTATGGTGTGGTAAATAAATGATAAAGCAGGGTACACTTTAAAGTATTGATACTTTGTTATTGACAAGTTACTACTGTAATATATGAGTGTGCAGGATTGTTGGTATCTTAGTATAATC
Organism: Mchenga conophoros; assembly: GCF_057382185.1. NCBI lineage: Eukaryota > Metazoa > Chordata > Actinopteri > Cichliformes > Cichlidae > Mchenga > Mchenga conophoros. The sequence goes on from NC_140543.1 coordinate 13,999,182, forward strand.
CATGGGAGAATGCATGTGATGCCTGGGTAGAGTTTGTCTTTAAATGGCACTCTCACCACATCCATTTATTCTTTTTATCTCCAACTTTTCAAACTTAGCATCGTTAGTCCACCAAACAGAGATTCAGACAAACGCACACTCGCAGTCCTTGGACTGCAGAGTGGAAGGGGAATCACACAGACACAGTGAGAGGACAGCATCTGAAATCCACCCGGAAAGATCAGCTTAACATGGCTGACCATTCAGCAGAAGCTTTGAGCCTTTCCAAATTAAAATGCCGCAACTTGTTAAGTCTGCTTCGCTTCGTACGGCTTAACATCATGAAATTTTTCTCGGTTAAAACACTCAAGAAGCTCCCACCAGAGATGATTCATTTATGAACATCTGACTATCCCTGTGATCCACAACTCAGGTCAGAGACTTTTCTTGTGAAATCAGCTCTAAATTGAATAAATGTGTGTTAAATCGAGAGAAGTAGTGTTTTATTGCATCGTGTGATGTAGTCTACAATATAGGTAGCCTAACATGAACATAGATGGTTTGTAATAACATTCAGTTCAGATCTAATCCCATTGTCATTCCTTGCGACTGTAAATCACGCTCCATTTTCATTGTGAGCAGTAGCAGTCTCGTTCTATTACAGTAATCAGGTCATCAACTTCCAGACTGAATATCCTTAAGAATTAATAGGTCTTTGTTTTTATATTAATATTATTGGATAACTGGCTTAAAACGGTCTGAAAATTACATTAACATCATTTCTTGGTATTATTTCTAGGACAATATATAATCCTCTAAATATAATTATGTGAACCAGAGATGATGATGTCCGCATGTGTGAGCAGTCAAACGCCCAGCGGCACATTCGCCGTGTCTTCTCTTTCAACCTTTCAGTCACCCTGCTCCATTTGAGAAAATGCATTTTCAGGTGTCACAAAAAGAAAAAGAGCTGCCTGTGCCGATGAGCTGTGATCGGAGATTATTCAAGTCTGCTCTGTCAGATTTACAGGGCGCGAGAACACAGCCTAGATTGAATCTGCGGCCGCTGTCTTGCAGGATGTCTCTTAGTGGTACATTTGTATTCATGCAGGTGCCTGGATGATCTCTTAATCAAATATCACTCACCTGCTCTCAGGATGCGTGTAGACTCCGCAGAGATGGGAGTTTGTTCCGTGCCAGAATTGATCGTTTGCCTGCCAAAAGATTGTTTTGGCATTAGCTGAGGAAGGAAATGTTTGATATTGTAGTACTACAGCACTCACCTCCTCTGTCATAATTGTTTTGTTTTTGCAGCGAGAACACTGAAGGACGGCAGTGTTAAATGTTCAGTTGCTTTGTACAGTCTCGTCAAATGTATTATCAGATATCAAAGTAACCTCACTCAAGAGGAAAATTGCAAGTGCTCTGTGATTCAGCTTACGCTTGGCTAAATAGAGGCAGCGGAGGGGTTATGCATCCATTTCCTTTTTTTTTAAACTTTTAAAAGCAGGCTCGTCTGATTCAGATTTAGCCTGTGCTATGACTCCCTTTGTCTGTGCCCAGTCCAGTTATCATGTCTCCGGAGGGGAAAGTTACGAAGGGCACTGTGAGCTGAGGGATCAGTATCTAACCAAAACAGACACGCATGCAAGCAGTAACACGGCGAAGCACTCATAGGTAATTCAGCACAGCCTCATTAATATGAATAAATCCAAAGTGAGTCAGAGGGCCCCTGAGGTGCAGATGATTGTATTCTTGAAGGAGCCACTGTGGATAGATAGAACTGTTACTGAGCTCAGTCGCAGCTTTTCTGTAGGAGACGCTGAGCTGAAATGAGGTCTTGTAAAGTCGGCTATTGGCCCTTTCATCTTCTACACAGACGAGGAAGAGGAAGACAGTGTGAAAACACCACTTCAGCTTTTGAGACTGTGACTTACAAACTGACTGTGTAAGACAGAAAAACATGGCTGGAATATTTCACATTGCACAGTAAATAATAGGACGTACCATTGTAGGTAGAAATGTTAATATGGAGTTGTAGAAGAGGGAGGTTAGTTGAGAAGTTTATGAGAGAAAATGCACCAAATTACACAAAAAAAGTAAATATGTTAGTACTGAAATTCCCAGATTTTTAAAGTCTTAAAAAGTGTAAACAGGGAATATCAGTTACACATTAGTGAGAAGCTGCTGTTGTGCAGTGCTCAGGTTTAGGAAATACTTGTGTAGCATCCACAGAGGTAGTTTTATTTGTAGTCGTATTACTTCCTGAAAGGATGCAGATGCTCTGTGGAGGTAATACTTTCAGTACCATTTGACTATCTGTTTGTGCGATTCTGCTAAAATACACAAAGACTATAAAGCTGATATTTTGTGAGACTTGTTGTACAGGCAGTGGAAAGGAAGAGGAAGAAGTCTGATGAATTTTTTGTGTGGATCTGAATGACTTTTTAACACATAGTGAGATAGTGTCATTGGCCCTGGCAGATGTCCTTGTCCTTCTGTTATTAACACTTGAACCAGTGTCTAAATGTGAGGTGAACATAAGAATTATCAGCCTGCTGATAATTATCACCCTCCCTATGAAGTGTATAAAAGTCTTTGGTTGTTTCAGCAGACAGCTGAAGTTACTAGCTGGTGAGCATACTGGAGCACTTAACGACAAAATATCCGTTGAGTGCTTTAGTTAGCTAAAAACAGCCAATGAAAACATTTATTTAACCAAATTAAAATTAGTTATTTCCTAGTTTCTGCCTGATTTGAGATTTTTTTGTTTGTTTTTTGTTTGTTTCTGCTGAAGTAGAGCAATAAAGCTGCAAGTTTAAGTCAGTCTCGTCTCCTGCACTGGGGTCCTTTTCCTGTCTGCCACACAGTGAACCATGACATGAACACTGAAACTAAATATTTCTGAACAATAAAACTGTAACCTTTTGCCTTCAAAGCTTTAATTCTTCATGACAGATGCAACAGGGTGCTGGAAACATTCCTCGGAATTTAAAAGGTGCTCTATTGGATTGAGATGTTGTGACTATAGCAGCCATTTGAGTACAATGGACGCATTGTTATGTTCAAGAAACCAGGTTGAGATAATCTGAGCTTTGTGAAAAGGCACATTGTCCTGTTTGAAGCAGCCGTCAGAAGACTGGTACACTCTTCATAAAGAAATAAGCATGGTTAGCAACAATGTTCAGGCAGGTTGTGGTTTTAAAACAATACTCAACGGATACTGAGAGGCCCAAAGTGTGCCAACAAAATATCCCTAACACCATTACTGGACTGTTGATACAAGGCAGAATGCTTTCACGTTGTTTACACCCAATTCTGAGCCTTTGTGAATTGTTGACACTGATGGCACTGTGTGGTCTTTTGCTGCTGTAGACCATCTGTTTGAAGGTTTTCTGGATACCTTTTGGTATTTTAGTTATTGTCGCCTTCCTGTGAGCTCAAAGCAGTTCTCTGGCATCAACCATTTCAGCTATGACACTTACCAACTTACTGAAATCACTGTCCATACTCATTCTAATGCTTGTGTTGGGCTTGAGTAGGTTGTTTTGACCATGTCTGCGTGCCTGAATGCCTTAAGTGTTTGCTACGTGACTAGCTGATTAGATATTTGCTTTAAAAAGCATTGAACAGGCATACTTGATAAAGTGAGTAGATGTGCGTTGTTCATCATATTCTGACAGCAGTGCATTCTGCATTGTAGCAGTGCCAATAGGAGTATGCTCTCAGGAGTTAAGAGGGCGGCCAGTGTTTTTACAGTGTCTGTGACAGACTTTCTTCTACTTTGAGTTCACCTCTGTGATCGGTTTTTGTGGCCAACCTGGACATAATGGCTTCAGCAAAGTACATTTTTATATTCCCCTTCAATGCGATGCCGCATGCAGTTTATAGTATCAATCAAGTCCTAAGTGGCTATTGCTTAGCAACACAGGCTCTATCTCCTCTATCTCCCGCTTCAACTTTTTATGAATACACGCACAAACAAGTCTCGGCTGCAAGCACACATATACTTATTCATGCGACTTTTGTATATGATTAGTATAATGACTGTAATTAATCAGAGACTCTATGTGTGTCTGTTGCGATGTGGAGGGAAGGGGTGTTGTGAGGTGACAGTGTTCATTTTAGAGTGCTTTTTAGTGCTCCACTCTCTCTTTAATGACCCTAGCAGGGGCCCAAAGAAGAGCAGGCTTTACAGTGCGAACCATTCCTCACGTCTTCCTGTGTCCTAATGATAATGATACAGCTGTCCCTGTGCACCTGAGAGCTAGCGATACATCCCCCCACTCCATTAGTCCATTAGGGAGAACAAGGAAGGAAAGGAGGAAATCAAGAGAATGAGAGAGCGAGACAGTCTGGGCTCCAACCATTGCACCCATGGTGATTCTGTAGACAATGTGATGGAAGATCCAGACATATCTGCAGCTGCAGGACTCTGTGTGAAAATGTGAATCTGAGAGAAGTGCTTGGATTTATCTGAGATATTTTCCATTCTTTAATTCATAAGATTGGTGCATTAATATTGCAGCAGAGAGTTCATGCTTACCCCACCCCTGGAAGAAAAAGCCCAAAAAACTGCGACTGCAACCCTTTAGGCACAACAACTTGACTCCAGCTCCAGTCATGACACTTGCTGCTGCATGATCCCCAAAGCTGATGTTTTATCTCTGCAACTCAAGGGTGACTCATCCATCAGAAAGGGATCTCTGTTGCTGCTTTGTCGGTTCACCCCTGTGTTCGTTTGTGTGTATGCGTGGGAAGGTGGCGTTTAGATTTTTGTTAGTGTTTTTTGTGTATGACCTTGAGCAGCACTCGAGGCTGATTGAGCAGAAGCAACGTCGGAAAGCCGACAGACTAAACGCGGTATGATACCAGCTGGGTTTAATGCGCCGGTGTTCTTGGCAGGTAGAAGGGGCTGTCAATCATGGCAGTAGTCATGAGGTGCGTGCAGATGAGTCACAGCTGTCTGCTAATGCATTTGAAGGGGATTTCTTTCTTGAAGTCCCTTTTTTGCACAGTCAGTCTCGGTTGTTTCGAGGCTCTTACAAAATCTTGCAAACTATGCACCGTCTGTTTGAGCGTTACAATGAAGTGAAGTGAAATCATTAAATGAATCAATGTTTTGTACCCCAGTTCACCTGGTTAGTTTCATCACACAGAGCCCTATAGGCACCCAGACAGCTCAAACTAAGAAAAGCTCTTCACTACTTCCTCATCTCTGATGAGATTGCTGCTATTTCACACCTATTAAAACAGAAAATAGAGGAAGGCTTTTTCAAATGGGTTTTCACATGTTATACACTAGACAATCTATAGATAAGTCTTAAAAGATGAATTTTCATTGTTCAACTATTAACTAATTAAACTATAAGAACATTTGGGATAAGATTTGTGGCTCTTTTCCAAATATAGACTGTATATAAAGGGTGGACGTAGCTATTATGACATCATCAGCTGTTTTTGGAAAGCTTAAATTGAGGAATTTGAATCTGACCTACAAATTAAGAATGCCAAATGCTCATATGGCAGCAGCTCTCTAGTTATAATGCAGGCCTGGCATTGTTTATCGTCTATTTTACTTAAATGGGGCCATAATTTACATAATTTACAAAAATATACGTTCTGCTTTATTACAGAAGTCTTAAAGTTAAAGGTAGACACTAAACATTAATCAGGAAAACATTTAAGGAGATCATAAATAACATGACTTAGATGGTTGTTTTCTGATAGACTCTGATACAACTCGATTTGTTTTTCATTTCCCCTGGATCGCCACCTCCTGGCCACTAGAAAGAATGCAGGTTTACACTTTTATATCCTTGTTCTTCATATAAAATCGAATAACTGCGTTAATAAGGAAACAGGAACAGTAAAGTAGCAATGAATACTCCATAACATCCTGACTGTTATAAATGTTTTTAATGACAAACACAAACTGACCATCGCTCACTCGCTCTCTCGCTCTCGCTCTCTCTCTTTTCTTTATTTGATCCCATTGATATGGTCATGCACTCAGAAATGCTACGAGACGTAATTAGCTTTAGCTAGCAACCACCCTCTTACTTTTACTGCTGCTCTTTAATTTAAAACGATGTTGGCCCACTTTTCACAGCATCTTTCATCTTCAAAACCCACTTTGACCATTCAGCTAAGAAATTTTAAATAAACTTCCTTTTAATGCATGAGATCTGAGGGTGAGGATCATACAATTTTAAAATTCACAGTTTCGGCTGAACATCTAGTTCAGTGAGGATGAATGTACACTGCTACAGTACATGAGCCCTGGCCCATAATATGGCAATTCTGAATGAAAACACTGTCACACTGATAATCTCATAAAAATGCAGTTTGTAATTTGTTCAAACCTTTAAACAAAAATTCTTAGGAGCTTGAAAATGCCCAGGGAGCCTCTTTATAAAGACTGTGCTACATCGTATGATGTGGTATTCTGCAGGACAGGCTAAAAATAGCTCCTGGAGTCAGGCAGGTATAGTGCTTTTATAAGAATATAACTATAAAATTATTACAGTATACATATGAAGATATGTTTACCCTTTATTTTCCATTATCCTATTGTCTCCTTGGCAACATAATTTTATTTGTGCCACTCTTTAAAAAGCTTTGGGTGTAGGTGCTTTGAAGTCTTTTGGTTTCATAAAAATAAAAGTTTATGGTCATCCAGGGGGGAAAAAAAGCTGGACTCACGAATGACCATCATAAATAAGCACTTAAAACATTGAAGATTTACTTCCATCTGTCATAAGATGTATATGAATATAGAGGATTAAAATGTGTTTATACAAATATTCAAATAAAAAATAATATTGTGATCTAAGCATCGGTGTCCTTCATTACAATATAAATATTTATTTTTTTCACACTGTAGAATATTTCCAGTCTAAGCAGAAAACTATTTTTTGTGTAACATTTAGGTAAAATTACAGTGCTTGGAAAATCAAGTTATGTTTTATCAGAGAAAATAGCTACAATATTTGCATTGATATTAACCAAACGATAACTTAAATGACAGAAAAAAATCATGTTGGTTGTTTTTAATTAAAACCCACTTGAACATTTTTTTTAAATTGCAGCTGTCTTCATACAGTCTCTCACTTCAGAGGCTTAAAAAACTGTTGGACAAGATAAAATAATTTTAGATATAAGTATTATATTTTTATACTTTCATAAAAAACACCAGCTGCTGTGTTTTCTCCCTTCAGATGCTCTGTTTGGCTTTTACTGCAGCCACCTTCAGTAGCTGCTCATTTGTGGGTCTCTTCCTTCAGTTTTGTCTTCAGTAGCTGAAAAGCATGCTCTGTTGGACTGGGATCAGCTGACTGACTTGGTCATTGAAGAATATCCCATTTCTGTCTCTTGAGAAACTCTCGGGTTTCTTGGGTGCAGCTTGCTTTGGGTCATTATCCAGTTGCACTATGAAGCACTGTCTGAGCAGTTTGGCTGCATTTGGCTGAATGTGAGCAGAGAGTACAGCCCCGTGCACATTTTGCTTCTTCTACCAGCAGTCACATCAACCAGCACTTTCGTTTGGTTTCCCTGGCAGCCATACATGCCCACACCATAACATTGCCTCCATGTCTGACAGATAATATGCTTTCGATCATGAGCTGCTTCTCTCTGTCATACTTGTGTCGCCCCATCACTCAAGTTTAGAAATTATATTTTTCCAGAACTAAAGGCTTTTTCAGATGTTTTCTGGCAAATTCTAATCCGGCCTTTTTGCTGAGTTTAACCAGTAGTCTGCACCTTGTTCTGCATTAATCTCCTATTCATGAAGGCTTCTATTGATTGTAGACCTTGACAGTGATACTCCTACCTCCTCGGGAGTGTTCTTGATTTAAGTGTTCACCTGGACCTTTAAGTGTTACCTTTGAGCCTTTGAACATTTGCCTCTTGAACTATTAATGCAGTTCTTTTGTTAAAGCCCTTGAACTGAAGTTGAAAATGTATCGTCTCCGATGGTGTACAAAGGCAAAACGACACAAATTGGTGCAATTGTCCAAATATACATGGATTCAACTGTATGTTGTGGATGATCTTTATATTATAAACTGCTTCTCTATCACACCACGACTTTAACTCTCATTTTTTCCCCCAGATATCAACATGGCTGGAGAGCCCAAACCGTACAGGCCTAAGATGGGCTCCAAGAGGCCTCTCTCATCCCTCTACAGGTGAAACATGTTTTTCTTATTTTAGAGTGTCAGGTGGATGTTCCTTTCCTGACCTACTTTTTCTGTTGTACCCTCTCCCTCTGCTGTCTGTAAAATATGTGTTTATGATCCTCTCTGGCAGGCTGTGCTCTTAAGGACAAACAGCCAATTCCCTACTTGTGCTATTAGTGCCATTTTTTGTCTGTTGCTGTTACACACTTTGCTCTTTTGTCATCTCGTTGAAAGAAACAACAACAAAACAAACAAAAAAAAAGTCCACACAAAGTTGCTTGGCAGTATAATAAAAATACAAAATAACACCTTATTCAGGCTTTTAAAGGAATAGTTTTGGGAAATGTCTCTTCCTGCGGGGGCTTTGAATATGATTTACATAGTTTAAGACACAGACTGAAAACATGACCAAATTCTGTCTATATTATATTCTGTCCCAAAGTAACAGGATCAACCCAGCAGACCCTCTGTTAAAAGCTTACACAGTCGTGTGAAACAGACAGGTTTGGCAGGACTCTTTGGAAAAATGTAGTGCACACTTAGTGCTTCAATCAGAATTAAAAGGGTAAGTAGCAGCCAGGTGCTGTTAATCAAATGCACTTGATTAACTGATAATCAGCACGTGTGAGCGCCCCCATAAGAGCAGAGGTTTTGACAGTTTGCTGGTCTGGAGCTTTCAAGATTGTCAAAAAAATCCACAAGATACATCTCCGACTCAGTTAGCTTATTGAAATGTTAAAGTTCACCACAATACAAAATGGAACAAGTGTGGTTTGTTTGGGAGGTTTGCACAACAAAGTGTCTTCTCTCTAAAAAGAAAACAGCAGCACAGCTTTGGTTTGCATGGTTCTGGAAATCTTGTGAACAAACTACTTCTAGGACAATGTCATTTAGACAGATGACACCAAACTGACAATGTTTGACTATAATGCAGTGTCATGTTTGGTAAAAACCAAACCCATCAGCACAAACACCTCATACCAACTGTCAAGCACCGTAGTGAAGGGGTGGTTAATTGGACTTGGTTTGAAAATGCAGTCCCTGAGTTTACCATAAACTCCTCTGTATACCAAAGTGTTTTAGTCAAATGTAAGGCCATCTGTCCTACGGCTAAAGCTTGGTTGAATCTGGGTAATGCACATATCAAGCCTAGCAGCAAATCTACAACAGTCTCTTATTATACAAGCTATAATAACTTGAAGCAAATGAATCATTGGGTGTTCCTTGGTTTTCTCACACTGCTTCAACATGTCGGCTTAGTTGTTGTTAAATAAGTGTGTAATGTATGTTTGCACTGATTGCCGATCACGCTTCAACTGAGTCGTCCTCGGTCAGAAGGAATGGTACTCCACAGTGATGTAGTTCAAATAACTTTACTAAAGAGGTGGCAGATGACATCAACAGGATGTACAGCGTTGGTAGGGAGGCATTACAGTATTCACATGCAGGTAACGGGGGTGTGAGTGTGTATATGGGTATGTGTGTGTGTGGTCATATGGTAAGCACGCACGCAGTATTAACTCACACCGAATGCACGTTAATACGTTACTCCTCCGACACACCTCTCATCTGTGCAGCGCTGCGCTGAACACGTTCCCAACCGGAAGTACAGATACCGAGGTGCATCATGGGTAACGTAGTATAAAACAGCTACAGTGAACAAGCGGACTTTTAACAGCCGCCCCTGTATTTGTAGGCAAATACACTCCCGCTAGAGTCCTTCTATTTTGAAACAGTGTCATTTGAGTCCTCAGGAACTTTGGGAAGTTCCACCAACTTAGTTACCGGGCGAACATAGGTACTGTCTTTAACCTTGACCTCGGCAGCTCGAACAACGCCATCAATCCCTGGGAAAACTTTGGCAATGGTACCCACAGGCCAAAGGCCTCTAGGCAAGTTACAGTCCACAATCATAACAGCTTGTCCCACAGCCATGTTGTCAGTGGACCTCCTCCATTTCTGTCGGAGTTGCAGTCCTGGGAGGTAGTTCTGTATGAACCGCTTCCAGAAGTGGTCGCTGATGACCTGACTGTGCCTCCATCTTCTGTTAGAAAGAGTGCCTGAGGGGCCGTAAGCTGCCTGGGGTAGTGCCGAATCATGCCGCCCCATCAAGAGAAGATTTGGTGTGATGGGATCTGGGTCAGCTATGTCAGCCGATGCATAGCCAAGCGGCTTTGAGTTCAAAATGCCCTCAACCTCTATGAGAGCAGTGAGTAGGACTTCTTCCACCACAACTTGGTCCTTCAGGACCACTTGCAGAGCTGACTTCACTGCTCTGATTTCCCTTTCCCATGCTCCTCCAAAATGAGGAGAGTGTGGGGGATTGAAGCAGAAGTTGATAGTCTGCTTGGCCAGTTGCTGCTTGAGGTCCGGCTCCATGTTTTCAAACGCCGTTTGGAGTTCTCTGTGCCCACCTCTGAAATTGGTCCCTCGATCAGACCACATCTTGTATGGCTTTCCTCGGCGTGCAATAAATCTGCGTAATGACATAAGGAAGGAATCGGTGTCAAGACTAGGGAGGAGATCAAGGTGCACGCATCTGGTTGTAAGACACTTGTAGATGATTCCCCAGCGTTTCTCTCTTCTACGACCTATCTTTATCGTGTATGGCCCAAAACAGTCTACGCCCGTTGACCAGAACGGCGGCTTATAGAGTCTCAGCCGCGATGAAGGTAAGTCAGCCATTTTGGGTGTAGAAGGTGAGGCGCGCCATCTCCTACAGTCCACACACTGGTGCTGATGCTTCTTAATGGCTTGACGTCCTCTGAGAATCCAATAGGTGCGCCGTATTTCCGCAAACAGCCTCTCTGCACCTGGATGAAGGAGCTGGTCATCATAAGTTTTTATGATGAGCTTGGTCAGGGGATGTTCAGCTGCTAATACAATGGGATGAATACTGTCTGGATCTAAGTCGGCAGCTCGACGGAGGCGGCCTCCGACTCTGATGAGACCGGTAAGACTGTCATATTCAGGGGACAGCACGCTAAGACGGCTGTCTGAGCGGACTGGGTGCCCGATCTGGAGGGCTCGGGCCTCCTCTGAGAAGCTGTCAGTCTGTGCCGAGCGAAGCAGCATGGTTTTGGTTTCTAGTTGCTCCGCTGCTGTAATAGGAGCGTCAGCCGCCCCGTGTTGGGTCTGGTAGGTAGCAGCAATCAGCTCATCTAGCGTGGCATACTGTGTTGGATCCGGTAAAGTCGGGGATGCAGAAACGTGCCCACAGAATGCAGTCTTCCTGAGCTCTGCCTCACTGCATGCCGGGAACTCTGTTGGCAACTTAGGCCAAGTGTCAGCAGTTTGTGACAGAAAGGGTGGACCATGTGACCAACGATTGCGGACAGTTAGGTCAGCGAGATGTTTCCCTCTGGTGATGTCATCAGCAGGATTGAGGTCAGAGGTCACATACCGCCACTGTTCAGGAGATGTCAGCTCCTGTATTTCACAGATTCTAGTCCCCACAAATACCTTATAGCGACAGGAACTAGACTGGATCCACTGCAGCACCGTTGTAGAGTCTGTCCACAGGTAGATCGATTTCAGGAGGATGGTGAGCTCTGTCTGGAGTAATTTGGCCAATTGGGCCCCTGTGAGCGCTGCGCAAAGCTCCAGCCGGGGTATTGACACCTGTTTACGTGGGGCCACTCTGGAGCGAGCCATCAGGAATGATGTGGCGATGGGCAGTTGTTGATCGATTACTCGGAGATAAGCCACAGCCCCATACGCCTTTTCTGATGCGTCACAGAATATGTGAGCCTCGTATGTCACATTGCTGGAGTTGTGAGAAGGAGTGTAGCAGCGGGGAATGGTGACATGCTGAAGGTGTGACAGTTCACCTTCCCACTCAAGCCAGGACTGAAGTAGATTCCCTTCGATGGGCTCATCCCATCCTCTCTCTGTGCTCCACAGGGCCTGTACAATCAGCTTGGCCCTTGTAGTGTAGGGACAAATATAACCTAAGGGGTCATACTGGGTAGCTAGTACCTTGTACACGTTGCGCAGCGTGACCGTGGAGTAGGTTATAGGACGGTGCTTATATCCCAGGACATCTGTCGGGCAGTGCCAGCTGAGTCCTAATGTTGACTCTTGTGGGTCGAGACTTTTGAAGTTCAGCCAAAGCTCGCAGCTCTCTGATCTAGCTGAAGCGGGCAGGTGAGCAACTACTTCGGGCACGTTGCTCGCCCACTGACGTATCTCGAATCCTCCTTGAATGAGTAAATCTCTCATTCGGTCGATGAGCTGCTTTGCCTCTTCTGGGTTGGATAGGGACTGTAAACAGTTATCCACATAGAAGGCTGTGTGGACAGAGTCACAGATGTCCTTGTGGGTGTCTTCGTGCTCCCTTGCATGTCTCTGTAGGGCGAAAATAGCACAACAGGGGCTACATGTCGTTCCGAAGGGCAAAACTCTCCACTCATATACGTCTGGGGGCCGGTCAGTTTCACAATCCCTCCACAGAAACCGTAGCAGAGGACAATCCTCTGGGAGCAGCCGAATCTGGTGAAACATGGCTCTGATATCTCCACTCACAGCTACAGGGTGTTGGCGGAAGCGGAGTAATACCCCCAGCAGAGTGGGCCCCAAGGGAGGTCCTGGTAAGAGGTAGTGGTTCAGGACGGCCCCCTGAAACTCAAACGAACAGTTGAAGACCACCCTAGCCTTATTATTGTGATGTACCATGTGGTGGGGTACATACCATGACTCGGAAGAGCTATGTGTCTCATCTGGGCTCAGCTTAACAACATAACCAGAATCTACTAACCTGTGGATCTCCTGGCTGTATGTGAGGGTCAGATCAGGATTCTTGGCCAGCTTACGTTCGGTGGATCTGAGGAGGCCTTTCACTGCTTCAGGAGAGACACACATCCGTGGAAAGTCCCTTCTTCTCAGCAGCGGAGTGGCGTATCTCTCGACACCGTCTACTGGGACTCTGATAGTCTTTGTCTCCAACATAGCTACCGCCTCTCTGTCCTCCTTTGACCGTGTGACCTCCTTCTCTGTCCTGTAGGGGGGAGCATCTAGTTGCCACAAACGCTTCACATCTTGATGCACGGCCTCTGCAGGAGAAAGGCACATGTTCAGGCACTGCAGGTCCCCCTCAGATGTAGGCATACTACTGGCCGGCCCCTGGATGGCCCATCCGAGCTTGGTGCAGATAGCTACTGGCCCTTTGGACGACCCCCGAAGGACGGAGCGGACAGGGGTGATGAGATGAGCGTTATCTGAGCCAATCAGCACCAAAGGTTGGATCTGGTTAAATCCCTCAATCTGGACTTTCTGTAAGTGAAGATACTTCTTCTTTAGCTGTTCAGCTGGACATGACTGAGTAGCTAGGCTCAGTTGTTGGGCTGTGAAGGCATGTGTTACTTTGTACCTCACTTTGGGCTTAGCCCTTGGTGACACCTGAAATGAGACAAAGCCTCCCTTCATCTGGATTACATCTCGACGGATAGTTCTCAGTGAGAGTGTTGCTTCCTCCTGTTCCAAACCTAGAGCTGTAACTGCCGCTGGAAGCACAACAGTCTTCTCTGAGCCGTCATCGAGCACAGCAAATGTATCCAGTGATTTGCTCCCATGATGTAGTTGGATTGGTACTACCTTAAGCATAACACGACCTGAGTGACTTGAATAGTCTAGGTAGACCATACTAGTACTCACAGTTAGTATGTTAGGGTCCCGCTTCTTGGCCTCAACCAGGTCATGGAGCACCGACAAATGCTGGTCACCACAGGTGCTGCACGGCTTCTTCAGAGTACACTGCTCTGGAGAATGTTTATGGCCACAGCGCCAGCATTTGGCCTTCTCTGTAATCCAGGTAGCCATAGCTTTGAGGTCTAGCCTTTTGAATCCATCACAGCCATTCAGATAATGCTCTGTCCCTTCGCAGTATGGACAATAAGGTTTGAACTTCTGTTTCTTCTTAAGTTGGACTGTCGGATCTGGAGCTGTAGATTCTCCCTCCTGTTTTAGCTTGGCTTGGGCTGGATTTGGGCCGTAGTAGATGGAAGCAGATCTGTTGTGTGGCTTGAGCCCTGCTGAGGCTTTGAGTAGGTTCTTCTCTGGACGTGGCTTGTCCGGGGGCATTTGAGAGGCTTGTCTGGATAGCTGAAGGACTTGGGATTTCCGTTCGAGCCATTCTGAGAAGTCGTACATATTGTATGTTCGGCTGCTGCCACTGCGGATGATCCCCCGGGTGATACAGTACTCGATGAAGTTGTCCCTGTAGTTCAGAGGGAGCTTGGTAAGCAGTCTGTCCACATGTGAACCACAATGAAGCTCGCTGGCTGCTACTTCATCCATGGTACTGAGAAGCCCGACCAGGCTGGACACCGACAGGGAGAGGTCCTCAATAGCTTGAGAGTCTCCAGCTCTAATAGGGGGGGCGTTTAATATGGTGCTAAGTTCACTTTGGACTAACTGCCTTGGCTGTCCATACCTCTGCTCTAGCGCCCTCATTGCACTAGTGTAGGGAGTGCGGTCGTGAATGTAGCGCTTGGCTACCTGTAAGGCGCTGGGATGCTCTAGATGATCTAGTAGGACCTGATACTTGTAATCTTCTCCCAGATGTGAATGTGGCCCTAAGGTGCTGTCCAGCCCTTTCTTTAATAAGGCGAAGTCACTCTCTCTCCCCGACCGGAAGATCACCAGCTTAGGCTTTGGGATGCCATATGAAGATGCCACCATCATCTCCATCAGGTTTGGTAGAGGCGTTCCTGCTGGGTAAGTTGTGGCAACCTGTGGATTATGGTGTTCAGCAGAGGAAGATGATGAATAGTTACATCCTGAGGGATAAGGAACATAGTATTTTCCAGCTGGATCGGGCAAAGCTTCAGGATGCAGTATGGTGGGCACAGGGTGATGAGCTTCTGCCCACTGTGATGGCTGGGGCACAGGCGCTGGTGGACGTGAAGGTTGCTGCAAGTACACAGGATTAGCTGGATGTCTGACTTGGAAGACAGGAGCAGCGGGATGTGACATCTGCTGCAGACTCATTGGGTCCACAGCCTGTGATAGCTGGTGCAATGAAAGATGAGCATGTTGTAGTGGCTGATCAGCTGGGGATGCAGAATGTAATAGCTGCACCTGGCCTGGCCTGTTTATCAGGGGCTGATGTTCCGATCGCTGATATGAGAAGGGTTCCGCAGTGCATCGTCCAGGTCTCCTGAGTGGCGTCGATGCAGCTACATAAGTGGCAGGGTGCAGCACTGGCTGAATGTGAAGGCTCGCTTTACGGGGAGGTGATGGAGCAGATGTTTCCACTGGCGTCGGCATGTTCGCCGGTGTTGTGGTGTCATGTAACACCTCATTGCTAGGTTGTAGTGGTGCAACTTCTGTTATGGAGGAAATATGTTGGGGTTGTTCTAACGCTCCTGTTTCTGGGGGAAGAGGACTGCCAGGTTTAGAAGCTTGCTCCAAACGCTCCACCCGCTTCAGTAATGTCCCACGAGTTTCCTCCATAGACACTTGCAGTTGAGTCATGTGTTGGAGGACACTGCTCCAAACTGATTCCATCTTCTGCCATCTCTCAGCCTCTTCATAGTCGGAGCTGCTTGAACTACTTGGAGCGCTAGATGGCTCAGTTAGGTTGTGCTCATAGTCCACCAGATGTCCTGGAAGTTTCTTCTCCCGCGTTGGACGGGGGCTACTCGATGCACCTCTATCCTGAGGGTTTGCCATCTCATTAACTCAGCCAAGGCGAATCCGGCTCGAAGGACCACTTGTAATGTATGTTTGCACTGATTGCCGATCACGCTTCAACTGAGTCGTCCTCGGTCAGAAGGAATGGTACTCCACAGTGATGTAGTTCAAATAACTTTACTAAAGAGGTGGCAGATGACATCAACAGGATGTACAGCGTTGGTAGGGAGGCATTACAGTATTCACATGCAGGTAACGGGGGTGTGAGTGTGTATATGGGTATGTGTGTGTGTGGTCATATGGTAAGCACGCACGCAGTATTAACTCACACCGAATGCACGTTAATACGTTACTCCTCCGACACACCTCTCATCTGTGCAGCGCTGCGCTGAACACGTTCCCAACCGGAAGTACAGATACCGAGGTGCATCATGGGTAACGTAGTATAAAACAGCTACAGTGAACAAGCGGACTTTTAACAAAGTGAGATGGTGTGTTTAAATAATTTTAGAACCTGGTATTGAGTCATGAGGCTATGAAAGGTTTATTAGTATTATTTTTTTGCATGATTATGTGTTATTTAAAAGATAATAAGATAAGAACAAGAGTTTGGGAACTCCTTTACTAGAGGATTTGAAAATGAGAAGGAACACAACATACACATAACAAATTCTACCTATTTAAACTGTCTCACTAAAATTTAATAAAATCTGACAAAACACGTGTTTTATGTTTGTATGTTTGTATGTTAAGTAAAATGGTCATGTTGTGGTTTTGTAGCAGTTTTATGTGCCAGACTGATTTTGAAGAGATTACATCAAACATGTTGCCTGGGCAAAACGTGCTGAAACATGTCAAAGATCCAATCTTCATAGTAGATCGTATCTGTAAAGGGAGCTACTTATTCATCATAGTTGACGATTCTAGTGCGCTGTCTTGCTTTTACTGCTAATTGGTTGCTAGCCCAATAGCTGTAAAAGTGTACTTCGAGCTTAACAACTATCCTGCAACACAAATCTGTTACATTAGGAAGGAAGCTGTCATGAACCACAGTATTTTCATCTGTATTCTTGCCATTGGCCAGTGGGGATGCTTATTAAAAGGCAGGAGGGGAGGTTTAGGAAGACGACAGCTAGCAGCTGGACAAATTTCCTTTGTTTCAGCCTTTTGTGAATTGATTAGAACCGTGCGCCTTTAGGTAGTCAGGCGCTCTAATCACACAACTTTAATGTGAAGGCTGTACCGAGGTGCTGGGGTAACAATAGATGAAATACTCTTCACATCACAGTGAGCAATGCAATGGGAACAGAGTGGCCTGCATCATTATAGAGCTCAGATTTTCTTCTTCTTTTTAAATTTGCAAAAGAATTCAAACATTTGTGCCTGATTTTTGCCTCCAAATCCAGAAAAGAGATCGCTCTCTTGGACCTGTGTGTCAGGGGCGGGAAGATGGCAGCACTATGCAACACACACACACACACACACACACTGTGTGTATTTATATCCTTGTGGGGACATCTCATTGACATAATGCTTTCCCTAGCCGCTTACCCTAACCATCAAAAATGAATGCCTAACCCTGACTCTTACCCTAAAACTAATCAGAACCTAATTGTAACCCTGACACAAAAACCACATTTAGAGTCTCAAAAATGCCTTCAAACAGCCCACGAGGGCTGTTTGTCCCCACAAGTATAGTAAACTACCAATTTTTGGTCCACATGAAGATGTTAATACCCGTCCACACACACACACACACACACACACACACACACACACACACACACACGCGCACACGCACACACAGTTATTGAAAATACTCATGAAAATGAATTCGTTAGGCACAATATTGTAAATGACAGTGCTTTAATTTCTCTACATTTATCAAGTTTGTTCGAGTTTTACTGTCGCTGCTTCCTTTCTTTTTCCAAAATGGAAGAGTAAGCTGTGTAGCTGTGAGCAGTGTTGAGCTGCCCAGCTGTGAGCAGTGTTGAGCTGCCCACCGTCTCTCAAGCTCTTTTGATTCCTGCTTTCTTTTATCCTGAATTTTTGAAAAGTAATCAAAATGCAACCATCAGGAACTCGTGCATATCGTGGCAGAAGTCTTAAGGCCACTCCTGTTGTGCCAGATTTATCACAGTGTAATTTGTAGCCGGGAACGGAAGCTTCCTGTTGTCAGCAGTTGTTTGTAGAAATAGCCTGCATTACCTTGCTTTCTAGTTTGATGGGAATCTGGTAAGTTTACCGCTATAGCAACCAAGAAAGAAATGCAACATAATGAGGCAAACTTGTTGTTGGTGCATTTCATTTTTTAAATGGATTAAAGGAAATTCGATTCCAGTGCTCAGCTCAGTTAAGAAACCACACATCAAATCTTAACAAGAAGGAATTTTCCAGTAATAGTCTTTTAGGACACTGAATAAAGAATTCAGTCTAAATGTATTTGCACCGTCATTTTCTTCCTTTGTTTTATGTTTTTGTGCACAAAAATCAAAGTAAAATAGAAATGTTCTCTTTTATTTCCACAGTGGCTATGAATTTGACTACGACTACTACAGAGATGACTTCTACAGTAGGTATGTTTAAAAATAAACGTTGGCTCACTGGTAAATAACACGTCTTTGTCATTTGCAACTTTTCTTTTTTCAACCAGTCCCTTTCCTCCCGATATTTTGCCCTTAGTATACACATCCTTTCTCCCCATTTCCCATCTTGAATAAAGATGATTTTTGAGCAGAATGGCCCCATTTCCTTCTGAGGCAAAGTAACTACATTATCACAGGCATAATGAATGTCATATTGAGGAGGTTTTTATTCCTCTCCGTTGGGCTTACTAATGATGCTTTTATCCGCATAGCCGGGTACTGAATGTCAGATAGTCCCCCGGCTGGTCATTTGCGCTGGCAAGGCACAGAATGTATCTTCATTCTGACATTTTCATTGGTTTGTTTACTTCCTCTTCTTTGCAATATCCCCAAGAGCAGAATCCTTCAGCTTTGAGTCATTATTGCTATTTTGGCAATTTGATATGTCAAAGGCAACTGGGAACAGGCTTTGATTGAATTGCTGTGGCATTGTTCAATGTGTACCTCTATCATTCAGACATCTTTTGCAGCATGTCTATTAGGTGCTTTGTAAGTGTTCCTTGCTGCTTGAATAAAAACATCTGACCAAAAACAAGGGAAAAAAACTCCACAAAAACTCCCATAGTGATTACAGAGTTATATCCCCACTTTTTTTGTTTTGTTATTTCTCTGCATTGTAATACTCTTGGAATATTTCTGTTGCTACAACTTTATTCTTCATGTGTCTTCAGACTGTTTGAGTACCACGGCCGCGTTGTGCCTCCGACCCGAGCTGTGATCCCCATCAAACGCTCACGACTAGTTGTCCCAACCACACGCAGAGCCAAATCCTCTTTTCCAGTCAGGGCTTGCTCTTCCTCTTCCTCCTCCTCTTCCTCCTCCCGAGCACTCAATGTCGGCTCTTCCATCACTGGCCCTAAACGTATGTTTGGTGGTTTTTCTTTGTCCCTTTTTGTTCCTATAGTATCCTGCCATCTCTAAAGTGATTTCCAAATGTTTTCTAAATGTGATTTTTATGTGATTGTTTGTTTTGAACTTACCTCCATGTCCATTTTTGGGGTTTGAGTCAAGTTAATGGCAAAGAAAATAAATTCAGCCGCTACAAAGAACATTTCCTATTATCATAACTTTGAACACATGTTGGCGGGTATCATTTCTGCCCATTATGATGGAAATGTACTCAGCAAGTGTAAATGCTAAGCTCTCGAAACAAAAAAAAAGGTTAACAATCGAAAAAGGTCAGGCCTGCAATTCCTGATTATTTTCATTAGTAGTCTTGATAGTCCCTCTTGAACTGATTAGAGTATACGCTCATTGGACACTTCATTAGGTACACCCGTTCAACTGCTCTTTAACTCAAATATTTAGCCAGCCAATCACATGGCAGCGACTCAAAGATTTTAGACATGACATGGTCAAAATTAATCTGTTATATTATGTCATAATAATAATAATAATAATAATAATAATAATAATAATAATAATAATAATAATAATAATAATGGATTGCATTTATATAGCGCTTTTCAAGGCACCCAAAGCGCTTTACAATTCCACTATTCATTCACTCTCACATTCACACACTGGTGGAGGCAGCTACAGTTGTAGCCACAGCTGCCCTGGGGCAGACTGACAGAAGCGAGGCTGCCATATTGCACCATCGACCCCTCTGGCCAACACCAGTAGGCGGTAGGGTAAAGTGGCTTGCCCAAGGACACAACGACCAGGACAGAGAGAGCAGGGGGATCGAAAAGGCAACCTTCCGGTTACAGATGAGCTTCCCAATCCCCTGAACCATGGTCGCCCCCAAGGCGTGGAGGAAACTTTCTTTGCTCAATTTGGGCCTCTTAATATCAACTGGGCATTGTTTAAATGCCACAGACTACTTGAGTATCGTTATTGACCATGCCCAGTGCCTTTTTGACCACAGTGTACCCATCGTCTAATGGCTGGTTGTAGCAGGATATAAAACCATGTCACAAACCTCAAATCTTCTCAAATGGGTGTCCTAAACAAGACAGTGAGTTCACTGTACTCAAATGTCCTGCACAGTCTCCAGATCGCAGTCAAATAGAGCACCTTTGGGATGTGATGCAGGGGGAGATTTGCATCATGAATGTGCACCCAACAAATCTGCAGTGTGCACTGTGTGATGCTATCATGTCAGCGTTGAACCAAAGGTTTTGAGGAATGTTTCCAGCATCTTAATGAGTCTTTGTTGAATAACATGAAGAATGAAGGCAGTTCTGAAGACACAAGGAGGTCCAACCTGGTCCTAGTAAGGTGTACCTAATTAAGTGTCTAGTGAGTGCATTTAAAAAAAAAATATTGTAATTTTTAAGATGCCAAAACTGACATTTACAGTACTTTGTTTGTTTGTTTTTTCACCAAACTGTCCAAAACCCCAAAATAATAAGAGATTTTCATACAAAACAAAGAAAAGTGGCTTATCCTCACGTTGGAGATAAAAAACTGTAGTGATTTCCAAATGCTGAATCATTTTCATGTCAAAACTGTCGTTGAATGCGATTTACTCTTGAATAAATGAGTAATTTTTTTAAAAACACCACCTTTGATTTTAATAAGAGGTTAATGTACAAGCTATTTTGATTGTTGAGGCAAAAACTGTCAAATAATGCAATAAAATGGGGAGGAAAAAAATGACCATAATGACTTCCTAAGCTAACCGAACAGATTCACAAGAAATTGTCACATTTGAAAGCTGGTTTTAAATATTTTCTTCTTGAAAAATTACTTTATTATGGCATTTATTATCATTTGATTTTAACAATCATTGCTGATTAATCTTCAGTCAGGTGACAAAGCCAGCCATTGTCAAACTTAAGGATGTCTTGGCCAAATTTTAAACCTGCGCCGACTGAACCTTTAATCAAAACTCTGATTGAAACACAAGACTTGATGTGTTTTCTCTGATTCCTTTTGATCTTCTGGTGATTTTCTTGTTGAGGCTGAATCTTCATTAAACACTTTCCTTTCCCTTGCCATCTGAAAAGAAAAACAAATCATTTGAATCTCACATCTTTTCTTTAGTTCTGATGACCTTTTTGATGTAAATATTTAAGCTGTTCCATTGTAGCTTCAAGCTAATTACATGTTTGTACATGAGAAACAAGCAGGCAGCTGTTTTCTCATCATCTTAGCTAGTAACAAGGTGGTAAATCTAATAGTAAGAGCCAGATCTTTCCTCTACAAAAATTGAGGTAAAACATGGCTAAGAAAGAAACATTTTCGCTGGTAGCAACAACAGTGAGATTATGGCTTTAGCAGCTGCTGTACTGTTCAAACTCTCGCATGCTTATTATTATTCTCCCCTCAATGCAACACAGTGAGATTTCCTGCTTTTCATCAGTTGTGCCACATTTTCAGTGAAGAACTTGACTGTTGAGAAGAGTCTGCTGCTGTCACAGTGTCTCTTGTAGAACATCCCATTAATTATGCTTTTTAACTTTATTAATATATGCTTGCAGTGAAGACAGATCAGCTTCTAACAATCAAAAAGGAACTGTCGCAAATCAAAACCAAGATCGACTCACTGCTGGGAAGGCTTGAGAAGATAGAGAGGCAACATCGCTCTGACGCCGGTAAGATTTGACAGCCAGGAGAGGAGGACCTGTCTGATGAGCATGCATAGAAAAACGGGGAAGATGCTGAGAGAGGCCGCCATGTACTGAAATAAAAGCCACACAAACGTCCTTTGAGGAGAGTTGACGGAATGATACTGAACATATTAAATGCTTGTTCAGAGGCTTGTCTGAAATACAGGTTCTTCTATTATCAAAACAAGATAGAAAGTCAATAAATCTACTATGCTCTGATGTTAACTGCCAGTCTTTGTCTCTTGATGTCTTTTGCCAGAGATGCAGAGGAAGCAGGAGGAGGTGTGCGAGTGTCTCCATGGTGATGCAGCAGACCACTCTGGGGGGGAGGAAGTGGAGGGGACGGCTGAGGTTGAGGCAGGGGAGATGACAGACGGTGGTGAAGACGACTTTGAAGATGAAGGCACAAGCGACATGGTGAGCAGGCCAAGTACCCATGTCCAATTTAGCTGCAAAGTGTGTGTGTGTGTGTGTGTGTGTGTGCGCGTGCGTGTCTGCAAAAGTCACAAGAAGTCCTAATTACCTACAGATTTTCTTGTAATTTTTTAAAGTGGACTTGATTCATATTTGTGCAGGCTTTCTGAAGGTCCTTCAAAGTTTTTCTTTGGACACTCAAAGTCCACTCCCCCGCCCCCGCGTAGAGGCATAGTATTGGCAGTACTTCCCTAGCTTCCAAATTACACAAGAACAGGACAGAAAATCGTTGGCAACAAGGCCTGTAGACTGATGAATCCAAATCGTTGTCATCATTAGTGTAAGTCATTGCCAGTATGCACAGAGGTCAGGAGAGAGGTATAGTGGTGAGCATCTACATGGAACTATGAATGCAGAACAGAACCATCAAATTTCAATCCACCAATACCATCTGCAACACAGCTGATGTCATTTTCTTTTAACACGACAGTGATCCAAATACACTGTCAATGCCGTAAAAGCCGATAGTAGCTGACGAGAAACACAGTCATGAATCACACCCCTCCCAGAACCTGGACCTCAACATTTTGGAAGCAGTGTGGGATCATTTTGAGAGAGAACAGAATAAAAGGCACCCAACATTCAAAGAATACTTTGATTGTCCTTAAAGAAGCCTGGAGAACTATTCCTGAAGAATACTTCAGGAATAGCTTACATGAAAGCTGTCTGTGAGACTTCAGGCTGTGTTGAAGAATAAAGGTGCTCACACCAAATATCAACTTTCAAGCACAGCAGAATTATAAAAACTCTTTTTCTGTATATCCATGTATATTTCGACGTTTCCCATCCCATCTCCCAAGCAAGATATAAAGAAATGAGGGGTGTTTCAAGACTCTTGCATAGTAGTTTATCTATTTTATGATGCGGAAAATGTTTTCCACTGACATAATATGCCAATAATAACAGTAAGTATAATGTACATTCAACTCTGTTGTATAAATAACTTTGCCTTAGATGGAACCATTTGAGTCATACAGGATTCTTATAAAACTAAAAGGTGAAATGGTCATGAAAAAGTAATCAGGTTGTTCGTGGTGATGGATACAAAGTTATGCTGTCTTTTGTGACAATCAGCATGATTTGAAAAGTCTAAACTATATGAGTAAAAACACTCAGAAAATGATTCTTCACCCACAATAAACACAATACAATACTCTGAAATATATATAAAATTACATTTGAATTTATTTAATTAATTAATAATTAAAGATAATGTGCCTGGTACAAACTAAATGTGTATCAATCAATTAAGTTTAGTTTGACCAGATCCCATTAAATGTAACATTTTACATTGTACTTATGCAACAAAATTACATGGATAAATTACATATAATTAGTTGAAGTCAGAAGGGCAATTTTTTTATTTTATGTTATTTTTGAGTGAGGTGTATTTTGTCTCTGTCTGAACAACATACATGCTGCAAAGTGGGGACACGTTGTTGTGGCAACCAAGAAAAGTAGTAGCTGTTGTTTTAAAGCTTAATCTTAATGTGTTTTGAATTAATATTGTATTACAAAGTAATAACTATCATCAATGACAAAATAATTCGAGGTCGTCTCTATCACAAACCGCCATGAAACTGAACAAATCACATGAAAACACCAAAGTCAGCAGCACGTAACGGTGTCTGTGAATACTTTGGCTTTCCTTCCCTGTCTCAGACAAACCTGAATGGGAGGAGTTTGTCTTCGGAAATGTATTTTACATTTTTAAACTCTTAGTTTGGTCAGGTTCAGGCAACAGAACTTAGGTTTGGGAGAGACCCTTATAATTTTCCCTCAGATTGAATAAAATGTGTGGTACTGAGCCCATCTGCCAGAAGAACTCGAAGGCAAACTTCTTCTCTGTGTTATACGCAAAGCCTCAGGCATAGAAGTTTTATAAATCTTTGAAAGCATTGTTTATTTTAATAAAAGAGTAAATAATTTAATTATACAGTTAAGTGCCAGACTTTTTTAAGTCACTATCTATCGCTGAGTGAGGTAACGCACGATCACTGATGAAGAGAGCGTTTATACTTAGTTTCCACGGCAACATACTTGGAAAAACTGCTGTATTGAAACCTGCCATGGCAAACCAAACATTTTCTTCTGATGCCACCAAGCATTAAAAATAATTTAACTGACAAAACAAGACTTGACTTTCACAAGATATTTACAAGAAATGGGACACATCTGTCAGCTACCTCAGTAATTACTGCTGTCATTCATCTATGAAACAAGACAGCTGGAGTAACGGAACAAGACGGAGCAACAACACTAAGCTGTTAGATGAAGAGCTGCAGGTGACAAGCTATGCACTTCCAGCTCCTCGGTGAAGTTAGGCTGCTGTTTGCAGACGCTTCGCCGTGTGCAGAATGAAATCGGAGCAAAGTTTCTCACAGAGTGTTTGAAACTGATCTGCTACTAACTACATCACTCTCTGGATACACTTGTGAAACTTTTTGGGTGGTGTTAATTTACTGTAATGCAGTAAAAGAGTGTAATGCATGCAGCATATCACCAATTATTACTTTAAAAATCATAAATCATCTAACTGAACATTTGCTTTCCAGTTTTATTACTGTGACAGTTTTATTTCTCAAAACTATTGCCTTACTTTGACACTAAAGAAAGGTTATATAATCATACCTGCTTCCTGTTTTATGAGATCTGGACCCACTGTTGGGTGGTTTATTGGCTTCATTCTGCAAGCAGACTAAACTATTGATTACTGGTAATCATTAAAGCTTATATGTGTTAATCCAATAGATACTGTGGCCAAAAGGCTTAGAATAAACAAAAACCCCAAATCCCTATATTGATTTAGTGAAAACACACTGTATAAAATGTGTCTCAGAGGACATGGATGAGATGTGAATTGATGCACATTTTCAAGGTTTGGACAAACAAAAAGAAAAAAAAAAGATTTGCGAAACAAAAAAAAAAGTACAGCCATTTCTAAGGTTTTAAAAATCAGGACATGAAAGATCCTCAGGTATTGACCAGGTTCTGATGACTGTGGAGTCCATTTGAGTACAGTGAACTCACTGCCATGTTCAAGAAATCAGCTTAAGACATTTTGAGCTATGTGACATGGTGCGTCATCCTCCTGGGAACACTGTGGTCATGAAGCGATGCACATGGTCCGCAGCAATACTCTGAGTGTTATTTGTCATTGAAACAATGCTCAGGTGTTACTAAATGTGTCAAGAAGATATTCCCCACACCATTACACCACCAGCAGCTTGAACTGTTAATAAAATGCAGCATGGATCCATTTTTTCACGTTTATGGGTTTTGTTAAATGAATAACAGAACTTGTGCGAACCAGTTAATTTTTTAAATATGTACTGATGTGTATTTCAGACTTAGAACTGGAAGTGTTTCATTTTTTTAATGACTGTGGATTGAGCTAGAAAAGGGAAGGCTATGTTGCTGCCTAGTTATAAAAATTAATTCTTGACTGATTTAAAGCAATCTTATTTCTTTTACTGCAGATAGAGAACCACATATCGGACATTGACAACTGAGTAAGGTCAGTATTTAATCTTGGTTTAACAACACACATTTTGCACAAAGCTGAATTTATTTTTGGGAATAACGTATGAAAAGCAGAATCATAGAAACATTTTAGCATCCAGCAGTTGAAAGCAATTCGAAGGATCTTTCGCTTCCTGCTTTAAAAAGAGTAACAGAGTAAGAAACATTGCTCATCCTTGGAGTTTAATCCTCCAAAATGTTCTTCTAAAGGTGGGGTCATTCTCTGCATCTGGGGGCAAAAGGAAAAGCAGCTTCTCTGCAGTGATCGCTGATGACTGAACAGCCGCAGAGATGAGACTCTTTCTCATGTGCATTTCCTGTCAAACGACATTTAAATCTCCCATGATTTTCTTTGTAAGAACAAATAGCTATGAGATTTAATTTGCCTCTTGGCTGACATTTCCTCCCTGCTGTCCTTAAGTGTCTGCGAGTAGAAGTTTTTCCTTTTTTTTTTCTTTTCCTTCCTCAGGCGGTCTGAACATGATAGATTGTTAAGATGATGGTTTAATGAACTGCTTGTCCTCTGGTGGATATCTGAGTGGTTGCAGGTAATAACAGCAGCGTTAGAAAATTTTAATGTTGGTCCGCTTGAGTTTCCAAGCTTCACAGGAAAATTTAAACCTGCAGCTACCTTTTTTCACATGAGGTCGCTGTGAGAGATGAAAAAATAATAACTTTCTTTTTTCTTTCAAGTTGGGGAATAATGAAGCTTGCATTACAGAAGATGGGAGGACAGATACCAGCAAAATCTTCTTGATCAAGGAGGTGCATTTGACATTAAAGGAAAGGAAGTGACAGACAGCAGTGGAAGAGTGTGTCAGACTTGTATTTTGCTTGTTTGCCTCATTAGAACATGCCACTGCTGATGCATACGTCATCAAAATCCTGGGTATAAATATTCTCCAGACGACTGCAAGATCTTCGCAACCAGCAGTCAGTCATTTCCCCTCGGACTGATTGCTGTTCTGAAAAATACAGACAATACAGTATATTGTGTGCTTATTATATTGTGGTCTGTATTGTGTATAAAAATACAGTTATGTGATCTACCAGAAGAAAATTTGTCTTTTGTTGTACCTCAGATGTTTGTTTCTGTTTCTGTGCATTGAAAACTGTGAAAAGCTGCATTGCTGGCAGAGAGCTAAATATGAATGTAACAGTAACATATTTTCTTTGACACTCATTAATTCTGCATTTTGTTTTCATTCATTTTGAGCAAATGTACAGTATGTAATTTATTCACAATCTCGCCACATGGTATTGAATGCATTTCATGTTTTTAATTTGTTCTACATGACAACGTGTATTTGAAATTCTTTACTTTCTGTTTACAATTTTAAAAAATGAAAGACAACAATTTTTGCTGTCAGCATGTTAAAAATGTGGCTATCAAGGATCATTTCTTTGCCTCTGTTGTACAGCCATGGATAATAAACATTTTTGACATAAACTTGTGTCCTTCCTCCCCAAAACTGAGTGGTGTAGCTCGCATTTTTTGTAAATGTATTGTTTCTTTTTCTATTTAAATGGACCTAAAGCTAAGGAAAGATGAGATATACTTCTTGCATCTAGTTTGACTGCCGATTGCATTTAATTTTTTTCGCATTTGCTAACTGATGAAAAGTAGTGCTCATCCCCACCCAGAGACCGTGTTGCATGGACAGTCTCTGGGTGGGGATGAGCATTCAATGTGTCTGACAAGGCGATTGCACAGGTCACCTAGTGGGAGATGAAGTGTTTCCAAATGCTGTCAGACAGACTTCTGAATTACAAATATTTCCCATTAAATGTAGAAATGCAGGCAGATTGTTGACATGTTGCAATCAGTCTGAGTCGGTGTACGCCGATTATTGCAACTCATCTGTATCATGTTTCTTTGCAAAAAGAGGTTCATCTAAGTTAGTTTCCAAGTGTCTTTTTTCTGGTTATATTCCTATTAAAACAAGGTTGCTGTGCACTTATGTCATTATAAAGTTAAACTACTGTTCTGCAGCAACTACGCAACTATTTGTTTCAAAACTGAGTTCTGATTAGACTCTGAATGTAAGCAATTCATTTGAATTTCTGTGTGTTTTAAAGACAACAGATTTGCAATTTTCACAGGTTTATCTCAGCGAATCATCTTATCATCCCAGATTGAGGTCAAACTGACAATTAAATACAATATCATCCTTAAAGACGGAATCAGCTTATTGGCATATTATTAAATTCTTGATACACCAACGTTTTTCAAGACAGAAACGTGACTCCATTCTTCTCAGCAACCATTTCCAATAAGATCGCAAGTTCATTGCGCACGGTTGTGCCGTGGTCACCAGTCACTGTTTTCCCTTGTGTGACTGCAGCATAATGCAAACATTTGAAACTTTACCAGTGCGCTAACACGATCAAGATACTGTTAAATAAAACAGTTACTAAGTTTTCTTTAGGACGGATTTAAATATTGATAATTGAACCCTCAAAAATGCTGATTTTTTTTAAATCTAAATTTTTAATCGGCACCTTACAAACAAATTAAATAACGAATTCAAAGTCTGGATAATAACAGCTGGAAGACAAAAAAATCAGAGGGAACAACAGGCAAAAAGCAAGAAACAGGAAAGCTAACAAGCTAACAGCAAGGGACATAACAGTATGAGACAACAACAGCATAGGCCTGATGCTCATACCTGCATTAGTTTACTCATAATGTTGAAATGAAATTGTGGGTTTAGTTTATTTTTCCCTTAAAACAACTATGCACATGATGATTTCTTTATTCATCATTTAACAGTTTTTAGCGCTTACAGTTATGCAGAGTCAGGCATGAAAAGGCTGCTGTTTGTGACAGGTGGGTACTGACAGACGTGTGCAGCTGCCAGCTGTCCTCTAGGCTTCACTTCTGCTAAACCTGTGTCTCTGAACTGGACCTCGTCGATGTTTGTGGCCTCATAAGCTCTCCTGTGATATTTAGTTTGTATACTTGGATTATTCCAATGAATGGTTAATATATGCAAAATCTGCACAGATTTTTCCATCTTGGATTTGAATGCAATTAAAGTCTCCCTCTACAGCCTGTTGATTCTTAGTTTCAGCAATGAAACTGAATTTAAAACAAACTATAGCTGACATTCTGTCCCCTAGGCAACCACCAATGTCCTACTGCCTACACATATTCAGTAACACTCAGAAAAATATGCTGGTAATTAGATAGTGTTAATAAATATCTTTCAGTAAGTATGAAAGTTTTCTACATGTCCTAGTTTACATTATGAAATAAGTTTTTGTGAGCGAGAATATCTTGAATGTTTAACACTTTTCGACTAAACAGTTGTCTTCTACTTTGGTTATTTTTTTTTAAACAATCATTTATTAAAACCTTTCCTTTAAAACTTGTATTTTATTTAATGTTTTTGTGAAATTCAGGTAGAGTAGCTTTTATACTGTTAATTCAGCATATACTAAAAAAAAAATAAAAGCCTGTTCTTACAATATATTTGTGAGCTTTTTATTTTGCAAAGAAATTCACAATCAGACAGACAGACTCACCAGGCTGCATGTCCTCACCTCATGTGCTTGATAACCACTTTCTCTCTCTCTCTTTGTTTCTCTTCTGTTGTTGTGAGTGTGTGTGTGTCTATGTAAGTGTTTGTGTATTTAAAACAGTTGCCTGTCTTCACCTCTGCAGTGCTGCCGTCTCCTGAAACCTTGCATGTTTAGAAAGTATGTTTTCTCCATTTTTATGTTGTTCTTGTAGTTTTTGTCCTCAGATGAGGTTTGAAGTGTCTGTATCCAGACTGCAACCACCTGTAAAAGGTAGAGGCTCACCAGGACATACACACCTCAGAAGTTCCTGTTCTTGGCACAGCCCCCCGTCCCCTGGCGCCCCCTGCGATGCCCCCCTTCTTAGGGAAACCCTCTGCAGAGGAGCCGTGAGAGCCAGGAACTTATGACTTGTGTGTGCACTCAGGCATCACTCATACCTGCTCTGTAGACAGTTCCTGTCAGAAGGAGGGGGCACAGCAGTGATGCCGGGGGGCAGAAGGTGGTGCCTCAATGCCTCTCTCATTCTGAGAGTGTAAAACAAAAAAAACAATTGTCAGTGAACATTTGATCCCCACTTGGTCACAACATATGGCAACCCCTTCCTAAGCCTGGTTCTGTCGGAGGTTTCGCCCCATTGAAAAGGAGTTTTTCCTCCCCACTGTCGCCAAGTGCTTACTCATAGGGGATTTGGGGGCTTTTTAAAAACTAACCACTGAAAAGTTCAGCGGCATCAAATTTAGGACTCACCAAATATGTAACTGGATGATTCGTGATTAAATGAGAAATCATCCATTTAAAACATATTTGCAAGTCATATTTAGTTGTATATAAATTTGATTCCAGGGACATTAAGGCCGATCACAGACTAATTTGGACAACTGGTAAAAATAAATAAATAAATAAATAAATAAAAGAAATTGGAAAAAATCAATGTGTCATTTTTTAATATAGATTTCAAATAACATACCATTTGATGTCAACATATTTTTGTTACATTTGCGGTGCTCGTCATGTTATATTCTTATGATTCTGTTCATTTTATGAGTTCATGCTTCTGCCTTGCTTAACTGGTACTTAGCTAGCTTTAGTCATGCTAGCATCAGCACAGGTAGAAACACATACACATCAGAGAATCGCACTATCTACAAATGGAAAACTACAAAAATAAAATTTAGAAAGCTTTCAGATTAGTAAACCTATCAAAAATCAAAGTTCCTATAGTGAAAACACATCATTTCATATTGTGTTCAAGTCAGTTGTTATCCAATTTTAAAACTATAAAATGTGATAAAGTGTATTTTTAGTTTACTTTGTTAATAAAGAAATTTTTTTTAGAAACACTAACGTTATATATAGCAAAATATGAAGCAATCTTCTACCTCCCGTTGACATGCAGACCTGTGGCCAACTCTACAAACCATTTAGAATTTTTTCCAGCTGAGGTGTTCAAAATAGATAACCAAACTGGTGATAGTTACAGTGTAATATGGGCAACTGACTGCCTAATATAATGTAACATCATCACAATATTTTACGAAAAAGGAACAAATGTACCTTTGTTTCCTCAGCTAAGACAGCTGGGCTGCAGTAGCTTGTGTTTATGTCGAGAGTGCCATTTGATTTAAAAGCAAGGAGCAAAAGACTCTGAGCAGCATATCAGTCAGAAACAATGCCATATATTTAAGGAACAAAGGTCAAATTCTTCATGTGTGTACATGTACTGTTGTGCACATAAACTCACAGATGTATATGACAACTCAAGTTTGTGACCAAAAATTTGTATTCTAATTTTAAAAATGGAATACCATCCATCCATCCATCCATCCATCCATCCATCCATCCATCCATCCATCCATCCATCCATCCATCCATCCATCCATCCATCCATCCAATGTTCCCTCTAATTTTTCATGTGTCATGTTTTTTTTTTTGTGCGCAACACAGATTTTCTGTGCACAGAGACTGTGCCAGGAGTGCGCAATTGCGCACGCACGCGGCTTAGAGGGAAAATTGCATCCATCTTCTTCTGCTTTATCCGGTGCCGGGTCGCGGGGGCAACAGCCTAAGCAGAGAAGCCCAGCCTCGCTCTCCCTCCCTATTCATTGTAATACATACAACAAATATGCATTACCAACTCTTAAGAAAAACAAACAAACACTGAAGTCTTAAATTCAATACCTTTTTCATGCTTTTCAACATCGTGAGAAGATGGAGATGATTTTCTTTCTACTTTCAGTTTATACAGACAGCTGCATGTTTAGCTGAGAAACATTGCAGCTGAGAAACATGCAGCTGTCTGCATGTTTCTCAACATGGAATAAAATGTTATTCCATGTTGGAATAACATTTTATTCCATGTTATTCCAACATGGAATAAAATGCTGCAAATATTTTTATAATAGCAAACTTTGGAGGCAGAGACATAAAGACTCGCACGTCACATGTTTTGAAGGTATCGTTGTTCAAAATGAAGAATAAAAAAGAAAAATACTAGAACTGATGAGTGTTGACAAAAAGGGTGCATTGTGTCTATCTTATTTTCTTATGTGGCACAAGCAACTATCCAATGTAGTTATTATGATCTATTCATTTTTTTGATGCCGCATAAATTTTAAGACCACTTATTTGTCTTGCTGTTAGATAAACCACTGACTAAACTGACCCCTAAGCCTCGAGCTCATTTTGCCCCACAGCCAATATTAAATAAATAAATAAAATATTTAGTCTAGAAACTAATGATAAACTTTTTAATAATGCAGATACATGTTATGAAAATATAGAACTTTATAACCTGAGATTTAAAAAAAGCATTTGACAAACCTGATATAACTCGTAACTCTACAAAAACCTTGGACACAATAACCTGTGAAAAACAAATGCTTAATTCATAAGGTTCTTCCTTTCAAAGAAAGATGAAAAGGAAGGTGCTAATTAAAGTTTAGGGTCAGTTAACAAAAGGTGTGTAGGGTTGCATAGGTACAGGTGTTAGATCAGCTAACCTTGCCCCACTCTCCCATCCAGAAACTTTCACTTAACTTCTTATGACACCAGTAGCGGATTTAGAAAGTTTCTATAAGACTCATCTAAAACTTCGTCCTCCACTCTCAAGCCATTTTCAAATCTGTCGGTCCAGATTTAATACCTTGACAGATATGTATGGTCCAATCCTAATAACGTTGGTAAGCCTGCTGACTTTTAATCTAGGATCCCCATGAGGTTGATATTCTGTCGTTTTACCTTTGGTAGAGACAGTCACCGAATTAGAGAACTTTAAAGCACATATTTTTGTATCTATATGCTTCATGAATTTATTACACACTTATCTCAGTACATTTCAGGAATCGCTCATGGACAGATTGATCAGTCTCAAGACCTTGTGCACTCTTATTCCAATGTTTAGCTGAGTGGTGCATGTCCAAGTAACAACCATATGATGCCATGACTCAAGGTTTCCCTAAAGAAGGTGTCATTGTGCTATACGAGTTTATGAATCCCTTCACCTGTCAGTGGTTTTAGTTATGTGGCTAATTAGTGTATTTACAACTGAAAAGATTTTTCCAGTAATTAACATTGTATAACTGGTATAATCTTTTCATTCTTCCAGTTTCTTAAACATGAGAATTGAGAGGTCTTTCCATATAATTATTTAATTGCTTCAATTATCAATGTGTAGTCAGGATTTTGTTAACTGAGAAGGATATTTTCCAATAATTTCTGAAGATTGAAGCAAAACAAAAAAAACCAGCATCTGTTGTGAGAACAATATTTAGCTCTAGCCATGTGATTAAAAATATATCCTAATGTCCTGCTAAACTCACTTTGTGCATGGAAATAAAATGACAGTGTTCAGCTCAAAGCATCAGGGAGGCACTCTTATTAACCTTTTCCAAGCTTGTACCAAAGCCTGAAGCTTTACTTCTCTGTAACCTTTCACGCCAGCCTCAAACAATTTTCAAAACAAATGGGAGTAATAAGATGAAAACAAAGGTGCAGAATGATGCTAAAATTCTCCAGTTGGCTTTAATTACAGCACCCTTGTGCATTAGTACTGATTCCTAATTGGCTTTGAGATTATTCCTCCCCTCTGTCTTTTGAAATTTTTTCATTACAGTGACCTTGAAAACTGCAGCCAATGAGAGATAAGGTGCCGAAGCATCAACAGATGGGATTTCTAATTCACTCACTTCATTTGCACCAGATCATCATTTTCACAGGTTAAGGAGGGCCATTGGCTGGGTTGCAGGTATAATTGGTTCTATCGTTGCTGGCGAGCAGCCAGTGAGTACAGTGATCAGTCATGCAACGTCTCTAATATGGACAATGCTCACTGTGAGATGAACTGAATCAATCACCGGCCTGCAGAGCTGCTGGATAAATTATGACTATAATAGGGGTCAGGATCTTTATAATACATCTGTGATTAGCCATAGTTGAGCGAAGATACTCAACTTAGAGAAAGCATTGTTTCACAGGGCTATAAGTCAAGGACGGTGCTAATGTAGGAAGTTTTATTAATTATAACTTTGGGGATGCAAGCATGAAAGGAGAAATCTGTATTTAAATTATTGCTCCATGAATAATTCCAGAACTGCAAAAACTGTCAACTGTCATCAGCTTTATGTTCTTCTATTTGTTTTACATGGTCAGAGTTGGTGTATTTCACTCTGGCTGTCATTTATCACTTTCACATAATTAAGCGTATGAAATTTCTCACACGTGTATTAATTTTATTCATTTACACTTTTAACTGAGTGTATTACAAATATCACAGTGTACACTGTGATATTATGAACCATTCCTGATTAATTCCCTGACATGCCAAACACCAGTGCTTCAGATTTAGTTTAGTTTAGCTTTGCTTTCCTTCTTTGATAAAACTTCAGAAATATTTAAAGATGTGACTCTAATGCATACTGGGTGATGAAATCAGGAAGTGCAGTAAAGCATTCAAAGGCAAAGGTAGAATAAGTCAGCAAAGGAAAAGTGGGATTGTCAAGTAGGTAAAGAACGAGGAGGTGAAGGCAAAGGAAAAGGCATATAGCGAGTTGTATTTGAGACAGGACACTAAGGAATGACAAAAGGACTTGTATTGATTGGGTAGGAAGAGGGATCAAGCTGAAAGGATGTGCAGCAGGTTAAGATGATTAAAAATTGAAATTGAAATGTACTTATGAGTGAAGAGAACATGTTACGTTTCTAGAGGTGGGCGGAGCAAAGAATCTGTCCCGGATGTGCCCGTTAGCGACGTCTAGTAAACAGGAAGTATGATACGAGAAGCGGTTAGTTCAACTGAACTCCAACGAACAATAAATTTACAACACTTTGTTAGAAAATGAAGTACGAAAGGCTTTTGGGCTCTCCCAGAAGTTGCAGTTGTTCTCTGTTGATGGCCTATAATAAGTTTGGCTCCTTTGAGGCCGCTCGGTAGTCGCTAAACTTTGGCTAGCCTGCTGGGTAACTTAGCAGGATTGTTCAGAGGATGTGTTCGTCGACTTTTTTTAGCGAGTTTTCTACGTGTTTAGCCTGATGTCGGTAGCGGTTCCTTGGTTTATTTTGTTAGTTAGCAGACTTTACGCGTAGCGGTGGGACAGCTACATGTCGTCGTTATGGCAGGCAAGGAGCTGAGTCTTATTGACAAGAACATAACAAGGTAAAGTTACCTATTCACAACTAACGTATCAAAATTTACATTACATCAGCTAATAAGGGACTACTATGTACCACTGACGAACCGATTAAGTCTGGCATGAATATTTACTTACTTCATGACGAGCTTTACGTTACAATTTTAATCTGATGATAAACGTGATATTTATAAGGAACAATAAGACCCCATACAATGTGAACTATAACTCATTGCTGTATGAGAATGACACGTGTGAATAACATATGAATAACATTTTGTTGACATCAGTACCATTCTTCAATTGTATAGATCTGATTCTAGATAAGATAAAATAAGATGATACATTCCTGCGAGTGCAGACAAAGAATGCTGTAAATAATGTTGAATTGCGAAATGAAGTAACACAAATATTTTATTTCTTTAAAGTAAAGCCTAGATAAGTTAAGCACTGTGGGGAAAAGGCCTATATAGGTTATTAGCGTCATCTACTTCATTATCTAGTGAATACAGATTTTAAAAAGACTGTATGTTAGGTGGACAAAAGCTTTACTACCAAGAATTCAATATTACTGTCTTGCAATATGCAGACAAACAAGTGCAAATAAAAAAGGGCTATGTGGTTGTCAGTTTTAAATTAGTTCTAAATTCCCATGTTCTGTATATAATTTGAACTTTCTAGTCACTGTAATAGGCACACCTTTTCATTGCAGGGTAAGATGCATTTTCTCCTAATTCATTGTGGCAATTCATTGTTAATATTTTGGTCCATATTGAAATGTTGCAGATGTACAGATCCACATCATTTCTCCAATATTCTGTTGTTCAGGTCTGGTGACCCTGTATGAACTCTATCCTCAATTTCCTCGAGCCCTGCTGGAATGTGATTGGCTGAGTAAATATTTGTGTTTAATAGCAGTAGGACAGGTGTAACTAATACAGTGACTGATGGGTGTATGACAGACTGAAAATCCAAACCCAAAAATATTTTAATAACAGAAACCTATTCTCTTAGCTGAAAAGCTGTAACCAGAGGGCTTGACTTTTCTTAATTTATTCGCCGTCAGGACTTGCCAGTTATTCTGTTTGATTTCATGTTTGATTGCTTTTTCAGTTCTCACAGTTTGTGTAAAGACTATAACTCGCGAATATGGAGAGAATAGAAGTACAAGTAGAATCATCAGTCAACTGAGAGACACTTAGGCAACAGAAACTGTATTTGCATAAATGCCATGTTTTTAGTAGTCCACAAGAGGTTGCTTATCTGGAATATTTTCTTTGTAGTAAAATATGAGAATTGTCTTTAATGTCATTGAAAACTGAATACCCTCTAAGTTTTAAACACTTGGATTGAGTTTTTAGAATTTTCAGAGGAGATTTTACATCATTTAAAGTAAACTGTTAAGCAATTGATTAAATAAATTAACAAATTTATTGTTATTGTTATAATAGTCATTAGTTGGTACACATTTACCTTCAGAACATGTACTTATTTGCACAAAGTTTTACCTTCCGCTGTGAATCTGACCTTGTTGCCCTCTTTCTAGCTTGCTAGATATTCCCCTGATACCCACTGTAGCGTCACTTAATCTGCACTGCAATCACATCCCGAGGATCGAGGGCCTGACCTCAGCTTGGCACCTGCGACACTTAGACCTTTCCTCCAATTGCATTTCTAAGATTGTGGGTCTGAGTTCCCTCACTTCCCTGAGGACTTTAAATTTATCCTGCAACTTAATCACCAAGGTTGAAGGTGAGTCTTTAGTCACCATTTAACAGAGATAATAAATGCCTCTGCTCTCTGTGAGTTCTCCAAGTAATAATTCTTTATTAGTGGATCTTGTGTTTACCCTGACATTGCTGTCACTGCTCTATGAGCTGTAAAATCACTCAGTTGTTAATGTCCTCTCCCTTCACTCCAGCACTGAATGGGCTTGTGAATTTAACGAGATTAAACTTGTCCTACAATCAGATAAATGATCTCAGCGGTGAGTTGAATTTTGCCTGAACAGTGTTTTCTTTTTCTGCATCCAAATGAGAATGCTAACAAGTGAATGATGCTTCAATGCTGTCAATTCTTCATGCCTTCATTAGGCTTGTTGTATCTCCATGGCACGGAGTACAAGCTGAAACACCTCAGTCTCCATAGCAACTACCTGGACAGCATTGATCACCTCCTGCAGTGCCTTCTGGGAATACAAGGGTTAAGAGAGGTGATTTTAAGTCAGGATGGCAGAGACAACCCTGTCTGTAGGTCACCAGGTAGGAAACCTTAACACTCATAGACAGGAGCCCTGTTCACATCTATAACAAAAAACTGGTACTTAACGATATTCAGAGGGTGAACAGTGATTGTAGAAATACAGATTTAAAATGCAGAGAGAACGGAAGCAACAAACGAGCCAGAAGCTTTGTGATATGTATTCAATATCTTATCTGAACCACAAGGCCAGCAGACACATCAGCTGATAGAGCCTGTGACCACTTCTGTATTGGAGTGCAGTTGTATCAAGCAGCTGATTGATGTGATAGCTGTACATGTTGACCTATCAGATGTGTAAATGCACTGGCCTGATGTAGGAGAACCAAACAAGAAGGCTTATGTTTGTTGGGATGGAATTTTCATTAAAACACAATGCATTGAAAACATGGTTTATCTAAAAGGGCATTAACTCAGCATTGAAAGTCATTGTACTTGTATATTTGAGCTGTTTCCCTCTGAATTCATTTGTTTCTGTTCCTTTCATTTTTAGTACGAACCTGTAGCTACACTGAATGTGTAATAACATACGCCCAGCAAGTGCAGCAATACGTTTTCACTGACATCAATGTAAATGGCTATATTAGAGCAGCGCCCTAATGGTGCGTGTGAGACTTGCTCCTCAAGCGGAAAAATATACCAGTCTTCCATATATTTATTTTTTACGCAATTTGTTCAGTCTTTTTTGCATTTAAAAAAAATGTTTGCGTGTGTGTATGTGTTTTTTAATGGAACCAGCAGTATACAGGAAATGACTTATTTTGCCAATAGGAGCTCACTGTTGCAAAGTAAATTTGTCCCTTAAGTAGTGATAAAACTGTAGTCTGTAATTCAGACTAAATTAGCTTACTCATATTGCATACATTCAGTGTCAAATTTAAAGTTTTAAATATCTACAAATGCTGTGTTGTCATTGTTGTCCAAGTGTATGTTAGTTAGCTAGATGAAACATATCTTGTGGAAGCTTTTTTAGGTGCTTTTTCAGGTGTTACAACAGTGGGGTGAGCTAGTTGAGGTTGGTCTGATCCCAGCTTGTGTCCCACAAGGAATTGTCCACAAATCAACCCTCATAATTGAAAGCCACATAGTTGCTCTCTCTGTGGTTTTGGCAGCTGATTTAATGGTCCTCCTTTTGTCAGCGGGATCACCTGCCTTTTCTTCAGCACGCATTAACTTGAAATGCTTTCAATTTCCTCATCCATATGATGTTCCCAGAGTACTATTATTTCCAGCATAATCACTTCCTTGGTGAATGTGGACACAGTGGTCACGTCTGGCTGCAGTTTTGATATTATAATCTGGACTGAGAACTTCGGCTGCTTAACCAAGGCGGTAGTTTCAGCTTAGGGGCGAGATTTCTCCCCAATTCTTATAAAGGTGATAGTCATTGGCAGATGGTTGCATCTGGTGTTTCTAAAAGCATTTACCTTGAAGACCTGGTCATGGCACCAGCAATAGTGCTTGCCTCTAAAGGCTTTTGGACAGCTATTGAAAAGATGCTCGTTGGAACACCTTCCAGAGCAAAGAGGGCAGGGAGGTGTCTCTCTGTGACGAGGTTTTCTAGAGTGGATAGGACATCAAATACACCTTGGACAAAGAAGTCCAGTCTCTCCTAACGCCTTAGGTCATTGTTTTGAGTAAGAAAAGCATCTGGCAAGCTGCTTGGTAGCTGTTCATTCTTTGTTTAAGAACATCCCAAATTCACCTTTTGTCAGGCATTTTGCATGTATCACATAATGATGTAGATGAAAGACTGGACTGTCAACAAGGTGTTTGCTAAGTAGCAAAGAATGGATATAAATTCAGAAGAATAGGGGAAGAAAAACTCCCTTTGACACTTTGCAGACATTTAACATGTACCAACAAAGTCCTATAACACACTGAAGGAATGGAAAAATCCCAGGAAACATAATGGAGGGCACTTAAATGG
This sequence comes from Mchenga conophoros, assembly GCF_057382185.1. Classification (NCBI taxonomy): domain Eukaryota; kingdom Metazoa; phylum Chordata; class Actinopteri; order Cichliformes; family Cichlidae; genus Mchenga; species Mchenga conophoros. The sequence goes on from NC_140543.1 coordinate 14,038,512, forward strand.
AATGTCAACCATCTAATCTCAGAAGTCAGTGAGAAATCATCACATCAGCTACTATGAAAGATTATTATTGTTATTATTATTATTATTGTAAGATGTTCATTTTGTAATAATACTCTGTTAGTTGTGCTTTATGGTTGTGTCTCTGTTGTGTGCTCCTGGGCAGAGTTAGGCTAACTTCAGAATTGTGCGTAGTTTTGTAAGAAGGAAGACTAGAGTGCAGATGGGACTCCAGGGGGTATGATATTTTGGCTTTATTGATGGAGATAAGCACTAATGAGGTTTCCTGTTGTGGTGAACCAAAGACTATGATGTGATGTTTACTGCAGACTGGCTGTGGTAACAAGGCCAGGGTCTCTGATGGCAGGGGTGAGAGGAGATGAAAAGATGAAAAGTTGGAATTGTAACTTTGTTCCAGGTCTTCCAGGATCGCTTCTTTGGATTACACTTTATTTTGAGCATTTCCGCATCAAATGCGAGTATGTCAGTTCGCTGAATTTGCAAAAAGCAAAAGTTTGTTGTACGTTATCCAATTACAGAAAAAAATAGGTCGATACATAAATTATATATATATATAAAAAAGATAAACAATTTAATTCATATTTTCCAACTGCAGTTGGATCAAACTTTAATAATAGCACCCAGCATATCAGCTATGAACAGCAGTTTTAGAGGATATTTTTTCCAATTTTGCAGAATAACTGATTTAAAACTCCCCCTGTAATGAAAGTCCAGTGAATATCAGTCAAACTGACAGCCGCTATTAGTAATGACTGTGATCTTTTAATCTCTTTGTTTATCTTATATTTGGCTTCTTCATTAATTGGATTGGCTGCAGTTAAATTAATGTAAAAAGCTTTTCAGTGATCCTTTGCACCCATTATCCATATCTTCCAGTTAATGATTAATTCACAGCACTAGTTGTTGAAGGCGTCTCTTTTCATGTTGTTAAATACGAGAAGGCACTCTTGCAACTCTTGCTGTCTGTATGTGTAGATATACTTGCATAAGTTGTGCTCACTACCTATTAAATAGGGTACATCAGTAGTGCATATGAAGGTGACACACAAAGGTTATTCATTCAGAATGAATTATTTGATCTTTCATGAAGGTCATATGCACCACTGATGTGACATTACTGAATAAGAGACTCATGGCAATCAGGCCTCGACAGGTTTCTCTGATACACCTGCGTTCCTATCTTACTGCAGGTTACAGGGAGATTGTTTTGCGGTCACTGCCGCAGGTCTCTGTTCTGGATGGCCTAAACCGACTGGGAAACCGATCACCTCAAAGTCTCAGTAGTCTCTGTGATATCCCCGGTCTAGAAGATTACGTGGACCTTCTACTCTCATCTGACACAAGTCACAATGAACCGGTAATTTTTTATGCTAAGCTACTATCAATTCCAGTGTAGTTCTTTTATTTGTTTAGATATACTCACCATGCTTTAGGGACTTTTGTTATTAAATCCTGTTTTATTTGACCGGAAAGTCTCTCGCCATGTGTTTGCTTTTTTGCAACTGACACAAACATAAAGTTATTTCCCAACAATTAATTTACAGCTTTCATAACGCAACAGAATGTGAGACGCATGAGAACAAGAAAGTTGTAGAACAGTTTCCACTTATTGTATGAGTGATGCTCAACTGCCTGATAGGCAGCATATCAAAATCCTGCGCTCCTGATACAAAAGAAAGAAGAACCGAGAATTTTATTGTCATACACACCACAAATAACTGTGGGTATGTTGAGCAATGAGGTTCTTACTTTTCGGGTTCACTACACACAAATAAATAAATAAAATATAATAATAGATTAATAAGCACAGAAAAAATTTAATAAATAAAGCACGTACTATTTACAGAAGAGTAGAGGGTGGTTAGTTATGCAAAAACACAAATTCCATCTATCCCATCAGCTGTCGTAGGGCAGGATGCAGTGTACAGGTCACCAGTCCATCAGAGAACAGACAGACAACCATTCACATCTTTACCTTTGTCCAATTTAAAGTCAACAATTAATGCACCTCTTTGTACCATCGGAGGAAATCGGTTCACCCGGAGAAACCTCACACAAACACTTTGTATTAACCTAAGACAAAATATCATAATTACACAGCTTTGCTAATTATGTAGGTCTGCTTCGCTGCAACGAGGAATATCATCGAGCCAAATAGATTTCCCGGTTGTCACTGAATTATTGGAACATAATGAATTTATGTATACTGGGATGATGAAAGTTTGGTTGCTTTACAATATACTACTTTGCATATTCATTGCACCAGATGGCAGTTTCTGTCTGTTTTTCTACAGGAAAACAAACTGCAGTAGAAGCCATTTTTCTTGCCGTTATTAACTCTTTTCTGTCTCTGCAATGAAGTCCTGTAAATACATTATAATTCGAAACCACACTTTTGCATTTGGAAACTCTGAAATAAAAGTGAAAGTTTCCGTTGCAGGTCAGAGGCGATGCTCCTCTCACCACACCCCGCATTGACCAGCTGCTGACCCAGTTTCGTCAGAGAGGTGCTACCTCAGAAGTAATCACAGACCCAGTCACACAACCAGAACCTCCGCGCACACAGCCGGTTCGCTCCACTGTGACTGATAAAGGAGACCCCGTTAATGAAGAGCGCATCAGGAAACTGGAGCACCAGATGTCCCAGCTCATCCAGCAGGTGTACACCTTTTTGAAGATCAATTTTTTGCGCATATGTGCCTTGTTGTTTTTTTTTCTTTTGTTTTTTGGCTTTTTTTAAAATAATGATAGTAGGAAAAGGTGGGAAAGAAAAAGTTGTACTAAATGTTAATGTAATTGATGTTCTCTTAATCTACTGCACTTTGAAGTTATTTGTTCAATATAAATTATTCATGGCGATATTCTGAAGTCATCTTTACATAAATTAATTTTTGCACATTTGGCTCTTAAATGGTGATTTATCCCCAAATAAAGTAGTGTGCAAAACTCCTAAATCACCCCTCTGCTCTTTATATTTAGCTTATAATGAGCCAGGCTTTCTTGTCATTTTTACCCCTCCCAGCTGTAAGTAGCCTATCTGTTGAACACAGTGGAGGCTCTATCATGGTTTCGGGCAGGATTTCAGCCACTGATGTTGGGGATCTTGTCCCCAAAAAAGTATATTCATATTTGACCCACCATCTGAAAAGAGTCTGATCACAGCTTCAAACTGTAAAAACTCTGTTTTTGCCTTATGTGCCATTTGTGTTAACTGATGTTGGTGTACCTATTTCCCACTTTTTTAATATTTCCTAGAAAAATATAAGGAACCGGGGGGTGACAAAAAAAACCTTTTAAGTATTTCTTTGTTATTTACCCAGAACCCTGCAGATAATAAATCCAGAAGATCTGCCCATTCTGTGGTGATGGTACGGAAAGCCAAGCGGGACACAGACCGCACTTCAGAAAGTGAATGTGACAGCGGGAAGGAAAACAGGAGGCAAACGAGAATTCCCAAATACCATGACAGCGTAACATCGTCGACAACCACCAAAGAGACCAAGAGATCAGAGAGGTGATTCTGCACCAAAAGAGATTTCTGGTGTCATGTTAGCTGCTTTGAAATGCCATCATGTTTATATTTGGACTCCCTGATTTTGTTATAGCAGCTGAGATCCAACTTAGCAAAGCCTAAAACTTGATGAACCTAAACTATGTGAAGACATTTTCAGCACTGGTGGGCACTACATCAAAATCAGAGAGTGTACCTCTAAGCAATGATAATCACATTCATACATTCACCAAACAATATGCAGCAATGGGTTTTTCCATATTGTTCATCATGCATCAACTTAATATTATCAGGTATCTTGATTAGGGAAATTCCTTTTACCTCCCACTTGAGAGGGGGTGATAAATTTTCCTCAGAGAGATGATATGTTATAGATGTTTCTCCTCTCTGTTAGAAATTACCGCCGGCAGCTCACTCGCATGATTAATGGCCACGCTTCTCTGGTCAACCCCCTCATCTTACTTCATCATCCACTAATGACATGTGCTTAAGATTCAGAAATTTAACTTAAGTAATCTCACAATAGCCCTCATCAAAAAAAGGTTACTTTGAAATATTACTTCAAAATTCAAAGTTGTTCAGACTTTGCTTCCCTATAAAACTCAGTAAATCTTCTGCTTTGACCTTTGTTTAGCCAGACATTAGCTGGAGGGTTGTTTAGAATCTATTTTACAGCCAGTTTAATACTTGTGATATGTTTTATGTGCAGCGATCAGGAGAATCATAAACGGAGGGTTTCAAAGTCTGCCGTTGGATCCAGGACGAAGGCTGGTAGCACAGGGAGTGCAGAGGCAGTGAGGCCAACAAGGAAAGGACCTTTAAGAGCAGCTAAGGCCTCAGGCGATATGAAAACCAGATCCACTGAAGAGGAGGAAACCTACAGGGTACACGATGGACGGGTCACCTAGCTGCTTCTGTTTTTATTGAGTGACTGTAAAATAGAAACGGTTCTGTCCCCATTCAAAAAGAGAGTAAATTGGTGTGTTTGCAGAAACATTTGTGTAAACAAAAAAAAAAATGCAGGAATAGAATAAATGGATAATGCTTTTAGAAGGTGACAGCAGAAATAGGACCACAGTAAACAGAAGGTTTTTCATGTTTTGCTCTTTGTTTCTGAGAGCTTTGTTTCAGTAACATTGACTTTATCTTTGTGATGTCAATAACTTCTTTGTGGTAACTTTGTTAAATTATGCGCAAAATAGAGTTCAAGCCAGTAGTCCATCATCTGTTTGGTTATTTAATTTTAGTACATTTAATGAAACTCTTGGCTTTTTGTTGTGATAAGAAAACATTCGATTCCTTTCCACAAAGAAAGTTTCTATTTTTTCAATCATTTATTCAACAAAAATATCAACAGATCCAACATTCTTCTGTCAAAGTAACAGAACAAACTTCTTGTAGGCATTTCATGTAGTTCTCTACAAGTCTCTTACATTAGTTTGCTGATATTATTTGACAACCTCCATGTAAAATTCATTCTATTGCAAGAGATTAATGATTTTTCATACTTATACTGTGTGCTTCAAATGCCCCCAACATCTGAAATGATTTAAATCTGTGCTTCTTGTTCTTTGTCTGCCATTCTTTATCCTGCTGACGGGTCCACTTTTACTTCAACGTTTGGACAAACGCTCGTCTGTTATCTTCAAGCAGAATTCACAGTTCAATCAATTCCTGCAAACTCCCCAATCCTGAGGCAACAAAGCAACACCAGTCATAATATTTCTACAGTCATAATTCACAGACTCTTTCAGGGTCTCTTCCTGAAAAACTGTGATTCATATGCATCGATAATATCTGCTGCCACTGTGGCCAAACAACTCTTTTATTTGATCTGCCCGTTCAGAGCATATTATTTTAAAAAAAAGCAGGAAAAAAAAAAAAAAGCAGTGTCATGTCCTCCATGTTTATTGGCAGATGGTAGTTGTTCTTTAATATTTTTTTGGACAGCACAGGCTTTTGTTTCTGGCACGTATCCCATGCAGTAATTTCTAATATTGGATTTATCCTCAAAGCAGATGTAACACGAGAGAAAAATGGTGGAAATATCTTTTATTCCTAACAATATTTTTTGAGGGGTACTCACTTGTTTATACAGGGGGGGTAAAAATCCTCAATGTTGCTTTCATTGTTCCTACAAAAACAACGAGATGCTTTAAATAAAACTGTAAAAAACACTTGAGCTGTAAGAATAAATTGGTATTTCAACTTAAAGAAAAAATGACTTTTTTTTTTTTTTTTTTTTAAGCGTTCAGTGTGTGTTTACTCTGGGAATTCATACTTTGTGTATGTGTTCTGCTCAGACGATTGTGGAGGAGCGTGACCAGGAACGGGAAAGACGCTGGAAAGCAGAACAAGCTGTGAGAAAGCTAACAGAGGAGCTCAAGTGCCTGCAGACCAAGGTCAGCGAGGAAAAGGACCTTCAGAGCATGGCCCTGCACACTACAGACAGGTAAGAGGGAGGCACATTTACCGTGGACGCCTCTCATCACAAACCTCCACTTGAATCTGTTAGGCAGCTCTAAAGCAGATATCATGCTGGAAAAAAAAGCGATAATTGAACTCTTCTCTGTGGATTTTAGTTGTCAGCTTCATAATGGATCCTCATCTGTTTCTACTCTCTTCATCTTTTGTATTGGCTCTCTTGAGACCAAGGCCTGCTGCGTGTCTCATTGTTCAACAATGAGTATCTATCCCACCATTAAAATGTCTCACTATCACGGTGCCATAGTCTCTTTAGAAATCATGCTCACATTTTGGCTCCATTACACCAAAAACCTTTCAAGTATGCCTGCAGTTGTCTGCGATAATAAAGCTATTTAGTATAAAGATCATTAAGCGACGCAGCCATCCTGATTATATACCTAACATTTAAATTTCCAGAGGCTTTGATTAAATATTCCTATCTCTGCTGCCACAAGGCCATTTTACTTCTGCTCTGTACGGTCTTCGCTGGCACCACATCCTGCTTAGATAAATCTGCATTATGGTTGTAATTAGAGGCCCGATGACGCGCATATGTCAGCAGTATTACACAAATCAATCTTAACTGTCACTTTCTAATGACACTGAACACGGCTGTTACTGTTGCCGTCCATGCTCAGCGAGAGACAGATTACAGTGACTCATCAAAGCACATTTTAATAGTGGACTACTGTGCGTGAGCTGCTTCTACTGTTTTATAGTTTCTTAGTTGTCCCCTGTGTGCCTCATTTCCATTTCTACTTCCATTGTCTCTCCCATGAGATAAGATTTTGACTATACTATAGCGTTAGAGTTCTTCAATTTCAAAAGCTATCACATATTTGACACTATGGAAGGACAGCCAAGGGCATCACAGAATTGGGGAGTGCTTTCTGGTACCAATTTCTATATAAAGTGAAAAGAGAAATTCAGAGTAGTACCGCGGCTTCCCTTGGACACCCTTATCGTATTTTTCTCCCCGTCCAGACTGAAAGAATTGCTGCTGAAAGAGCGATCGGGGCACTCTGAGCTGCAGGCTCGTGTTGAGGAGCTGGAGGGGAGGTGTCGATCCCTAACCCAGCAGCTGGAGCAGGCCCGCAGCTGTGAGGAGCAGCACAAAACTGCACTGCATAGACTGGAGGAAAGCGTTTCCCACGGAGAGGCGCTTAGGGCTCACCAGCAGGCTGAAGAGGTACAGATGTTCGCTTATTTCCCCTAGAACAAATCATGTTGATAAAGATAAGGTATATTCAGTCAGGCGGTGCTAATCGATGCTCGACATACAGTTTTTCTCCCATCAAAGCAAGTTTATCACACTGCTTCTGCTACATTCGATTACCTGCCGCTGAGCTCCCCTTATCGCTCTAATTTTTGATTGTAACGACGCATTAGTTCACTGATCCAGCCTGGAGTGAATACATTCAGATAGATAAAAGGATTCAGTACAGAGAGGTCATTCAGCTCTGACAGGCTGGTATAAAACATGTGCTGACCTTCCTCAGATAAAAAGGCAACAGGAACTGCAGAACAAGGCAGCAGCTCTGAAGAGAGAGTTGGACATCCAGAGAGCGTCAGTACGACAGCACAAAGACAAACTGCAGCAGCTGCATGAACTGCTGGCAGCCAGGGAACAAGAGCACAGGTACATCTAAGAAGAAGAACCCCTGCTAAATATAAAGTTCATCTTTAGATGCCATGGAAACCATTTCTGTAAAAGAGTTGCTTCTCATGAGCAGTGTGATCCTAGATAAATGCAACATTTTCTCATAAATTTTGAAATATTATAAAATGCTTAGAAATCTGGAAAAGTTTTATTATTGCTTATTTGTCATGAATCCCCCAAGGTACCCGATTGAATGCCAAGTTTCAAGGGGTTCTAATATCTAATGTTGTTTAATTTAGAAATTTGCATCTAAATTAAATATTGGATGCAAATGCAAAAAAAGATACAAATGCAAAAACAGATTACAATAAGCAGTTACATGCCTTTAGAGTTTCTGTTGACGACACAGTCTCCATTTATCCTCGTTTGCGTCATTCTTCCTACAGAAAACAACTAGAGTTGCGGTTACAACCCGGTGGGGCAGATTTTCATGATGCTGTGGCGAAGGAAGTGGCATCAGTGGAAGAAAGGCACAGCCACAGGGAGGCGGAGCTGCAGGAGAAGCTGGCAGAGGGCAGGAAACAGTACACTGCTCTGGAGGACGAGTTCCGCATGGCTCTAACCATTGAGGCTGCTCGCTTCTCTGAGGTCTGCTAAAAGATGGACCCCTGCCATCCAGATGGCCTATAATCACTGTAATGTTGCCCTGAATTTTACACTACAATCTCTGAGCAGTCCAGCTGATAAATGATTACTTTGAACACTAAAAAGTGAAATGATTGAACTTGATTTCACCCAGTTGGGAGAGACTTGGCTGATGGGTTTTTTTTTCAGCACGATGGGGAAAACTGGTATTGAATTAGGATCTTTTGCCTCTGGACAAGTAGTCTTTGATTGCCACATGGACAGAAGCTTACAAAAGGATTGGGCTCGAATCAATTCAGAATGTTCAAAAATGTAATCTCATTTTTGATTGCTACTGCTTGCACAAATTTCTGCTCTTAGTCACCCAAACTTGTGACCTTTGAGAAAAGTGTGAAAAAGCTATTGTGGGGCACGTGTTTCTGTAAAGCCATGGCTCTGAAACTGTTCTGACCGATTAAAGTGTCAGGTAATGCTCGGACCTACGCTTTGGTTAACTCCCAAGATTTCTTATTAACATTCAGTTCCACACTCTCACTTTTTTCTGTAGGTAAAGGAGGCGTGTGATCAGATGACTGCAGAGCTGATGGAACTCAAGGCAACCCTGGCCCAGTCCCAAGAGAGGGAGAGGAAATCAGGCTCTCTAGTGCAGGAGCTCACTGCTATGGTCAAAGAACAGAAGAGCCGCATCTCTGAGCTCATCAAAGCCAAGAGAGATGCTGTCACTGATCTAAAGGTGTGCAGCATTGCAGTAAGAGAGGGAGATGTGGGTGATTTTTATTCCAGCATTTCAACTGGATTTGAGTCCAGATTGCAGGATTTAAAATATTGAAATATGACTTCATGTGAGATAGCATGGGCACAGATTCATCAGTCACTGCCTTTTCAAAAACATGTTAACCCTGGTCCTGTAGGAGACTGACTACTTTGAGACATCATGAATACTGAATGGTCCAGCTGCCTTCCCATCTGCCATCCATGACAGATGGCCATTGATCATTAATACTGTCTGTCTCTCTCTGCCAGAGCCGTCTGCATTCCTTGGAAGCAGAGGTAGGACAGGACCGGCATCTTGGCCTGCAGCTAGAGTTGCTTAAGAAAGATAAGGCTAGAGTGTTGTCTCAGCTCATGGCTCAGGAGTCGGTGATAGACGGCCTCAAGGTAGAGAGGAAGATTTGGGGCCAGGAGCTCGCTCAGCAAGGTGGGAAAAATTCAGGAGAGTACTTGTTTTGCACCTTGAGTCTGCCCTGCAGTGCACAGAAAAAGCTGATAATGCAGTTTTAGCTGTTTATTGGCAATCAGTGGTGCGGGTCCTCCCTGGAGCCAATCTAATGCACTGACTTGTGCTTAACTCGTAAAATTTTGGAGATTTCCACCTTAGAGGTAATTTAAAAAGAGGCTCAATACAGTACGTGCTGATTTACATTTTTATCAGGTAAAAGTCTGCCATCTAGTGGTTATAGCCCAGATGCACAATTAGAAAACACCGGGCCAGCTTTCTTTTTTATATCCCTCTTAACGTTTGTCTTCCACATGTGTTTACATAGAGAGTTAAAGCGACATTTTGATGGGTTATTCTTTTCCAGGAGCGTCTTTGGCTCAGGACCGTGGTCGTTTAGAGGCCAGGATAGAGGTGCTGAGTGCTGAGTTGGAGGCTCAAAGGAAACAGAATGAGAAGGACAATGATACTCTTAGAATCAAAGCCAAAATCATGGACGACCAGACAGAAACCATTCGCAGACTCAAAGAGGTAGGTTGAGAACTTGTTTTACTCAAGCCAGAGGGCTCAAACTCCAAGCTAAACAACAACAAAACAAAACTTTTGTGTTTTAACCGTCATTGTTGTGCTTTGTAATCATTTATGCATTTATTCATATTATCATGCAGTTTCTCATTATCAGTCACTGCTTTGTAGTCCTTGCAGGAGCGTGATGATCAGATCCGAAGGCTGAAGGAGGAGGCAGCAAAGGCTCAGAAGAGGCTTCAAGAGCAGCTGGAGGAGGAAACAACCCAGCAGGCTGAACTGAAAGAGCGAGTGGAACATCTGAGCCTGCGCAAGGAGGAACTGAAGCAGCAGCTGGAAGACAAGGAGGCAGAGCTCGAGCAGGTCAAAAGAGTTTACAGGCAAGTACCCCAGCATAACCACAAAAAGGAAAAGGGCCTGCTTTAGGCAGAGTACTTTCTGACATTTTAGGGTAACAATTGTGTTTAAATCAAACAAGTTCCAATGTTAGTGGTGCTACTGACCCGAAGATGATCAGACATTAAAGCTTTAAGCTGTTTCTAAACCAGTATGTTTTATGCTTTGTGTCTTTCATCTTTTTAGTGAATCCACTAAGAAGTGGCAGGAGAAGGCAGACTTGCTCACTCGGCTGGAGAGCCAGGTGAAGCGTATGAAGGAGAACTTTGATTCCAGGGAGTGCTTGCTGCTGGAAGAAAGAGAAAAGGCAACAGAAGCACACAGGTATGTTAAATATCAAGTTATTCTCTCCCGGTTGTTCAGAGACTGCCCTTATCAGGGACTTTCAGTGATACTTTTGCACTGCTGCTGGTTCACTCTCTTGGGTCAGGCATGTTGAAATGCATTTTATTTGCCTTTCTTTGTGTCTAGAGTGCTGTTGTTTGGTTTCTATCATTGATTGTTGTGTGTTTGATGTTTGCCTGCCTGCTGGGAAGAACTCAGAAGAAAGATGATATATAGCTTTGTAGATTTTGCACCAGTAAGAAGTAGTTTTTAACAAAGCCCTTATGAAACTGTAATGTTATGGTACTTAAAAAGTCTCAGATGTCATATCAGGATTAGGAAAGTGTTTGAGTCTTTTCCCCATAAAGCAAGGCAAGGTGAATGCTTTTGTTGTAAATAAATGATCACATAAGGCTGCACTTCCTGTGTTAGTACTTTATACCTGTGGCCCTTCACCATCAAAAACGCAGACATGTATTTTTCCCAAGGCAGCATTTGGAGAGCATCCAAAGTACCACTCCTTACGCAACCTGTCACGTTTGTGTTGGTCTGTTCCGCAGAGCTGCACTAGAGAAATTACACTGCGTGGACGATGCTTTCCGTCGACAGCTGGAGTCCGTCCAGGCTGCCCATCAAGCTGAGCTTCTGGGACTTGCTAATGAAAAACACCAAAAGATAGAAGAGGCCAATCAGAAGGTAAAATGTGGGCAGCTTTCCCACAAATGTTTTTTTCTCCAAAGTGGAAGAAAGAAACTGGTATGTCTTGGTATGAGAAAGGGGAACGCAAGCGTTGGTTTGCCTCCTCTGTGACAGTTCAAAAATAAGGTGTAAGAGAGGCTGCAACGGAAGCATTTCGTAACAGACTTTAGTCGCTTGCTTCACTGTTGGATTCATAATTCATTATAAATTATGGGGAAGATTCAGTCACTGAAAAACTGAAATTCTTCTCATACTGTAACGGTTTGTTGTTATGCAACAGTTGATGACATTCATCACTTTTTCTGGTCAAAATGAAAGTCACTGTGACAACGTTAGATTAAAAAATAATGATGAGGAAAATGTTTTAAAGTAAAGCATGTTTTCTTTTGTCATACCTCCAGTCAAGGGGTGGGTTTTCTTCAGAGGGCTATGTTGTCTAACATAAAGTAAGTAAAGTGCTGCACTTTGATGTAAACGTGGTACACACAGCATTGAATGATAGTCCACAGATTTTTGTACACATTACAAATAAGAATGGGACCTCAGTCCAAAAACCAAGAAGTGAGCTTGTGCAACATAGTTTTGTTCTGCATTACATCTTTGAAGTAGTGCTGAATGACAATAAAGTAAATCTTGACACCCCCCCAGAAAAATATGAGTAAAAAGTGCTGTAGTGCACAGAAAAGCTTTGTTTGTGTGGCACACATTCATTTGGAGTCTTACTGAATGGTATTATTGGGGGCAATTGTGGCTCAAGAGTTGGCAGTTCATCTTGTAATCGGAAGGTTGCCGTTTCGAGCCCCGGACAGTCTCGGTCGTTGTGTCCTTGGGATGTGGCTGCAATGTAGCTTGCCATCACCAGTGTGTGAATGTGTGTGTGAATGGGTCGATCACTGAATATAGTGTAAAGCGCTTTGGGGTCCATAGGGACTAAGTAAAGCACTATACAAATACAGGCCATTTACCATTTACAGATGTATTAGACTTAATCATCTCAACATAAAATATACATAATAGATAAAATTGATACATAAAATATGCCATTTCCTTTTTTTGTTGGATTGTTTATTTGTCCTTTTAAGACACCCAGGGCTGGGTTGAGATGGTTCAGCGACCGGTTCTGGCCCTCTGGTCATATGTTGCCAATGTGTGCTCTGGTCATTGCCTGGTTTTAATTGCATTTTACCCATCAAGACATGGTTAATAAAATGCTAGTTAACATACAAATGTTTTGAAAAGCAGTTTGTGTTTCTGCTGCTGATGTTGTCTGTCTGTGCTTCTTCCTCAGGTATTTGAAGTGGAGGAGGAGATGCGGCAGCTCCTGGAGGAGACAGAAACTAACAAGAGAATCATGGAAGAGAAAATGAAACGTCTCAGCAGTGTACTAAAAGACTTTTAACAAATAACGGGGTTGTTTTTGTATTTTTGTTTTAGAATAAGTTCTATTTTAGTACTGTATTATTTATTCAATAAATTCTTCTTTGATCTTATTTTTGTTTTCTGTTTCTAACCAGAGACCACAAAAGGCTAATGAGACATAATGATTTAACAGTTTGTGGTTAGTTCAGATAGAAAGAAGCTAAATTGTGTTCTTAAATACAGAGTTACATTAAGAACAATCATAACTACTCCAGTTCCGAGTAAACACAGGAAAGCACAAAACTGACTGCTTTAATGTTATGTCACTACGTTATGCAAACCTGCAGTTTTATTTAAGGCTGAAATGGTTATTAAATTACAGCTTTGTGGTCTAACTGCTCCAAGATAGGCAGGTAAACAGAAATTAATTCAGAAGGTTTTCCTTTCATTTAAAATGAAGAAATACAACCTTAATTCCAAAAAGTTTGGGTGCTGTGATGAATGTAAACAAAAACAGAATGCAATTTTTTGCACATCTCATAAAGCCATATTGTAGTCATAATAGAAAAAATAAAATACATTAATTGTTTTAAGTGAATAGATATAATATTTTAAGAAATAAAAAAATAGGATAATTTTCAATTTGATGATTGTCACACATCTCAAAAAAGATGGGCTAGGGCCATGTTTACCACTGTGTGGCATCCGTTCTACTTTAAGCAACAGTCTGTAAATATCTGGGAACTGAGGAGATCAGTTCTTGGACTTTTGGGAGAATGGTGTTCCATTCTTGTCTGATTCTAACTGCAATGAAAGGTCTGGACTGTTGGAGGCCGGTTTGGCACATGGACACCTCTACTGTGAAGTCCTGCTGTTGTAATAGCTACAGTATTTGGTTTAGCATTGTCTTGCTGAAACATGCAAGGCCTTCCCAGAAAAAGATGTTGATGGGAGCATATACCGTAGTTTTCGGGTCATAAGCCGCTACTTTTTTCCCACACTGTGAACACTGCGACTTATACTGACGTGTGGCTAATGCATTTCTTTTTTCATGCGGCCAAAAACATTTTGCCTGGTAACAGTAGACCAATCAAAATGACAAGTAGTGTATATATACACGGTATATATTTTTATCAGTTGTTAAGAGACGTTGTAATGTTGTTTGTGCACTGTTCCGTAAAAAAACCACAAGCAACGTAATTTGTGTGTTACGATACGTACGTAGACTTAAAGGTAGCCGTGTTACAGGCGCTGTTCGAGGAAAAAAAGCATTTGCAGTATGTATTTTTGTATGTTACCATAACGTTTATGTTACCATGTTTATGTTACCTTATATTAAACGTTAAAAATCCTCACGTGTAATATTTCTGTGTAAATATCTCATATTACAGGTGAAACGCATACGGCTTAAAATCCGGTGCGGCCTGTACAAGTACAAAATTGATTTTCTTTCTACAATTAGAGCATGCGGCTTTTAATCAGGTGCGCTCTGTAGTTCGGGAATTACGGTATATTGCCCTACAACCTGTAGACCCTGCAACATAAATAGTGCATTTCCAGAGGTGCAGGCTGCCAATTTGCCATTGATGCTAATGGACCCCTATATCATCAGAGATGACAGGCATATAATATTTAATTTTGGCCTTGTCCCAGAATCTTTTGATGCTATCACATACTGTAGATGATGAGATATTCAAAGTATTCACAATTTCACGCTGATGAACAGTTTTCTGAAATTGTCATTTATAATGCAATTTGTAGTGCAGGTCTTTTTTTTTCATATTTGTGAACCTGTTCTTCCTCTGCTTATCTTTACTTCTGAGAAAATCTGCCTCTATGATACACCTCTCTTTTTATAACCAGTCACATTACTGACCTGTTGCTAGTTAATTAGTAAAATAGTCCTTTGGCCTCTCTCTCTCTCTCTCTCTCTCTTTCTCTCTCTTTTAAATCATTTTTTTTCAGGCTTTCATTGTCCCAGTGCTGTCCTTTTTGGGATATGTTGCTGCCATCCATCAAACTCAAAATAAGCTAGAACTTGTCATTATAAAACAAAATGTCTCAGTTGTGAATAACAAAACACCCCATGGGATCATGAGATTTAAAAGTCACTTCACTGTGATTTTACAGATGTCCAAACATTTTTGTAATTTGTGTTAAATAGGTGCTATATATAATCCTGTATATAGGATTAGTTGTTAGGATTAGTTGATTTTTCCCCATTTTAAAAAATAAAAATGACAAGAATGTTAAGTTACTATGACTTATCAAGTAAAGATAAAAAAAAAAAGTTAATTTGAATATAGTGTTTGGGAATTTTACCAAAATATGATAAGATATACTTAGATGGTATGAAATCCTTGTTAGGAAAGCTAAATTTAAACACGACCTATAACAAAATAATTTAAATAAGTAGAATAGCTCAATAAAATGTTATATGTTTTTTTTAATTAGTTAAAAAAATGCTAACCTATATTTTTGGCTGCTATGGGCTTCCATACTAATACTAATCGTACCGATTGGTCAGTGATGTTTGATGTGCGGGGAGGCGGGACTTAGTTGGCACGAGCTCGGCGGTGGGGGTCGACCGTGGCACGAGCCGCAAATGGGTTGCCATAGCAACAGGACCCTAACGTAACGTCCGTTCATTTAAAAACCCTTCAGGTGCTGCTATCGTCCCGTCAAGGGATCCGGCGTTATTTGCTATTTAAAGAAATTATCGTTATTCTCATTAAAACGTAGGTGGCTGAGTAAAAACAAGTAAGGGTTTCTTTTATAAAAAGAAGATGGAGTTTGAGACGACTGAGACGGCACCCTCGACATCGAGTCGCCATGAGAAAAGTTTGGGGCTCCTCACTATTAAGTTTGTCAGCCTGCTCCAAGAAGCCAAGGACGGCGTCCTTGATTTGAAAGTGGTCAGTAAAACGGAGACGACGGGTTTTGTGGGTTGTTTTGGGGGGAGCATTAAGTGGTGTTTTCCACTGACAACATTAATACAACAGATGCGAACAAAGGGCTGTCGGTCATTACGGGTCCAGTCAGGTATACTGATTTTTTTAACAGGTGGACTAGCAAGCCGCCATTACCCGGACTCCTCCTTTAAACTTCCACTGATACTCAAAAGGGTTTTTTTTTCTTCATTAAAGAAATTTTTTTTAGAGTATTTGTTGACAGAAAATTAGCTAATCATTGTATTTCATATGCTTTATCAATTTATCGTGTGTTTAATGCTAAATCAGGCCTAATTGAATTGCACTAAAATACACTTAGCAGTCTCCCTTGAAACCTACTTTTAATGAGCGACCGGGGAGATGCCAGAGTGGCACCCTGATCCCCAGTCTTTTTGCATTATGATTAAACATGGCATTATCCTGTGACCCAGTGTCACCAGGTTCATATGTCCATGGGCTATAAGATGAAATAGGAATCATCTCCTTTTAAAAGAGAAGGCTAAGACTTAACTCCTGAAATTAAGGTTTCTGCCTACCTGTCTTTATGCTCCTGAGACCTAGCAGATATCAATTGACTCCCTGTGGGATCCTGCAGTAACATATAACAATGCGGTACCCAAATCAAAATTTTTCCAGTCAGTTTTATATATGTAATTGATTTCATCTATTCAATTTCCCCACTAGCAATGTCCTTAAGTATTGGGCATCTAGTAAAATTTGTAAATGACTTTTACACTCCAGTGCTCTCCTTGGAGACTTCTGTTTCATGTTAACTGCCTGTGTCAATCTCTGATCTACTTGAAGCTTTAATTACTGCAACTGTTTATTTATTTATTTATTTATTTTTTATCATTGGTAGCATTTTCCCTCTCTTCTTGCCCGCCAAACTTGGGCAATGTTTACACAGCAGGTTACTCAGCCCTTTCCCTCCTCCCTTTGCCTCTGGTATTGTATAACTGGCTTCTTCTGCCAAGGAGTTTGATTTGTTATTTTGTGCGGCTTAATTTGCCAAATTCCCTATTTCTTGGATTCACCGATGAAGCATTTCCTGCAGAAACTTCCTGGTATCTATGATGGACCTGCAAGTGTATATCTCAAGATGCTATAAACAAACAGCTGATATGGAAATATAGATGTGATGTTGATATGTCTGTCTGAATTAACAGGCTGCAGACAGCTTGGCAGTGAAGCAGAAGAGGAGGATATATGATATCACCAATGTACTGGAAGGGGTGGGGCTAATTGAGAAGAAAAACAAGAATGTAATCCAGTGGAGGTGTGAGACAAAATGTTTACTATTTCAAAAAGTTGTTATTATTTTAATGTTCCTGTAGATTTAAAAATGCATGCAGAGTTGGTGCTTACATTAATTTAAAGATAAACACACTTTAATTGAAGATGAAGCAGATGGAGCAAATGCTGAGAAAACATCCTTATCCTGTACGTTATGTTAAGGGGTGAGAACATAGCCAGCCAAACTGAGGAGGCTTTGGAGCAGGTAAATGTCTTAAAGGCCCAAATTGCTGAGCTGGAAGCCCAAGAGAAAGAGCTGGACAACCAGAAGGCCTGGCTGGAGGAGAACATCAAACACTTGAACCACGATCCCATTGTCAACACATATCCTTTTTATGACTACATTTTTTAAATAAATGTTTTTATTTAGTTCACTTGGAGACACTGCTTTTGTGCATCTCATGTCATCGCTCTGCCTTTTCTATCATATGTTGGCAGAAGAGAAGTTCTGATTTTCTTTTTCATCTTAAGACTTTGTAAAATAACCAAATCTTAACTCATTTTTTTCATATTAAATGAGTAAAATATCTGTTAGTAGGGCTTGCTTTGTTTTGCAGTGAAATATCACCAGGTGTTTTTTTGTACTGTTTCTGCATGGTTTGTAATTCTAGTTCCCTCGAGGCCCCATTTACTCAGTTCAGAGACAACAAATCCTTCTCTGATCCTTTTAACATTGTTTGCCTATTGATCAAAGAAAACACTATAAAGCAGGGATTATAAATATAATTGCCATTGTCAAGTAGTGAAATGACATCCAGGCTAATCCCGATTTGCACAATGCTCACAGTTCTTGTTTTTCAAGTTTATTGTCTCCATTTCCTTCAAACAGTAATCCGGCTTCTTTAACACTTCTACACATATAAATTTGTGACGCATGAAGACATCTGCAGCGCTTTTAGTGAAGAAACACTTCTAGCTGTTGTGGCTCCTGCTGGGACTCAGCTGGAGGTGCCACTGCCAGAAATGGTAGTATTGCTTTGGTTGTATAGAAATGTACTGTTTTATTTGACTCTGCTTTAATGAGAACAGACGCCAGACACAGCACAGGCTTTATCTAGCAGATTTTATTACAGGTGGATAAAAGCTTGTGAGTGAGCTGCAAGATTCTCGTTACATTTGGCTTTTTATTTTGTACATAAGTGTACATATGTGTGCTCTAACATCAATCAGCTAGCCTGTAACTTTATGAGCGTCTAGATATTGCTGTGATGGTAAACAGTAAAACTGTAAAGTTGCACAGAAACTAAACAGTGCAAACCTAAAAACACTGCACATTTATCTGACAGTTTTCTGTGTTTATCACTGCAAGCATCTTATTTCATGCCCTTGTGATCATGTGATCAGTTTTAAATATTCTTAAAAAAAAGATCAACTATATAACTGCTTTATTAAATGACATACTTAATGACATGCTGCTGTTTTTAAGGGTCAGAGTGGTCAAAAGAAGTACCAGGTGAACCTGCGCAGCCACTCTGCTCCCATTCAGGTCATGCTTATCAACAGAGATTCAGATTCCAGAGTGCCTGTGGTCTTCTCTGTACCCCCCACTGATGACATCTGTCAGATGCCAACTCCACCCAGCACCCCCGCGAGCCTGCAGAGATTCCCTCTTTCAGTTTCCACTTCCAACACCAACACCACCTCTTGCTGCAGCCAGGAGTCTTTCTGCTCAGACCACCAGATGGTGCTGCCAGAACATGATGATGTGCTGACTCCGTCGGCCACCCCTCCTGACGTGCAGATGGGTAAGGATGGGCTTTAGGGCATGTGAATTTTAATGCTGTTGAAGTTCTTCAACAAAACCACCACAGAGTTTTACTGCCTGCTAAAGAGGCTGCGGTGAACACATGTGTAATAAAAATTTTGCATTTGTAGTCAAGAAAAACTTCTACAACCTGAGTCATTTGTGAAATTTAAAGTGGCCTCAGAAGAAACTTCTGACATAGTGACCAATTCAGAAGAACTAGGTTTACTTTCTGATGTTCAGTTTTCGTTGGAATAGTTTTTACTAATTATATAGTCAACCAATTTGTGGTGCTACATAAGGTTTCAGGTTTTCGGTGTCAGAGTCACACACAGGAGCAAATGTGAAAACCACTGCACTAGGGTAATAAATATTACTTTATATTGTTGTAACTTTATTGCAGTTTATTGTTTGATAACAGCATTTTGGTTATTTTGTAAATGATTTAATTGCTAGCCATATGTTTAGTGAGAGCTGTTAATTATAGATTAAATTTTCTGCTAAAAAAGAGCATTTAATACATATTTTCATTAGAAGACTTCCTATCCTTTGTTGTAGACTTGGAAGTTACTCATGTTTAGCTAGGAAAAGAAAGTTTTCAGGAAGCCATTATATGTTGTTCTGATGTCGGTCAGTTTATGTTTTGTACACCCCTTTTTTGAGGTCCTATATAAAGACTGTCGTTTCTATAAAAAAATAAAAATAAATAAATGTATCAAACATCATATATTCTTAAAAGAATGAATGTGTCCTAACACACATGATAGTGTGTTTTCTTTTAAGAAAGACACACTGTCGATGTTAAACAATGAGTGATCTACTATGAGTGATGGGTGCTTTTGCTGTTACATTTGATTTGTAAGCACTGCCCTTCATTTAACTGCTTTTAACAATGGAGTTTGCGTTCCTCTTCTTTCTGTAGTGCCAGATTGTTATGGATGTTAACTATAAATCTATAGTTATAAATCCCATGCATGTTGGCTTAAAGAAAGAAACTGATAAAATATTTTAGATATAATGTGAAGGTGGTATAAACTGGCCTCAAGTAACAGTTGCGCATGTTGTTTCTGAACTTCAGTGCCTATTTTAACAGAATAAACTGCATGTGTGGTCCTGATTTTTAACACTTTAATGTATTTAAGCCTCAGGGGGCCCCAGGCCTGTGTACTGGGAGTGCCAGTCACAAGTCTGGATAAATGGGAGGAGGATTGTGTTAGTAAGGGCATCCGGCGTGAAATCTGTGTCAGAATAAAACGTGCAGATGTGTCCTCTGTGGTGACCCCTCAGGAGCAGTCAAAAGTGCTTCCTTCTTCATTTAAGGATTTCACTTCTGGTATTTTTGATGTTCACATAGTCATGTCTGGTCATGGCCGGATGCATTGCAACACTTCTTGGCATATTACTGCAACCGGTACTGTGCAGCCTTTGCTGGCATTTATTCAAAAATAGTTCCTTAACAATACCAGAAATTACCAAATCCACACCATAACTTTCAAGGTGAAGAAAAACTTGCATTATCATTATTTTTAATGGTAAATAGAGGTAAATGTAATTCTTGTAATTCACAGTGTAAAATTCTCAATTTGCTATTTACTTTTTAGTATCTGGTTATAAAGGTGTTTGTCAGCAGCACTGGAATGCAAAATGATTGGCCTGTCAGTCTTATAAAAATATCAGAGGATCTCCTGGTTGTTTAACTGTATTGCAGGATGGCTTCAGGGAAATGTTTTGCCTACAGACACAGTCCAGACAGACTCAGCTTCCAGTAAACCACGTACGCAACATCAACATGGAAGTCATAGATGTTTTATTGTGAGGTAACGTGGAAACAAGCCTCACTTGACAGGAAGCTGCTTGTCAGTCAGTTGTCTAGTGAGTTCTGAGTCACTGAATGTGGAGCTTGTGTATTAAAATAGCTGCAATTCCAAAACGGTTGCTGCAGTACTTTTCTTAAAACCCTTTAAAGAAACCGGAAAGTCTGCACTTTAATCAGACACTGTCCACGGACAACACTGAAATTGATTATGTAAATGTGATTGATTTATTGTTTTAAAAGTATTGCTGTTTATCAGCTGACTTGGAAGTATTAGCTGTTGTAGAGTCTTGACATGCAAGAACAGCAGAACTTATTAGTTGCTACTTTCTTCTGTAATACTATACAGTGCTAATATCTTGAAACAAAAAATAAAACTGCTGTCTGTCACTATGTTCCCTCTCTTAGCAAGCTGACTTTCAGAGTTACATGAACCAGATCTAGGCCGTAAGAAAAGAATCTAAAGTCTTAGGAAAACTGTAGCGTCAGTATGCACAGTTTGACCCATTTCTTTGCAGATTTACTTCAATCTCTTGTAGCTTGTGAAAAAATGATAAACAAGGAGAGTATGAACAAAATTTTGCACAGAAAACTTGATCTTCAATAACCTCAAAGTGCTGTTACTATGGGACAGTTTCATTTTTATTTATCAGATTCTCTGGAATAACATTCTCCACCTAAATGAGTCACAAGATATCAAATTTCTCCCAATCGCAGCTACTTGACAACTTGTTTACACTGCTTAAAGGTTGCCTCACCACCTGCCTAATACTGTGGAAAAATACACTTGTGCAAAACAGCTCTGGCCCCTCTGAGTATGGTCACAGGACCGCTGAAGTTATCCTGTGGTGTCCGTCACCAGGATGCCTGCAGTGGGTCTTGTTGGCGCTCCCTTAATTTGACTTGTTTTTGTACATTTCTGTAATGCTGAGACTGGATTCCATGCAACCTGTGGGCAGCCTGTTAAGGGTTATAACAGTATTTAGGTGGGTGGTGCTTGTAACATCCACGTTGATGCCAGTTTCCCTCCATCAGAATATTGCATTGCGGTGCCATATACTTCACTGGTTTTAATGTGGCTAATCATTGCATATGTTCATGTGGCTTTATTAAAAAAAGACTTCCAGTATATCTGACAGATCGACAGCTGACAGCTCTAAGTTTTATAGAGGATGAGTCAGAGTTGCACTAAAAGTAGAAGAGTGTCAAAGCGAAACCCAGTCTGACCATCCTTCCAGAAAATAAAAAAATGAGGAATTGCCCCAACAAAATCACAAGACCTTTCACTGAATGATTTTTACTTACTCAACATTTGGAAACACTTGGATTCTGTAAAATGAAAGCTTATGGTATGTTTTGCACAGTGGTGTGTAGATGAGAAGCCAGTGCATAGGGTTGGGTGTGTTTATTTTTTTTGTACATTAAGAATGAGTTAGGTAAAAATAATTCAGATTTAAAGTGGGCCATGTATAGGATTCTTTTCAGGCATGACCTCGTGGACATTAATAAATTAACAGCCTTTTGGCATTAACTTCTTATTTACTGGACAAATGAGATTGGTGGTAATCATGTTTTTCGAACTCTTACATTAACCCTGGAGAACCCATGGGGTCAGAGCCGACCCCATTGGTTTTTGAAGGAAACCATGGGGTCAAATTTGACCCCATGGGTTCTCCAGGGTTATAGTAAACAAGTGCACATTCCAACATTTGTTGTTTTCTGCCTCCAGATAACTTAATCCTTCATTATGAGGTTAAGTGACCTTGTTTCGACTCCTCATTCTGTCTGCAGTCTATCACGGTCGACCAGTGATGGGGTTGGAGCAGCAGGAGATGGACTTGGTGGACCAGGAGTTCCAGTCTGTTCTGGATGTGAGCAGCCTACTGAAGCTCAGTGCCACTGGAGACCACATGAAGGATAACCGAGAGGGTGAGGCCCAGGGATATGAATAGAATCATAAGTCTTTTTCCTTTTTTTAATGTTTACTTCACATTTGTTTCAGTTCTGATTCAGTTGACGTTCTTAGGTCTAAGCATGCTTTTATTTAATGTTTTTTCTTTCAGTGGGAGGAAAGGAATGAATTGTTTACAGATATGCTACAAATGGTCCAGAACAGTGAACGTTTAACACCACAGTGGAATAGAAACATGTTTTTAATTTTCTTTGTAGGAGCTGTTGACCTGATTGAGGAACTCATGTCCACTGATGGTAAGCATCACAGCACCTGTTTTAACTACATTCAGTATCTACGCTTAAATATATATTGCTGCTCACCCCTCCACAGCAGTGCATTGCTTGGCTTCCATTCATCGCCCCAATTTTCTGTAATGCTGTCTAATTGGGGGCACACTTACCCCTAACTACTGGAGGTAGTCTACCTACATATAGACCTCCATAAAGTCCTATTTCAGATAAACTGAGACCCCTAACTCTGTTATAAAGCTCTCTGGTTTTACCTTTCAGACCTTAGGCATCACTATAATGTGTCCATTTTAACGACTGGAGGTCAAAGAGAAGACATTCAAATGATTAACAGATGCTCCTGAGTTAATGCTAACATCCTGATGCTTAGCAGGTTTATTATTTGACATATTTAACATCTTAATTTGGCATATTAACATTTCCCAAAAAGTTGCTTCTGTTCACCTGGGAGTAGTGTTTTCAGTGGGAGAAACATTTCATCAGTCACCCAAGTCATCCACTTCTACAGTCTAAAGAAGAAATGCTGCTCTGACAGCACAACTCTTTGGGCTTAAACTCAAAAATAAAAGTGTAAAATTACCGAAAAAGTTCTGGTAGCTCATTGTTCAAAACATTTTTGTTAATTAAGAAAAGGGAAATTTCTATAGTAGACTACGAAAAAAACAGGAATGTTAAACATGAATATAAAATGTTATTTAATTGTTTATCTATTAAAGGAGCTGTAAAACTTATGAAAATACAGATGAAAGTGTAAATGTTTGCCCTCCTTCACATTTTCCAAAGCAGTGCAGCGGGCTGGATTAATGTCTTTGTCGGGCCAATTCTGAACTCTGGGCCTTGCCTTTCACATTCTGATCTAGGTCCTAAATCATCAACAGCTGGAATGTGTGTTCAGTGTGGGTGCCATCTTTTCATTTTTGCACTGATTCCTTTCTCCAAATTCAGGTATAGACTACAGCTTCAACCTGGATGACAACGAGGGAGTGTGTGACCTGTTTGATGTGCAGATCCTGAATTACTGATGTCTGACAGTGACTCTGATGCACACTCTTACAATCTTGAGAAGCACTTTCTGCCTCTTAAAAACTGTAAAGATTTGTCCTATTTGTTAAAATTTCAGAGATGATACTTTGATATACCACTGTCATCTTACAAAAACAAAAAACAAAGACTTCACTGATGTGCACCTCACAGCTAAACATATCCAGACTCTGTCCAGCAAAAAGTGCCTGATTTAATGAACCATAAGGTATTTATAAAGCCATGAGCCACGAGGTCTCAAGTAAACAGAGAAATCCTTCACATTCCTGCTGCACTTTTGTGTCTCTGTATTTTTCCACATCCAGCGGAAAGCTTGAGTTGTTGATAACTGTTTTCCTTTGCACAGCTTATCCACTTTTGGGACTGTAACAGTGTTGTAGATAAGTTGAACTTTGCAATAACATTTCAGTATTTGCTTCTTTGATGATCCAGTTCAGGAGATGTAAGCTTTGTCTTCATGCAGTACGTCTTCATCTGTTCAGTTTCCCAGTTAAATTTCAACCACCGTTTTGTATTTATTGAATTAATGGTTTGGCTACATTTTGTTTACCTTGTTTTTGTGAAAATGTCAGAAAGTTTTCTTTTCTAAATTATTGTGATACTGCCATTTTAGGCCTCAGTTTATCCTATCATTAGTTAAATAATTGAATATTTTTACTTATTTAATTAAAAAAAAAAAGTAGTTCAGGTTTGAAACTGAAGTTAGTTGACTGCCTTAATCATAATTTAATTTAATTTGTTGCACTTTTGTTCTAAATATAGTACAAATGCAGAGTTGGTTTTTTTTTTTGTATACTTCATTTTTTATTGTAAGATATATTGTTTATGTTCTCAATAAATCAGTTTAATGAGCACAGTTGTATTTGCAAAGGAAATTCATGTAAGGAAAATGAACAAAAATCACTCGAATGCAAATTTTGAGTCTGAAACAAGTAATTGTTTTCAAAATTGTCTTGAATCACACAGAAGGTATGCAACAATTCAAATTGGATCAACCCCCTCCCCCCCCCCCCCCCCCCCCCTTTTTTTTTTTTTTTCTTTTTTGGCTCAATAAAGTGTTTTGCTCTTTTAACAGATGGATAACATTTCTCAGATGCTTTCCACATTGTGTGACCTGCAGTATACACCAATACTTGAGTTCCACCAGCTGGGATGCAGGGAAAAAAAAATACCAAAGATTAATAAATAAACCTCACATCTAATGAATAGAAAATGAATGACACAAGTAAACATTCGATAAACATTTTGTCAAATTGGAGCATTTAAAAAAAAAAAAAAGGAAAAAAGAAAAACAAGTTGCAACAGACATCAAAAACATTTGAACTATGCAGTATCCTGTTTACATCTGTCAGGGTTAATGATGCCGATGCTGGACGGTAAGGGTAACAATATCTGAATGTGTCCAGCCCTCCCTCTGTCTGCAGCTACACATTTTCTAAGGAATTTCAGCTCAGTGGTAAACCCATATGTAGTGATAAAGTACGATTACAAACTTGTCGTCATTGACTCATAAAAAAGTGTTTTTTACCCCGCTGTGCAGCCTCGGCTCTCAGTGCAGAGGAGCGAATCTGTGTGTGGAAAAATGTGTGTTTCAGATGTTCCTAGGAATTCAGGAAACAACAAATGCGGCGTTCCCACATCAAACCAAAGTCCCAGTGGATGTAGATATATCACACGATTCTGAAACACCAGCAGCGCACTACAGCAATTCTGTTGATGGTTAATGTTTGTTGGTTTTTTTTTGTTTTTGTTTTTTTAAGAGTTTTCAGGATACATCCTGAGCTGAGAAAAACAGATATTTGGCAAACATACAGAGGTTTAAAGTCTTTGCTCACCCTTTCATAGGTGCACGATATAATATCTGGTTTACAGGCTGTGCAGATTATTACATGAAATGGGTCTGGAGTTTTTATTCATGGTTGATTGTAATTAAACAAAGCACTTTTTCAACAAAGCTGAAGTTCCAGCAGGTCTGGTTTTTCTTTCCTTTGTGGGTGTTTTTAGTGTGTAATGCAGAGAGAGTTTAGTAATAAATCTTAACTGTGTGGGCAGAGTGCAAGTTTCTGGTGAAATTTCAGAGAAGCACAAGTTAACTTGAAGATCTGGATTAAAAGGATAGTTAGGTCCATAAGTATTTGGAGAATATTTTTATGTAATTTTACCTCTGTTCACCACCTCAGCAGATTTTTAAATCAAACGATAAAACGTGATTAATGTACTGACTTTATAGCTACACAGACTCCCATTTTCAGAGGTTTAGATGTAACTGGACAGTTGAGAAGCAGAATAATGGAAAACTAAACAAATATCTGCATTTGGTTCAAAGTGTTGAGCTTGTATTTGGTAACTGTCTACTGAACTCCTTATATTACGTCCTGCAAGATATTAAAAAAGGGTGAGGTAGGACATTAGGTTGAAAAAACAAACAAACAAACAAACAAACAAACAAACAAACCTGTCAAAGAGAGCATAAATCTCTAACTCTGCAATCTAGTATGTTCTTTAAAAGAAGGCCAGCTCAAAAACAAGACCTGAAAGACCACAGAAAGCAACTAAAGTGGAATATTGCAGAATTCTTTCCTTGGTTTAAAAAAACAACCAAGAACACTGGGGAGGAGGTAGACATATTATTGGCAAAGTCTACTCTCCAGATACACCCTCATGATAAATGATCAGCACAGTGTGTTTCACAAGGTGCAAACCGCTGGTTACATTCAGCAACATGAAAGACAGATTAGACTTTCCCTTTTTTTTTTTTACAAATGAAACCAAGATGAACTTTTATCAGACTGATACGACAAGAAACATATGGAGGAAGAGAGAAATGACTCGTGATATGAATCAAACCACATCATCTGTCAAACATAGTGGAGGCAGTGTTATGGCATTGGCATGGCTGCCAGTGCAACCGGGTCACTATTGTTTGATATGCCTGCTTATAGAAGTAGCTGGATGAATTATGAAGTGTACAGGCCTGTAGTCTCTGCTCAGATAGCATTTTACAGTGCACACGGAAAAAACCCAAAACATCCTGGAAAATCAACCCAAGAGTTTCTCGGGGCAGAGAGCTGGGATATTCTTAACTTGCCACTTGGTCACCTGACTTCAACTTAGAAAAGCATGCTTTTTGAATCCAAAAAAACAAGCAGCAACTGAAGTAGCTGTAGTAAGAGCCAAGTGGAGTATCTCAAGAAATGAAATGCAGCAGTTGGTGATGTCCGTGGACTTGGATTTTCATCCAGCTATTAAAAAGAATCCTTATATCTAAAATTTATTTTAAATATAAAATCAAAAAATTTCCAGATTTTGAAAACGGAGCACTGTGTATAAGAATGTCCGTAATTCTTGAAAAGTTAATGCAATACTTGAATTAGTTCTCAGTGAACCCACTGTGGTGGATGTCATTGTCACTAATGGATACTACTGTAAATAAATACATCTACTCCTGCAAAGAGTAACTACAAACTGTCTCAGCAGGTCTTTTCATAAAATATATGTGGCTGAAATGATTTTTTTTTCTCTTCAACAGAGGGCAAAAGTGACCAGCACATAAACTGTTCGCTTTGGCAGAAAAAGACTGTTTTTAGGAACAGACTGTTAAAACTAGTGGAATTTTTGAACAGTTTAATGATTTGCAAGCATTTTGCTACTGCTGCTACACCCTACATCAACAAAAGCTTTATATGCTCTCCTGCTGGACCTTGTGTGCATATATAGACACATAGACCTCGCTGACATTTTAGTCATGTCTCATATTGAGAATGAGTTTGTCTCTTGGGATGCAGTGTGGGAGTTGAATGACATTTCCATCCCCTCCTCCACATTAGTTTCTGTTGTTTTGCTTCCCCTCTTCCTTCGCTTCGCTTCAAACTTCTTGGCCACTCTCATCATGTGCATCTTAAAGGAAGACCCCACAAAGGCATAGAGGATCGGGTTCAGACAGCAGTGAGTGAGAGCCAGGCTTTCTGTCACCTGAGCCGCCTGATCAAGCACCTTACTCGCCCCGCAGTGGGTCACTAAACTGTAGACTGTATCCATTGCCCGATACACCTTAACCACGTTGTAAGGCAGCTGAGTCATCACAAACACCCCTACGACAATGAGAAGGACACGCAGAGCTTTCCACTTCTTCCCTCTGCTCTCATCAGGGAGGCCCCGGAGTGCACAGCCCACCCGCCAGTAGCAGGTCACCATGACCAGCAGAGGAAGTAGGAATCCCAACAACACCTCGACCACCTCTAGGACAGCTTTACCTCCTCGAGCCATAGATGAAGGATAGATGGTTAGACAGATATTTCTATCAGATGCCTGCCTCACTTCTGAGCGTATTAAATCAGGAAGGCCAAGGAGGAAAGCTGTCACCCAAACAGCTAAACACACCTTCCAACAGCATTTCCTGGTGAACGCCCTCTGTAGCCATCGTCTTTGGTCTCTATCCTGTGCTCTGACCAGCGATAAATAACGATCCAAGCTGATGCACGCCAGCAGCAACATGCAGCAGGTGAAATTCACTGTGTAGCAGGCGGACACGATTTTACAAACAACCTCCCCTAGCTCCCAGCCCCTTGCAGCATCAGCAGCCCAGAAAGGGAGCGTGAGGAGCAGGAGCAAGTCGGCCACAGCCAAGTGGGTCAAGAAGGCATCTGTCATGGTCTTCAGGCGTTTGTGGTAGGCGTAGACAGCCACGACTAAAACGTTTCCAGCCAGTCCCACCACCAGACACACGGTGTACATGATGGGCAGGAAGAGGGCTGCGAAAGATCGGATGTCCCCTTTCTCGCATACGGCAGGATAGTCATCATAGGTGAAGTTGTAGGTGGTGTTTTCATAGTCGTAGTCTTCCTCTGAGAATTCCATGTTGATGATATAAAACTGTCAAGGGAAATACAGATGTAAACATTCACAAAAATATACATCCCCAGAGTGATACAAACAACAAACACTTGCAGGATTTATATACGAGGCAGATTTAAATCCAGTTCTTGAGATATGACTTAACTGCAGTAATTCAGGGCAGTCATTTAGAATTTCCTTGATTATCCTCTTAGAAAAAACCCAAAAACCCTGAAACCTTAGAGATTAACCAAATGAAACTTTATTTATGTTGTAAGAGCACTGTACGTTTCATTCTCTTTCAAGCTTTTCTTTTTTCCTGTCCTCCAGTCTCTCTTGATCATTCGTAGTAAAAGCTATGACTGCATGCGTAATGGTGCATTCTCAACAAAACCAAAGAGGGCATAGTACATTTGTGCAAGTTTAAATATTGTAACATTGCTGAAAAACAGCCTAAGCATGAACCAGCTGGGGTTCTCCTGACACCACTGACAAATCAGAAATGGAGGATGCAGAGATAACGATTGGAGTGGTCTGGTTAAACTTTGCTTTTAGATAAAACACAGAGAAAATGAACTCAGTTTGGAGAAAGGTAGGCTACACTGTAACGGCTGAAAGTATGTTGCTGTAACGTGATTGGTTGCCGTGCTCCTCCTCTTTTTAAATGTTGGGGACCAATATCTGAGGGGAAAAGTTGGTTTGCTTTTTGTATGAACACACCATATTATTGTAATAATATGGTTAAGTATAGGCTGACCCACTCTCATCGAAACAATAGATATGAGTACAGTGAAATTAATCTGCAAAATGAATAATGCTTGATTATGATCAAAAAAGAAGAAAATGTCACAGGAACCCCAAATTCCAAAACCCAAGTTACAGCATGGCTAGTATGTCATATGATGTGTTTCATATTTTTAAGGTAAGGATGTCAGTAACGCTAGCACAAATTCCCAAAAGCCATACAGCTTTGGGGTTCATGATCACCTCGAATATGCATACAAGAAAACAATGAAAAAGTTTTCCTCATGAAAATTTAATCAACAACTTTAAAGGCAAGTGGCTGTTAGTGTTATAGAGAAGGGTGCAACCAGAGGACGCATTCTGCCATGGCTGTAGTTTTAAAACCGAGTGCTGTAGTTCTCATTTCTATTTTCTCTGTTTTCTTCTCAGCTTCAGTTTTTTTGTATTTTCAAGAGTTTCACTATTGCGAGAAATGCTGAATGAGAGATTGTTCTGAGGGAGTGAAGTCAGTGCAACAGAGGTCAGGATGTAAACCACAGGTGATTCATATAACCACTCCTCAAACATAAGAATACTGAACAAATTATATACCTTATTGGTTAAAAGAAGAGAGGGATTTTGTTGTAAAAATACTGAAAAGCATTTCACCGTGTCTTTAAACATTCTGCTTGAGCAACAGTCTGCACATTACTTGGCAGGGGGACTATCTTAAATCAAGAAGGAACACAAATTAGAAACTGACAAAAATAAATCAAAATTTAGTGCCACGATTCCTGTAAAGCTGCAGGCAACTATAGATCTGATGTCTGGATTTTATGTTCCCATTACAATAAAACAGTAAAATACAACACTGCTAAGCTGTAAGCAGAACTGGAGCCACATTAGGAAACATTTAGAAACTTCACGTTCCCTGGGTTTAAGAAAATACATGTAAAGAAGAAATACTGCAATCTGGAAACAGTTGTGTGATTGTGTGTTAATTATTCTGTCGTGATGCTATCAGTGGTAACATCTGGACACCATACCCTGACTTGAACTCTTCCTCCCTTTTTGTACCTTCACTTTGATAAATAAAACAAGTTCATTTAGCCTCTGTGCAGACTGATAAGTCCAAAGTGCACTAGTTTCTACCAGTGCATGTTATCAAATTTCCCTGGAGATCCTCTTGCAAAGATTACAGCACGTTAATCTCCTCTCCATTGACTTTCACAGGGGAATATTATTGTTGCCACTACATTCATTTGACAATTACATTTATAATTATCTTCAAAGTGTTCCCCTTTTTTAGACATTGATTTCGAGGTTTTTAGAGTCAAGTTCAGAGCACGAGATGCCCACATTTTTTCACTTCTACACACAAATAAATGATCAACAAATAAAGTGCAATGGCACGGGAAATATTTAGAGAACCATGTCAAACATTTGCACAGACTGACCCAATCAAGGTTGTTTGTAATATGATTTTTCCCCTTGTAAAATAAACTGTAGACACAACACTACTGGCAGTATCTTCATTACTTTTGCCTGGTTATATGGGTTTATCATGTGGAATGTTTTTCAGTTAACTGTTGGGCATTATTAAAAGGCCATTGGTTGTTTTCTGCAGAGCAACCATATTCAGAAAAGCATCCTTTCTGTATGTAGTGTCATAGTCATGGACTCTTACATTAAACGTGGCCAAAGTTCTTCATCCTAGACTATTGTCCCAACACCCAACACAGCATTCAGACCATGACTCTCACGGGTGAGAATGATCATTAGAAAGGTGGTGGATCAGCCCAAAACTACACAGGAAGAGTTGTTAATGATCTGAAGGCATTTGTGACCACAGTCACTAAAATGCCATCCGTAACAATCTATACATTAATAGATAGAAATCTTGCAGTTCCTGCAACGTCCCCCTGCTCAAGAACAGACATGTACAGGCCAGTGAACATTTAAATGATACAAGGCTTGGGAGAAAGTGCTGTGATCAGATGAAACCAAAATCAAGCATGGAGCATGGAGGTGGAAAAATATCCTGGGACTGTTTTTATGCCAAGGGTACAGGACAAATTCTTGGACAAGTACCTACTTCCCTCAGGAAAACACTGAAGATGGGTCGTGGATGGTTCTTCCAGCATGACAATGACCCAAAACATACCGCCAAGGAAACAAAGGAGCACAATATGGTCATGGACCATAAATCCCACTTAATGGTCACTATAGCTTACCCTATATATCTTACCCTATCTCTACCATCCTGTCACACCAATCTCCTGCATGTCCACCTTCACTACATCCATGAATCTTCTCTGTGGTCTTTCGCCTCGTCTTATGCTCCAAAGATATTTGCTCATCTGCCTTCACACCCACATGAACTTGGGTGAGATCCCATTTTTAATCTATAGGGTTTAATGTGATATCAGCCCACCCAATCTAT
This sequence comes from Mchenga conophoros, assembly GCF_057382185.1. Classification (NCBI taxonomy): domain Eukaryota; kingdom Metazoa; phylum Chordata; class Actinopteri; order Cichliformes; family Cichlidae; genus Mchenga; species Mchenga conophoros. The sequence continues at coordinate 14,070,314 of NC_140543.1, forward strand.
AACAGCTTTAACTCTCCAGGGAAGGCTTTAGACAAGGTTTAGGAGTGCGTGTATGGGAATTTTCAACCATTCTTCCAGAAATACATTTCTCTAATTCATCCCAAAGGTGTTCTGTCAGGTTGAGGTCAGGACTCTGTGCAGGCCATTTAAGTTCTTCCACACCAAATCTGCCCAACCATGTCTTTATAGACCTTGCTTTATGCACAGGGACCATCCCCCAACTTTTCCCACAAAGTCAGAAGAATGAAACTGTCCTTTCACTGGAATCACAGGCCTCAGATAAAGTCCTGAAAAAACAACCCCCACCCCCTCCACTAAACTTTACACTTGCACAATGCAGTCAGGCAAGTAACGTTCAAACCATTTCAGTGTTGCCTCTATAACTTCATCTCAAAACTATTCAACATAAGCTGTCCCTCTGATATTTTCATTTGTAAAAAATAAATAAACAAAATGAAATAAAGCATTATCGAGAAAGACAGATACGATTTGGAGAACTACTCTGGCCAAGAGACACATCAGACATGACATCAGAGCAGTGGAAATTTTTACTCTGGCCCGATTAGTCTTAGTTTAGATCTAACTGTTTCAAGACACAAAGTTGGTTGGATGTTTGTGGATCCTGCTGTGTAGCACTGAGAAGGAACTGTGATGGTTTGAGAGGATCTTTGTGTGACAAGGTTGATTTATTGTAATTTATTCAGAATTCAAAGGAACACCTAAGTCAACAGCTTGGAACGACAAACAATCATCATCTGTTTGGAGTTTATAGTGAACATTATCTCTCCACCACAGCTGGTTATTGCTGTGGTCCACCCTCCTTGAATGTGGTTCTGCCCCAGGTTTCCTCCTCTAGAAATTGTTCTTTTTCAATGCCACCGTTGCTAACTTGAAATGAAGTTGAATCACTTGTCCTTTAACAGGACAGTGAGCAAACCACCATAACAGATGAACTGGCCTCCTTACTCCCCCAGCGTAGACCCAACAGAGATGGCTTGGGATGAGCTGGATTGTAAAGTGAAGGAAAAGCAACACGTGTTCAGCATATGTGAGAATGGCTTCAGAATAAACATCTTGAGGCAAAATTACCAAAACTAATTAAAGTAAAACTCTTATCAAAGCGTAATGTTAAGGAATGATTTATTATTTGGTGATTATATATTATATTCTGCTATTCCCTATATCTTAACATATTCTACTGTTAAATAGTCTGGTCTGTTTTTGTTGATGTTACGGTACTGGAGCAACTGTAACCCACATAATTTCCCCAGGAATTAATGAAGTATGCTGATTCTGATTCTGATTAAAGACATATGTTGGTTTACAATGAATCCATATGTGTTATTTACACAACCCCAGTTGGTCCAAGCTCACGACCATCCATAATGAGAGCCTGATTCTTGATTGAAGGTTTCTTCAAGATGTCTTGCTATGGAAAGGGACTTTTTTACACCCAGCCAACAAAGTGCTGCTCAAGGAGGAAATTGATGATCTTCTTTTTGTGCAATAATGTTCCTGTTTAATGTTTACTGAGTGCTCATTAGTTTTACTCTGCACTGTAGAAAACAGTAATAAAGGAATAATAATAACTGAGTCGATAAGTTCAAAAATTTCAGTCGTACTATGTTAAAATATAGTCATTTACATGTGAAAGTCCTACACTTAAATAAATGAGAAAAAGGCCATACTCTCACTAATACATGTTTATCTTCGTACAAGCTTGTAAAAGACCTTATCATTTCTTTTTAGTGGATCTGGTGTAGTTAAAGTATAAATGATAAAGTGAAAGTACCTCATATTACATGCTGTGCTTGAATAAATATCTGCATGTCACTCCACATTGATTCAGCAAAACAATCTAAGAACCAGTTACGATAAATCACATTTCTAATATTACTTTAAATTGTACTTGCTGCTGATTATTTTACATTCATTTGCATGTAAAGCTATTTAAATCTTTATTTTACTAAAAACTTTACTGGAATGCATGACTCAAGTAAATATCTAACTTCTTATTCAATAACTGCTTCGTTATAATGTTTCTGACTTCTTAATACCTACATTACGAAAAACTGACAAACAAACAGACTTAAATCACTCAGTAATATAAAATATTACAAAAATAAATGAATGGTGACTGCATAGCACAGGTGGAAAAAACGAACTCACAACAAACCTGTCTCTCGTGTTCACCGTAAATCTAAGCAGCCAATCAGCTTTTAAAACGAAGCTTGCATGAATACAATAGAAACATGAATATGTCTCATAGATACATAAAGGTGTTTGATATTTACTCACTGTGTCTTATTAACGATCGGTCCCGTGTGCACAGCGAGCTCGCTCCAAGCTGCTGACCGGCTTCAGACTGCTCTGAGGAGGTACGTTTGATTTGACACCAGCGCAGCGCGTGTGGGCGGGAAGTAAAAAAAACAAAAAAACAAATCAGTAGGGGAGAGTGAGGTAAGATGAGCCAGTGGGTAAGTTGAACCACCCCTTGTATCTAGGTAACTGTGTACATGTTTTGTCATGTGACCATAAATCCAGGAAGCACTCATCATTTCCATCCTGCTATATTAAAGAGGAGCACATTGGAGAAGGGGTAAGTCTGTATTACACAAAAAAATGTTTTTTGCTTGTCAAAGTAAAATTTCTGCATATCAGGTAAATTGACTGTAATATTAAAACAAACGTATCTGTGTCTAAAATGATATATTATACATGTTGGTGGGTTTCTAAAATATAATATCATCTGAAGAAGTTTTCTAAAGATTAGCCTAAATTGCTAAGCTAGCCCGTTTTTTTCAAAATGGTGGCTATGGGGCAAAGTGAGCCAAAGGCTATGGGGTAAATTGATCCAATGGTTCAACCTACCCCACCATAAGGCACTGAAATTTATTTAAGGCTCTGACTTATTAAATAGTATTTTAGTTCAGTATACTGAACCCTTTTGTTGTATTTGTCATATGTTAACTATTATAGAAAAGATATCATGCCAAGGACCTACAGACGGAAGACCAGCTGGGGCTCAACACCCCTGGAGGAGATTGAAAGGGCAGCGAGTGAAGTCAAGGGAGGAAAGTCCATAAGATCAGTGGCTAAAGAAAGACAAATTGACAGGTCAACACTCAGGAGATATATTAAAAAGAGGGACACATAGGAGGTCAAATCGGTTGGCTATAGTGGAACAGCTTCAGCAAAGAGAGTCTTCTCTGAGGAGGTGGAGAAGGAGCTAGCAGAGCATATCAAGAAGCTTGCAGAGCAGTTCCAGATTTTTACCAGACCCTGTACATGCATGTGGTTCACGAAGTGACCCCAACCATGCTCGATATGTGTCTCCCACTGATATTCTACCCTTACCCAAAAGTCAGCAGCCCAGGAAACAAACAAATCGAAAGCGTGTGAAGACACGAATCCTGACTGATACACCTGAAAAGCAGGCAATTGAGAGAGGGAGCCCATGAAGAAAGGACAAATAAACTGAAAGGCAAAAAAGAAATAATCCACAAAAAGCAAGGAATGTGGAAGAGGAAACAAACCCAGACAAAAATTGCAGTGGAAAGCAGCTCTGAGGAGAGTGATGTTCCCATCCCATTTGAAGACACTTCTGAGTACACTTCTGACACGCTGAGTTCCAGCGATGAAAGAAGTGAACCAGATGTCTCAGACCTGGTAGTTGGTGACTTTGTCATCGTAAGATTTGCATCCAAATCCAGGAGCCACCATTACATTGGCCTGGTTGACAGCTTTGCAGACAACGAAGTGAGTGCCAGATTTCTCAGAAGAATCCGAGGGATCACTAGCAGTAAGAAACCCACGTTTGTGTTCAAGGAAAATGATGAGGCATCTTTCCCACGCAAGGATGTGCTGAAGAAGCTACCTCAACCTCAACAGGCTGGAGGAACTGCAAGGAGGGAGCAACAGTTCATATTCCCCTGCAACCTTGATCATTGGAATATTGAATAGTTCTTTTGAATAAATGGTTTTGAACTGGTGGTTTGTTTAGAAACCACCAGTTTCCAGGTTTGTTCTCACAGGTTTACAACTGTTAAAATGGTTTTTTTTCACAATATGATCAGTTTTACATTTTAAAAACTACATGGTCAGTTTGCCCCAAGATGACTCAGTTTACCCACTGACTAGGTTCAATTTACCCCTAATCTGGGGCAAGTTGAGCCAAAGGAGCATTTTTTTTTAATAGGTCATTATTTTGGGCAGCGTCATCAGACATAGATTCTGATCATTACATTTGAAAGGAGACATCCTGAAATAAAGGAATATGTTATCATTCTATTTCTGTGTCATTTTTTCTCACATCCAGGGCAACATGAGTAAAAAGTGGCTCATCTTACCTCACTCTCCCCTATGTGAGTTTGATCGATTCAGATTTTTTATTTTAAAGTTTTTGTTTATCTGAAAGGGTAAGCATGTAACACCACTGCATTTATTTTATTTACCTAAACTATTTTTTTGCAATGCATGTGCAGGAGTGGATTATTGTAAGGGACAGAAACTGCCATTGTGAAGTTTCCATTTGTTTCTCCACTGCAAATTGAATAAAACTCTGTATTCATAAATACTAAAATAAAGACTCAAGCTTTGGATTTAACAGAAAGCACATGTGGAGATTTTCGGGCTGCTCAGCGGGAATACCTCGCTCCAGTATTTAAAACAGATGTATGTAGGCCCCACAGTAAAAACAAGAAAGAAGCAAAGGATTTACTCAGGGAATCTGGTTGTGCCATCTGGTGCTTTGTTTTCGGGTTTCTCTTCACGTAAATGAAAAACTCCAGCAGAAGCCGGTGGAGAAAATGCACAAAATTCTGCACAAATCAAGGAACTGAACCCTTCATGCTCAAATGCTCCCACTGATGTCCCACCAGTGCTTGGAAGAAACCTATGCACATGCCTGGAGATGACACATGCGGACACACTTGTTACTCTGCATTTGAATACTAAGCCACATCCATAACTCCAAACCCTACACTAAACTTACCCGAACACAGTTTTAACACCTTAAAAACCAACTTGCTTTGCAGCAGTTCTCATAAAGCACAAATTGTTCTAAGCATTTGGTTTAAAGCTGAAACTCATTTTCCAGCCGGATGAGTTTAACAGTAGGTTTCCTCCATATTTTGTCAGATTTAATTCAAATTTAATGTTTGTTAGCTTGCATCAAATATACTCTGCCACCCGGATACTTTGATTATATTTGGGCTGTCTCTGTGTGAAGGGAGCACCCGCTGGTTTCAAATGCATTCACATTTGCAGAAAAAATAAAGGGGACAGGATTTCAAAACAAGTTTTATGTTGCTGCAAAGTTTAACAATGTGATGAAAAACCCTTTTATGTAATGCATGTGATATAAAACAAAGAAAAAGTATTTCTGTTTCCATTTCTATCGTTTTCTGACGTTCCAACAATAATATATCACTGACGGAGTTGTTAAAGGATTTGTCTGTCATCGAGTCAGGAACTGTTCTTACCACTGGGAGGAAATCTGTCCAGTTTCAAGTCCAGCTGAATCTTGTATCCGTGCAGTTCAATTGCACTTCTGAGAAGGATGACTCAGACCGAGAGAAGTCAAGTGACAGGAGACAGAAACCAAGTCACACTAAACCATTTGTTTGTGGTGTTTATTGAGGAATTGTTTCTGTGTCTGAACATGACAGAACATGTTTAGACTGAGTCAGAGTAGACACTCTAAGAACATTTGGACAGGGAGAGTTCAAAGAAGGAGGAAGTAGACCAGTGCCACTGAGAGATGTACTGTATTTCACTGTACGCCCACGCCCACGGCGATAACAGCCTGCAGAGTGAAGAGTGAAGATTTGTTTTTCATCTATCCACATTTGGCAGAAGAACAGAGTTTTTTCTCTTCTGTTCAGCGTTCCCACTGAGGCCAGTTGGAGCTGTTCGATCAACAGGAAACCAACAGACACTCAGTTCGCTCTGATTTTATGAATGAAATTGTTTTGCATTTGTTATTTCTCTGAGTGAGCTGCTCTGTCAGTGATTATCGCAGAAAAATGACATTGTCTTTTTAATTATTACAAAGCGGCCTGCATGGGGCAAAAATTACATCATTACATCCCGCCACACCACAAAGTTGCCCTGCTAAGTTGCAAAACAGAAGATGTCCAAATTCTCAATAAACATGTCCATTAAGGCCACATCAGGCAAGTTGTTGTAACACATTTGATTGGTGTAACAAATACTAAAACTAAGGAGATTTCCTCATGTGTTTTTATTTGGTTTTAGGTTGTTTTAAGCTAGTTTTTATTTGTTCAATATTTTATTAATTTTTCTTTTTTTGCATCTTTAGTTAAATGAACTTTTTTCACATATAGTTTTAGTATTTCATTATTTAACCTTGGTTATTCAATAATCTTGGTGCTGGAGTTTCTAATAACAGTGAATTGGCAGCATATCCTTCAGGCCCTGCGACCTGGCTCTATCACATGCTCTAGAAACTCGGTGGTGATGTAGGATCTCTCTCTCTCTATGTGTGTGTGTGTGTGTAGTACATTCGACAAATAACTAGTTTTTTGTGCTTTAACTCTGGATGACTTTATTTGAAACTGAAATTCATGAAACAATAACAGTTACAGACAGAAGTCTGAAAACTTACTCTTTATTTCATCAAAACCAGTAAAATGAACAAGGCCACATTCAAAACTTGTGAACATAAACATCAAATTATAATTGTATCAGATACATTCATTTATGTAGTGCCTTAATAACCTTTTTATATTACACACATATTTCTTATATACCACTGGTCTGAGAAATATTGTGATTTTTATAGTTATAGTGTCGGTCTTCATTTCTGTTTTTCTTTTTATTTCATCATCTTCAGAAGAAACAAAGCAGGAGACTCACTGAGAAGAAGTGGAGGAATAAATACATCAGTTTGAACAATGTTAATCCATCAACCAGATAAAATAGCAACTGGAGTCATTTAATGTGTTAGTAATCGTTCCCATTGTCTTCACTTTTCATGTACTTACGCGCTAGACGTGATCACTCCTTCACTTCATTCCTTTACTGTATCAGAATTGGAGCCAGACTCCCTCTACGAGTTTTGGGTCTGTTAGGAACAAAACAAAAAATTAAAAATTAAAAATGAACCAGTCCTGCTGTGTTGATCTTCATACCAAAAATGCCACACATTTCTTCATTGTTGCTGCTGCTCAGCAGAAACTTGGACCTGATTCTTGATTTTTTTTTATTGCACTGTGTGGTTACCTGTAGGGTTGTGGCTTTATGTCTGATCCCTGCTGTGGTTTCTGTAATAAAAAGAGAAAAGGGTTTTAGGGGGAGCTGCTAGTTTCACACACCATGCAGAAGTAAAATGAATGAGATGCAGTCAAACTGCTGAGTTTTCTTTTAAACAACAGAAAGAGTAAACTGCTGATATGCTGCAAATTGTTTTGAGATGTAAATACTGAAATTATTATGATTATTCCTTAATTTATTTTACTTGTTAAACAGAAATTTGCCTTACTGTGTGGTGTCGTCGACATCCTGCTTGTGTCACGCGGCATTTTTTCAGATGTTTAACATTTGGGCTTTTCACCTTCGTGTTGTGTACAGAAGTTATCTCCTCTGTCTGGGAAAAAAGTATTCAATATTTAGACACCACATCTTCTTATTTCATTTCATTTTGATAGTTTCTGTAATAATTAATGAAAATCTAGACACAGGTTTTGTAAAGTTGTCCTCCTTACCGGTGTCGGCTGTTCAGCTGTCATCTCAGATGAGGCCGTGATGAGCAGGATCGCCTGCAGACACAAAAGGACCACCAATGTGTTTTTGTTCATGATGAGTGGCTGAAGAGTTTGATAAAGATGTGAAACACACACACACATAGGCCTTTATATACTCTTCGCCAACAAATAACTTCCATCTGAAGAGGGAAAAAAATAGGGTGTGTGTGTAGATAAAATGTAGCTTGTCCAAAAACGTGCAGCATATATGAAAGCTGTTTGAAGGGGGTTGTTTAACTTATCTTGATTTAATTTGATCACGTCATTTACTCTGTGTTTATTTACCTGATCTCTTGGTTTCCTTCCTGCAGTCCCTCCTTGGGTATTTCACAACAGTTAAAAAAAAATGTGTCACTGAACTCAGCAAAGACCAGAAATGAAACACTTAATCTTCATTATAAAAAAAGAATGAATAAACACAGGACTGTCAGAGTTTCACTTTCTATTGAAGACCTTTTTCCACAAGCAACATTCGAGAAGGAAGATTTTAAATTTCAGTCTCGTGAGGTGTTTTCTTAAGGATAACCTGGATATTTGCTTCTATATGTTCTAAACTATATGTTTTAAACAGTAGAGTTAATAATTTGGTAGCTGTTAACCACTGTGGCCTTAGTCGCATAACAAAGTGTTGCTAACATGCATAAAACCACAACATGCCCTTCACTGTAAGGGAAGTGGTGTGAGTTTAAAGCGGATTTTATCTCTGTTTTACGGTAACAAGTGATATGTTGAGATGGGGAATCTTCAGGGAAATAGTATAACGTAAAACCCAGTAGAAAATGAACATTCTTAGATGTTGTTTCGTTTATGAGTGGGTGGATGTGGGTTCATTATTGTGAAATGTGCACTTACTAAATGTTTTCGTTCCAACAGCCGACACACACTGTTGTGTCTGTTTGCCACATTACAGCTACAAGAGAAGTGCGTGTTTGTCCTGTAATTCCCCGTAAAGAAAAGGAAAACCTGCTGTTATGTAATACATGTGGACTTTTCTTTTACAACAGGGGTGTCAAACTTATTGCGGGGAGGCCAGAATCGGCCAAGCAAAGACTCCGATTACAAATCAGTTACTCCAATTTCCATTGCAACTGAGCATTACCTCAATGTGCTTGCGGTAGTCATGGTAATGCATCCAAAAGTCTGTGACATCATTTGTATGCCACACACACTCAACACAAAAAAACAGAGGATGTCGAGGTGATGGTATACCTGCTGCTCGGCCTGTTGCCCTCGTCACTGAGTGGCCGATTGGTGGCGTGCAGTCTGTGGATGTCACATTTTAAGATTGACTCAACTCTTAGAACCCAGGCCAGAAAAAAAAATCTTGTACCGTGTATTTCCATCTAATGGAAAACCCTAAAAAGTCGAGTCCAGTCGCCTTCTTTCCAAGCTCGTTAGACTAGGAATAAAATCATTATTTCAAGTGATATATTTACTGAATAGAATAATGAATGCTCTTCACGCTTTCCAGCTGTCAGTGTGATTATAACTCAGACTTGTAGCGGTTGATGTGAGTTTGACCTTTTTATGTTAAAACATATGTGTTAAACTTCATAACTAGCAGGTACTTGCAAATTATTGATCCTTGATGAAGATAGTGGGCGCTACAGTATACAAATCAATATAAATTATTTACATTGATATAAAGTTGCAGTGATGAATATTTCTTGCGATAGTCTTTAGTCCTCTGGTCTTGTTTCATCTGGTTTTCTTCTGAAAACACACACACACACACACACACACACACACACACACACACACACACACACACACACACACACACACACGCAAACAGAAAAGAGGAAAACTCATTGCAGAGGAATTAACATTGGACTGATGTTAATAAAACAGCAGCACTTTTCTTGCATGCACAGATGTTTTCTTTTTCCTCACCTGCACAACAGATGTGATCAAAATTTGATCAAAATGTGTTTCACTGTTTTTTCAGAGCTTCCTGTCAAGGGTTATGTTGTTGCCATAAACTGTAAAAAGAGATCTTTCCACAGCCTGCACTGTTTCCTGTGTGCAGGTGTTCAACATGAAGGCCGCATCATCCAGCTCGGATCTTCTTTTAGCCGACATCAGAACTTTTTTATGCAGTACACACGACCTGATATTGCACACCTGATTTGACTTGTTTCTGTTTCTTACTTACTGCATAAAGTGGTTATAAATTTAAGTCAAGTTCTTTATGACTCGGAGGGTGTAATAACTGCACATGTGACACGTGACAATTCATTTCAGTGCAAGATAACATTTTGATTTCTGAGTTTACATTCATACATAATTACCTTCACAAAAAGACAGTCCTGCACAGTATCTTAGCTCTTCTGGACAGAGATCTCAGATGTTGTTCCTGAGATCTGCTGGAGTCACTCGGCTAGCTTCAGAGTCACTGAACCAAGTGCTCCGATTCCTACTGGAACCACTGTTACCTTCACCCTCCACATCTTCTGGAGCTCTTCTCTGAGTCCTTGGTACTTCTCCAGCTTCTCATGTTCCTTTTTCCAGATGCAGCTATCATTCTGTATCGCTATGTCAGTCGCTACGGTCGTCTTCCTCTGGTTGTCCACCACTACTATGTCCAGTTGGTTAGCTATCACCAGTTTGTCCGTCTGTATCTAGAAAACCCAGAGGGTCTTAGCTGGGTCATTTTCAACCATCCTTAGAGGCGCCTCCGATTTTGACCTCGGCCCTTCTTGGCCATACTCGGGACAGATGTTTCTGTATACTGTGCCGCCACTTGGTTATGGCGTTCCATGTATGCCTTGCCTGCTTGCATCTTGCATCCTGCTGTTATGTGCTGGATTGTCTCAGGGGCATCTTTACACAGCCTGCACCTGGGGTCTTGCCTGGTGTGGTAGGCTCCAGCCTCTATGGATCTTGTACTTAGGGCTTGTTCCTGTGCTGCCATGATTAGTGCCTCTGTGTTGTCTTTGAGTCCACCTTTTTCCAGCTACTGGTAGGATTTCTGGATGCCAGCAATTTTTTTTTTTTTTAGCTACCAGTGGTACATAGCGTGCAGGGGCCTGCACGGGGCCTCAACAGGAGCAGCAGCACAGTTCTGTCCATGACATCTGGGACATGTTTCGGCGCAGCTCTGATGACATCAACATGTTTACGGAAGCGGTTGTGGGATTTATCGGGAAACTAGCGGACGACACAGCAGAAAGAACTATCATCCGAACGTTTCCCAACCAGAAGACGTGGGTGGATAAAAACATCCGCGACGCTCTGAGATCACGCACCGCTGCCTACAATGAAGGGCTTGTCTCCGGTAATATGGACCTATACAAGGCTGTGCGACTCTAGGAGCCTGTGGAAAGGACTGCGGACTATAACGGACTATAAACGACCAGCTTCTTCAATGATGAATGCAGATGCTTCACTGGCTGATGAGCTGAACACGTTTTATGCTCGCTTCGACGCCGCAGCAATTAAAACAACAAACGGCTGCGCGCGCTCGGAGTGCACCAGTGAAGAAAATGCATTCGTCATCACAGAGCATGCCGTGAGGAACACCTTCAGGAGGGTGAACACCAGGAAGGCAGCAGGACCAGATGCAATCCCTGGCCGGGTCCTTAGAGCCTGCGCTGATCAACTAGCACCGGTGTTCACGGAGATCTTCAACCTCTCCCTGGCCCAAGCTGTGGTTCCCACGTGCTTCAAACAGTCCATTATTGTCCCTGTTCCAAAGAAACAACAGCCCGCTTGCCACAATGACTACCGTCCAGTAGCACTGACTTCAATTGTGATGAAGTGTTTTGAAAGACTGATGAGAGATCACATCACTTCTTCACTTCCTGCCACCATCGACTCACTTCAGTTTGCTTACCGGACTAATCGTTCCACAGACGATGCCATATCTCACCTGCTCCACACATCCCTGAGTCACCTGGACACTGGCAGAGGGAATTATGTTAGGATGCTGTTCGTGGACTACAGTTCAGCATTCAACACAATAATTCCCTCTAAGCTTTTCACCAAGTTGACGGATCTAGGACTCAGCTCATCACTGTGTCAGTGGATCCTCAACTTCCTCACAGACAGACCCCAATCAGTGAGGGTAGGAAAACAAGTCTCCCCCTCCATCTCACTCAGCACTGACTGGAGTGCCTCAGGGCTGTGTTTTAAGCCCCCTGCTGTACTCACTGTACACTTATGACTGTGTAGCCACATCAGACACCACCTCCATTGTCAAGTTTGCTGACGACACTGCTGTTGTGGGCCTGATCTCCGACAACATCGAGACGGCCTACCTGGAGGAGATTAGGAACCTGGAGACCTGGTGCCAGGAGAATAACCTCCTCCTAAACATCAGCAAGACTAAGGAGCTGATCGTGGACTTCACTACAAAGCAGGCGAGGAATTACAAACCCCTCATCATCAGTGGCACGCCAGTGGAGAGAGTGGACAGTTTCCGATACCTGGGTGTCCACATCACTCAGGACCTGTCATGGTCCTGCCACATCAACACCCTGGTTAAGAAAGCCCGTCAGCGTCTCTTCTTCCTCAGAAGACTTAGAGACTTCCATCTGCCACTGAAGGTGCTCAAGAACTTCTACTCCTTCACCATCGAGAGCGTCCTGACGGCAAACATCTGCACCTGGTTTGGGAACAGCACCAAGCAGGACAGACGAGATCTGCAAAGGGTGGTGCGCTCGGCAGAACGCATCATTCAATCAGAGCTCCCTGACCTGCTGTCCATCTACACCAAGCGGTGCAAGTCCAAAGCTAGGAAGATTATGATGGACCTCTCCCATCCCAACAACGGACTCTTCTCACTGTTGAGGTCTGGGAAGCGCTTCCGCTCCCTTAAGGCCAAAACAGAGAGAATGAGGAGGAGCTTCTTCCCCCAGGCTATTCGGGGCCTGAACCAGGTGTAGGACTGGACTCTCCCAAACACGTCACTATAAGACTGGACTCTCACACACGTCACCACACGCACCACCACACATTTCCTATAATCCTATAATTCCTATAATTTATAATCCTTATCTTTATAATCTCTTCTGCTATTTGCATATTCTTTACTGTAAATTCCTAAGTTAATTTGTAAATTTTGTAGTAAACTGTAAATTGTAAATATTGTAAAACTTTTCTTCTGTCATTTAATGGTCGGGCATTGTACAGCTACAAGCATTTCACCCCCATGTCATACTGTGTATGGTTGTGTGTGTGTGTGACAAATAAAATTTGAATTTGATAAACTGAGGAGTGTGATACAGCTGTGAAACTCTTGAATATTTGTATTCTCCCTGCTAGCTATAATTTCAATGTGGACAGGGAGGAGGAAGTTGAGAGGCAGCATCAAAATGAAATAATAACACTGTAGTTAAACATTATACAGACCTCAAGTGCCTCCACTGCTTTGCTTTTAAAACTACGCAGAACTGTACAGGATTTACTGACCCAGCTGAGCACTTACACGATGACAGCTTTTTTAAAGTTTAATGCTTCATTGCTTTCTATTACCGTTAAAGATGATGCACAAAGATGACAATTTCTACTTCAGTCAGCTTTATTTTGCAGCACAGAATACACAAAGTGAACTGTTATGAAATCAACAGCACTTGGAGAAAGCTTATTATTTCAATGAAGAACATGAGTAAGACCATAAAACCTTTCTGCAAGTTTGAATGCTTCATGCTTTCCTTCAGTCAGGTGTGATAAGTGCAAATGTATACTGGGGATTATTGATTCTTTTAATGCAGATACATATCAGTGAAGAATATAGGGATTTCTTACATCATGCAAAGCATCACTGGTTATTGCCTTCATAATAGTACATGGAAACAACGAAAAACATTTCTTGTAACGAAGGAAGATGTAGTCGGTAAAGGTCTCAGTTTTCAGCTCTCCGGTGGGTCATCTGGTTTTCTTCTGATCACTGAGACACACACAGAAAAAAACGTATTTAACATTTGACTGGTTGTAATAGATCAGTTACTATAGCAGTTTTCCTGAGTGCATAGATGAGTTCTTCTTTGCTCACTTTTTTTTGTTTTGTGTATCGAAAAAAACATTTCAGGTTTTCTTCAGAACGGCCCGGGGAGGCATTGATGTTGTTTTACCATTCTGTAAAACCAGAGAGAGAAACAGAGTGTGATTACAACACAGCCTGCTTCCACAGGCTGCACGTGTTAGACATGAAAGCAGCGCTGCCTGAGTGAGATGTTCTTTTGGCAACATCTAAACTTCTAAATCAGTTTTTTTTTTTTTTAATCTGTAGCATGCACACAAATATACAATGCACAGTGCCTCCCATTAGACACCTCATTTCACTTGTTTATGCTACTTGCAGACATCTGTGGTAAGTTTACCTTATTACCAGGAATATTAGGGTTGGCCTGTGGCAAAACAACAACAAATAATTAATTTGTGTCATTTATATGCAAGACAATCTCTTTAATGGTGAGTTTATTATTAGATCCATTAATTTTACTGTGAATGAAAAAATAAAGAAATCTGGTCTTACTTGGCCAAGGAGGGAACATCCACCAGGCCTCGAGGAACAGGACTGTCGTTTGACTCTTTCTCTTCCCTTTCGTCTGTCATCCCTGGTTATTCCCTTCACCAACAAGAGAATGCTTTATTCACTATTGGTCTTAGAAAATTTAGGAAAAAATAATAAATAAATAAAGCATCTAATGCAACAACATGAAACATGCATTAATATGTATCCAGCAGTTCCCAAAGTTTATGACTTCTTACCACATCCAGAGATTGTTTCTGATCGTCTGGCAGTGTGGCTGCATCTGTGGAAGTGAAGGCTGTGATGAGCAGGAAAACCTGCAGACTCAAGAGGAGCAGCAGCACTTTTCTGTCCATGGTGAACTGAGGAGTGTAATGCAGTTGTGAAACACTCCAGTATTTATATAATCCCTGCTAAATAATCATTTCTACGTGGACAGAGAGGAGGGAGTTTACAATAAAGATTCTGAAATCCGATATCTGATAGAGGCAGAATCGAGGCATTTAATTTGTCCATGCACATGCACATATTTTCATAACGCTGACTCTCTTCTGACTTTTCAGCACATGCAGTTATCCACAGAAGAATGTTTTCCTAGAACTCAACTGACTAACTTGTAGAATCCCCTTTAGAAACAATAATTTGAAGTAGATGTTTGTGGGAGAATTCGCCCCACTTATCTGCGTCACAAAGTACCTCTGGACACGATACTGAACCCTGAGTTGTTCACAATGCATCCATCTGATGCATTAGGTGAGTGTCTGTGGTGCAAACACTAGTCTACTATTACTTAGAAGTTAGAGTTAAAAAGTGCGTAGGCATAGAAATGCAAGTGTCAGTGCTTGGATGAGGCTTCCAGTAGAAAGCTGGTTGAGGGCTTAACTGAGCAGAACAGTGCTATTTGTGAACATTTGCTTTTGCACAGCTCTCTAAAGTCCTGACAAATTATTTCAATTCGGTTGAGGTCTGGACTTTGTCTGGGCCTTTTGCAATTTTGGCCAACTTTAGCTGTCCCGCAGTTAGTCTCACATTTGACTCTACACTTTCTCATATATTTGAGTTCTAATCAACTCAGTAACTGATAGGTGCCCAGCTCCTGCGGCTACAAAACAAGCCCAAACCATCACCCCACCATCAACATGCTTAAACGTTGGTATGAGATCCTTGTGTTGATATTCTGTGTGTGATTTTGCCAAACACAGGGCTGTGCATGATGTCCAAATGTCTCCACTTTGGTCTTGTCTCACTAGAGGACATCGTCCCTGTGCTGCCATGTTCCTTTTAGAAAGACGCGGCTCTCTCCTGGCAGCTGTCACGATCCTGTGTTTTGCATTTAGTCTTACTCCCCTTTGTTGTTCTCTAGATCCTGTTCGCCTGTGCCCTGTTTCCCCCAGTTGTGTTTACTTCCTCTGATTACCTTGTGTGTATGTATAGTGGCGTCATTCATTATATCTTCGTCAGATAAGCTGGGTTTGTTCCTCTGTGGGTCTCATGAGGATGTTCACAGTCCCTTTTTCACTCTGGATTTTGTTTTATTTTGTTTCTATACCTGACCTAATTAAAGCTTAGTTTTGTTTCCTTGTTGTCCGTGGCTTCTGCATCTGGGCCCTTTTTGACGTAACTGTGACAGAAACCACTCCAAACAAACCAAACTGTACTTATTAGCATACATTTAAAATGTTAACTAATGTCTCTAGAGTCTGAGGCTCTTTTTTCTTTATCTGAAGTTTGTCTGCATGATTGGCCTTGCAGTGAACTTATTCAGACAGCCACGTCTGGAAAAATGATGGACTTATTATTTAGAAATGGTGTTTAATCCTTCCCAGATTGATAGGAAGCAACCGCAGCGTCTCTAGGATTATTGCTGATGTTTTTCCTCCTTGGCATTGTGTAAGACACACCTGGAAGCAGTAAGAGTGTATTTAGGTTTTTACAAGAAATATTGTAAATGGTAAACATGTAATTTTCCAGTAGCTTTTGCATAAGAAATATTGGATAATATGTTTTATATCACATCCTGGATATGACTATAAACAAGATGGAAAGTTACAGTAAGTTTAGTGAGACTAAAGTTAGAGTATTTACCACATTTTTCCTTTCCATTTTTCATTAGCTGATAATAAATAAATTAATAAACAAGGCTTCTTCTTTGTTTTGATGTTTATTAAAGACAGTTTTTAGGTAAATTGTTATCTGTGTCAATGTCTCCAAATAAATACTTAATTTTGCATGTAACAAACTATACTGAATGAAAATAAAGGTGGACTGACTCCATCTTTTGGTCATAGTACATAGATACACTAAGACAGACCACTACAGCATCTACTTAGGCCAGGGGTAGGCAACTCCAGGCCTTGAATGCCGCTGTCCTGCAGGTTTTATATGTCCTTGATCCAGCACTGCTCATTCAAATTTCTAAATGACCTCCTCAACATGTCATGAAGTTCACCAGAGGCCTGGTAATGAACTAAGCATTTGATTCAGGTGTGTTGACCCAGGGTGAGATTTAAAACCTGAATGGCACCAGCACTAGAGGCCTGGAGTTGCCTACCCCTGACTTAGGCTAATGCAAGACAAGTAAATATCAACAAATTTAACAACTCAGAGGAATGTATATGTGTATATGTGAAAGGATGTTACCTCAAAATGCTTCACTTTGTATACAATAGTTAAAAATAAAGACAGACCAACTAAAAATAAGTCAGACTGACTCTGCTTTTGTGCTCACTTGCAGACTGTTTTCTGAATCTTGATGAAAATTACACGACGCCCATGTCACGATGTCCATTTTTTAAAAATCATGTTAATCGAAAAATGTTTGTTTTCCAATTCTTCTGCCATATTTTCTTCCTTAATTTTGAAATCAAAAGTGCAGTTTTGGAGCTGGTTGTCTATTAATTTATGCATTATTACAGTATGAAACTCAAATTTTATGTACATTGCATTACATTTTGAGTGCAGTTTTTAATCTTTACATATGACATGTAGGGGTGGCACATATGACATGAGCACAGCCTCATCAATTATGTAAGCCAGTTTGGTCTGTGCTGAATATTTCTGTCATACCCTTGGTGGTCATTTATGACTGTTTCCTTGCAACACCGATTTCACCCACCAGAGGTCCTCAGTTGTTCACTCCACACTCCACCATCATTCACATGCTGATTAGTTCCCCTCACTTTATCAGTCTTGTAGTGTACATGTACCAGTTTTGTCCATCCTGTTCTTATTGATGACTTTGATCTTTGCTTGACAAAGACCCCCCCAGTCTTACTGAACACTAGTAACATATTGTGGATATGCTCTGACTGTTGGTGTTACAAAGCAAACAGATTTTCTTGTAGATAGGTTTAACATGTTACATATCAACGCTTGCAAGAATAGATTCAGGTCTTTACTGAAATATGATAAAACTGTCAAAACCAAACATGTTTACCAGCCACATGCTCTCAATCTAGACTATAGAACTGTCTCTTCTTTTCTAATCAGTCTTACACTAGCTTTTCTAAACTTCCCTCTTCATCACAAATATATAATTGCACATAGCAGATATAATTTTTTTAATATTATTAGCGCATTATCAGCTATATATTTTAAATACGACTGACTGTCATTTCATGTTTGAATGCTGTTGTGAAACTACCCACTGTGACCAGAGCAGCTGCAGAAGCAGAAGTAGTAAAGGCAATGATGAGCAGGAAAGCCTGCAGGCCTGACAGGATCAGCATCAAAGTTCTGTCCATGACCGACCCACTAAAAATAACACAAAGCCAACCTTTATGTGCTCCTAGAGCTAGTATGGAACACATTGAATGATAACAAAAATGAGGATGAGAGATAATTCACTTTAGTACTAGCAAATTAAATTTTGCCTGTGCGAGAGTTAATTTGCATGTGTGAAGATTACTACCTGTAATATAAAAACACTTTTTTATGTTGTAGCCTGTGCAGCAGTCTGCTGATCAGTGACAGGTAAGTCCTGTCCTGTCCAGGCAGCTGAGACAGAGAGGTAAGATGCTGTGCCATCATCGCACAGGTCTCATCATTTCCCCACGGCTGTCCTTCAATCACTTAACAGTCCTTCAGTGCTGTTACAACAAGGTAGCCAGTGTTAGCATTGGCTAAGGCAACTGACACTGCTTAACTTAAAAAACCCCCAAAAAACAAACAAAACAAAGCAGGAATGCAATGGGAAAAATACATTTTGGACTATTTTTTGGTTACTATATACTTACTATTAAGATTGTAGTTTATTATGTATACGTGTGTATGGATCCTATCTCCCCCTTAACCAGTGAGCCAGTCTCAATGAAATGCAACACATAAGGTGACTAATGACGTCTGTACGTTTAAAAAAAAATTTTTTTTATTAATCCCAACTGTTTTGATTTTCATATTTATCAACCACTGGTGATCTTATGCTCTGCTTTTGCATTTGTTTCACGTTGGACATTCATCGTGACATAGTATGCATGTCATGAGATACATCACACATGAACTCCCCCGTCAAATTTGGCTGGACTTCCCCCAATTTATACTTTATACTTGGCTAATAACAGCTCAGGATAAAGAAATCGTTAAAAAACATTTTCAAGAATGTTAAAAATTTTATTAAAATGAAATTAATAGCACTGTTAAGGCATTTCAATTGAATTTAAATAATGGAAGTTTAATTATATCTTCATCTCTTTCATGTTTAAAAAATAGTGCAACTTACTTTATCTCAATGGACCAGCCATTACTACAGCACAGCTAGCCTTGACTAGAAATATAACCCATCCACCAGAACCATTAAGAGTTTCTAATTACGCCAATGTGTGTGTGACTTTACCAACAATTTCATTATATAACCTTTCGCATTTAAGCTTGAGATTTCGTCCTGTTTCCAGTCATAATTCTATGTTATGGTAAGTGCTGGTACTGATGTTTGTTAATGACTTATATCAGACAGAATCTAATTATAATTTTAAAAAAGTTAACATATTTATTTTGTATGTAACATTTCCTTCCTTCTTAATCGCTTAATTCTTGGAAAGTGTCAGTTGTTTTAACAGGAAACATGTTGTGGATAAATGAAAGTTTATGCACAATTGGCCACTTCTATAAAACAATAATGAGAAAGTCATCATTACAATACTAGTGGTAACTAAGTACAAACTACAGTTGAGTTCATAAGCTTACAAACATTCATCATTTTTTAAGGATTTTTTGAACAGTTCTTTTTCAGGGTGAATGATTCGACATTTAATGTCTTTAAAAAATATTAAGTTATTTTGGGTTTTGATCCACACAGGGTCAACAGTACAAGCTCAAACATTTACATGCTCTCACTCAAATCTCCTAATAAGTGGTGCTGAAGGACGTACAAAGTCTTTTAGCTTGATAAGACACAAAGCATTTATTTGATTGCACAGAAGTTTTTTTTTTAACTATTAGACATGACCACAACATGCAAGCTGTTATCAGCATGCAAGTGATAATAATAGTTATTTGGGCAACTGAGGTGACAGCATCTTCCACATACTTTCAGGTATAGACATTATTCAAACTTACCTACAAAGTCATTGAACTATTAAACTTGTTTTGATTTTTTGATGTCATTTACAATTTTTGTTCAGTTACAGTTTAAGTTTTGTTCATGTTTGAATCTTTGGAGGCAAAGTGGAGGCATCAGGTGATCCCTTTAAAATGCTGCTGAGCTGTAAATTTTCCCTCTGCACAGGCTAATTTTATAGTAGGATAAAGTTGTACTTAAATTTGTCTTATTTCAAACAATGTGCACCTCAAACAGGCTTACACTCTTTGAGCTGGAGCCAACCTACTAATAAGTCAGAACGCTTAGTGCCTCTGATCACTCCTCACTCCTCATGCATTGGTCTCCTGAATACATTAGTGCTGGCAGTTCTAATATTTTTGTGTTACTGATGGTATTAAAGTGTAGAGGTTTAAGTTTTTTGTATAAAGGATGATTTAAACAAAGGAATTTCACATTCAGTGGTTTTTACCTCCAGTAAATGAACTACATTGAAGTACACTGGCAGTGTGACAATTGCTGTTTTTGATACTGAAACTACTAAACTAAGACTCAAGTGCTTTTAAGTGTTCCTGTTCTGGGCAACAGAAGTCTTATTTTGTAGTGTTTGCTTGTGGCCACCAGTTACTGTGTAATGTGACTGTGACTCTGCTCAAAAAAGTTTGACAGTTTCAGTGAGTGTTACAAAGAAAATAAGGTTTTTTTTTTTTGCATATAGAAAAGCTTCTTCTGTGTTTTGATGTTGCATCCTCAGTGCAAGAACAGATTGTCTGATCAAACTATTTTTTTTTAGTAAAATTTGAAAACTCTTCTTTCACTGTCTTAAAACCAAACACAGGTAAGTCAGTAAGTTACTGAATAAAATGTGCAGAAAACATGTGCAAGTTTTACAGTTGTTCAAAGTCAGTGAGTCAGGGGCTTGAAGGAGAAGCAAATATACATCTGATACATCTGATTTTCTGGCGCTGTGTTTAACACCATGTTATCATGTCTTTATTTGTCATCATTGGATAATCTTACAATTAACTACACAACTTCTTTTCAGAATATCAGTCTAATTCACGCAAATGTGCAGTGCTTTAAATATTTTATTAGTCCAGTTTATATTCAGCACATGCAGTACTTAACAAAATTATTATTACTATCCAGTGCAAGGTTCCACACAAGGTACTCACAGCTGCCCTAAATACACAATACTGGTAATTACCAAAAACACTTTTTATGTTCCTGTGGTTAATCCTCACAACATGCAATGTTTATATGTTTATGTAATATCAAAACAATTATTGTTGTTATCCACGATTCTTCAAATTCATAGTTTTACAAAAAAAATCTTAAAACAGTTAAGTGCTTTAGGATTTTTTTTTTTTAAATTAAGATGCCGAGGTTATTTATACGACGTAGTATTAGGGCCGCATTAAGAAAAACAATACTATTCATCATTTTGAGAATAATATTATAATTCTGTTTTGTTTCAAGACAATCAGCCATGGTTGCTGTACCCTCTGAGTGAAATCGTACTTCAGAATCGACTTAAGTAACAAAGAAGGAAATTATTTCTTTTTTAGCACACAAACATATTATGGTAAATGTAAAAGGATGTTGAAAAGATGGTGCAGAAAGCTGCATTCACGTAATGTGAAATGGCTAACTCATCTACACAAAGGTATAAGAAACGTGGCAGTGTGTCTTGAAACAACAAAAGTAATCTCCACATTTCGATGCTTTTCTCAAAATAGATTTTTGATTTTAATCTTGAAATTTTGACTTCATTCTCAAATTAATCAAAATATTTTATTTTCTTAATGTGGCCCTAATACTCCGCCTTATATTTACTTCCAAAATTAGTTTTAGTGGTTGAATGTTATTTGTGTTTTATTTCTGACTTCTCAGAGGAGTCCAGTGAGCTGGTTCAAATTTAGCATCTGTCTGTTTCGGTGATGTATGCGAGGTGACTGCTGCACCAACTGCAATGTTGCAACATGTTTGCAGAGAATCTGTTGTTGTGATAGTTTATATGCGTAGATTATTGAAGCACCCAGGTCAATGGAAAAATGCAGGAAGGAGTTTCTGGCCGCAGCAATCTGTGATGGGTAAATTACTGGCCCTGCAGAGAGAGAAATGAATAAATAACTGATAAAACAGTCTTTGCTCTGCTTTAGCTTTAAATATCTATGTGCTTGAAATTTAAAAAAAAAAAAATTCAATAGTGATCATAGTAACAGGACCAGCTTTTTCTTGCATGGGCTTTGCAATCCATTATTGTTTTCTGTAATAAGAAAGCTTTGGAAACAGAAGGATAATTCACAAGATGATTCAGTGTTTATCAAGTTGCTGTTCTGCAACAGCAGGAAATAAAGAAAATGTGAATAACAAAACAATTTACCAATGGTCTGCATGCTCCAGGTCTATGGGAACACCTTCTCTTCTGTGGTCTTTGCTTTGGTGGGTTGACCGTCCTTTTTGCCACCTATAATGAAATGACATGAACATTGCGTTTTTATGTAATGATGATAAATTAAAATCAACATAAAATATAGACACGTTGTTACTGTATAAAGAAATCATGGTCATGACATTTATAGATTAATATACAAAGTCCACAATGACTTTGAAAAATTGTGATCCTGTGTAAACAGTAAATAAATACAGAAGGCAATAAATTGCAAATCTCACAATCCCACATTTGATCTAATAAAACAACAGATCAAATGTTTAAACTGAGAAAATGTACTGTTTTGGTACAAGTAACGAGTTCTTAGTTACTTGTTCATTTAGTCTGTTTCCTTTTGTGTCCTGGTCTCATCTGTGTTCTTCCCACCCCATCATGTCTCCATCGCTGTCTCACTGTCTGGCTCTGTGTTGTGTTTCCTGTTTTATTTTGGTAGTCCTGGTCTCTTGTGCACTTTGCTCAGTTTTTCTTCCCCCGTCTTTTTGTCTCTGATTTGTTCCTCCTGTGTTCCCACCTGTTGCCCATCCCCTTGTTATCCTGTGTGTATTTAAATCTTCAGTCGCTCTCTGCTCATTGTCACATTGTCTCTGCTAGCTGTGTAGTCTCTCGTGTGTTCCTAGTTTGATCAGTTAGTTTCTATTGGTATTCCCTAATTGTTTATTTCTTGTTTTGTTACTAGTTTCAGAGTTTTCAGTTGTTAGTTCTTTTATTTTTGAATATTTTTACGCAGCAATAAACCTTTCTCTTTTAGCTTACAACTCTGTTTTTGAGTCCTGCTTTTGGGTCCCACCACTGCCTGCCACACAGTACGTGACAGTTGTATTTCTTGTTTCACAGTGCACTTAGTTTTCAGTTGGTGAAAGGTCTGGACTGCTGACAGGCCAGTTAGGTACCCGGACTTTGCTTTTACGTAACCGTGCTATTGCAAAGATGCAGTATGTGGCTTAGCAATGTCTTGCTGAAATATCCAAAGGACCCCCTGACAAAATATGTCATATGACTGGGAGCATCTGTTGCTCTTATGCATGTATTTATGTATATAAATTCATGCAGTAATGGCAGCTTTAGACATGTGCATGTGTTGACATGTGTCAATTCCATTGGTGCTGAGCACTGATAACAAGCCCGATGGTCCCTCCTCTTTTGTTTGGAGGATACGCCATGCATGTTTTCCAAAAAATTTCAAGTTTTGATGAATCTTTCCAAACACAAGGAATGAACTTAAGGGAGTATAAAACTGCACAAACACCTATTATGATGCTACGTTCCAATTTTGTAATGGAAAAGTAGAAATACACTCAAAATCAAACACATTTGCCAGCCACGTGATCCAGGTCTGTTGATACAAGCTAAAACAGCGAGCTTTCTCTTCTTGCATTAAGTTCCTCTCTCTACAAAATATAATATGGAATTTGTAGTAATTTCAGACAGATAATTAAAGGTATGTATCCCTACCTTTTTGATTGCTGTTGCGGATCTTTTTAACTGATCTGGACCTTTCACTACGACTTGACCAGCTGCGTCCGAAGGAAAGGCAGTGATGAGCAGAACAACCTGCAGGCACAACAGCAGCACAGTTTTGTCCATGGCTGACAAACGAAATGAACAGAAAGCTGATGCTCACTAGAACTGCTGTGGACAAAGATGTGGCAATAACAGACTGCCAGGAAACTGCAAGTCATGTCCACAACATGCAAGTCATTATCAACACGAAACTTACTTACATTAATAAGAGTGCATAAGAGGTGTGACCCAAATACATTGACAGCTGTGGTTTTACTACAGTGAAAACCACTTCTTTAATCTTGGTTTAGAAAAAAATTGAGTTGAGTTTAATTTCATTATGCTTCTTTATATTCTTCCTAGATGATAGATGGAAGACTATATTTAAAAAAAAAAAAACAACTTACAAACTTAATTATGTAGCATAAAGACTGAAGACAGGATGTAACAGCTATCCATGCTATCTCAACAATCACAAGATCTGTTTACAAGCCTTTAAATTAGTATCATAACATGTAAAAAGCCTATGAATATGCAGCCACAATCCTTTCACATCTACTTTCACAAACTTACAAGTAAACAAACTGAAGAGATCAAAGTATGCAACTGTTTCTGTACTATGAAAATGAAGGTATTGCCGCCTACTAACCAATCAGTAATCTTAAAAGCAACATCACTATTCCTGGAAGATCCATCAGACCTTTCCTTGATGACTTGCAGTAATAAATGTATATTTGCAGAGCTTTGATCTGATCTGACTGATGCTGGTGATTTGCCTGCAGTAATGACTTTCAGTACTTACTGACTGTTTAACCTGTTCATGTATTTGCCAAAGTACAGTTTGCTGTTACAACATCAACAGTTCTCTGTGGCAGTGCACAGAATTAAAGATGTACTCTGTGCAATCATTCTAACCGGGAGAAAGAACACTTCAAACAAATCATTAAAATCCCTGAAATTATTCCTGTGATGTGAATGTAAGCTTTCAACCATAGTTGATGAATAAAACTGGTGTCACAATAAGCCACATCTACAAAACAATAATGAGGAAATAGCAGTTCACGCAACAGCAATAGACAAAGCAAACAGCCATCTCTTGGCTCATATATGCTCACACAAACCCACAGTCAAAGCCACAGTTTCCATCACTTGTCACGTACTAACTATTGTAAACCTTTGGCTCAATTCTCTCCATCTCTGTGAAAAATATGATTGATGACTAATTCAGTGTTAGCTTAGTTTGTCAGAAAGTCTGGAAAACAGAAGGAAGTAGGTATTCTCTTTACCAAGGTATGAACAAAGACTGCATGCTACTAAAAACACGCGAAGAAATAACCCCAACAAATTTTTAGGTATTCAGAGAGAAATTTTCTTAGTTCATGGCTTTAAGCTAGTTTTTAGGTTGCAAGATTAAAGGTTATCTGTGTGAGAGAAATCACATCACGAGGTTTTTTTTAGTTTTTTTTGTTTAGTTTTTGAGACTTCTACATCATCAGTGTGCCAGATGTAGCAAATGTTATACAAGATAAATCTCATATATGCAATTGCATTTTGAAAAACTTTTGTTTTTCAATATTGTTCAATACCCACTCCAGGTTTTTTTTTTTAATTTGAATTTTCTGGAAAATGTTTCATGTTTTAGGCCTCAAAGTGTTAGATCAAGTCAAGCTGTGATATTAAAAAGTCTTTACTGCCGCTCTTTGGTAATATGCATGAATTTATGTAACTTGTGTATAATACTGCACAATCCACAGACTTTACGTTTCTTTCAGTTTAGAGGAGGAAATCTGATTATTTATCATCATTTTATCAGTGCCGCTTTTAAATTCTGACTTATTCTGTGCTTTACTTTTTAAAACTCGTTTGAAATTGTGTCAGATGTGTTGAGTGTTACATGACTTCTTCTGACAACCAAAACAGATTCAAGCCATTGTAATTCTGTTACTTGGTTCAGTAAGTACATCTACACAATCTTAGTGTCTAATGTCTGTGACAGTTCATTGACTGAGACAATGCAGAAGATAAATAGGCATGTAAAACTGGGTCTGATATACTTATTTCAGAATACTAGATTTGCTTTGCATTCAAAATAATTTTAAATAATATTTCTTTATTTATTAATAATGGATTGCATTTATATAGCGCTACGTATTTAAAATACAAAATATGACGTATTTATTATACAAAAATGCAAAAACTCAAGCAAAGGAAAAAAATAGAAACAAGGGAACTGCTAAACACAGAAGCGAGAACTCATGAGGAATACACAGCTTGAGTGGCAAGCACAACAGAGAACAGAGGGAGACACAGACACAGGAGGGGTTTTAGCGTAGAGTGGGCATACCTCCATAATCCTTCTGAACAGACAAGGAAGCAGGAAAATACAGGAGACTATCAAAATAAAACAGGAAGTAACGCGCACTTGCAAACACACTCAGACTAAGACGTGGGCTTGACACTGGGACTGGGGATAAACAGACATGGAGACATGACTGGATTAACAAAACAAAGAGCTGAGAATAGGACAGACATGAACAGACCCGAAATCAAGAAGTAGGAATACAAACTCGGGGGCACTGAAAAGTAACCTGCTCAGGAACTAGAACATAATTAACTGATGCAAAAAAGCGATCGAAGACCCATGACGATGATAATTATAATAGTATCCTCCAGTAATAGGGTTGAATTTTTCAAGCACTTTAGTTAGTTCAAATGTAATATGTGCAAAAAATACACAGATGGTTAAAGTTTACAGTCTCATGCTGGAAAGTCTCTTAAGTCTCAACCCTAAATAATGAAGGGCTTGAATTGCAGTAAATAACTGGACAAACTGGGGTGTTCTAAAACTTCTGACCAGTAGTGTATCCATTGATTAAAATAAGACACTGCTGATTTAAGCTCATTTTATTTATGATAGATCTAAGGTTACATACATTCCAGAACATCATCAAAATAACAGTGTATAGTTTGCTAATATTTAATCAGTAGTTTTTAACATCCGTAGCTATAGCACTTTAAGTAATGCAATTAATTTAAATTCTTGTTTTTAACAAAATTTTAAACATTTTAAGGACTAATGCAGATGGAGAATATTACATAGTTTTCTGTTATTACTTGATTTTTCTACATCACATAATTTCCCTTTATTAGTTCACTTTATTTTGCGGCATTATTTTCTTCTGCAATGAGTTTAATTCTCTTGATTAATAAAATATATTTAAATTGAAAGCTGACAAATGTTAGCAGCTTGCACCATTTACTGATATATTTGTTTGATTATATTTTACAAGCAATCAAATTGATTAAGCAGACCTCCACACAAGATATCCATATAAAATAATGTTAAAATTAATAATAGAAGCACATGTAAACAGGCTAGGCTTCCATCCTTTGCCAGTTTGAGTAGCAATTTACCACTTGCTGTTTGAATTTTGCTTATTTTTAATTGTGTCAAAATTGGTATGAATTAAAACAAAACAAAACAAAACCCCCAAATCTAATGTGGTGCTTTATTATTATATTAAAGTTTTGAACACCACACATCATACTTATACTCTCTATCCCACAGTAAAAGTGCATATATTATTTGTAAAATCAAAAATAGCTAATGTGTAGAATTATAAGTAATCAATATATGGCAAACTGGCCCTAAATTTGAAATAGACACAAGTATTGAAGAACTTTGAAAAAAGAAAAGCATGGCGGTATAGATTTTTTTTTAAAAACATAAAAAGATTTGACTTTTCATTTAAAATTATCTTTGAATCCAAACCAAATACATTTAATAATATAAAATAATCTGTTTGCCAGTGGTTTGCCACTCCCATCAATAGAATCATGAGATTATTAGCAGAATTTAGAAAAGGAAAGTTAAGAGTTACACTTTTGGGGCAAACTCCCAGTGCCCAAAGTGGTGAGAAAACTACAGTAAACATTAAACTTAATTCAGTAATGCTGAGTATTGGCTTTTTCTTATCTTTCGCATTTAAGGGTGACAACAGACTGATTTTTTTTCTGAGTAACTAAAATAGGAAGGAACACAATCTTCAAAATACAGTGAGGTCTTTGATGGTGATCAGGCGGGGGAAAGATCCTTGTACTTGTTCACCAGTCACATTCCCAGTTGGCAAAGCACTGGAAGAAAAATCACTTTTGTCAGTTTCTCAACATTATGGAAAGTTTGGTGAGAAGCATTGATGTTCATTAGTCTGTTAAAAGGAGCATTACCTTTTCATTGTAGCCCTGTTTGTTGATCCAGTCAGTGATAGTAGTTAGATGGGCATTTGTCATAACACCCTTACTTTGAAGTAGAGGAAACCATGTCTCTACCATCTCTGTGCTGTGTTTCTGAAAACTGTTTTCAAAAGATTCAAGCCTGGTTTTACTTATTGGGGTGTTCTGAAAATTCTTGGTACTATCCAGACTGTATCGTGATATCCAGTCAAGGATCATCAGCTTAAAGGTACCCACAACATTGTCTTTACTTATTGCTGAAGCTAAGAGGTCTTTGAAGGGTGGCGCTTTCGTGATGCCAAATTCTTCATGTAATTCTTTAGGCACATAAGCAGTCAGGAGTTTATGGCCATGAGAACCTACCACTTTAGAAATTTGATTTGGATTTAGTGGAGATGAGTTTGTTGCCACGTCAAGCATGGCCTCTACTAATCTGCTCTTCTGGTTAAATTTTTTGGCCTTCAATATGCTACTGACTGGTGGCTGGTGAGCTGCGTTAATGAATTGCCCAATTCCTGGATTTTTAGTTGTATTTTTTCGCAACTCTTTATAGGAGCCTACCTTTCCAACTTCTCTTTGAAGTGCCTCTTTGCTTTCATTTATCATCTCTTTTAATGCTGCTCCTAACATGTACCAGTCCCCTCCCCTGATCGTTTTAGTTAATTCTTTCCGCTTGATGAAAGGCTCCCATTGGCCTGGGTGTCTGAGAAGAGCATCGGCCTCCACAGATCGAAGACGATTTGCTTCCAAAGTGATCTCTTCTTCACTGGCTTGTGGTTTCATTCCACGTGCCAAAGCATAAAACAGACAGCTCTTGCCTTTGTTGTCTATGCTCACTGTCTGGTTGTTGATATGCACATCATAATGGCCATCGGGGTATTGGTCACTCTTTGGTCTGTAGATCAGGGTCACAGTTTGATTGGCAGGTCTAGTGTCTGGGCTCAGCTCTTGCATTTTGGTAAGTCTTCCATTGCTGTCCTCTGTTAGGATGACAACTTTAGTGCCAGCGGCTTCTGACAGGACTCTGATATCAAGGATGGTGCCTGCAGTCGTGGAGTTCTTGATCTTTTTAGCATGTGATTGTGAGTGTTGACCTGCCTCGCCTTCAACTTTTAGGTTAGAATTTGGTTTTTTTGGCATGTATGCAATGCATCTGTTGTCCTGTCCAGCTCTGAGCTTTTCCTCTGTTCTGTCAGTCTTTAAGCCCTTTCTCACATATTTACCAATAAAACCATTTGCTTGGTCTTTAACAATAGAAACAATGTGACTGGAGACCTTCTGGTGGAAAACTTCTACCAAAGCATCAGCCAATAAAGTACTGATGGTGCTGGCTAAATCCTGCTTGAAATCCTTCAGCAGTTTAATGTCTTCTGCAGACAGATCACTTACTTTTATATTCTCTGAATAATTTTGGGTTTCTTTGAATATTTTCAGCTGTTTATGAAAGTTTGAAAAGAACTTGTCTGACAGGGTGGCTACTTCACTGATGGCTTCTGTTGTCAGTGTGCCAATGTGGACACCTTGTATAACTGTCAGAATTGCTTTTATTTTTCCTTTGCTATCTGATTTAGCTTTTTCAATCACTTTGGAGAGGGATAAATTCAGTTTGTTTTGCCAGCTGAGGTCTGCATAGAATGGCTCTATTGCAATTCTGCTTAACTCTCTGAAAACGGCCAGCAGCTCTTCCTTTCTTCTCTCGTCATTCAGAAGGTCGTGAAGTTGCTTTTTGTCCTCAAGGTGTGAAAGAATAATCAGGTCTACTAATGAAGATGGAGGCTCTTTTTCCATTTTTAATTTCACTTCGTGATCAGTTCTGTCTTTCACCTTGCTTTTGATTTCTTCTAACATTGTTTTAATGATTTCCTCTTCTGCCTTTCCCAGTCCATAGGCGATTAGTTCTTCTGCAAATTTTTTAGCTGTGTATTTTACTGCATTATTCATATTTGCCTTCAAAGCAACACTGAGGCCATCTTTAGCTTGTATAGAGAGAAATTTTGGCATTGACTTAAGCTGTTTGCCAAATTTAAGTAAGGATTTACAGCATTTGAAGGCCTTTGAAATCAGCTTTCCAACTCCAAACCCAATGAGAGAGACTCCAATAGAAATGGCTTTTTCTATAGCCCATGACTTCCAGCTGAATTCTCCTGTCACCATGGCGTCAATGCCAGTGATGCAGTCTGATATTCCCTCAGTAATGAGTCCCATTCCAACTTGAGCAAATGTACCAACTGTAAATACAGTGAGCAGTGCTCCTCCAACAATCTGTAAAACTCCAAGAAAGAACACCAGCAGACCTTCCCATGAGAAACGAGGCTTTTCTTTCACAGAAAATACAAAGTTCAGACCTCGACTGCAGAGATTGTGAGCTTCTATCTGGAGATCTTCATCAGCATCTGACACCAGTTCACGAATCGTTGTTTCTTCGGCTGCTGCATTGCTTTCTTTCTTTTTTATTTCATCCAACTTTTGGATGGCCTCAGTAATGTTGTTGTCAAAGTAACTATACATTGTGGACCTGGTTGATAACTGTTTTTCCAGGCTGGTTGCATTACTGTCGGTTGAGTCTGCAGAGGACATTTTTGCAAACTGAAGGCAAACTATTTGTTCTTCAATGAGATACTTCACAGACTTCTGTGCTTCCTTTAGCTCATCTATGGCCTTAGTGAGGTAATCTGCTTTCTTTTGTTGTATAGTGCAGTATGCATGATTGTAAAATGCTACAGCTGCCCAGCTTTTATCCTCTGTCATGGCTTTTTCAAACAGTCTGGCTGCGGTATCCCACTTTCCATCACCCAGTGCAACATTTCCAAACTTGATGTAGTGATAAATGCTGGAACTTGGTGAAGTCTGACTTTCAGACTGACTTTTTGCCTTTGACAAATCAGCTTTCAGACTCTCTTGCAGTTCATTTCTTTTCAACTGATCAATTTCTTCTGATTTAGTTTGCAGCCAAATCCCCCAGAACTCATTCATGATGGCAACAACAGCTTTTTCCTCGTCTCCATCAGTGGTGTTATAAATATCTTGAAGTGTTTCACAGTATTCTGAAAAAAGGTCCTCCCGCAGTTTCATCTCAGCAACATCGTTCATTATATGATTTATCTTTTCTGCTGCAAGTCGGTCTCTTGTGCTCTTGGCTTCCTCCAGAGAGGACACTGTGCTGAAAGATGGCTGCAGGTGTTCAGTGGAAATGATTATCTGAGCAGATCCAGGTTTACCTTTGCGTGCAGTTCGTCCAAAAGCCTGGAGTTCCACTCTTGTGTTCTCAGAGAGGAAAGAGAGGATCACAAATAACCCTCCATTATTGTTCACCTCTGGGGACACTTTAATGTCTGTGCCACGGCCGGCAAGGTTTGTGGCAACAATGACATCACCAGGAAGCAGCTCCTTGTCTATTTTACTCAAACTGTCTCTGTCACTGCGGCAGTAGAGAATGATTTCACCTGGGATGCTGCTCTTCAACTCTTCGTAGATCTCGTTGGCTTTGTTGATAGTTTCACAGATCACCAACGCTGCTCTTCCATCTCTGTATGAATTTGGGGAAATCTGAGCTGTGACCACATGTTTTATTTCAGATTTCCATTCTTCAGCTGTTTTTTTCAGAGTACCTTTGACCTCAAATAACTTTTTCCTGTTGAATGTTGGTATTTTGCACACAGAGAGCTTTGGATACAGGTCCTGCAAAAACTGAATGTCTGCTTTGCTCCCCAGTGTTCCTGTTGTTCCGTATATTTTCCCCTGGTATTTCTCAAAAAAAGAAACGTTGGAAATGTAGTTTGTCACTGTTGAAATTGTGCTCAGTTTGACTTGGTGTTTAATCTCCACAAACTGCTGCAGACCATCACCCCATTTCTTATTCAGTTCAACAATACCAGTGGATCTGAAGTCCACTGGACAGACGTTGTCATTTTCTACGACATATTCACGTCCTTCTTTCAGTAACATTGCCAGAAAGGCATTCTGAACCCACACTGAGACTTTCTTCTCCACCAGATTCTTCAAGAAACCAGGAATGCTGATTTTTTCTGTATTGTTTTCACATGGGGTGTACTGAATCCTCTCAGAGATCAATTCTGCAATGGGCTTGATGAGAACTTCTTCTGACTCATAGAGAGGACAACACAATCCTTCCTCCAGCACAAGAAATGAAAGCTCTGGGATGTCCAGGTCATTATATGGACTGCACTTTCGAAGACAGAGCAGTCCTTTGTCATCTAGCGTGTAAACAGTAAAGCCGTAAGGGACATAGTCCTCAATTTCTTTGAAAAAGTCTACCATAGCATCCTGACTCACTGTTTTCAGTTTAATGAGAAGTTCATGGTTTTCACTCTTGTAGATATCGTCTGAAAATCCTTTTGGCACAATGTTAGATTCTTCAGCAATAGTTAAAATGTCCATTGGATCACTAATTTCACTGCCTTCTGTGTTCATTGAGTCATAGATGGCCTTGAAGAATGAAGCAGGAGGACCTCGTACAAATGTCTGGTGTCCTGTAGATAGGAAGCCATACTGACTGACGTGGCTCCAGATCATGGTGAGAATAATGTTCAGGTGCTGCATGGACACCATGGGGCTGGACAGGTATGTCAGCTGCACTCCCTGATCCAGCAGCAGTGAGTCCACTTCATCGATAATGATGCACTGAAAGTTACGATCAGGCCTCACATCCTTCATCTCAAATATTTGGCGAAGGTGATCAGCAGCAAAGGCTTCAATGGTTCCATAGACCACGTCCTTCTGATAGCATTCTTTCCGATCTTTATCCTCATTTTTATTTGTGTTTATGTCGACTGTAATGCCAAAGTATTTGTAAAATTCTGCCCATTCTTCAGCATCTCTTTGGCATAACACAGAGGAGCTGGACACCACATCCACCTTTTCACCTCTAAGCACACGCAGCACTGCAAGCATCGCTATGACACAAGACTTCCCTTCTCCAGTTCCCATCTCCAGGAGCTTCCCAGTGTCAGACAGGGCCAACAGGCACCAGCTTATCATCTGAGTGGTTCTGGGAAACCACTTCCTTTCTGCTTTGTGGAGGTGTACAGCATTGCATAAGATTGCAAGGATCTCCTGAAGGTCCTCTGTCTCCATGCTGTGACTCAGAGTCCTAGCGCGCTGAATATCTGCCAGTTTTTTAATTTCACCAGTTTTGATTAAGTTTGTTACATGAGTTACTATGTTGTATGATTTACTCAGTGTTTGTTTGTCAATTTCTTTCATCTGCTGTATTTCATCAAAAAGGTTGTCAGTGCTTTCAGTTTTCTCATCTTTAAGGCTCTTTTCTAGATGCTGGATCAGATTCTTAGTTGTGCATGACTCTATGAGCTCAAGGAGAGATTTATTGTTTTCATCTTTCCACTTGGAAGAAACCTGATATGTTTCCATCAAATGCAAAATCTTCATGATGGGAATACAGTCGTCGTCATTGTGGTTATCAGTTAATGCTTCAAGAAGGTTTAAGACCTCTACTGGTGACCAAAGTCTTTGTTCCCCAAGATTTGAAACCATCTTGAAGACTTCTTTGGTTTCTTTGTCTAAGTCTTGGAATTGTTCCACACAGGCAAATAAATTCTCAAAACACCATTTCCCTGCAGGATCTGTCATGTTTTTAACAGCTTCTGTTTGTTTTGTAAAACTTTTCAGGAGATTCTCAAGAAAGTTCAGAATGAAGACCTCATTAGAAAGAAATTCCTTTTTACTGATTTTCTTTGTGATTGTAATGATTTTACTGTCAGTGGTTGTATTTTTGTTTAGGGTACTGTGGAGGACCTGAAAAAGGATCTTGATAAACATATGTCTCAGTTCCACATCTTCACTGCAAATTTTAGTCATGAGGTTCTGCAAGACCTCTGCAGCAAACACCAAGGAGTCATCGTCTTTGAGTCTTGAAAGCTCCAGAGCATGCAGAGCACTGAGACTTTGTTTTTCAATAATGAATCCACGATTTAACTGTGGGTTTCCTGTTTCCATTGCCTCTATGCCACGTTGAACATAATCTGACACAAAATCATCCATTGTACCATAAACAATGTCTGCTTCATAGACATCCCGGAATGATGGGTCAGTCTTCTTCATGTTTGTGTTAAGTGAAATGTTAAGGTGCTTGTAGAAGTCAGACCACTCCTTTGTTTGCTCCTCTGAGTGAAGATCAGAGCTCAGCACAATGTCTAGTTTGTTTCCCATGCAGACTTGCATGGCTGCAAACATGGCTGTAACACATGGGTCTTCTTCCACACCAACCAGTTGTACCACTCCACTCTGCTGAGTCAGCACCAGTCCACACCACCGCACCACCTGCCTCACTGTGGGCCACCAGCCTTTTATGTTGAACACTGCTTTGCAGAGCTGACACAGACACTTCTGTATGTTGTCTGCATTCAAAGATTCACATTTAACTGAATCTTTTATAAAAGGTTCTTCCTTTGGTACATTTTCTGTATATTTCAGGACACCAGTGTTAATGTTTTTTATCATATCAATGACAGAGTCATCCAAATTGCACAACATCTTTACTTCTGCTAGAACTGCAGTTACACTGTTCTCATCGTTTCCTCTTAGAGTCTTTTGGAAATCCTGACAAAATCTCTCAGGAGCAGCAGATTCAAGGAGCTGGATTAGAGAGTGCCCACAGTCATCTATCCAGTCTGGTGGTATGTCATACACTTGTACCAAGGTAAGGATTTGAGTTATAGAATCATCATCTGCATATTTCTGTGATAGTGCTTTAAGCAGAGTGACTGCCTCCATTGTAGTCCATTGGTTCATTTGCACAAGTTTGAGGAGCATTTCAGTGGACTTTGAGTGGGCTTCTTTTCCATTTAGATCTGTGAGTGTGGATAAGAGAAGTTTTAAACACTGGATTTCCATCTTTAAAGTGAACACAGAGGCTCTTCCAACTGCACTCTGCAGTGATGATGTGAGGGTGCTCAGGAATTCAATTACAAAGAGGTTCTCAGTGGAAATCTCATATTTTGCCCATTGTTTGGCTACGAAGCCGGCATCACTATCAGATCTTCCGCTGTCATTGAAAAGGTGCATCAGGTTCAGATACAGGGCTTGAGTCAAGAGGAAAATCTCAAAAACACTGCATGCTGATTGGCTGATGGATTCCACTAGGGACTGCATATGATTGGAGACGGTGTGTAAGGAAACGTCTTCAGATATCTCCAGAGACAGAGCACAGAGCTCTGTGATGAACACCTGAGTGTGCTGCAGAGTGCTGATGGATGGAGGAGCACTGATCCACTCATCAAACAGAAGTTTGTCCAGGACTGAAAGGATCTCACTGAGCTGATCACCTGTGAGCTGAGTCAGACTGAGATTTGAAAGTGGAAGACTGCATTTCACTGAGAGGATTTCAAGAAACTCATCACTGTCACTGCCTGATTCATAGTTAGCTTCAAACTCATCCAGATGCCCTATTAGAACATCTCGCTTGGACTCAAATTCATCTGAGATCGGGCCACTCAGTTGTTTCTCAAGCTGCTCTGTAGCTCGCTGTTTAGATTCTTGTAGTCTTTGATTCAGTTTTTCTTTCTTCCTCTCCTCTTCTCTTCTCCTCTCCTCCTCTCTCCTTTGCCTCTCCTCTTCTCTTCTTCTCATTTCCTCTTGGTCTCTGATTGGCTTATTAAAGCAATAATCACACTCATATGCGTCATTGTAACCAACTGGTCTGTAGTATTGACCTCCATTAAACCTATGTACACATCGTCCATTAATGGTAGTAATTTGCTGTAAGTCAGCAAATGATTTGCATGGAGCCAGGACTGTACCACATTTGCAGCATCTAAGGCTGTTGCCCATGTTACTTTCCTTTGGTACTTCGTTCCCCATTCTTGATTATGTATTTAGCCGTGATGCTTGTTTCTGAAAAATGAAAAAGAAATTAGAATAATGTTTAACATAATAGCAGCTGTTTAAAGTTGTAACTGTTGTAAATGTAATGTGTCTAATACAACCATCAATCTGGACCACAAGTCATATATATATCCCTTGTCAAGGTTCATTTGTAGAATTTCTTGCCTTCTTAATTGGACTGGGTCCCGGTCCAATTAAGAAGGTTGTGGAGAAGTCCCATTTGACAACTATTACAATTCCTATTATGGCAAGAACCAATCATCTAAGTACAGAAAAACGACAGTCCATTATTACTTTAACCTCCTAGGACCCGAACTCTTCCACGGCATGCATTTTTAATTTCTCTTTGATATTTGGGCTGATTGGGACCCGATGAATGTACCTGATTTTTGTTTCAAAGAAAAAAAAGAGCCACATATGAGGATATTCGTTTAAAATTTTGATAGAACAGTAGCAGTATAATGTCCTCGTAAGTGGATATCAGGCCCTTGTAGAGCAAAATTTAGTATTTTGGTCTAAATAACCCAAAATGTGATGTCCACTTATGTGGACGCCAGGTCCTAGGAGGTTAAGAACTGAAGGTCAGTCAGTCTGGAAAATTGCAAAAACGTTGAATGTGTCCCCAAGTACAGTTGCAAAAACCAACAAGCGCCACGACTAAAATGGCTTGCATGAAGGCCGCTGCATGAAAGGAAATCCAAGAGTCACCTCTGCTTCTGAGGATAAATTCATCCGAGTCACCAGCTTTAACAGTATGTCAGACTAGAGTCCAGATAAATGCCACACATAGTTCTAGTAGTAGACACATCTCTACATCAACTGTTCAGAGGAGACTGCACGAGTCATGATTTTATAATCAAATAGCTGCTAAGAAACCACTACTAAAGGAAAATGACAAACAGAAGAAATGTGTCTGGGCCAAGAAACCCTACACCAGGAAATTAGACCAGTGGAAATATGTGCTTTGATCTGATGAGTCCAAATTTGAGATTTCTGTTTCCACCTACCATATCTTTGTGTGCCACAGAGAAGGTGAACAGATGGTCTCTACATGCATGTTTCCCACCGTGAAACATATAAAGGAGATGGTGGGATGGTGTGGGGTACTTTGTTGGTGACACAGTTGGGGACGTGAGCCAAACACCCCATACTCCCGCAATGCCTCCCACAGGACATTGGAGGAACAAGGTAGAATGCCTTCTACAAGTTTACAAAACAAGCAAGCCACCAAAGGACTCGAAGAAGGTCGGGTACTCTGAACCTTCATTTGGTGCATAAACGCAGACAACAGTCAGGACCCAGTCCTCGGCCCAAAAGGACAGGGAACAACCCCCCTCCCCCCCCCCCCCCCCCCCCCCCCAAAAAAAAAAAAAAAAAAAAAAATTACAGGCAGAAAGCCAAGGGGAAACTAAGAGTGTGCGTTTGTTTTTTCATCTTTGGATTATTTATTATTACTCATTAATTAGACAAAAGTATTTCTTATCCAATTACTTCAGTAATTGATGGAATAATTGAGATAATAATTAATAATACAATCGATAGCAGCAGTCCTAATTCGATTCAGTTCGATTTTATTCATATAACATCAAATAGCAACAGTAGTTGTCTCAAGATGCTATGTGTTGAAAGGTAAAGACAACACAAAAATAGAGAGAAAACCTCCAAAATCAAATGACTCACTTTGATGAATCTCTTGGTGACAGTCTTAAGGAAAAACTTCTTTTTAACAGAAAGAAGCCTCCGACAGAACCTGGCTCAGGGAGGTGCAGCCACTGCTGTGACCGGTCGGCAGTGATGGGAGGAAGACAGGAAAAAAAACATGCTGTGGAAGAGAGCCAGAGATTAACAATGGATGTTAAATGGACTAGTTCTTATGTAGTGTTTTCTACTTGATCACTTGAGTGCTTTATATAACATGCCTCATTCACCCAGACTTTATTAACAGAAAATTCCACCGCACCACCAACCTTCCAATTAGTAGATGATCTACTCTACCCACTGAGCCACAGCCACCCCAAATGACTAATGATGAAATGCAGGGTGGCACATAGTCAGTGAAAAAGATGATTGACGAAGAAATACTCACTGCATCATGGGAATTCCCCAGCTGCCTAAGCAGCATAACTAAGGGACCATTCAGAGTTACCCAATAAGTTTTTTGGACAGCGTAATAACAACGAATCACAGTAGTCCAGCCTAGAAGTAATAAATGCTTGAACTACTTTTTCAGCATCACTCCGAGAAAGGTTGTTTCTAATTTTAGAGATATTGCACAAATGCAATAAAGCATTCCTATATTTGTTTATGCTCTTTGAAGGACTTCATGTCAAGAACAGCTCCAACATTCCTCATAGTGTTACTGGAAACCATCATAATGTCATCCAGAGTAAGTATCTGGTTAGACATGTTTTTAAGATTTTTAGGGCTGAGCACAATAACTGCAGTTCTAACTAACTTTAGAAGGAAAAACATATAGGTCCTCCAGCTATTTAAATATTTAAGACATTTTTGTGCTTTAACTAATTGGTGTGTGGCATCTGACTTCATTGATGTACAGAGCTGGGTATCATCTGCATAGTAATGAAAATGTATGCTTAATCTAAAATTAGAGAATTCTGTGTTCTTAATCTAAGAATGTGAATATAGTGTGAATAGCATCAAACTGATCCATGAATTCTGCTTGGGTACTGAGGTCCAAAAGCATCCACTTAATATTAATTATGTGGACATATTACATGTGGTTAGAAATTTTCTAAACAATCAAAAAAAATGTTTCAAGAAGTTATATTTTTAAAACTCTTTTCTAAAAGCAATGAATTTCCACTTAAATGTGGTCATCTTCATGCTAATTGAATGTATTTTCTTGGTTGCATACCTCTTTGAAAAATCCTAAACCTGAATATGAGTACTCAATACGACATTTGATTTATTTTTGTGAAATAAAACCCTACAATTTTTCCATGTACCTTATACCAGTAACATATCCATGTACTTGTCACAATCTGGTACTACCAAATAAATTAACGGGACTTAGAAAATTAAGGTTGTTGTTTAATAAAAAGATGTTATTAACCATCTCATTATCTCTGAAATAAAAATACTAGTTCATGCATTTATTACTTTACAGATGGACTACTGTAAGTAATTATTATTAGGGAGTCATAAAAACTCCTTGAAAAGCCTTTAGTTGATCTAAATTATTGCAGCCACAGTACTGATAGGGATTAGATAGTGAGAGCATATTTCTCCTATACTGGCAAAATATTCATTGGATCCCTGTTTAATTCAGAATCTAATTTGCCCACAGCCTAGACTTCTGTGGCCTTCTCATGATACACTGAGTATTTCTGTTTCACTCACCAACCTCAACACTAGCATGTTTTATGTGTGTGTGTGGATTCACTGTTTATAGAAATGTTCTGTGTCTAATTGCACTTCCTTTGTCCTCTGTTTGTAATGATGTAATATATGGTAATCATGTTTTGTTCTCTTGTAATCTTTTGCATATTTCTTGTAATTTTGTACAATTTGTCTTTGTAGCACATCAAATTAACTATTTATGTGCTGCATAAATAAAGAGATTTTTACTTTGGCCCCGAGAAGTGAACCAGACTGCAACTTAACAAAACTTGCTAAAATACATACCAGGTATTTCACTTTCTTGAAATACTTGAAATACTTGTTGTTACTTCATAGCCTGAAAGGATGCTTAGAAATAAATACAATGAATAAATAAATCAAATGAAGTTTTATTAAAATAAATGTATTAATATTTTATCATAGGAATTTTTGCTATAAATATTACTATTTTTACTTCACTACTAAATTAAGTGAACACTTGATCAGTATACAGAACAGTATAACACAAAGTCATAAAAGTGCTTTGGTATCAGTTGGTCCAGTCAGTTAGCATAAACCATTGTGATTCCCTTTCACCTGATTTGGTGTAAATGAAAATGACAATAGGATCACTGGAGAGGCAACAACAGAACAACTCCCAAAAAGGATTTTACAGACCATTGCTCTCTCCTTATCCTTTCTGTCTGAGCGTTCTCTATTTTTTTCTTTTTGCTCGTGTCATGTCACTGGCATGTCACTGCTGGTAAAAGGAGATGATACCTATTCCTCAAACTGCTGAACTTTGGATCTAATGGCTGACAGTTTGACCCCTGACCTGGAACTCCTCCCTGAATGTCAATAAAGTCATTTCAAAATAGAGGTGGGCCTACCTTTTACCAATGAGCAAACTTATGATGAATATAGTCATTAAAAGAGAGGGACACTAACACTGGCCAATGAGAGAGCGGAAGAGGCCGGCTTTAAGCTGATGGAAAATGGCCTTTGTTACAATCAATTTCTTCAAACTAGACCCATTGAAATTTCTTGAGTACCTGTTCAGATGACAAAGGTGGTAAAGTCAGGGGTTGCCTTTTTTGGTTTGTTTTCGCAAAATGTATGTAAAAAATTAGTATAATCACTTCTTTATCATTTCTTTATATCTTTTGAAAGTCATTTTCTTCCCCTAGTTGGCTCTATTGTGTAGTGGCTAACACATTAGCCACAGGTGAAAGATCCCATGTTCAAGACCAGGAGGAGACGCAAAATTCTGGGAGGGTTGCTAACATTTGATTTGACACATATTTTTCCTTATTTGGTTTGGCAAAATGTGTGCCAAATCAAATATGTGGATCCATCTGCAATGGATTATGAATAGAGTAGGGGGTGGTAAAAAGTTATATATATCTTTTTCTACTCTCAGTGGCAGGGGACCAGTATGAGAACAGCCCCACCAAGACTGCAAACAGAGAAATACTGAAAGAGCATATGGGAGATGGAAGCAACGCATAACAACAATGCCCAGGGGCTAATGGATCTAAGAGTAGATCACAACAACATCTCTGAACAGACTAATAACCATCACAGTGGCAGAGATCGAAGAAAGAGTGTCAAATATGAAGGGCTGGACAGAACCAGGACCCAACATGACCCACAAAACATTCATTCATGTTTAAGAAACCAGTCTGAGATTATTTGAATTTTGTGACGTGGTGTATTTTTCTCTTGGAACCAGCCCTCAGAAGATGAGTACACGGGGTGTGAGATGGTCAGCATCAATACTCAGATAGGCTGCAATGTTTAAATAACATTCACTATTTACCAAGTGGTCTAAACAGTGCCAAAAATATGGAATTATCTGAGTCATGTTTTTCAGATTCCAGAAGATGTAACTAATCAATATAAAATATCTAGTATACTTAGTCAAACAACACTTTGTGTTAGTAAGCAAAATATTTCAAACTTATGTTTCCTTCACCTGGAGATTTAAATGGAGAGAACAGCCTTAACCACAATCTTCATATAAAGTGAAACTAGCCCAGAGATTTTATCTGTTACACTGCAGTAATGTTTCACCGCATAGCCTCGGAAAGTGAAATTTTTGGTTTGTCAGCATGATTCATTTTGCACTGAATGGCTGCACACATTGTTGAATAAAGGATGCACCCATGCATATGCCAAGCAGGGGATGTTGCTTGGTATATTCATGTTTCAACAGGAAACAAGGAGCTTTAAAAAAAACATTGACTTCAAACTTCACTTTTCAAAATGGAGTAAATTACATTAAAATTTATGTTTAGTTTTAATTAATAGTCAGTATTAAAATCTGGCGAATTTACTTTTTTTTTCTAACTAGGCCTACCCTTTTTAGTTTCATTAATATTAGCAATAGTGAGAAGTGTTATTGTTATATTTGATGTAGGCCATCCAATTAAGGTAAACGTCATGTTTTTAGTCGTCATAATCTGATGAGGAGTATTTTATTTTATTTTTTTGTTGATTTATTTTTCAGTTAATGTGGTCAGGGGCTTTGCGTGCCTCAGTCACCCTAAGAGCTAGACCAGCAGAAGCATAGCCTTCAGGTTGGACACCCAAGAAACACCCCACAGAAAAGACAACAAAAAATTAAGGTTATGATTGGACCCCAGTGACTTAAATAAAACAATTTCGAGACAGCATTACTCAATCTCAACAACTGATGAAGTTTTGAGTAGGTTTGCCAGCTAGAAAATATTTACAGAGCACGATGAAAATATAGTTACTGCTAAGTCAAGATATTCAAAGAGTCATCAATTCTGTGTATATTCAGTACTACATGGGGAAGATATAGGTTCAAATGCCTACCATTTGGGATCAAATCTGAAAGTGAAGTTTTCCAGCAGCGCAACTGTGAAACATTTGGAGGTGTTCCAAGAGTTCACATGGTAACTGGCGACATGATTATTGCTGCATCTACAAGGAAGAAAGAGAATGAGATGATACAGAAAGTAATGAACAGAGCAACAGAAGCAAATGTCAAATTTAGACAAAATACAGTACAAGATAGTGGAGTGTCAGCTACACGGAGCCACACCACGACATCAGAAGGTGTGAAGGCAGATGAAACAGATGCCTTCTTCTTGTAACAAAGTAGTATTACAGTGGATGTTGGTCATAGTAAAATGCTTGACCGAATGCATCCTGGGAGAGGCTAAAATGATGACCTCTTACATGCTGCACAATAATGTTTAATATTTAGTATTTACAGTTATATTCCCATATATCATCGTGATGTTGTTTATTCTATTGCTCTCGTTTTCTTCTGCTTGTTTTCTTTTTTCATTCTCAACAGGTGAAATTAAAAAGTATCTACTGTTATCTATTGTTAGCTAGTTTATTGTGATGGTGTTGTTTTTATTATGTTGCTCTTTGTTATTTGTTTTCTCTTCTGGTTTTTTTTATCCCCATACAGGTGATCCAGGTGTTTTGTTTGTTTTTCTTTTTTTTTGTTTTTCTTTTTTTCTTCTCCCCTTTCTCACCATCTCGTCTCCCCTCTATTTTTCTTTCTCTCCCTCTCTTTCTTTCATTCTTTCTCCCTGTCCTATCCCCCAGTCATG
Source organism: Mchenga conophoros (assembly GCF_057382185.1). Classification (NCBI taxonomy): domain Eukaryota; kingdom Metazoa; phylum Chordata; class Actinopteri; order Cichliformes; family Cichlidae; genus Mchenga; species Mchenga conophoros. Next base: position 14,113,068 of record NC_140543.1, read on the forward strand.
TCTGTCCCGTCTTTAAAAAACAAAAATAAAATAAATACACAATTATAATAAAGGTCAATCAAATGGACCAATATGGCAAGGCCATGATGATCCACTTGGTAAAGTAAATCCACTTGGCATCTTTCTTGGCCTTCAGACAACGTTTCTGATGGCTAAAGATCCAAACGGGACAGGCAAATAAAATAAAATAAAATAAATAAAATGATGACCTCATTGGGCCAACTGCTACGATAGCACCATGTAGACAAAGAGGCAGTTAAAAGACTGAACATCAGTTTATATAAAGTCACTGCACATATTCTTTATAGAATATGATGCTGGACTTACACATATGTAGTAGTAGTATTAATTACTTTTACACTGATGGGGAACAAATATAAAAATAATTATTTTTGGTCTTGATACTTTATTAAAGGTTTTCCAGCAATACAGTTTTCTGGGTTCTGTGTTGTTTTCGTGGTGTTTTATTGTTTCTTTTCCTAAAGGAAGAGTTTGAAAAGTTCCTTGACCACTTGTCATTTTCAGCTAATAGGTGGATCATCTCTGCTTGCCACCTCACAACACTGATGAACCCTATGCTTCTTTTGAACATATCTTAGTGGAATTATCTCTCAAATAGAGCGACACATAAACAGAGATTTAAGTTTAGAAAATTAAACGAATGTCCTTTGTGCAAAATGTTCACAAAAACAACAAAAACCCAAAACAATTCTCAATAAAACAGTTTTATCTCTGCTCCCTATTACACAGTAGTTGCAAAACCTGTACACAACTAGTCACAATAATATTAAGTAAATTAAAGTAAAGTAAATTAAAATCTATGTGTTTAATTTTAATAAATAGTTTAATAAATTTAAATCTACTTAACTTTGCCATTCAAAACGCAATAATCCTCAAAAGAAAAAAGAAAAACAGAAAAGCAAAAAAGGAAATGTTGCTATTAATATTTAAGAGCAGACCAACGAGAAGATTGAAGATTAAACTCAGAGAATACAAATGAGTGTTTTAGCAAGTAGTAAAACATTTCAAGTTTGTTACATTACCTTCATCTGAAGAGAGAAAAAAAGCCCAACAACATCTGTGGAAATAAAACTGGGCTTTCAGACTGTTGGCTGCCAGTGTTATAAATGTGAAAAAAGGGGCGTGTTTAAAAGGCTGTCACTGGTGTTACTTGCAATATTGTTACTTCTGCTTAAATAAAGGGTTTTAATATTTCTCTCAAGATGTTTCTTTCTTGGCCTTCAGAAAACATTTCTGATGGCTAAAGATCCAAACGGGACAGGCAAAAAAATAAAATAAAATAAAATAAAATAAATAAAATGATGACCTCGTTGGGCCAACTGCTACGATAGCACCATGTAGACGAAGAGGCAGTTAAAAGACTGAATATCAGTTTATATAAAGTCACTGCACATATTCTTTATAGAATATGATGCTGGACTTACACATATGTAGTAGTAGTATTAATTACTTTTACACTGATGGGTTTTAATATTTCTCTCAAGATGTTGTTAAAAAGTAATTCAATACAAGTACAAAGAACATTTGGTAGTTGGTCCTTTCTATGCCAATATATTAGCAATATCGAGTATTTGCACATTGTGCTAATGTGGAGTGGAAGCATATACTGTTGCCTATCACAAGCATAAAGAATGATGTCTGGGGTGATGAGATGTAGGAAGTTCAGTTTCTGGTGCTATACTTCACAAATAATTCATAATAAAACCAGCACTGCAAATGAGCAAATTATCTCCTCATGGTGTATTTATGTTTCATTTGATATTTCACTATTAGTGCCCTGATATATATGTGGCACATTTTCCTAGTTCACAAATAAAAAGCAGAGAGAATAACATTGTCCCTGCACAAGTCTCAGCTTGTCAGTGCTTGGTGCAATAAGGTATGCAAGTGTGTCACTCTAACTCTAACTGTCTTGAACAAATCCCTGCTGACTGGTGAAGACCAATTTCTTTCACACACACACACACACACACACACACACACACACACACACACACACGTATAGATAGATAGATAGATAGATAGATAGATAGATAGATAGATAGATAGATAGATAGATAGATAGATAGATAGATAGATAGATAGATAGATAGATCGCTTTTAAGTGTGTAGTGGACATCAGTATGTATAAATAACGTCATATATATTGTTATATAACCCCACCTATGGTCCCAGTAAACTGGCTTAACATAAGTCCTGTGGTCTGTATGTCTAAGGAAGTAAATGATTCTAGATCTTTGAAGGTTGATTGTAGAACACAATGGAAATGGATTTAAAGATCATCAGACACAGTGGTATATCAAAGAAATGCCAGGTGACCCACACCCAGGAACAATCTCACGGACTGGCGGTCATCAGCTCTCACAGACCTGGGAACAGGAAGATTGTCTGATATTCAGAAAGTAGACATTGGTTAGCTGACCGAGGAATATACTCAGGAACAGAAAGGTCACCTATGTATTTACACTCAGAAACAGGAAACTGGTTAACTGACCCAGGGATGTTTTCATGAACAGAAAGGTTGTGTGCTTACACAGACACGGAAACAGGAAATCGGTTTGCTGACTCAGGGACAAACTCAGAAACAGGAGGTCGGGGGAAACTAACCCTAACCCAGCTAGAGCTTGGCTGAAAAGTTTTTCACAAAGGTGTTCGGCTCACAAAGATCATTTGACTTTTGTTTCTTCGTCTTCTTCTTTTTTTATAGAAACCCCCAAAGGGTAATTTTGCTTCCCATTGAGTTTGTACACAGCAGAGAACGTGTCTCTCTGCTTTTGTGTACCTGCAGTTTGTGTGCTGATTTGACCACACATTTGAGTCCTGTTGTTGCATCAGCAACTTTTATAGAAAAATAATGAAGAAGCAACTTCAAAATGAACCATTACTTTGAGATAATTACAGTACACTACTCTCTTATTTTTACTTGCCTCACAACCGCTTTAAACATTTCCCTCAATTTCTGAGAAATTAAACATTTGTAAAAAAAAAAAAAAAAAAAAAAAAAAGGTCCTGGAAATATCAAGTAAATATGCATAAAATACAATGCACCATTTTGAGCCATAAAGATGGCTCTGGCTGTTTACTGTCTTCCCCTCATCTTTCTCCACCGTCCTATTACATTAAAGGCTAAAAAGCCCCCAAAATATTATTACAATATATTATTCTCCTGCTGAATTACTAATCAGAAATGAAATGTCTTAGACCACAGAGACCCTGAGGTAACATTGAAAAATGAAGCACATTAGACCATATTTGCCTCTATTACACAAACACAAACTTTAGTCAGGAATGTCAGGCACTTTTAGTAAACGAGCATCTGTATCAAATATAATATGTAGGTATGTTTGGTTTCTTTTATCATGTAGCCTGATGATTTTGGTAATAAAAGTATCGCCTGACAGCTCTTCCATTCATTCACAAATGCAGGGTTATGAAGTGTTTAGAGAAAATGTGAAAGAAAAAGTTCTTGCCCTGTTTGGCAAAACTGCACAGAGGACTGGAGCAAAGTAAAATAAAAGAGACCTGAGTCATCATTGTACAAATCAAACCATCACTGTTTTGTCAGACCACTGCTGATTCCACTGGCAGCTGTTCCTACTTTTCATCAAGAACCTAGAAGAAGATGCTGCTAAAATACTAAAACATGTGCGACACATGTGTGTCTCATAATTCAGAAGGTCTGCCGTGGTTCATGGATGGATGCTTGACATCCTCACAACGGCAACTACAATCTGCAGTTCTCCCCCTGCCCACTAGATGCCCTCAGTTCCCTGCTCTTTATCCATCCATTCCCTTTCCCTCAGAACCGTCTTAGTTTCTACCTTTAGCTGTTTGTGACTGACTTTATCTTTACACTATGTATCCTAACCTTCTGACTGTTTCTGATCATCATCACCTGCTTTTTACATTTTTTGTTTGCTGATTCTGCCGCAAGTCTCGTGAAATTTAGACTCATTAAACACTGTTAACAGCACGTGTTACTGAAGCGATTTAAGAATAATATCGTGACATAGTGTCTGCAAAGCATCAAGATATGACTCCAAGACTATTGTTCATTTATGACTGAACACAGTCAGAACCCAAGTTTATTGTTATAATCCATGTTCTCTCAATAAGTGATATAAACAAGCTTTCATCACTTCCACGTCGCCTTGGCAAGTGGAGAAACGCTCGGATAGACCCTAATCAGGATTTATCCTGCTTTTCTCTCAGAAACCAGGCCTGGCTGCGCAGAAACACTCCCCCCCCCTCAATCTTTCATACGAAAAAACGATGAAACAAAAAATCGCAGACTCACTGGATTATAATAAGCGTTTGGCTTCGTCTCACTGATAATTCTCTCTAGAAGTAAACGGAGTTCAGCTTTAAAGGTGTTTCTCTATTTCAGCCACAGATTCTGGTAAGTTGTTGTAATCAAACTATGACTTTATCACCTTCAGCCTGAATGAAAACCATTAACTTGCATGTTCGCATTTCTGTTCGTGTTCGTTTTTTGCGTTAAAATCGGTACTGTTTGCTTCACATTCCAGTAAAATACGTGTGATTGTGAGAGTTACGGTTATTTATTAGTTTCACGTCCGCATTCAAAAACAAAAACAAAAGTAAGCTGCAGCTTCAGGTCTGAGGGAAAGAAAAGAGATTTCTTCTACAGGAAGTGTCATTAGCTCTGATTTTTCTTGTGAATGCTGTAAGTTACGTCAGAGTACTAGATTACAAGTTTACACAAAACCCAGTGAAGTATAATTAATTATAAAAATGTATCAAAAGTGAGTAAAAGTACTTTTATTGTAATAAATTAGTCACTAGGAGTGACATGTGACATGCTGAGAATTATAAAGAAGCCTGAATGGAAAACATGTTAGCTGGATCTGGTTCACTCTCTCCAAAGAGTCTCAGCGTGTATTTTAGGAATCATGTCTTAATTAAAGACTCAAGAGAAAAAGCTCTTGTCCCTTGAACATCAGGCTCAAACATGTTTGATTAACAGAAGCTTAATGTTTGTGTTTTATAATCATACCATGTTTTTAAGTGTAAAATCACAGGCTTAGAACTAGTAACTATAACTGTAAAGTACTATAAAGTAGTGAAGTACTCCTTCTTTAGTGAATATATTTCTTTTCCTCCACCAGTTTGCACTAAACCATCCAGCTGTAAACTCAGGTATTCTGGGAACTTTGTCACTGTCAGGTGTTTTTGTTTGTATTTTGTGTATTTTATTTGGCCTGACTATTTTTTCTCTTTTCCAGATGAAAACAACAAGCTGATTGTTCAGTTGGTGAGGCTGAGACAGCTGGTGGGGTGTCAGCCATGGGTCGAAAGCTTGATCTGACAGGACTGACGGACAATGAGGCGGAGCACGTGCTGCAGGTGGTGCAGAGGGACATGAAGCTGCGCAAGACAGAGGAGGAGAGACTCAGGTGAGTTCTGACCTGTAAATCGAGCAGAAGTGGAGCTCCAGATATTTTATGTTTAGGAAGTGAACTGTACTGACTTTCCCCCCCATCCTGCTGTTTTTCTATTGCAGCTTGGTTACTCTCACTGCTCATATGAGTGTTTGAAAGTTTTGAACTTCCTTACCTCTGATGAAATCTTATTTCTTTGAGTCTTCTAGTAAATGTGAAACTGCTGAATAATCAGCTTATCACAGCGGTTTATAAAAGTACACTTTTTCTGTTCTTAGTGTTGCAAGAAACATAAACCTAGGATTTATTATTGCAGATATTCTTTTATTTTTGGTTTCAATTTGAGTAGATCTTGGCGTAGACAGAAAGAGGGATTGTGGAAATTAAAATTGTGCAGAGACCACGGAGACACAGTCCTCCAAAAATTACAAGAATTACAGTCATACTTTGCCATTTTCAGAGTCGCAACATTAATTAGACAAACCAACCTAATTTAAACATGAAGTTTATTTTAAATCCTTTGAAATAAATGACTGCTTGATGCCTAGAACTCATGAACATCACAAAATGTTGTTTCCTTCCTTGAGATGCTCTGCTGGGCCTTTACTACGGCTACCTTTAGATGCTGTTTGTTTGTGGGTTTCTCTGCATCCAGTTTTGTATTTTATTTATTAGTTGAAAAGCCTCCTCTGTTAGATTGAGATCAGGTGACTCACTTGGCCACTGGGAATGGAAACTATATCTCATTTCTTTGCTTTTGCAGTTGCAGCATTTGGCTGAATCTGTGTAGAGAGATCAGCCCTGTACACTTCAGAATTCATATTGCTTCTTCTATCCACAGTCACATCCTCAATAAGCACTAATGACCCAGTTCCACCAGTTCCAATGTCATACCATTGCCTCTACTGTGTTTGACAGATATGTCATGTTTCAGATTATAAACTATTTCTACCATGGTGATGAAAATATAAAGTATGGCTATGGAAACAAAATGAAGAACATATAAGTAAGTAAGGCACTGCATAACCAGTATACCTTTAAGGTCTTTTACACCAATTTTCTCAGGCTGCTTTTCTTCAGCACAATTTAATTCGAGGAATTTTTAGACCTTGGTGGAGATTTCCTTTCCCGCCTCTTTGCTCTGAAGTGTGTCCTAAACACAGTAGCCAGGAAGTGAAGCCTTTTTCCGCTGCAGTCAGACCAGCTTCCTCCTTCACCCCAACCTCAACATATATAGATACAAAGGCACAATAACGTGGTAAATAGATGGGTTTCATTGCTTGTAGCCTCAGCCTGAGAGTTACACAATAGTGGAAAATGATTTGCCTTTTTAACAAAAAGAGTCCTTGCTGGTCCTGGTGCTTTATTTAGAAAAACACTTACCTCTTACAGCATTACTCCACTGTTTACCAAAATGCTTTCAGTGGACTGAAAACCCATGAGAAGGACCTCACATACAAGATGAACCTAATTGTCAGGATTTCCCTTAGATTTTTATCAGCAAAAGCCCTTTTATTTGGACATCTGGCTTGATTAATTAAGTGTTTATCTGTAGTGTTTCATAATGTAACTTCACAGCTAGATTTAAAAAAATATATATATATTCTTAGGAGTATGTCTAGTGTGTGCTTATCAGCCCAGTGTGGTCTATTATAACTTCCCATAAGAACTGTTTATTGTTGTTGCTGTTATCCTCCAGTCTCACTCTGTCCACACACTGAGGACACGAGGTTTCTGCCTGTAGGTCAGACTAAGAATATGCTTTAAAAGTATTTAATATTTAATATGAAATGTTTTACTTTATAAGCCACCTACCAGATCAGTTAGCTACATTAGCTACATTCACATAAAAAAAAAGCAGATGGATTTATTTTTCAGTACCACATACTGAAGATGAAACAGGGTCCACAGAATTATCTATGAAACACCATGAAATATCTCTGCATCTCTTCAGACGCAGTCTTTGGGGACCAGCAAACAGATTTTCAACCCGTGGTCTTTTCTTTAAACTTTTAATCTATGTTTTTTCAGATTATTTTCTGGTTACAGTTTGGAGGGGAGTATCTGTAAAGTTGAGGAAACAGAGACACCAAAATATTACTGTAAGAAAAATATGCTTTAAAGAAGTGTACTTTAGTACATTAGACGGGCAGGTGGTTGTTACGTACCATACTTTAACTGAGTTATAGAAATAGTGAAAAACTAAACTATACGACTAAAATTTATGACCCTCAGCTGCATATATATTTTTGGTACATTCACCTTAACTTACTTTCCCAACTCCCAAACTCTAACCCTATTTAAGTCTCTGTGACAGTCTAGTCAGAACATAGAACATACGTCTGTGGCCTGAAAACACTGTAGAACTACAGTATCGATCCAATGTTGTGTCCATATTCAAAAATCTGTGTATTTGCTTCACTGTACCTGCATTAATGTTTAAAAAGGCCCATCATCACAATCTGAGGCCACTGAAATGACAACAGTTTCTCTGCTTGAATCATATGTGCAACTGAAAGGAGTTTTTCTGTTAAATCCCCACATGACATGACGAAAAAAGTGATTAGTTGGTGAGCTTTTTACATTCCTTAACTTCAACAAGTGTTGCTAAGCAAAGCGCTTACCACCAGCTAATCTTGTAATTGTTTAGCCGGCATGATTAGACATTGTTGACATTGTCTTAGTTCTTTAAAGACAGACATGCTTTTGCCCAAAAGTTAAGTTATTTCTTAGGTCAAAACAATAATAAATTCAATCTATACTCCAGTTTTTAACAGCTGATAAATGTGGCCGAAGATCTCCACAGCTAATCCCCTCTTTAGCAGAAGTACTTGACACAAAAGGTCACGTACTGCTTTCAGTCATCACACGTATGAGTTTAATCTGTCATGTCATTTCGATTGTTCACTTTTCTGCTTCCTCACTCCCAAACTTGTTACGTGAGCTCTCACTTCATGCATCTTGCTTTTCAATTTCTGCACCGACATCCCTGAGATGAAACCCAGGAGTGTTCATGCATCTGAAACAGCAATCAGACGGCAGAGATGAAGTTAGGAAAGGAATAGAGATGAGCGAAGAACAGGAGAACACATCTGGATGCTGTTGACTTTCTTTGTGACCTCTGCTGCATGTTTTTCTTATGAAAGGAGAAACTTCTGTGTTAAGATGTTCAGGACTGATTTGGATAACTGAAATATCACACATGTATTTTATAACTGATCTGAGATGATGTTATGTGTGATAAAAATACTCTTCTGTTTTTCTCAAGAATAACTACTTCATTAGATAATAATAGAAAAGCAAGAAAGACACAAAAAACACAAATAAATACTCCAGATGAGATTTATTTTTAAAGCAGTGTGCTGGGGATTTCTGAAGCTAAATACAGCATCTACTGATTTCACACTTACCTGGGGCTAATACTTAGTTGGACTCCTTTGTGCCCTCAGAACTGCCTCAATTCTTCATGGCATAGAGAGGCAGAAACATTCCTCAGACATTTTGGTCCATATTGACATGACAGCATCACAGTTGCTGCAGATTTGTAGGCTGCACATCCATAATGCAAATCTCCCACTCTCAATCCAGCAGAGCATCCCAAAGGTGCTCTACTGGATTGACATCTGGTGACTGTGGAGGCAAACTCACTGTTCAAGAAACTAGTTTGACATGATTTGAGTTTTGTGACATCGTGTGCGGTCATAAAGGGATCGAAAAGGGACGAAAATACGAGCACAGAAAAAAATATTAGAAGCATTCTTGGTTGTAATTAGTGGTTATTTGAGTTACTATTACTATTACTATCAGCTGAAAGCATACTGGACATTCTCCTCTGACCTCTGGCATCAATGAGGGCTTTTCACCCACAGAATTGCTGCTCACTGTTTTTCAAACCCTTGTCTGTAAATCCTTGAGAGTTTCTGAAATACTCCAACCAGCCAACAACCAGGCCACATTCAAGGACACTTAAATCACCTGTCTTCCTCATTCTGATAATCAGTTTGAACATGTTTGTACATGTCAACATCCTAAATGAACTGAATTGTATCCCAGCTATGATCAGTGACAAGTTAAATGCACATTGCAAAAAAGGTGATTTTGCAAAGCTTTTCTGAGACATGGTTCTCATAACTGAAATGACTGATCAGTAGATGAGAAAATCAGCTATAAATGAGTTTTAATGTTGCCGCATAGATGCTAACATGTAAATAAGCTGCTATTTGTCAGATGTTTTCATGCATCAGCCTAGAAGTTGATGATATATGAGAGATTAGCTGTCCTGGAATTGTGAATAGTGAAAACCTCCGTTCACCAGATACAAAAATCCTAAAACTTAAAACACAGCTGTCCCCTGCTGTTCAGAAGCAGCACAGCAGGCACATTCATTTGGTAAGATACACTGTTTACAAAGAACAACATGACCCATCTTTTTATCTTCTTATGACAAAAGATAACTGATCCCCATTCAAATCTTCAAACACAAGAAAAATAAACTAAGCTCCATTCAGACAAATGCCAGCAGACATTAGTTAGCTTATCACCAAGAAGCAGACTTTATGTGAGGATAACTGCAGCTGACACAGCCTGAGCCTCTTCTTGTTTGTTCTCTTTGAATGACCGAAGCTCAAAAGCTTCTTTCGCTGAGGGTGTGTGAGGATAAAGCTGCAGAGTGCTGCGAAACATTACTGTACATGTCTTATTAGGTCAAAAAAAAGGTCCACAGCTTTTTTTTATGTTGAGTATCATGGGATGCTTTATGTTTCAGGTATGTTTGTACATGTTTCTTCACTTTCTTGATGTTATTACCTCACAGTCTCTGTCTGAGTCTGGCTGATGCTGTTCTGTCTGGGAGGTATTTATATCATCCACTGAGCTTTAGTAATGGATGTGGTGCTGTAGTGAGGGGCATCCGAGGGAGACTGTAAAGTGTTTATGGTTTTAAAGTTACAAGTTTCATTTAAATATTTGTGGTTAAAATTTTTAAAGGACTTCTAAGTCATATAACTCTACAGAGCTGAAGTGATTAGCCAACAGAACCAAAGCTTGCTATCATAATTGTTCTTTTAAAAAAAATAAAATTCATCTTTTTCGTCATCGCTGATGTGACCTTTTACTTGTTACTATTGATTAACAGAGAAATTGACACATTTTTCTACACTAAAAATATTCATTTGTTGTCTGAGTTTTTGCTTTGAGCTTTTGTCACATATAACATCATCATCTTTTCTTTTAAAGAAACCCCTAAGTTTCCATAAATCACATTCTGTAAACGTACTTTAATAAACATTGTCACGTGCAGAATGAGGAATTTATTTTGATGCTTTGCATTTTGAATTTCACGTCATCAGAAACTGAAATGAAACCAACCTGCATACCTGCAGAAGCAGTTCCTGCCTCTCTCCTCATCTTGTCAGACTCCATCAGTTTCGAGCTGTAATAATTTATAAATGATTCAGTTATGGCTGATGCTCCTGCTGTCATGAAGTGAAAATAATGGATTTCTTTCTAGTGCCACCTACACAGTTACACTTTCTATTTGCCTCTCCTGCTTTGCCTTCATTTGTTTGACTAATTTTATATTCCATCATGTTGGAGCTCCTGTCAAATCATCTGCTTCTGTCTGTATTTCTTTGCTGGAAAGCTAATGATAAAAGAAATGAATGCTAAATTGTTACACAATTACCCGTGTTTGTTTGCTGTCACATTTACTGAATGTAACAGAAAACAAATAGCTGGCAGTTATTCAGCTCCCTGGCAGAAAGCAACCAGTCTAAAACAAATTTATAACAATGTAAATTCAGATAAATGTGATCTAGTAACACCACAAATGAAGAGAGATGTGCATACCAAGTCCAATTAATTTAGATGAGTAAATAAATAAATAAGTAATTAGATTAATGTGTTTCATTTTAATAAAACAAATAATGAATTTGCGTACAGTTTTAATTCTATTACTTCGACCAGTTTGACCAGAACAGATTTGTTCCTCACAAACGCACAGAAACAGAAACACTGTGCCAATGATGTCAAACAGCAACATTAATTTAACTCAACAACAAAAGAAGCAGACTGCTGTCTTTGTATGGCACTGAAACAGATGGTAAAATGGTAAATGGACTGGTCCTTATATAGTGATGCACTCAAAGCACTTAATGTAAGTGCTGTTTGCAGGTTGTAAATGCAGGCTGCTGTAAGTCTGTTAGTGCTTTGTGTTTGCGAAAGGATTATAAATGCAATCAAACGTGTAAAGTCGAGACGGCATGTTAAAAAAAGTCATATTGAGGCACACAATTACAAAATTACATTACATTAATTAGCATAAATTATTATTGCATTAATCTCCATGGTTTGAGCTCTTCTCACTTCTTTTGCACTTTCATCCAGATTAACCTAAAAAAAGACATCAGGGGTCTCAAATGAACCCCTTTCAGTCCAATGTTACCTGATTTTACATCTCTCTCTTCAAGCCTCAACAAGTTCTCATATATTCATGCCATCATTAACACCATAACTAGTGAAGATACTTGTTCAGTTATTAACATTAGTTAATTATCAGGACAAGCGACTGAATTCATTTGTCTTAGTGAAGATGCACTGAAGACACTGGGCTCTTTGTGTGTGTTTTAACCATGTATTTGTGGTTTAGTCACCACGGCTGTTATTTATTTAATACAGGCTTTCTGGTTAACAAGCAGCTCGATAAACATATGAAGCAGCTCCATAATTCTCACCGTATCTATTTATTTTCTGTTTACAAAATGATGAAACAACCTGACCGAATTTTTGAAACCACTTTAATTTCTGCTCCATTTTCATTAAAGGGACGCAGAGGATCAGTGTGCGTTCATCTGTGCACTCTGTGTCCTCATTCACATAATCATCCTATTTGACACAGTAAACCCTGGTCTGGTGCTTTATCCATGTGCAGGAACTTCATATGATCCCTGTGGAATACTATACTTCTTATCTTACTCACTGACACATAAGCATCTTTTTCAAACAGATTTTATACATCTCTCTCTCTCTCTCTCTCTCCCTCTCTCTCTCTCGCTCTCTCTCACACACACACACACACACACACACACACACACACACACACATACACACACACACACATTCCTAGTTTCACTATCTCTCTCCCCCCTCCTCCCCACAGCGAGCTGAAGCAGGAGCTGGACGAGGAGGGCAGTCGCTGCCTCCTGCTGTCACGGCAGAGTTGCTTCAACCAGCGCTGCTGCATCCGCTGCTGCTCGCCTTTCACCTTCCTGCTCAACCCCAAACGCCAGTGTCACGACTGCCACTACAATGTCTGCAAGGCCTGCCGGGTGTACAACAAACGGGACAAGACCTGGCTCTGCTCCGCCTGCCAGAAGAGCAGGTAAGGTCAGCGGTGGTGCCTGGAAGTGCTGTGGTGTTTATCTCTGTGTGTGTGTGTGTGTGTGTGTGTGTGTGTGTGTGTGTGTGCGATATACAAGGAGACTAAGTGAGGATGAGAGGCCGAGAGTGACGTCAAAGGTTATTAAGGTCTTACTCCACTGTTGGAGAGATGGATTTAGCACTTATTACACATAACATAGACACTAAGATACAGTGCAGGATAAAGTCTCCTTTGGCCCCAACATTTGCACTAATGCAAGATGACAGAGGTAGGGAGATGAGGTAGGGAGATGTGCAGCAACATAAAATGGATTTTCAAAGACATTTTCCCAAATTTTCCCTTTAGAGGTCTTTTCTTGAACTCAACTTGTTTTTTTAATGTTACAGAAATCCTGAAACGCTCCATTAAGCATGTGAACTTTAAATCCACACGCTCTACTTCACTTTATTTTTGTGTAATTTTATATTTTTTACAGTTTGCTCAGATTGTAAAGCCTAATGGCTAAAATCGAAAGTGTGTCATAATTAAAATTCCCTTTGTTCATGAAACGCTGACATTTCAGGAGTTGACATTTTCTTTTAAAAGGACGAGGCTGAGCTTGTTATATGTTTTTCTCATTGCTGAGGGGTACAAAGCAAAAAACTAGTTTCTATGACAAATTGAATGCTGTCTTGTAAGGCCTGCTGAAAATGCAGCAATCATGAAAAAGGTCGAGACGTGATAATCGTTCAAATGTGTGGAGAACACATTTCTAGACAGGCTCCTAATCAGAAGTGATTGCATGTAGAAGAAAAAAAATGGAGCCACTATTCTCACCTCTAAACATGCAGGTCTGACCCTCAGACTGTTGGTGTTTGAAAGTTACAGACTGTCAGATTTATGGGGTTTTAGTGGGAATGTATTTCTGCAGCCTCTAGTCAAACTCTGAAGTGACCATGTCCGGTCACGTCTGCTGCACAGAGTCCAAATTAAAAGCCTGTGATTTCTGCTAAATGATTACATTATATACTTCACAATGGCACCTTTTTAAAAGCCTTAATATATTCCAGAAACTTCAAAGACACTGTAGATGTAAATTTTAAATGTGTAAAGCAGTTGCTGGTTTAAATGCCACTCTGTATGCAGTGGATCAGGGTTGTGCTGCTGTCTGACCCAGACATTCAAAATCAATTAAGTAGATAATATGAGAATAGAGAGCCATGACATGCGCTGGTGTCAGGAATCACTGTGATAAGCTTACCTACCTGCCACCTGCCTCCAGATCATTCAATATAGCATCAGCCGTGGGGTCAACGGGGACTGCAGATATCCAGTCATGCATTAAACGATGTATTTAGGTGCTACGTTAACTTTAGTATTTGTCAGAGAACCTAAAGGTAGAACATCCAAATAGACTTAAAATAAAGAAAAAACTGCAGTGTAATAAAAATGTAATAGTGTAATAGTAGATGTACTTCTTTCTTTCCAGTGAGGCATCGTGGCCAGTAGCTGGTAGTTAAAACCTGGCTGCTTAGTCTGCACCAGGAGGCACCTTACAAAGCCTGTAGAAGTGCAGTAATGATGTGTGACATTTTATGTTTTGCATCTGCTTCCTGTCAAAGCACTCGCTGTGTACACACACTTACAACCACTCAGAAATCGGAGGGTACCTCATTAAACATAAACGTGTCATTATACAGTTAATTTAAAAGCAGCAGTGATAGGAATTTCAATCTTAAATGTACTTGAAGATAATGCAGCACGTAACTGAGCTAGACTAACAATATCATGCACACATTGGATCATATACTGGGTCTGTTTACAGCCATGTTTCATATGTTACATACAACAATTTTAGTTATAGTATGCAAGGCTATAAACAGACACTTTTCATAGAGTCAGTCACTATTTGTAAATGTTGTAGTTGAGATACATTTTCTGCACACTTACTCAGATTCTGCAGAGTAACATGTTACTTTCACATTAGTCTAATTCATGTGACCTCACTAACTGATAGGTCTACAGAAATCTTCAAATTCTTCACATTGACTTATTTAAGTAAAACACTGCTGAAATACTGTTCACAGCAGCAGTGTTCTGGGTTTGGGTACATAAACGCCCTTCTGTCTGGGGTTTGCATGACCTTACATGATTGTGTGGGTTTTCTCCAGTTAATATGATACAGTAGGTAAAACAAAGAAAACAGCACAGTGTATCTACGAGATGTGTAACATTAACAGGTTTTGTTTTGGACTGTGGGAGGAAGTCGGAGTAAACCCACGCAGACATGGGCAGAACATTCAAACTCCACACAGAAAGATCCCGGCTAGATTTGAACCCAGGACCTTTTTGCTGTGACGGTGCTAATTACTGCACCACCGGACTGCTCCCAACCGTCTTCACATTTAGATTTATTGGTGGTTCAGACTTTTCACAGTTAACCAAACAGTGATTTCATATCTACAGATTGTTTCTTAACTTTACGTCAGCAAGACTCTGCTAAGTTTGTGTGAAGTGTTTCTGTAATGCTGCCTTCTTGCTGCAGATCAGATAGTGTCACTGTGATTTGTTGGCTGTGACTTCTTACCCGTCACAAATGATAACAGCTGCTGTGTTTTTCCAACTCACTTCCAGCTTTAAAAACACTTATTTTTTAGGTAGAGTGTAAGATGAAATCAGTGCGACAATCCTGCTATTTAATCAGCGTTGTCACTGTATTACCCCCCATGACGACCCAACTTCAGTGTAAACCGGCCCGTGTGATTTCATGCTGTCTTGCAAACATCAAAGTGAGACGCTTATGTGTCTCCTGTCTACCTTTTACTAATGATTAAACATCTCCTGCTGAGTCTCTCTCAGCCTCCTGATTTATGAAGTAACTCCAGAGAAGTTTTGGCTATTGATGTGAGAGACATAGTGGAAATGAATCCGCACAGCTGCCAGCAGCTGGTTGTGTTCATCTGTGAGTCAGATGTAGATTGGCACCAGGACTGACTGATGGTTTTGCTTTTTTGTGTTTGACCTGGTTACTGAAATTCTGGTTGATTGTTGCTTGACCAAAACGTGGATAATAACAAATCTGTGGATAATAACAAATGTGAAGAAAACTACATTTCCTTCACATTTGGTAGGGTGATTAGCATAATCTATATTAATCTGTTGTATGTTTGTGTGTTTCTTTCTCAGGTTGTTGAAGACACAGTCACTGGAGTGGTTTTACACTAATGTGAAGAAACGCTTCAAGAGGTTTGGCAGCGCCAAAGTGCTGAAGACTCTTTACAGGAAGCACCTGGCAGAACACAGTGCGCTTTCAGAGCTAACAGGTAAACTACTTCTGCTGCGTTAGATGCTTAAGATTCTCAGTTAGGAAACCGTTCCCAGCTCTTACTTCACTAAAACCTCACATATGATTGGCTCGTTTCATAACAGCTTGCTGTAGGGAGAATCTACTCTGATGAGAAATTAGTGTACTCGCTCAAAGTTGTCTTGATTTTTGCTGTTTCATATCTCAAAGCAGTGGAGAACATGAACTTGGGAAGAGGGTGAAAGAGGATTAAGCTCTTGGCTTTCATCCCACATTACTCTGGCAAATCACTCAGGCTGTTGCTACACTTCAAGTCTATTAATGTTTGTTTGCTTCTTTCATATCTTCACTCAGCAGGGACTCAGTGCTGCTGTATGTGTGCAGGTTTTATGATCCACTGTTCAAAAGTGTTTACAGACGTAGATGTGAACATGACGGTGCAGTTACAAGCACAGTTTAAGTTAACTCGAATCAGTGGATCACTTTTTAATTTGTTTTCCTCTGTTTTTGGCCTCAGAATTTGTGTAATTTAAAGCTGCAGTGATCAACGTTTTTATATTTATAATCTCTGGTCTTTAATTATTGTTATTAATAGGTGTAATGTGTATTGCCGACAGTAGATGTTCTTTAATTGATGTTAGCGCAGGGCCAGTTATGGTTCTTGTCAGTTTTTTCTTTGTAATGTGTGATCCTGAAGCTTGTGTGAGATTTGTGCAGCAATGAAACATTTCCTCTAAAAACCTTTCAGCACATCTCACTGATTCGACAGCTTTGTGGTGGGCTTGAATTTCTGAGGGATGAAAGTCATGCTAGACAGAATCTTTGCACTGCATCAGCAAATCATCTGTGAACAGTGCACCTCGCGCTCCCTGATGACTAATATCAGTGTTGGGTCCAGCTGTTTTGAGACGGCAGCTCTTTAGCCCTTTACTTTTTTAGGGATGGACCTGGTTCTAGATTAGAGGAGTTTGTTCTCAGAGGAATTTGATTCGAAAGATTTTCTTTGAAAAGTTCATTATGAACTTCAAACATTGCAATATCTTTTCCTAAAAGTTTTGTTTTTACACGAGATCTTTCAGTTTTAACCTGTTTCTACTTCAGTGACAGTAAGAAAAAAAGGCTTTGAGCTTTTCTTTAATGAAAGCAAAGTCAGTGTAGAAGAAGCTTTTTGTGTCTTCACAGCTAAATGAGAAGCTGTCACACTGAAAATGTTTTGGTTCAGACACAGAGAGCTTTGAATAAATGTGTTCCTAGTGACATATGCTCAGGCATCTAGGTCTAGTCAGTGACAAAGCACCAGAGCATCTGTGAACCACTGGTTCAGAGTATGATCTGATTGAACCGACAAGGGATTTCAGAGAATTATGTGTGTTGTGTGGAGGAGAGGTCACCTGCTGCAGATGATGCAGAGCTCTGACCCTGGTGGGAGGAGGACTGATGTGGGCTGGCGTTAGGCCGTCGCTCCTCTGATGTATAGCTTTTTTTTATTCTCTGCACACGCACTCTTTAGCACTCTGTTTCTTCCGTTTTTGTACTTTAATGACAGACCGGCACTGAAAACTAAACTCTCCATCCAGTTGCAAAATGCGATCGACTCAGCGTGACTCATGATGTTACTTTGCATATGAATAATGCGTATGACATGAATAGCATCAGAACTAGCGGAGCTGACATTTGAGAACTAAATGCTGTGTGATCCTGAACCTTGTGTGAGATTTGTGCAGCAATGAAACATTTCCCCTCAAGACCTTTCAACACAGTCCACTGATTCAACAAAGCCTGGAGACATTCTCCTCTGAACAGAGACGCAAAGGAACAAAGTGGCCCTGAGGAGCAGAGGAAGTGAGGCGAACTCATATATATGATTTACTCAAGGCTTTGTATAGTACAGACATACAGGCGTTTTATTATCATCTAAACTAGTGATTACTGTTGTGATTCATCATTTGAGAATTCTGAAACTAGTTTTTTCCACGAACAGTCAAATCCTGATGATAACTATGATTATAAAATAAATACATCTACAAATCTTTACAACTGTTGTTGTAATTTTGGTGTGACATCACTTTTTTTTTTAATTGTTCAGTTTTTTAGTTTGCTGCTGTAAACATGGAGAACAAATGGCATCCTCAGTGTTAAAGATTACTTATATAAGCATACTAACAAGTCAAAAAACATTGTGGGCATAATGATGATTATTAGGATTCTGCTAGCTTTAGCATTTAGCTCTAAGTCCTGCTAGCACGTTAAAGATATCTAAGACTGTAAAATAATAGGTTAGCTTTAGTACTGATTTAATTTTCATTTTAATTCAATTTCAATTAACTTTTATTTACATAGCTCCAAATCAGCCCCAGCAAACAGATGACTACCTATGGCCAAGCACTTAGCAACAGTGGGAAGGAAAAACTCCCTTTAAACAGGAAGAAACCTGGCAGAACTGGGCTAAATCTTCCGCTAGCGGTTGAAAGTGATTAGACGAACACAGGACAAAACACACCATGGAAGAGAAATTAACAATAACTCTTTGATCAGTTAGCTGTTTAACAAATACTCTTTCAAGAAAATGATAAAAGGATGGTTTGAGATTGGCCTATAATTAGGCCAGTTGACAGCCGGGTCGAGTGATGGCTTTTTAAATGATGGTTTAATATATAATGTGTAGATTAATCATACGATTGAAAAATTAATAATGGTAGGACTTCTCTGAGCAGTTTTGCAGGAATAGGGTCTAAAAGACACGTTGATGGTTTGGAGGAAGTGTATATTGAAGTTACGTAAATATTAGTAGTACTGAAAGTAGCTGTATATAATAATGAGTCTGTAAGGTGGTTAGAAATGTTTTCTCTCTAATGGTTTCAGTTTTACTTTTGAAGGAATTCATAAATTCATTGGAAGTTGTGGTTAAAGGAATTTATTGGATTTCTGTAAGATCTAAAGGTAGAATAGATGTAGGTTAATGTTATTCAAATCAATGGAATATACTCTGCCATTCATGATACACGGGAGAAGTACTTTCTGCTGCAGAGTTCATATTCTCATGCATGCCTCTGTCAGCTCGCCTTCCCGAGAGATTCATGGCGCCTTCAGGGTTACAGTGACCTCCAGCTGCTGTTCTGGTCATACTTCTAATCGCATGCATCTGTTATGACACAGATGTCTGCAGACATACACGAGGCGTCACTAGAACAAAATCCCTTTTCCTGCAAATAAAACACAAAAAAAATCCTCAGGTTGTCTCTATTTCAGGATATTTCACATCAAGCTTGTCTCTGGAGTTTTAACCAGTGGAGTAAAGTGCTTGCTTCATTTAAAAAATCTAAACAGTTCATATTACTTAAGTGCTCTTTGGCCTTTTAAATGAATTGAAGTGACCCCGTGTACTCAGCTGTACCCTTGAACCGGGCCCTGCTGTGCACAGATCGGCTGGTAATGCCATGCATGAGGAAACTAATGCACTTATATAACCACAAATGGATGCATTGTTGCATGAATATTTAAATGATGTGAAAAGAGCTCAGAGCTTAAGAGCTGCAAGGGGAAACTATGTAGAGAGTGACTGAGTGCTCTCTACTGAGCAGTTACTGACATTAAAATCAGATTATGTATTTCAAATATCGGTCAGAGATACTGTTGATAAGTTTGTGTAGTTATATCTGTTTACACCATAGATGTATTACCAGCAAATGTAGTGAGGAAACAAGTAATCAAACCAAGCGAAAAACATGGTAGAGTGTCATTTTTATCAAAACTTACACTTAATAAATCAAAAATTAAGCTCTCATACAGGAAAGAACATCTCACTGGAGACAGCACAGCTGAGGTTTAGGTATTTGCAATGAAAACTGTTCTTGTCATAATAAAATATCAAAATTAATTCTCATAATTGCACAAATGTAGTTTCCATAACGCAATTTAAAAAATGACAGTGACCAAAAAGATGCTCCTTCATCTCTTTAATGCTTCATCTTATTTAAAGGTTATTCCCGTGATCAGGTTCCAGGATAAAAAGGTTAATCCCACGTGGAAGTCTTTTCACGTTCATGTAAACATGTGTGTGTCTGCAGAGGGCAGCGCCTATGAGGAGAGCATCTGCAATGAGGACAGCGTCTGCGGGAGCGACTCAACGTTTTACAGACAAACTGAAGGTGCAGACACATTTAATTATGACTTCACTGATGCTTGATTGTACTGTACACCTGCTGTTGTAATTACACATGCATACACTTGGACTTTCACATATCAAAAGTATGACACTTTGTGGTGGCATAAATGCTTTATTTAATGTACAAAAGTTACAGATTTTCCCCAGTTCAGCTTTCTCCCAGTAACTAGCTAAGATAAACGTTAAACTAATTAGTTTCAGTTTTTGTTTGTTAGCAATGAAGTAAAAAAAAAAAGACCTGCCATTCAAGTTTTGCTTACAGTTCTAAATGTAATTGGTTTTAGTTGTATTTCTGGTATTTGTAAAATACTGAAGTGCCAAAGTAACTTTAAGTACAGGGGTCAGTTAACTCATCAGTGAGCCCTTTGGAGCTGTGCGCCTTTAAGTCCCAGCGTAGCTCTGTTTTCCTCAATTTTTGAGGTTGGGCAAGTGCAAATTTAACAATCTGCACCACAATATTATAACATCAACTTTTATATTGAAGATAATAAAGCTGAATTTGGGTTTGCAGGGAAATATTTGCTTTCTTGCGAAGAGTATTAAGATGCACAAAGGTGGATTTTGTTAACTTAACACAGTTCAGATGATTATCTTGTGTTACTCTGCAAGAAACCAATATGTATTGTATTGCAATGTTGGCTTATTTTTTTAGCCCTTCCTGGAGCATCAGTTTTAGGCCTATTAATTTTATGTTTCTTGATTTAATCTCTTATGGAGTGAATTTAATAGCTTAAACAGAGGTGTTATGGTGCTACATGTTTTATTCATTTAGCTCCATGATAATAATGAAGTTCCAGCCAGGCCAGAAATCCAGAAATTTAATGGAAAAACGGCGCTTGGCAACTTTGTGTTTATATACTATAAGAATACAACTCGTTGGCAAACAGATTGAGTCCTGTATTGCAAAGACACCCATTGCAACTGGGTTGGTCTCATTGGTGCAGACAGACCCAGACAGCAAATATTTGCAAACCTTCACCAATATGAGAGTATTTGCAGTCGAATGTGAGAGCTTTTCCATCTTTTACCCAAATCAGTCAGTGAAATGCTCACCATTTATTTGCCATACATCAGATTTGGCTACTCGAACATTTGGCCTTTTTCTCCTGATTGGTCATCCATTTCCTGTTAAAGTGAATTTCAACAAGAAAAAGATATTTCCCAATATCCAGGTCAAACATAATCCTCTCATGATTCCACATGAATCCATATTTGTTCCCATGCTGACTTTCATGTAATGCTTTATAGCAGAAGAATTGAGTAGTTTTATGATCTTAGCTGTAATCTTTTGGCGCAGGTTCCTATTGCATCTCAAACAACCATGTCAGTCTGTTCTCTTCTGTGTCCTGCCTTGCTCTCATTTGTCATCACGCGCATAGTTCACTGCGCTAACAGGATGAGTGACGGCAAACATGAATGAAAAGCTGCTTTGGGCTGGTGGTCATGTCTCAGTCTGCAGAAACTGGGACTGAATGCAGACAGATGCATGTCTTTAAAAGTGAACTGAACTGAAAACTGCTCCTTCTTTATAAAATTTTGCAGAGTAAACAATGTAAACAATTGTTTGATCCAAAAGTCCTTCAAATAACAACAAAACACGTGATTGTTATTTTCGCATTTAGAGCACAGCATGGCGGAGACGCTCACTGTGGCCAGGCGGGTGGCAGAGGAGGCCATAGACGAGGCCATTTCCAAGGCTGAATTTGACACTTCCAATCAGGTTATTCATGTTTTTCCTCTCATACAAATAGTTGCTTATTGTTCGAACCTTTATCGACCCATACAGTCTTCTACTGGAAATGCTACATTATGTTGGAGATTATCCTCAATCTGCACTTTGATAAATAGCCTCTAGAGACCTTACATGAAGTTTCTTTTTAATCTGACTATTCTGTTTTTTTATTTTCTTTCAGTCAGATTAAGTTAAACCATCAGGATTATGCTTCAGTCCAAAACTCAGATGGTTTAATACTACAGTATAAGACAATGGCAGGGCGATTGCTATCTTTGTGTAACACTTCCAGCTCTTCAAAAATCACAGACGCTCAGAAAGATTGGCTTTTCACGATTTATTCCTGCAGAAGACATAAAACACACTCAACAGGTGTCTTCTGATGGTACCAGCAATTGTAGCTCCCTCACAGTGCAAACGCGCGCTGTCTTAACAGACTTACAATTAACCTTTTAATAAAGAAAAGGTGGAAAATAATAACTTCTCTCATTTTACACTCTGTCATACTGAGCTTGTATACAAAAGAAATCTTATGACTAATAAAATACATTTCACAATCGTATAAAACAGAATAACAGGATAACATAAGTATCACCAACTAAACATTTCCCTCTAGTGGTCAAATTAACAATAGCGCATTACATCTTCACTTGCTTGTGCTTTACAGACAAAATGGCTGTTAACAAGCTCACGTACCTGCAGAAGACATAAAACACACTCAACAGGTGTCTTCTGATGGTACCAGCAATTGTAGCTCCTACAATGTAAAACAACATCACAAAAAGCACAGAAAAACGGTAAATCCAAACACATTTCCTGCTATGCGCAGCAACCACTAGGGGGCTGACAAAGACTAACTGCCAAAGAGCATAAATACGGCAGAAACACTATTTAACAGCAACCCGCCTTTGTTTCAGTTACACAGAAACTTTCTAACATCAATATGAACCTATATACATCGACATGTACAACTTATGTAACAACATTCACACCAGAAACCATAAAAATGCCAGAGCCTTTCATTACAGGACTTACCCTCACAGTGCAAACGCGCGCTGTGAGGAGCGGAAGCCTTAGCAGCTTCTAAACGTTAGAGTGAGATCCGGTTTCTGGGTTTTCAAAATAAAATACAATAAAAAAAAAGATAAAATTCACACTTAAAATGATAATTAAGAACAGGTAAGTGCATGTTTTTCATATGTATTTAGAGGAGGCCATAGACGAGGCCATTTCCAAGGCTGAATTTGACACTTCCAATCAGGTTATTCATGTTTTTCCTCTCATACAAATAGTTGCTTATTGTTCGAACCTCTATCGACCCATACAGTCTTCTACTGGAAATGCTACATTATGTTGGAGATTATCCTCAATCTGCACTTTGATAAATAGCCTTTAAAGACCTTACATGAAGTTTCTTTTTAATCTGAGATAAGATAAGATAGAACTTTATTAATCCCTCGGGTGGGTTCCTCTGGGAAATTCGATAATACTATTCTGTTTTTTTATTTTCTTTCAGTCAGATTAAGTTAAATCATCAGGATTATGCTTCAGTCCAAAACTCAGATGGTTTAATACTACAGTATAAGACAATGGCAGGGCGATTGCTATCTTTGCTCATAGCTGTATGTAAAATGTGGCCACTCCATGAAATAACCCGAGGAGGTCATGATGTGAATCCTCGATCTGAATGCTTTTGCTGATGTGTTTTGGCTGAGTGACCCTTGTATGGTTATAACTTGTCAATCACAAGGAGGGACTGCCATGAAACCGCATTCTTTTCTTTTCTAACTTGAATCATAATTTAAAAAATTGTATTCAGTAAGCCTTGAACCCAGTATGTACGACCATAAAGCCATGAGGTTGGGTCGTTAAAGAGGTCATAGCTGAAAGGACATTTTTCCTAAATTTCTTTGTTTCAACCATAGTCAGCACCCCCTGTTGGTCTTTTGAAAGAATGCAGGTTGAAAGTATTTTCTTAAACAAAGTTCATCTAATATCTGCATACCTTTTTAACTCAACTGAAAACGATTTGCTCATTCACATGAAACCCCAGTAACATGCTAGCCTTTAAAATGTTATACTTTTTCATATAGGGGGAATTATTTTGGTTTAATTCATCACTTGACCTTTCTAACTTAGATTTCTGATGCTGCATCTTTAAAAACACAGTTATGTTAGAAAAGATTTACTTCTTACTAATCTCTCAAAGTATGCTAAAGCTTTTGGATGTAGCACAGCAAACATGTATATGTAGTGTATATTCAGAGGAGTAATCAGCTTAGAGTGTTTGTTTGCGGCGATGAATAGCTTTTTTATTTGTGTTTACAACAGGAGAAGCAGAATGAAGCACGCTATCTGCGGGAGCACAGAGGAGAGCTCATTGAGGAACTGGCCAAAACCATTGTGCAAAAAGTAAAAAACATAAGAACAATAATTTAGCATGTGAAGGCCTCTTCAAACCTTCCAGTATTAGAAAGGAGTTAATTATTTAATTTTATTTATTTTTTCATCTGCAGAGTACTGAGCTGTTTGCAGCACTAATCCTAGTCTCTGTTTATGTAAGATCATTAGTAGGAGAAAGACTTTGGCTGAGATGAGAGCAGAATATGATCAAGACTTGGCCCTTGAACGCAACACTGACCTTCATCATCAACATCAGTCCCCCTCTGATCAAGCGTCCAGCTCACAGAAACATCAACCAAGCCTCTGGGTAAAAATAAATAAATCAGAAACACGTTTTGTGATCCAATAACTTTACCTTTGTGAATAATTGGTGGGAAATAACTCAAGTAATGTATTTGTATTTATTCTTAATGAGTAAACCAGTTTGCTTAGAAGACGTTAAAGCTCCAGGAGCACATGTAGTATGAAGAACAAGTTACATTTAAAAATCTCTTTTGTTGGTACCACCCAGGCTGTGTTTTTTAAAAAAAAGAATATTTGGTACTTAGAGTCTGTTCTGTGATGATCCTGATGAAGGCCATGGGCCAAAATGAGTTAGTCAAGTAAAAAGGTTGTTCTTCATATGATAAATGTTGCTGGACCTTTAGGTTCTTCTTCACACGCACATCAGAAGCAGCTGAACAGTAAGTCATCAGTTCTTCTTTCACTGAAACAAAGGATGACATGATCATTTCTGTTTCCACATGCTGACCTCTGCTGGTTGAACTATTCAACAAGGAACCTTTATATTATCATCAGTTTATAGAAATAAAAGATCAATTCAAATATCACCAAATTATTTTTTTCTAATTTTGCAATGACTTTTATCTTTTTCCCCAGAGGTCACAATCTGCTTTCTCACTGTTGGACAATGACCTTCCGGGCCTTATAGAAGACTCCCCGCAGACATTACAGAAGGAAGGAGCTGGGTCGGCTTGGAAGAGTGTAGACCGGCTGGATAACGCTGGTAAGATCCTCAAAAACTCAACAAGTATGTTAAACTCACAGTTGTAAATTGGATTATTTTATGTATATTTTTCTCCTCACACTGTTTATGATTGAATGTATTACCATAAAAAGTTGGAACAGGTTCATTACATATGATATACACAACATGCGTGCTCCTGTAACTGGAACAACATGATTTAAGTGACAGGTAAACAATGCTACAGTCTCCCAATTTTAAGGAAAACGGTCCACATTTGCATCAGCATTTAATGCTTTTTTTCATACTTTATCTCTTTTCAAAGTTTTCATACAAACTGGCTTCATATCCAAATTTTCTCTGCCTTGTTGGGGAACTGCTAGCTGTAATGTCACGCTCTCAGTTCTAGTTAAAGGTGTGGTAGGTAATACTTGTGTGGGTGTTTTTGTTGCATCGTTATATGCCTCGTTTGGCACACTGCTCCCTGCTTCTCTGCGTGATATCTGCATCCTTGTGTGTGTATGTGCATGTCTGTGTAAATGCGTCTATGCGTCGGTGTGTCCGCAGTGCTGAAGAGCCCTGATGGGAACTGGATTGCCCTGCAGAGCGCCCAGCTGTCTCGTCCCAGCCTACTCACTAAAAGGAAGAGCCTGGTCTACAGCGCTTTGGAGAGGGAGTCCGGAGTGGTGTCAGCCTACGAAGGTCTGGGCTCAGACAACGAAAGCAGACCAGAGCCTGACAGCTCCTGGGGTGCCGTCCTCAAGGAGATCCACAGGAAGATGACGGACTCTAACTTTCACCTGCCTGACGCCGGCGACAGCATCCCATCGCCACTAACGGGCGAGCGAGGCAGCCAAGATGGTCTGTTTTCAGACTCTGAGGGGAACTGGAAGCCTAAAAAACCTCTCATGGCTCTCTTAAAGCGGAAGGTGCCGGCAGAGATCATCAGACCTTCGTCATCCCACAGGACAAACATCATCGATGTGAACTTTAACCTGGAGGGAGCAGGAGGGAATCAGGGAGAGACGAAGGTGACAAAAATGAGGAAGTCACGGAAGAGGAGAAAGAGTAAAAAAGAAAAGGTGGCTTCTTCTCCTGTGTCGGTAAGAAAGAAATACAGATGAAAGGACACTGGACTATCCAGCTGAGTCATTCAAGGACCTTTAAACATGCAAAGCTGCCAGCTTTTGCTCTGAAACTTGTCTAATTTCTGCAGTTGTTTGCATGGAGCTATGACGATAAAGAAATGAGATGATTACTCAGTTAACTGATAAATCAATCAGTCAAGTCTCTGTTTTTCAAGACAACAAACCCACTTCACAAATAATAGCAATGGTAAATATAATAAATTTATATTTTCTAAGTCAAACACTCTTTCTGTTTGCAGGATTTAAATCAAAATGACAACGTCCCACCACATCCTTCTGATGATGTGACCTCTGACACTCTGACGTCTGAAGCCACCACCCCTGAACCGTTTGACTCTGAGGGTAACATCACTGTAAATAAATCCAATCCAGTGGACGAGGAGCTTCAGTTAAGTCTGCAGCAGCAAGCGGCACGAGTTTCTGACTCGACCACAAGAAATGAAAAGCTTGATGAAGACGGAGATGATGGACAGACGAAGAAAAGGACTCAAGAAAGTACGGATGTAGAGGAGGAAGATGAGAGGCTGTGGAAAATGGAGATCGATTTGGATGAAAGGAGAATGGAGGATGAGGAAGAGAAAGAAATGGATGAAGAGATGAAATACAGATTTTACAGGCTTGTTGCACAGTCCAGACTCTCATACTTTTCGTCTACTGAAGATAACCTCGACAGAAGTGAAGGAGAGTGGGAAAGAGAGAACGATGAAGATATGGAGGAGGAAGATAAAGAGCAAGATGAGAAAAAGCCAAAAGGACTGACTTACAAAATATGTCAGTTGGAAAAACAAGTCAGAGCTTCACAGTTCTCATCCACAGAGGACGAGCTGGACAAAGTTGGCATAGAAGAAAAGGAAAAGGGAGAGGAAGAGGACGAGGACGAGGAGGAGCTGGTGGTGAAAGTGTGTAGATTAGTTAATCAAGTCAGTGCCTCCGAGTTTTCATCTACAGAGGACGAGTTGGACAGAGTGAGCAGAGAAGGAGACGAGACGATGGACGAAGAGTCTCTGTGGAAACTGCCAGCAGAGGAAGCAGCACAGCTACGCGATTTGGTCAGTTTAGTGAGGGCTTCTCAGTTTTCTTCCACTGAGGATGAGCTGGATAGAATTGGAGAGAATGAGGGAGAAATGGAGGAGGAGATGAAACAAGGAGAAACTGAGAACAGCATTGAGATGGAAGAGCTTTGGGAGAGAGCAGATAGGGAGAGGACAGAGTCCATTGGAGACCTGGACGTGAACATGTTTGAGTTAATGGCTGATACTGAGAAAACAATGAGAGAGGGCAGGGATGGAAAAGTAATACATGAGGATGCTTTTTACAATCAGATGCAAGTCGAGGCTGTCCAGCATGAGGAAAATGAGAGAGCGGAAAATAAAGATTGCACGGTGGAGAGGGTAACAGTGGATGAAACAATAGCCAAGGGGCACTTAGGCGCTGAAAAAGTAGAAGTTTTCAAAGGAAATGAGAGTGAAAACGACTCAGAGAAAAGACAAGAGATTAACTTAAAAACAGGGGTGGAAGCACAGGGAAGCGACTTACAGCAAAAGAATTGGCTTGAGGCAAAGTGGCCCGACCAAGACAGAGAAGACAAGTTTCAGAAAGAAAGCAAAGAAAGCGAGAAAAAGAGGCAATCTTTAGAGGACAGCGATGAAGAATTCGACAGAATAATCAGCAGTATGTTGTTAATGACTTTGGGCGACATGGACGTAGAACCAATAATGGATAATGTCGGAGGAAGAAACAAAGAGCTAAAGGATGAAGATGAAAGCAGTGATCAAGGAGGAGAGAAAGGAGAAAAGGTTGGACAAAGCACAGACGCTTCAGAGGAGACGGGACATCTTTCAAAGGAGTCTCAAAGTCAAAGAGGCCACCAGAGGTCTGAGTCAGAGGTGAGAAAACATCCCGAGGAAAATAGAAGTGAGGAAACTGAAGGAGATATTTCTGCAAAACGGGAGAACACAGACAAGGCAGGCAGAGATGTAAATGAGCAGAAAGAAAGTGAAAAAAGTTTGGTTAAAGAAAAACCTGCAGCTTTGACATTTACCAAGACATTTGAGACAAGTGAAGCTACCCTGATGTGTGAAAGAACAGAAGAGGACACGGAGGAAAAAGAGGATGGAAGAGAAAGTCTGGCAGCAGAGCGGCAAGCACTGGAGACATGGGGAGATACTGCAGACATGGAGAAGACAGACATGAAGGAAGTCAAAGACAAAAGTGCAGACATCATGGAAGAAAGCAGCACTTTGTCTCTGCCCGAGGGTTTACTGTCAGCAGAGGAGATTCAGAATGTAAGCACTCAAGCTGTGAGACAATTTCAGAAGCTTTTTTCTGACACTTATTTCCTACTAACACTCTGCTGGGTAAAGTGAGCCTATGCACCTTAGAACAAAACAAACACACACATGCACATTTCACCAGTTACAAATGAAAAGGTCAGTTCATAAGAAATAAAACACAGGATTCATTATTTCTATCAGTGCTACAAGATTACACATAATCCTGCATCAGACATAGTCTGTCCCAATAACCAGATTTATTAAAGACCCTCCAAAGAATGTATAATCGTGCTAATGAGTCTGCATGGTGTGTTTTATTTGCCAGAGGGTCCCTGATTAATTCCTGGCTGGCCAAACCTTTATTCTATTTTCTGTCTGCCGTAAAGAAAACAAACGTTTGTGTAAACCTGCTTTACATAACTTCCTGCTTCATCGCTGTTTTCCTCTCACTTCCTAAAAGTTTTCCGTTCATTTGAGCTCAAGTGTTTATATTCAGTCCAACAGGCCTGTGCTAAAATTTCATTTACAAACTTTGCCCCCTTTAAGAGTTTGATTACAGAAGAAGTCTTGATTTGTGTTATTACAGCTTATAGTGCTTCCTGCTGTATTGGACTAGATTATAATAAC
Source organism: Mchenga conophoros (assembly GCF_057382185.1). Lineage (NCBI taxonomy): Eukaryota > Metazoa > Chordata > Actinopteri > Cichliformes > Cichlidae > Mchenga > Mchenga conophoros. Next base: position 14,142,464 of record NC_140543.1, read on the forward strand.
ATAATAAAACAATACTGACGATGCGAAATGCAGAGTTTATGATAGAGCTGTAAGAGCCGACACCCCAGTAGAGCTCTCTACGAGTTTAGGTTCTCCTGTGTCTCCTTTACTTGCAATATATCACTTTAAAGTCCAGTGCAAACTCCCTAAAAATCATTTGTTTTGAACGCAACTAACTTCTGTCTGATGCTTCTTTCTCCTCTGTGTGCTTCGTTTCCTCCTGCGCTGTGTGAGCTGTAGGGTAGAGACATGGAGCTTTACAAAACAATAGAGTTTATGTCGACTCTGTTGGAGCAGGTGAGAATGAACTTTGTTTTGGTTGAAGACGGGTACTCAGATTAGTTTTTGTTTTTTAATATTTTTCCATGTTTGTCATGCATAACTTATTTTTCAATATGTCATCAATGTTACACCCCCCAAAAAAGAAAATCCATAATATTAATGATTTACTAGCTTTTATAGCTGATTACCATCCACTGTGACTGAAGTCCCTCCTCCTGAAATGCATTTGAATTCATTCATGCATCTGGATGTTTTTATTTTGAACTTTATTTAGAGCAGTAAGTGGAGTGGCACTGCATTTCATTAATCTGAGTCCAGGCTAACGTAAGAGCGTTAATATCCCAGTATGACCTAAAAAAAACATCAGGATGTGGAGGAAATTCAAACTGCAAGCTTTAAAATCCTTCACACTGAATTCCTATATTTTGGTCACCTGGGTATGAACAGTTGTTCTATTGCACTCTTACTTGTTTTTCTAATTTAAATGAAAATAAAGGTATCCTTAATCACACTGCCAGGAGATGTCAGTATTTAGAGTAACACCCGTCTCTGTTTGTGTGCTGTAGAGATACTCAGCCGTGTCCCTGCGCAGCATCACTACTGAGATGCTGAAGGTGCTGAACGCCACTGAAGACCTGCTGCAGGGTGTGGAGGGAGGAGAAAACACCCCACCCCCATCCACCTCCCTGCCCCCCAACACTGACCCCAAAAAACTGGACCAGCAGTTCTCCAGACTGGAGGAAAACGTGAGTTCAGTTTAAAGATATTCTACATCACATGTAGCACGGTTAGCTCTTGTTTTGAAGATGCAGCATTTTAATTTAGGCTTTAAAAGGATCCGCTAAGTATAATTAAATATTACCATAAATCTTTCAACAAACATTAAAAAGAAACAAAGCCAACTGAATAATAAGTTACTTTGGCTGCTTCCTTTTTCCCTTACATTTACCCTGCTTCAATTTCTCTCTCAATAACTCAGTGACGTGACAGCTTGTTTTAATAGTTTCACTTTATTCACTAGATTTTCAATTGCTATTGAGATAATTTATTAAAATCATTATTTTTAATAATTTTCAGTTGAGTCCATCAAATAATTAACACATAAAAATTGTGGTTAATGTAGCTGTTATTCCATCATGCATTGTTTTTGTTTTTTGTTTTATTTTGTTTCACACATGGTACAGCAGTAATTCATTTCCTATACACAACCTTTCTTTCAATTAAAGTAACATGAAAAGGAGCAGGAAGAAGAATAAATTCTGATTGACACTTGCCCCCTATCTGTGATAATACAAGTAGGCACTTACAGCCAAAAATACACTCTGACACTATTCTGCACACAACACAACACAACACAACAAACAGAACAATATACTCAACAATGAGCAATACCACTAAATATCAAACTAAAAGGATCATTCTTTCTACAATTTCTGTTATTTTCAGCTTCTTCATATCGGTTTATCATTTTATTCTTATAGCAGATTTTAAATTGAGAAACATTTGTACAACCCTTAAAATGATCATGGAGAGAATTCCAGTTTCTTATGCCTATGACTGTTGGACACATTTGGCTTTGTGTGGTTCAAGCAAACCGGTGCTTAAAATAAAACTTCCTTCTGCTGTCCCCATTTTCTGAACACAATACAAATAAACTTTGTAACTTAAGAGGTAGTGTTTTATTTTTTGCCCTAAACATAATAATTAATGTCTGTAATTTCACTATATCGTCTAGTTTTAATAATTTAGATTTTATAAACAAATTATTAGTGTGTTCTCTATATTTAACATTATGCATAATTCAAAGCGCTCTCTTCTGTAATAAGTATAATGGTTTCATATTAGTCACATATGTATTCCCCCATACTTCAACACAATAACTCAGATAGGGTAGAAATAATGAAGAATATAATATTCGCATTGCCTTGTAATCTAATATATACCTAACATTACCCAGGATATAAATACTTTTAGCCAACTTTTTATTTTTAACATGTTGTTTAATTTTTTTTTAACATCCTGTTAAAGTTTATAACCAAAAACCTTTATGATTATCTAACTGTTCAATAATATAATAATGTGGAACTAGTGAAACTTGTTTTTCATTACTACAGTTATAATTATAGTTATAAATGAGCACATAAATGAGCAAATATGGCCTAATGACATTATTGTGAAGATGAGTATTAAACAAAATCGTCTGCAAAAATGTGTTAAAATGCAGCAAAATCTCCAAAATAAGTGCTTATTTCACTTATCCTTGTTCCATCACTGCAAGCTGCTATTTCCTGTTTTGTGCAATTTTAGTAGTTTTAGAGAAATAAAGTTCAAACGAACGCAGGTTTCAAAAACACTTAAACTTGATTTTTTTTAAAATGTGCTGCAGGTGTACGTGGCAGCAGGATCAGTGTACAGTCTGGAGGCTGAGCTGAGTGACCTGGAGGAGTGTGCCCGGGGAATCTGCAGCTCCACGTCTGACATGGAGTTGTCCTTCCTGGAGGAGCAGGTGGCAGCAGCAGCTGCCAAGGTACAACAATCTGAACTGCAGGTAGGTCGTGGTTGGATTTCTAGTAAAATATGTAAATAGAAGGAGAGATTTTGATTGACAGATATTTGGACGGTATTTCCTTTAAAAAAAGACATAAAAACATAAAAATTACACCAACAGATTAAAATGAAAAACAATTCAAATATTGAACAGTGCTGTTTTGTTTGTTAAAAACACAAAATCATTTTAATCCTTTCTCTGCGTCTGCTGTAGATCTGTGACATCTCAGCAAGGATCGCTGCTCTGAAGAATGCCGGTCTCAATGTGGACACACAGTCGCGCTTGATCAAGAGCAGGACTATTCCAGTTATGGTACAGTATCTGTTTACACTAACACACTGCAGTGAGTCCATCAGAACAGGAAGTCAAACTTTGCACGTGCACACAAAACTATTTCTCACATGCATCTCCCTGCAGCCCGTCACCCTTGACTCCTCGAGACAGATGAGAAGGCGATTACCTGCACCCCCCGTGAAAGGTGGAGAAACACTGTCCTTCTTCAAACAGTAGAGTTTGAAATACTTTATTTCACTTCATATGGTTTATGTAAAAACAAACAAAGACATGAAGTGTTTTAGTTATTCATAATGAACTTATATTTATGATGTAATATGTGACTTGTTAGTTTTTATTGACCCAATATCAGCTAAATGCAAAATTACAGCATTTACGTAGAGTATTTTCTAGGAGTACTGCAGTGATATCCCTTTATTTTGTAACTTTTCATCTTCCCTGTTTTCCAAATCATATTCTTTTTATTTCACTGCATCATGCAGCTGCTTTTAGACAATATTCAAATTTATGTCCAGTACAGGACATATTTTTTCTTCATGAATTTGATATTTGACCCTCCCCCAGGAGCATAGCTGTGCAGATGGTTTCTTGCTTGGATACTGCAAAATGTTAGTGGTTGTAGCAGGATTTCCACTTGTTTTGGGGCATCATGGACTTTACATTCATTGCATACTAAATAATATGTATTAATTATACATTATATAAGTTTTGCAATTCATTACGTGTCGTGCCAGGAAAAGCATAGGTGAAGCAATAATTGCTACTCAGTTTGTGTCAGTGACACTGAATCAAATGGGGAGGGGGGTTAGGGATTAGGGGTCCGGGTTAGGTACACCTGAAGGTCTTTTTATGTGTATTTTTCTATTCAAAATATTTTTGTAAAACAGGCCAATTTATGTATGCAGTTGCTCTTTTATAGCAGTACCTGGGTTACAAATTAATGTGTCTTTCTCCTCATTTTCTTTCATTCTGCTTTAGAGTACAAAGACAAATAAGTCACCGGTCTGTAGTACCTCCAACACATCAGTGCCTTGACCTTGCTACACTGCAGCCTACAGGCCAGTCTTAAACAATCCATCTAGACACCATTTGCCTTAATTTAATTTTAAACTACTCACGCCTCAAATCATATACCATAAGACTTTAGTACTGTATGTGTAATATGAGATGTACAAATAATGCAGGAAATAGTTGATTTGCATCATTCTATCAGATGCATCCAGCAGATTTCTATCAGCACTGATCACTGTTAAAAAAAATCAATCATTCACTTTTTAATTCCCCAAACAATGAAACAGCAATCTGAAATGATTAAACATCAGGTGTAAAAAAGTCTTAATGTTTTATTTAGAAAATGTTTCAGTCTTCATTTCACTGCTGTTACTGGATAAAACCTGCGATTTACACTGTACATTATATAGAAAATACAGTGATTACATTTACACAGGAGCAGTTATAGCATGTTAGAGAAATGTTGTGATACTGCTTTATGTCTACAGTTAATATAAATTTAAACAACTTACAATGTATACCTGTATTTTATTTAAGTGTGTATGTTGAAGTGTACATATCTGCAAAGCAATCAGTAAATGTTGTTTTCTGCCTTTTAAATATAGAAAATAAAGAGAAATAAGCCAAAGTTGCTGCAGTGTGCAAATGTTACACAGGGCTGAAAACACTGTGCATCCTGTTTTCCACCTCAGGTGGATGTGGGTGTAACGGTGAGGAATTTAGTCTGTAATTTTGAGATGAGGAAATGACACTCAAATATGACATTCCTCTTTGTGAAGGTGTGGGAAGGACAGCTGTGGAAAATAAAGGCCGTCTTTGAGAGGTGGTTTAAACCATTCAGCAGCATCATCTCGCGCTCTCTGTGGAGCTGTGGTAAAAATGAGCGGATGACCTGAGCAGCGTAAACTCATTATTTTGTCCTTTATGCTTCATAAAAGTGCTGTGGCTGGCCAAATGGATACAAACAGGAGGTAAAACTGGTGCATAAACATAATCGTAACACTTTCCTCATAGAGGTTTGGTGTTTTTGTGTTTCTGTGTACTCAGCTGTTGTCCTTAAAGTGCAACAGCTAAATACAAATAAACTGTAGCATCTGAAAAAGGAAGAAGACGTCCATCGAGAACCAGATCTTTCCCAAAGGATGGTGGGATTTGTAGTTTTGGTCAGGAGCTCTCTGAACTTAGGAAGCGCTCCCTCTGATCAGGAATGACGAATCCTTCTTTCTGTTCGCTCTCTCGTCTGTCGGAAATCACAAAACACTTTTTGGGATCGATGACCACGATGCTGTCTCGGTCCTGACCAGGAGCTTCCACCTCGGCGTAGGAAGGACGACCCGAGCCTCGCCTGAACTTTAGGATTGGCCAGTGGGTTGGGCGTCGCTGTGGGGTTGGTGGAGGGGGGGCACAATTAGCAGACAGTTCAAGGAAAAAAAACTATTAAAAATAGTGCCCATTCTATTATCCCCCCATTTCCTGCAGTCATTACAGTCCAACAACAAGCACTCATGAAGATCACATAAACATTCATCACATTTCACCTAAAGCAAACATAATGCTCCACTTTAGAAGTGTTCATTTCTGCCCATTTTTATCAGACTGACTTCTATTTAGATGTATTTAATGTATGTAAAGTCCATGTGTAGTCCATATTTCACTGAATATTATAACAACTGATGGAAGAATTTTTGGCTGAGCTCTCACAACAAATGTCGAGTAAAATAAGAGCCAAACAATAAAAAGTTAAAGTTCACTTCAAGTATTTTTCTCAATGGGAAATATTTCCACGTTGCTAAAACAGTTCATTTCAATTCAGTTCAATTTTGTTTATATAGCACCAAATAAAAGATATGTATTATTTAATTTTATATAATTACACTGTTTGGAATATGATTGCATGTTTTTGTACATGAGTGTAAAACATACTCAGTAATGTACTTGTAGGTTCAATAGGAAGTAAAAACAAGGTGACTCATTGGTGCTGATTCACTTCTCCAAACACACTGAAATAACTGATGAGTAACGTCTGCAAATGTCGAGCAATGTCTGGACATTAATTTAAAATCATGTTTTAAAGGGAAGTTTGAGTAACTAGTTTCATAGTAAATGTGAGTAGTTTCCTCCAAATTAAATCTAACCAAATGTTTACTGTGTTAGGTTTGCTTCTGATAATTTATTAAAATTCACTGTATTTCCAGTTTAATTTTAAAGAGGGGGGAATTAAAAGGATCTAGGAACTCGTGATTTTGCATAAATATAATGTTGGCAAGTGTAGGTTCAAATAAATTAAGCCGTACTACTAGTGCCCTTGGCTGATTTTAGGTTGACGCACCTCCATGAAGAAGAGGCTGGCGCTGGACGTGGGGTGGTTATACACGTAGATGTATGTAAAGATGGCTGCTGCCAGCAGGACCATCACTACGAGGACTCCCACCAGCAGACGCATCGGCGATGCCTCATAGGTGTCTGTGTTCTCCCCCTCTCCTGCTGTACACAGAGAGTGGTCAGATTCAGCTCATAGACTTAAATGTAAATGCTTCTGCAGTCACGTTAACTTTTCATTTTTCTCGACATAAAAAATTTACCAACTTTGAACAATATCAGGTTCATTAAGTTGCGACATTGTGTGAATTGGTGCTTTTTCACACGAAACCCAACAGGAGGCCTGCCTCAGACACAGTCTCACTATGGGGAAACACTGTGTTTGACTAAGGCGGAGGTACTGCTTGGGTAGAGCGCAGAGGAAGCAAGACTCAACACACACTCGCTGGATGTGAATTTGTTAAGGAAATTACATGCACTATTCTCACACGGGTGCAGTTTAACATCACACACTTTGGACTAAGGAGCTGGAAAGCAGAGACCGTTTCAGGTCCAATAGAACTGCACGAGGCACTTTCATTCAACTGTGAGTGACTTACGTGCATCACTGATGTGAAAAGCAGTCTCTGCACCATCTAGAAAAGAAAAAACAAAGACTTTTAAATGCACACAGTACATGACATGCTGTGACATGACTTTAAAAAATATTTTGGTTAAATTTCACAAGTGGCGGTTTCTGAGCAATCTGTAAACTTCATTTTCTCTTCCTAAGCTTTCACTTCAGTGGACTTGACTTAAAACGTAGTCTGCAGAAGAAAGAAAAAAGTGATAATCAACAAATTTTTTTGGGTTGAGTCGGATATTGAGTCTTTCTCACTCTGCTAGAGTGATGAACGTATATCACGCCATCCTTCAGCACACTGAGGACATCATGCAGTATTTAACATGGCGCTGTATATGCTCAGCTATGAGCTAACAGGGGGCTGGGAAATAGCTGGCCACTTGACCCCCACCCTGTCAGATGTTCCACAACACACCAAGCATGGATACTGTGCAACAACAACAAACATTCATTCATGGGGTCGTAATGATGGCTGCGCTGCAGAGGTGCACAAAGAGCGACAGAGTGATCTCAGATGATTCAGCATTCAAGATGATTTATTTTAATGTTAACAATCAAAAGGATTCCATTAAAGGCATCCACGCTCCTCTATGTTAGTAGAAACTGACATTTGTTTATAAGGCAAACAAAATAAAAGTGTAATCAAGGCAAAGAAATTATTTCAATTAGATTTCAAAACCGTTTTTTTTATTCTTATTGATTCTCTGATTAGAGTCAAGTGAAAACATGTGCATGAGGAGTGTGATCAGACAAGCAGTCACAACAAACTATGAGTACTATTAAAGCAGATAAAAAAGCTTTGTGAGTTTACCACCTGCAGATTTGTTGGTGGGACGCTGCGGATGTGATTTTGTTTCTCTGCTGATGCTGCTGTGTGTTGAGGGAATGGTGAAAGTGGGAGTCTCGGGGGTGGAGGTCATGCCAGATGTCCTCTGCTGCCCTGCAGACACAGTAACTGGAGGGGTTCGGTGTCTCCCGTGATGTGATGTGGCATTTGTGACTTCATTCATCCGGGGACATCGCAGATTCTGCCTCTGGGAAACAAAAGTGTGTTCAGACTGACGCTAATGGTGCTAAGCTCTAATGTGGTCAATCTTTATGGAGAAAAGCAGAAGAACCTCCTCTGGACAGCCGAGGTCAACCCAGTCCTGCCGTTTACGATCAAAACCACTGGAACATCTGAGAAAGAATGAAATGACTGCTGTTACATTTTCACTCTGTGAGAGCACAACCCGCTTTATTCATGGAGATGAATGTTTCCAAAACCAGATTTAAGTTATCCACCTTAATGCTGGCAGCTGATGATTTATTTTTAAATTAAAATTAAAATGATTTATTGGAGATGTGGATAATAATCACAAAATATTTAAACCACCATGAGTGATGCTTAAAAACCTTTTTCATTGTCACAAATCACTAAATGTATTACAATTATTTATTTAAAAGATAAGTTTATTAGACTCTTCAGTGCTTGACAGGAGATTCGGCTGCATATTCCTGCTAACTGCAGTGAACTTTGTATATTCATCTCTTAAGGTCGCTAGGCCAGATTCGGGTAGTTGGGGTTGCTGACTATCCCGCAGGCTTCCTGTTGACTGTACTGTATGTGAATGACATGCGAATGACTCTGCGAGCCTGCTCTGTTTACTCACAGTGACAGGATATGAGACAGTCTCAGGAAGCACCGCCTATGAATCAAGTTTACTGAGTGTGAGTGAGTGAGCGTATCCCTGCACGCGCAACCGCAACTGACTGAGAGCTGAACTGAACAAACTTTGGGCAACAACAAAAAACTCTCATGGATAAACTGTGAGGTTGAATAGGCTGCATGTACAAAATACTTCAAATTCATTATTATTAAAATGAGAGATAATGCAGTTATTATATTTTCATATTTATCCACAGTGAGAAATGCCTCAGTTTCACACTGGAAAAAAAAACTTACTGTAACTGCCTTCAACTAAAAATATTCTCTAATTTTAATGGATCCACATTAGACCATGAAACATTTTCTATTCCTAAAATAGTGGCAAAGTCACTGGTCTCTTTGATCTCTTTGACTGCTTTTCCACGTTACCTTCGTAGCTTACTGCACCAGCTGCAGTTAAAGCCAATCTGAGAAGTGACACATGGGCCACAGCTGGAGAACTGCAGACACGCTGAGAAGACAGACAAAGAGAGTGAGGAGGAAGAAACTGCTTTGCCTTCTGCAGATAAAACAGCATAATAGTAGAATATCCTGTAGCACAAAGATTATACATTCTTTGAATACTGACTGGTTCAAATGGTATTAAAAATAGGAATAACCTACTAGGGAGAGGAAGCATCTCCACCGCTATTAAACGGGAGATTTTGGACACTGGAATGTCGACTTTGTGATACTCATAGATGGTTCTCCGACGAACATCTGACGCATGTCGGATAGAAAATAAAGATGTCACATATAAGCTGCTAATAATTAAAGAAAGTATTTTGATGAAATTTTAACAGGACAAATTTTCAACTTACTGGGAATCTGCTCTAGCTCACGAAGCACCATAAACGCATCGGACAAGCCCACTTTGACAGGATGATTCTCAGAGCTGATGTCGCTGATGCTAATAGGAATCTATGAGGTAAAAACTGCATGAATAAATTTACTTTGTTTTAAAAGATGGACACAAAAGAGAGAAGAAAAGCCACCTCTTTGTAGGCAAAGACAATCCGCCCGTCACTGTGCAGAACGGCCTGGAAGGTGAAAGCTCCCACGCTGATGTTGTCCTGGAGGTGAAGGTGGTTCCACTGAACCACCAATGCTGTGCCTAATGGATGGACATGGGCACACACAATACTGTAATGTTTTGTACGCATGTTTGCACGTTCCCTGCCAACCTTATGCAGCACATGTTAGGGCGTCTATTCAGTAAAAATATTTAGTCTAGTAAATAAATAAGATCAACAGTTCCCACCGTTATCGAAGTAAAACACAGATGAGTTTTTCGACAGGCTCGGGTCGAAATTCGCCATCAGAGGAGCGACGTACTGAGTGGCTGTGAGCATCCGATGGATTATGTCTCCAGTGTAAATAAAACCTGGTAGGAAAAGATGTGCAGCTGTTAGCATCAGTAACTTATTATACATTATAATCAGTTGACGCTGACAGCTGTCATGTAAATTGCTTGTAGACACAGTCATTAATTTAACTTACGGTATGTACTTTGTTCCTGTCAATGCAACGGTCAGATCTTTGACTCACTAAAGCTCAGGCATTGATACTGCCCCAATAAAACTTCAAAATATGCAAGTAACAATTATTTATTACCATTTAATAAACTAATATATTTATTAAGTAGGTGGAATTCCAACTAACAAAAGTGTGTTTATTCTTAGATTTGAAGAAGGTGATGGGATTTCCTGACACGTGCAGCTTTGGGCTCACAACCTCCACAGAAACAACACTGAGTGTAGTTAAAGACTCACCTCCAGTTGCAACTGTGATTTCTTTGAGTAAATGGCCGTAAAAAGGAAAGTCAAAGGAAAGATTCACTCTCTGGAAGCACAGAAACATAAAGCAGGAAATTAGGTAAAAGAAAGTTGTTGTTTTTTTGTCTTTATTTAGGAAGAAGATGAAACTATAAAACTAATATGAAAGGTGTACAAGACAGTCTGGACATCATACCTGGAAAATAAACCACTTCACTCCCCACAAATTTGAAATGTTCCTATTTTAGTTATTTCTTCACAGACTGATCTCTTACCTCAGCTTGTCGGTGAGTTCTGGGCAGGAAGCCACGGACCTTTTGCTGATCCGCCTCCATTTTACTGATGTTGACCCACAGCTCTTTACCAGCTGCATCTCCAGGAGCATAGATTTTAGATGTGTAGTAGACATTATTCATATCCTACAACAGCAGATATTTATTATATATGTTATTATATGTTCTTATCACATCTTTGCATGTACCCTTTTTTAAACACTAAATCAGTAGTACAGTAATATTTATATTACATTAACTCTATCTGCTGTTGAATGTCTTTGCAGCAGAATAACCTTACTACGATCTGTGTAGAATTACTGGGCTCATCCTCCATCATTACATTTGGATCTGACTCCTCTGACTGGTGTTGGTTTCTGTAGTGGCCTCGTTTATCTGCAGTCCTGTCAGGGGCCTCGGACCTGGGCCTAGATGCCCACCTCCGTTCTCTGGGCTGGTGGTTCACAGAGATTATATGTAACCTCTGCTCTGGAGGAGACGGCTCCTGCATGTTGGCAGGGTAGACTCCTAAGAAGTAACAGAGGAGAGCAAAGAAAATAGGTTGGTTAGATTAGAATTTTTAATGAGACAACAACAATGTAGCCAAATAAAAAAATTATGCATTTGTTGTATGAAGCATTTTATAGGGCTTTATATGTATCTTATCATAAATCAATTTATTATAAACCAGTGCTTTTAGTTCTGTCTTTTTGTTGTTTTTGTTGTTGTTTTGCTTTGTTTGGGGTTTTTTTGCAATTTTCTCTTTTATTCTGATATAAAAAAACTTTTAAAAATCTATACTTATAAAAGACAAAGGGGTTATAATCAAACATCATAACAAATCTAATTAAACATCTATTGACTGAAGAGTCCAGTGAACAGATTTAGTGGATTTAGCAGATGTAGTAGATAAAGCAAAATCTGACAATATAATATTCAGCAGATCACTAACTTACTGTAACTTGAGCGCTTACAAAAATACCAAACTGACAAAGTTTTAAATAAAATCGAAAATATTAAATGTACCTCTCAAATATGATCTCTTGAGGCTTTTCATTTACTTCTCTCCATTTTAAGGTACTGATTTGTTTTCCAAATCAGTAAACAAACAAACACATAATTTAAAATGAAAAATTTTGTTTTCTAATTACAATTTCGCTTTTCTAATTAACTCTGTAAAGTCTGATCTGATTGAACCTTCAAACAAATTTAAAAAAAGAAATGAAATGAGTATTAATTTGTATTACTTCTCTACATCCGTCATTTTTTCCAAATGTATTCCTAAAAAATGTGTTTGTGCAACGTATTAATTGTTTTCAATAACAACAAAAATTGACTGACAATGCTGAAAAACTCACAAAAACCTGTGTATCACAGTAGCCATTAAATAATTAAGAACATCAATTGTATTTTAACACGACGTGCTGTCATAAACTTTACATCCACAAAGTTTATAATATCAGTTTCTTATATGAACCCTTTCAGAAAGTTCTGGCTTTTCTTACGTCACTTCAGAGGGTGTGGTTTGTGTGCTAAATTGCATTATGTCGTATTGAGCACATTTCCAAGAACAAAATATGACTATTTTATTTAAGCATTTTTAACAGTAGCACAAACCAAATCCTGTAAAACAACACCTTGCCAAAAACAGTCTGTATGCTGTGAGGCTGCTGTATTAGAGTGCATCAGCTTTACTGAAACACCGCAAACTAAAAAGCTTAAACAGATTAAAAGATTATTTTAACAGCATTAAAATAATCTTTGATTATTAGATATTAAAGAGATTAGATATGGACAATACGATGTCTAAAACGTAAAGCAAACTCGCTCTTTTACATGTCCGGCTGGATGTAAACAGTTCCTCAGTGGGTGCCATGTGGCAAACATGTGGTCACTCTTCCCTTCCAGTGACAACAGTGTCCTAACTTTTCCTTTCACAGCGGACAGTGAAGGCATGCTTCACATTCTTCACACCAGGAGCTCCAGGACCTGGCGTGTGAGGCCAGACATCAGTGGGTGATGTGTCCATGAATCTGTCACACGGTAACTGTCGGGGCTCAAAACACGCCACAGCAAATGCCAATAGGTGCTTCCACGCAAGATGTGTTAGATTTTCTTACAGACGTGAACTCTATTACACAAAGCAGCAGCAACAAAACAGCGTGGTTAAACATTTCATTAGTTTGCCGTCTTAAAATAATAAATAAATAAATCACTGCTTTCAAAGCAGGAGGTTAAATTTGTGATTTGGCACTAAAATAACTGAAAGGCCATCGGGCTGTCAGTACTATGGTAAGAAATATGGACACTGTAAGCATATTCAGAAAAGGTTACACTTCATGACAGCCAACCCATTATTAGCCTAATGACAACAAATAAATGTTAAAAAGGAAAAAGTGATTTAAAAATTGTCTAAATAAAATTAATAATATAATTAACACTTAATTCACGATGTGGGTCTGTGCTTTTTGTAGCTGGTGTCAATTACATTTTTATGACTCACCGTAGGCAGATTTTAGCCTCATGAAGCTGATTTCAAGCTGGAGAACAAAGACCAGACATCTGACGAGATAAACCGTCTTTGTCGTCGCCATCCTTCCTGTAGCTCCAGTTTCTGAGCGCAGAGAAACTCATTAATTATCCCGAACAGATTCTTCACTCTTTCACTGATGGCAGTTATCTATTTAAAAAGACAAATGCAGTCCAGTGTTTTGAAGAGAAAAGAAAGGAGAAAAAAAAGCAGACGAAGCAAAGTTAGATATTTATGTATCCTCATGTGATGTTGATGTCCAACTCCATCGGTGTTCATCATCAGCAAGCCTTCTCTGCATCAGTTCAGTCTGCAACAAAGTCAAACGCTGCAGGAAACGTTGCATTCAGGCCCTGTCGTATTGATCAGCATCTTCAACGTCATTTCATTGATTTAATTTAATTTCTTTTTTATTTGTCTGAATTTTATTTGAATAAATCAAAATGTTTTTGAAAAAGAATCTGTGCATCTCAACCAGTATACTGCATTGGCCTAAGGTACTGACAGAAAACTTGGGCTTAGGCTACTAACTATATCATTCCTGTGACTGTTTTAACCTGTGATGTGCACAGTGCACAATTCTGCAATTACAATGTTTGACAAATACATAAAAATCCATGCATGCATGAGTATTATAAGGTAACCAAAAGCACCAAAATTAAGACTAAAGTGTCCCACATCATAATCGTCTTGCAGATATAAAGAGCAAAAGAAATCACACACACTGCCAGGATGTATCTTAACTCAATCATACACTCAAATTTCTAACTGTTAGAAGACGTTATGAGAGTTTGCTCTTTTTTCACCTGCACCTACATTCACATTAATAACAACCTGAGTATCCTCTGTCTATCTCACTCTTCTATCCAAAGAATGTTGAATGCAAAAACCTGCACCTACAAATGGAGAGATGCCAAACTGTGTTTCTGGTAACAGTGACATTACAGATCTATCTTATCTTAATCTGCATTGAAGTTTCACGATTACGGGGAACAAGTGAATGCACCAGGTCATCCACGCAGCTCCAACCTTTCCCGTTGGATGGCGCACGATTGTGCAACTGAGAAAAGGACAAAGCAACCCACTCGTGGGACTAGTATGAGTTATGCATTTATTTGAGTATGCTGATTCATTACCGCTTATTTCACTAATAATATGCCACATATTAGAACAAACAAAATGCCTAAATTTCTGTGATATTACAGGTTGAATATTTAGATAAAATCAGAATGTAATGACATACAAATCTCATAAGTCCATATCTTTTCAGAAACCTAAAGAAGATATAAAATATATTGAATGTTTGATTTTCCACATCCGTGGAAGTGATTTGAACTTGTGGAAATGTGGAATTGATTTGAATACCTGAAAACAATGATTTTGATGTGTGAGACAATACTTTTTTCAATATTTTGCAACGGTCTATGAACACAGTTCATCGCACCATCCATAAATGCAGGTTATCATGTTTTAGTTTTAGAGTAACATGCTCACAATGACTATGTTAAAATGTGTATTGCATCTATTACAGCACACAATGAGTCCTACTGAACTGGCCTGCATGCTTGCAGTCCAAACTTGGGACTGTCCAAAGTGGAAACATTGAATGAAATGAAAAATACAACACAGAAGACCCAGGACTGTTGAACAAGTAGCAGGAGGAGGAGTCAGCGGCCTGGTCAGGGTCTGGGATGCTGGGCCTCCCTGCTGCTGTAGGACCAGGGGCGGTCTGCTTGTCTTCACCACAGGGCCAAGGGCAACATCTCCTGGGTCTGGGGGTGGATTGCCCCTCTGGGGGTGATGGTACCTGGACCTGGGGGTATAGAGTATGTTTGGGGAGTGTGAGTGTGTCTACAGTGTTCATTTCTGTTTGTCTCCACATTGGGCGAATGCTGACTATTTGTATATGTGTGCATGAGGGTGGGAATGCATGTTTGTGTCTGCGTGCACATAGGTGTATACACGGTGCTCACAGACTTACGTGCTGCTCAGTAACATTCAATATTGATTATTTACTGTTACTTATACTTATCTAGGTTGTTGCTGTGGTCTCCCTACTCTGTTGTTCTGTTTTTGCTTGTTTTCCTTCCCCCCGTTCCAGTAGATGATCCAGCAGATTTTTAGTGTCTTTTCTCACCGTCCCTCTCACCTCTGTTTTTCTTTCCTTCTTGTTTTCTTGAACTTCTCTTGTCTATGTCTTTCCCTTTCCTATCCCCCAGTCATGTCTGTTCCATTTGTAGTAACTCTAAAGTTTAAATAAATAAATAAATAACAATAATAAAGATAAATCAAGTGGACCAGTATGACAAAGCCATAACAATCCACTTGGAAAAATAAATCCATTGGGCTTTTTTGTTGGTCTTCAGAAAATAATTCTGATTGCTACAGTGCCGAACAGGACAGGCAACAAGAAAGCCTACAGTTGATTTTTGGCCTGTCTTGACTATCTTCCTATAATCAGCTAAGTCTTATCTTGTTCCCTCCCTGGATCTATAGTGGTTGTGAGGGTAGTCAACTAAAAAAATTGCACTCTTTACATTCTCCAGTTTTCAACCTTCATTTCTCAACACATGGTAGTTGGGAGTTATTTTAGTTCAACATTAAATTAATTTTGAAAGGAACATTAAGCTTAACAGTTCATTATTTTCTTCATTTCTTTTATATATTCATAAATGTCATGGGAAAAACACTTAAATATGCAACAAAAAAAAAGAGAGAGAAAATTCTTACTAAACTGCATAGCAACTGAAAAGAAAACTTCTTTATTTAGAACAGACAAAAAGAACTGACTTTCATAGAACACAGCGTAACATTTCAAAAGCACACAGATTAAATTTAGAGTGTAATAGTCTCACCCGATGACATTGTAAAACATGGAAATGCATGTCTGACGGTGTTCCAGTAGAGGCAACATTACTGTGGTATTTAAATTCATCACCGAGAAATGTGCTGGCTTCCTCAAAATGCATTGCTTACCTCACGCCACATAGCCACTAATTCAACATACAGTAAAGCTACAATGTTTGTTGTTTGTGTTCATAATGGTTTCATTTTAGGAAAAACAGGCCATTGCTATTATTTTTTGTCATCAAGGTTGGTTCTGTTTAAATAAAGAAAATGACCCTGCATGATAAGTTCAGAGACAGGGTATCAGATGAAACAGTCCTAGTAGGCATAATGTCTAGGGAGAATTTAGCTTCACTTCATATCGACATTGTGGCACTGAATGTTTTCTCTGTCTAAACTTCTAGAGGTTGGTAATGTAGGAATATTGTAATATTTTACTTATTTACATGGTTTTCTTTGCTAAACTGTGCTAGACCAGAAATGGAAAAAAATCTGCTACTCTTTTTTTAAATGAGGAAAAACAACACCGCAACAACTCAGCTCAGCACTGAACTTTGAGTAAAGGGTATGAACACCCCCCTAAAATGTGGTAACCTGTGCTGGATACATAACCTAGTTGGGAATAGTTTATTTTATAAGTTTCTAAGTATTGATTTAAAAATGGCTGTAGGTGCCACGTGATTACAGATTTTTTTGTTGTTGTTGTATATAGCTTCTCTAACTTAGGAATAAAGCATACCTATACTCTCTGAATGAAGCCCAGCTGTAACATTAAATATTATATACTGATACTGATTTAATGAAGCAGAAAATGTGTAAATGTTCTTATGTTTCTAATCTGCTGCTATATAATATTAATGTATTGCCCACAAACGAAAGTGATTTTGATGTTTCCTTTATAGATTTAAACTTTAATGCTTAAATGTATTCAGAGTTTCAGAGCACAGATTGTCTGACAAATAGAAAGCAGCACAGATAGCACAAATAGTGTTGAAAGTATTAGCTTGAATTGTTTATTTTAGTCTTATTTGCAGCCAAGTTGCATTTTGCTGTCATATTTTTTTTTAATGATGATGATGATGTCTCCAGTTTGGAATAGGTAGCGCTCATGAGGATAATTTTGTGCAGAAGAAGAGTCACATGATCCACAAAGTGCCCCTTTTTGTGAGTGAGTGTAACCGGTGTGTTTCTGGGTTGTGTGTGATCCTGACGATAAAAGGTAAAAGAAAGAAAGACCTCCAAATAAATAGCTTGCCCACTCCAGCTCCTCTCCCACAGGGGAATTGTAGAAAAGGGCTGGCATTTATTTTTTACATTAAACATAAAGTATGAATTTACACGAAACATATTTGACATAAGATTAAAAAAACAACAACACGAAATCCGACATACCTGACAATAAAAGGTAAAAGAAAGAAAGACCTCCAAATAAATAGCTTGCCCACTCCAGCTCCTATAACCAAATACAAACAGCGGGGAAGAGGGTTAGCTCAACCCACCACAACTTCCAAGCTAGCAAGAATTATCTATTCATGCTAGCATTCACGTTTCCTAGAACACATATGTGGCACACACATACTACACATTTATAGCATCTAACAAAAAACAGGCATAATGATGACAATAATTGAACTAAAATTGCAATCAGAAACATCTGGGTGGCTAAATTATAGCCACCCAGATGGCTAAATTATATGTGTGTTTTACAGTTTTGGAAAGAAATGACACCCACCTCTCCCACAGGGGAATTATAGAAAAGGGGAGAGGCAAAAGGGGTACATTTAGGGTTGCCAACCGTCCCTTAAAATACGGAATCGTCCCGTATTTAGAAACAAAAGTACACGTCCCGTATTGAGCTAATAAGGGACGCACTTTGTCCCATAATACAGTGAGAATCAAAAGTAGTCTATAAATGTTTATGGAATTAACGCTTTGTTTGAAAACATAATTCCCAGCCCCTCTCCTGCTTTGTGACCAATGAGCTGACAGCACACTTATGACAATTCGAGTATCCGGTTGTTCAGTGATGACGCGACGAATCCTACTTCCGGGTCTAAAGTAGTCTGCGTTTAATATGGCTTTTGTGTTGTTAACATGTTTAATGTTATGTATTTTCTTCTATTTGATCTCAAAAAGCTCCTAAAACAGTCAGTGATCCCTGTTGACCTCCCTCGGCTTTTATTACCGCTAATCATTTATTTAAGCTCAGTTTTTAAAACCTTAGGATGTAACTACAGCCCAGCCCATGCAGCAGTATATGAATGACTAACCTCGTATTGTGGATGGATTATCTCAGTTGTTCTCCTGGCTGAAGTTTGGTCCTTTTACAGCATCCTGCCATGCGATTACATTTGTTTCTGACCACCGAGAACACTCACGTTAACTTTTATCGAGTGGAAAAAAAAGTTAGCTTGTTTATATTATGCTAACATAGCTATGTCGCTAGCGGTCACGTAGCACATCATTATATACCAGCTAGCCCAACTTCAGTAACCCTACAAACGTCACTGCTGTTTAGTTTTCTGTCTTCATTTATGCTGGAAGTGATAACAGAGCTGTACGTTTTAATTTGTTTCCAAAACCCCGCAGTCAGGACATGCTATATTGTATTTAGATAGAAGCTAGCGAGCTAACTCCCTGCTAACTTCTAACTCCGTTAAATGTCATAAATTCCGTTTTCATGGATGCCTGGATGTTAAACTCAATTGTTACACCTGGTAGAGCAGAACGCTGATCATTTTATTAAAGATGAAAGACTTTAGACAGTTTTTCAACTCTCAGTAATGCCACAGTGATCGTTTGATATATGGACCTGCAGCGGAGTTTAGACCCAGACACGGCTAGTGACGTCAGACTGAACAACCGGATAACAATTCAGATTACCGCTCATCTCATTGGTCGAGGAAAGGTCGCTTACAGAGAAAATACCGGAAGACAACAGATGACCACAACAAGAAGCATGGCCAACAGGGAAACAAACGCCGACACTGCGGTGCAAGTCTCGGATGACAGTACACCTAAAGCTGGGCAGACACTGTGCGATTTTTTCAGTCGCGTTATTCAGCTCCTGCTCAAACTGCACGATTGACTCGCAGGGATTAGAAGTTGGTAGGTCACGTGCAGGGTCTCACACTATTCCGCCCGATGCTCTGATGCGACCTGAGTGCTCACACTGTGCCTCCATAAAATGAAGGTTATAACAGAAAATCTGTCGCTCGCTCTCTCTGTCTTTCACTCACACAGACACACCACCACCATCAACTTTGCTAAATTGCTAATGAAAAACACTGATCAGGCAGCTGTGATTGAGCAGCAGTGTAAATCCAACTATTTTCACGGTTGTTGTGGTCATGATAATTTTTGTGATGCCACATCGAAAAGGCTCGGATGAGCTTTCCAAAGTTCTACAAGTTGTGCCTCCATCACTTGTGTCCAGATCACACGCTGCACAGCCGTGCTGCTCCGTCTTTTTCACCGACGTTTACGTGTTTGCGCGCGAGCAGTGTGAGCGCCTGTGGCGACACCCTCACGAGCGATTGATAATCGGGAGCTGGTCGTGAGGTGTTAATCGCTTCTCGTCACCCCACGTATACTACACGATGCACGATGAAGGCCAAAATCGGTTCGATCACTCAAAAATCGGCTCAAAATGGGCCAAAAACCGCACAGTGTGAGCCCAGCGTTAGAGCAGCAATGTTTGTTCCCCTCAGAGAAAGGGAAAAATGGGAAAAGGAAAACACCTGGCTGGAAAAAGTTAATATGGGCATGTGCAGTGAATATCAGCGCTATGTGGCCAGAAGTGTGATAATATAACTTATTTTGTGTAATAAACAACTGCAAGGATAGATGATTACAACAAATAGATGACTAATACATAAAAGTAATACATAGATGAATAATGATGATGAGTTATGATGCGTAATCATGGGAACAAGCGGGTTTACAAACAGGAGCAGCTGATTAGCATTAGAAAAGCTGAAATAATACCTCAACTGAAGCCAATTGTACTAAATGCACTAAATGTGCACTGTTACAAGAATATTTTTCTTTCTATTGTTTTCTATTATTTTAAGTTAAGCAGGACAGAGTTCTTTTAAAGAAAGATTTACTTATATTCTCAAAAGTTAAGCATGACAGGCTTCTGTTTAAGAAAGAGACCTGTTTTATCGTGTTAATGTTGTCATTTTGAGCTAAAAATAAATGGCTAAATGATCATTTGTTTCACATGTGTTCATATCACAAAGAATAGAATATGCATCTACTTAAATCAACTTCAAGTCAAATGGTTAAAAAAATAATTTCACACACAAAAAAAGAGCTAGAAAAGTCACCACACTGGGAAGGGTGAAGACAACTGGGTCGCCCGGCCCTGGCCACGAGGTGTCCCTTATTTATTTTTCAGGGAGTTGGCAACCCTAGGTACACTGTATTTATAGGGTTGCACCAAAGAAGAAGAACAATGAGGAGGGGCCCTAACTGATAATGAACATAACTACAGGCTTGGAGGTCCTAACAGTCAGGTATTAATAACACGTTTTGTGTAATTATAACAAGATGTGATTTATGACCCTGTTACATTTGCACAGAATCACAAGTAGAAAGTCTAACAGAAAAGGCTGATATGCATCCATACCTGTTATCTCTGACGGGTATCTGTTCATCTCTCTTTTAGGTTTTGTTAAGGCAGCTAACTAAAAGAAAGGCTGGCTTTGTTGAACTTTCTTCGTGTTGCCCCTCAAGTGTTTTTTTGACTTTGTTATTCTTAAGCGCCATTAAGCTACAATAAAGGTCAACATTTGCTTATCTCAAGTTTGACTGTGCAGACTTCCTTTGGATTCAAATGCATTTGTTTTTGCTGACTCAATAACCCCCAATGACTTGCTTTATGTGTTATTCGTAGGTCTAATAGATTAACATCAGAACAAGGTGTCATACAATTGTGCTTAAACACATTTCATTTGAAATGGTCCATTTTGAGAGTCAGGTCAACACTGTCTGACTTTCATTCCTTTTACTTAAATTTACATTATATTTTTCTTGACTAATGTTGAAGGCATAACACATAAATAAGATATCCTGATATCCTGGAGAAATATTTAAAGATCTTAAAATATGAAATGTTTGTGCACTGAAGTTTAATACTGGCTACGCATGGTTTGCCTTACAAATAGTACAACACAACAACATTAAAAAAAATGAAACAAAAAGCAAAATACAAACTGGAGCTTTCAAAATGATAACCTTTAAAGTTTCAACACAGCTCTTGTCAGATTTTATAGGTTATATTATTTTCTGATGTCTGGTACGACTGATGCAGGATGCTTGTAGACAGTTATTTGTCAGTAAAAAGTATGACAAACAATGTTAAAAAAAATGTGTGCTTTCCTTTAAGGCAGTGCTCTGACTAACTTAAAAAGAGGAACTATAAGTTTACTTAAGAACATCAAAACCTTTCCAGCACAGGAAATTGATGGCTGATGCTTGGGGTAAGTTGATCAGTATTTGCTGTGCCTCTTCTCCTAATTTGGTGCTTTATTACTCTCTGTGTTTTACAGATCATACAAAAACTAAAATATAAAAAAAGAAATTCCCATAAAGAAAATTGCTTAGTTAATGTGTTTAATTACATTTTAAAAATCTAGTTTTGTGTTTGTGTTTTATAGAAACTTGACAATGGAAAGCAACTACACAACTGAAGAAGAACATTATCTATGTGAGGTTAACTTTCCAACCTTTACTGGCACTTTGTTCATATTGATCTTCATCATCAGTGTCATAGGCAACGGTCTCCTCTTATGTGTCCTTTTCATCTACGAGAACCTGAAAAGTATCACAAATATTTTCATCCTGAACCTGGTCTGCTCTGATTTGATCTTCACCATCACACTTCCATTCTGGGCTGTTGATTATCTACACCACTGGGTCTTTGGAGACCTTTCCTGCAAATTCATAACTGCTGCATTCTTTGTTGGTCTGTACAGCAGTGTCATTCTGCTGACTGCGATGACAGTGGATCGTTTCATTACTGTGGTGCTGCACAACCAGCTGAACAAACTAGATAGAAAGAAGTACGCAATTGGTGCTTGTGTAGCTGCCTGGGTCATCAGCATCTCTGCATCCCTGAGGGAAGCTGTGATCACAAAGGTGGGAAACTGGGAGAATTATACCTATTGTGAGACATCTGAAGACAACCTCGGGCAACACCTCCAAGTGTCGCTGCTATTCTTCCTCCCATTTGCCATTGTTATTTTCTGCTATTCTGCCATCCTCAAGAAGGTTTTACAAGCTTTAAACAGAAAGAAGCACAGGACTGTAGCTGTGCTGTTGTGTATTGTTGCAGCATTTTTCA
Organism: Mchenga conophoros; assembly: GCF_057382185.1. Lineage (NCBI taxonomy): Eukaryota > Metazoa > Chordata > Actinopteri > Cichliformes > Cichlidae > Mchenga > Mchenga conophoros. The sequence continues at coordinate 14,165,000 of NC_140543.1, forward strand.
TTTGCTGGGGGCCATACCATATTATGTTTTTAATCAATTCTCTCTATACACCCAAAGGTTGTAAAACACAGGAACGGTTGGCTATCACGTCTCGTATTTGTGAAATGCTTGCCTATTCTCATTGCTGCATGAACCCTCTGCTGTATATGATCTCACAGAAGTTGCGAAAGCATCTGTTGAATCTTTTGCACTGTGAAAATGTGTGCAGGAAGAACAGGGAGAGAGACACTGGCCGGAACACAACTATTAGCCAGAAAGTTGTTTTCACAGAACAAAGTACTGCTGTCAACGAGGACCTGCATGACTATCCATTAAACAATCTGTCTTAAATTTACATATTGATTTAATTTGTAAATGCTTTTACATAATATCTATTTTTCAGTTTTTCATTGAGCCAGCTAAGAAAACAACAACATATGTGCATTTCACTGCATTCCTTTGCATTCACACTGTTTTGTGTAAAAAAAATAAACTGTTGCTGAAGTTCAGTGAAGCCGTTTTCACTTCTCTCTTCTAACAAAATTCTGTATAATGCCATGGCAGGCCGAACTGACAAAAAATGCACTGACAGCACTACTTTATGGTGTCACTACTGTGAAGTGTAAGGGCCAGATTTGGCCAGTGGTAAATTTTGAAATGATGCACTCCCAGCAATGTGCCAATGTGAGAAGAGTGTTATACTAACAATGGACATTTTTTAAACACATATTTCTGTCACGGTCCGGGGCAGCGGCCGTGTGAAGAGTGGAAAGGAGGACTCAAATGCAGCACTTACTCAGATGTGAAGGCGATTTATTGACAATATCAAACATAAAGCGGAGATGGCAAAACAGAACTAAGGATGAACTAAACTGGGTGAAACTACACAAAGGAGTGGCAAACCTGAACATGAAGGGAGAACAGCAGGGAGAGCACGCAGGGGATTTCACAGGGTATGAACACAGACGACGCGACGAGGAGCAGAGGAAATCACACACTATAAATACACAAAGAGACACTGGGAAACCACACACAGGTGGGGGAAACAGCTGGACCTGATTAACCTGACGAGACAGGGGAACACTAACACCAGGGACCAACAGAGGGAGCACAAACCCAGAACCCAGTGTCTAAAATCCCAAACACAAACCATCCCAAAACAGCCATGAATAATAATGAAAGTAATAACAATAAAGAACATAAACATAAAGTCACTGAGTCATGGTCGCAGGACCATGACAGTACCCCCCCCTCAAGGGCTGGCCCCCGACAGCCACAGAAACACACCACCAGATCCGGGCGGGCGGCAGGGGGCCCAGGACGGAGGGACCGGGCCAAGACCAAAGACGGAGGCCCCAGAGTCCCAAACAAATGTTCACAAAAAAAAAAAAAAAAAAAAAACTCACAGGGGAGCAGAGTCCAAAACACAGTTCAGGTGGCCGGCCAGGGGCCCGATAACACAGGAGGCCGGGATGGGACAGTTCAGGAGGCCGGCCACGAAGAAGACCGTGGAGGCGCACAAAAGGTTCAGGAGGCCGGCCGTGCGGAAGGCAACGGCGGCCGCTCAGGCGAAGAGGGTCCGGGGGCCGGCCGTGCGGAAGGCAACGGCGGCCGCTCAGGTGACGGCGTCCGGCCAGTAGCCTAGCCAGCGGTCCAAAAAACGGCCGTTTAGCTCCAGACCCAAACGAGGCTGGGCCAGGCGAGGCTGAGGGCACGGAAGCCGGGACCACAGCAGGCGGAGACGGTGATGCAGACACGGAGGCTGGACCAGACGATGATGCAGACACGGAGGCTGGACCAGACGAGGATGCAGACACGGAGGCTGGACCAGGCGAGGCTGATGAGGACGCTGAAGCTGAGGCTGGACCAGGCGAGGCTGATGAGGACGCTGAAGCTGAGGCTGGACCAGGCGAAGCTGATGAGGACGCTGAAGCTGGACCTTAAACATAATCCATATTTACTGGCCAAAAGGCATAATTTCTCATCTGAAAGGGCTCCTCATCAATACATAAATTATTTTGATTAGGTTAAGAAAACATTTCAGTGATAGAGAAATAAATATGATTTTGACCACATCTCAAATCCATGAAATTACTTTAATTTGCTGTATTATTAGCAGGTGTTTCCCCAAGAATATGTCAATTATTAGGGGGGGAAAAGACGCTAAACTGCACCCTTGGAAGCGATGGTCAGGGGTGGTTTAAACTTCTTCTGTGCCTAGAGCCTCATTCTCAGTTTGTGCCAGGGTGACCAGTCCTCTAATGTGGTCGGCTGCTCGTTGTGTCTTCTTCTCTGGGACTCTAGCTCTTTGGCCATGGGCGCCCCTCCGTCCTTCTCCTGTTGCGATGGATGCACAGATATCGCTGAGATGTGTACTCTTGTACTCTTGGGGGCTGTGGATGGCCTGGATCTCCTGGATCTAGTTCTGTCTGCCTCTGGGGGCGTTGTTGTGGCTTTCCACCCTTATTATGAAGTACTTTCAGCTTTAGACATTGTCATACTATAATATATAATATTATATTTAATGTAACAACTGAAATAACATAAATAGAAATGCATAAATAAAAGAGATAAAAGAAACACATCAACAAGAGGAGGAAAAGCAGAATATGTTGGGCACAACAGTGCATTCAGATCATAATTCTGATTGCAAAAGTCATCAGACATGGCAGGAATAAAAAGAAAAAAAGGCTAAATGTCTCTTATGTTACATGATATAATGTAATAATCCTAAATCTTAATAAGAGGTTTTTAGTCTCATTCTGCCACTAAAATTAAATTATCTGGAGATGTATGAATTTGAAATAAAAATCCCACCTTTTGAGCAAGAACAGAATAACTGGTTATATTTAGAGCTGAGGAGTCCTCACAGAGCTGGCAGTGTTTGGAAACAGTTCATGCTTCCAACTTTCTCTACTTCAGACTCCTTAAACAAGACCAGTCTTTTAAGGTTAGATCTGAAAGAAGAATATGCATATGCAAAATGAAACATGTAGACAAAACAAAAAGCCACAGCTTTGTGTTTGACACTCAGTTCAAACATTCCTGGCAGGTAACAGATTTAATCTCTGAGTTACAATGTAGTTTCACTTCATATGGATGCTGTAGTGCAGACTGCTTTCTCCATCTAAAACTCCACATGAAGGTAATGCAACAACTTTGACATTTTTTATTTAATAAAAAAAATATTTAATTACCTTAATTAGACTAGACTAGAAACTGGAAAAAAAAAAGTTTGACTCTATTTTCATTACAAATTTAATTAATCAACTCTTAATTCTCACTAAACTTAAAGATAAAGGGGCCCCCAGTACAATATTTGCCTTGTTGTGTGTGTTTATTTTGCTGAGCAAACAGCTGTTTGGGGAACAGCTGTTGGTATTATATTTACACAATATCGCGAAAACACAAAGGAGCATTCAGAGGACTTTGAGGAGCTGAGGTGTTTCACTTTTTTCACAAAAATATAAAAAGAACTAGTGTCTTTTTATGTCAGTGTATAAACTGTAAATGTTCGTATACTTTTTTTAGTCTGTGAAGAATCATTAAATTCATGTTTAACTTCTGATTAATTAAAAGTAATTTAGAAAGCTACCTTTACCTAATCATGAGTATCACACAGTCACGGCAGCTTAAAAACGTTTCGGTTTTCATTGAACTTAGAACTTAAAAATGTTGAAAGAAGATTATTCTTCATAATAATAAGATTATTATTAGAAACAAGGATGCATCTTCCGTCCACTTTCTTCAGGACTACAGTTAACTTAATTGCCACTTGGGGATAAATGATGTCTTTCTGATTCTGATATTACTCAAAGGTGATTTTATGGATTTTTCTGTTTAACAAATATGTGCAGATCAGTAGCTGTGTAACAATGGACATAGATCATATGTAATTTTTTTGCAATCTGATGCAAATTATTGTATGATTTGAATTATAAATGAAAGTATATTTTAATATTGATTGGTCAATTGTAATCAGTAAAGAAGAATGGACTCTACTTGAAAAGTGAATTTTATGTATATTACCAGCTCTTTAATTTCTGTGAGATGAAGAAAATGAAGGAAAATGTATGCAAATCTGTGAATTTTGACCTAACAATGCATGAAGCCACTCGTTGAATTTCAGTTTGAGTTTTAATCCACACAACTTAATAATCTTAGACTATCTGCCCTTTATTTGAGTGCTTCTACATTAACTTTACATTCTGAGTAATGAAAAAACATCAAGATAAATCAAGATACAAGTAAAGAGTAAGAATTGCAAGTGTACACTATTATGAAGTAAACATACTTTAAAATTCAAAAGATAACCAACCAAAATAAAAAAGACTGGCTGGGCAGGTAAACTTTGTTGTCCATATTAAATCATTTTCATTTATTTAATGGTACCAGATTTTTAACACTGAGTGATTTTGTCACTACTATTGTATCATAAAAAGCAACAGGAAAAGGTCATGTTTCATCTCAGTGAAAACAGGCCATTCCTATTATTTTGTGCAGTCAAGGTTAGGTCTTCAAGAATTTGACCAATGAAAATAACCCGGATAACACTGTGTTCTACTGTATTGTCTAATACAACATGTGACAAGTGCAATCAGTCTGTGCAAACAGTAGCATCCTAACAAAACAATCTACATCCTGAGATCTAGTAAAACAGGTAAAACATTCCTGGTATGGAGATATAATCTCTTGGCTAAGTTTAGTTTCACTTCATATGGACATTGTTGCACAGACAGTTTTTGCCAATTAAACTTCCAGAGGAAGGTAATCCAATCCAATCCATCTTTATTTATAAAGCATTTTAAAATACAAAGCACAGGACGAAAGTGCTGTACCTTAAATAAGTTAAGAACAATAGAATAAAACAAAACAGTAAAAAATAAAACACATAATACATCAGAATTAAAACAGCCCTATATTTAAAAAAATAAGATAAAATAGCATAAATTAAACTAAAACATCTGAAATAAAACTAGAACAAAAAACCAACATCTCACAAGGAGTCAAAGGCCAGGGTGAAGATATGGGTTTTCAGGAGTGATTTAAGAACAGAAACCTGTCTCATCTCTAAAGGCAGATCGCTCCACATAATGTAATGTAATAAGAATGAATTGCTCTTCCTGTTTCACCTAAGCAGATAAGCTCAGACCTCCCTCTCCACAGCTATCTCCTGGCTTGTAACAGGCCAGACACCCCATACTCCTAAAGAACATCCCAGAGAGAACTTCGAGGGACACGGTCAAATGCTATCTCCCAGTCAAGAAAAAAAATGGGTAAACTCCTATGCTCCCTCAAATGTCCTCAAGAAGATAAAGAGCTGGTCCGGGACAAAAACCGCATTGTTCCTCCTACATCCAAGGTTCGAATAACGGATGGACTCTCCACAGACTTTCCAGGGGAGCATTTTTGAATAAAGAAAATAACACAGACACCCTGTCTTAATTTATTCAACATACAAGGAGTACAGTCATTCTGTGTTAAATGGCATCCATCTACATCTCCAGATGAAGGAAACATGTAAACATGTAACTGTTTTACTTACTAACACAAAGTTTTGTGCTATACTAGACAATTTATATTGATTACTTAAGTTTAGGTCTTCAGGAAACATAATTGAGATAATGCCATATTTTTGGGACTGTTTAGACCACTTGGTATGTAGTGAGAATTGTTTAAACTCGCAGGCTATCTGGGTTAAGGTTAGGGTTCGCTAGTTCGGTACTGCTTCTTGTAACTGTTTAACTTATAGCTAAGTATGTCAAGGATCACTACTGCTGTGGTGTACATCAACTGGTTACTGCATTCACACCTTCACATACTCTTGGTATACAAAAAATTCCCCTGGTCACCAGTTAAGCTTAGTGGGTGAGCAGGCGACCATATGCCGTATGGCTCGAGAGCAGTAGGCCCAGGTCGAGTCTGATCTGTGGAATTGTTGCATGTCTTCCCACTTCACTCTTTCCCCGTTTTCCTGTCAATCTACACTGTATCTATCCAATAAAAGCTTTTTAGCTTTTATTGGATAGATACAGTGATGTCAGATGTTGTTCCTGGGATCTGCTGGACACACTCGTCTAGCTTGGAGGTCACTGCACCGAATGCTTCGATTACCACTGGGACCACTGCTGCCTTTACCCTCCATATCTTCGCGAGCTCTTCTCTGAGCCCTTGGTACTTCTCCAGCTTCTTGTGTTCCTTCTTCCATGTTGCTGTTTTTCTATGCACACATAGAAAAAACATATTTGATTTCGCACACATTTTGCCAAATTCAAAATTGCACCACCTTTGTCATTTCAACAGATCCTCAAGAAATTCCAGTAGCATCCTCTAGTTTGAAGAAATGGAATATAACAAGGCCAAGGCAATTTTCACATTCCAGTACACTGAAGTTGGTGCTTCTTGGCATTAAAAGTTTTGGAACCAGGTGAGTCACTTTGGCAAACGTTTAATCAGTTTATACCATGTCAATAAAAATGCCTTGAAATTGAGAAAACAAAATTATTGATGGTTACAGCGCTCAGAAACCAGTAGGAAGTGTAGAGGCCTTTTTCTTGGAATGGCTTTAGCATATCAGCACCAATGGGATATTACTAATGGCTCCCATTAATGGTTGGACTACTTCTTCTCTGTTCACATAATATGTTCCTTTGAATCTATCTGTTCATTAGTACATTTGAAACTACCCTTTAGGGTTTTCTGTTGATGTTAGGCTTGGTCACTGCTTAGAGGACTTATAACTCCAAACCATTTGAACTGAGAAATCAATGCCTGTCAAGAAAGTTCAGCAGTGAACTGGCAAGCAGTTTGAGATTTTCATCCCAAAAGACTTTTACATGGTTATCATTTTGTGTAGAGATTTAAAATGATTAGCCTAACTGCATATTATAAGACTTTAATTTCTGATCTATGTGCGAACTTCAGGCCTGAATGCACTGACCTTTGAAGATTCCTGTTTGGTCTCTGAATTCTAGCTGGGGATCTAGATTTCATCATCAGGATTATCCTTGACAGTCAGGCAGTGCACACAGATGATGTTCATCCTCTGTGCAAGATTGAGGTTCATGATGAAATTGTAGAGCAAGAAGGCATGTTGGCTAAACAGAGCTTCTAGGAAGAGATCAAAAGTACTGGCTGTGATGCTGTTGCACCAAAGTAAGTGAGACAGTGATATAAAGAGGAGAACCTTCAAAATTAAATTACGTTTGTTTTCTGATTTTTTTTTTCTTTTTTCTAATGAATGAAGTCTCATAAAGTGCTCATGAGTTGGCTGTTATATCAAAAAGTATTTCTAATTTGGTTATTTATTTATTTTATCTTTCAGAAAGTACCACGTCACTGTTCAGATCAAAACAGGGAACAAAGTTTCAAATGAAAGTCACATGGGTGACAAACTGAGATGCTGTGAATAAAGTCATGTCTCCATGAATATCATTTTCATAAATTATACCAAAGTACTATTCATGAACGATACATACATGTGTTCAGTGGAAAGGAATACAACAAACCAGTTGTTAACGATGAGTTGAGCAGAAGAAAGAGGAAAGACAGAAAGAAAAACTGAATCAAAGACTACAAGAATTTCACCAACAAGCTAAAGAGCAGCTTGAAAAAACCGAGTGCCCAGATCTCAGATTAATGTGAGTCACAGTGAGATGGCTTAATAGGGCATCTGGATAAATGTGAAGCCAACTACGAATCAGGCAGTGACAGTGCTGAGTTTCTTGAAATCCTCTCGGTGAAATGCAGTCTCCCAGTTTCAAATCTCAGTCTGAGTCAGCTCACAGCTAATCAGCTTAGTGAGATCCTTTCAGTCCTGGAAAAGCATCTGTTTAATGACATTCATCAGCACTCTGCAGCACACTCAGGTGTTCATCACAGAGCTCTGTGCTCTGTCTCTGGATATATATGAAGGAGTTTCCCTACAATGCATCTCCAATCATATGCAGTCCATTTTGGGATCCATCAGCCAATCATAATGTGGAGTTTTGAGAGTTTCCTCCTGACTCAAGCCCTGTATCTAAACCTGGTGGTTGGTGGTCCACAGTGAGGCAGATGGTGCAGTGGTATAAAGATGAAGAAACAAAAGGCACGGACATTCTTTTTTATGAAATACGCCAGATGAAAAATATTGAACAAAAACTGAGTGAATCAACCTAATAACTTATGTAACAAAGCTGATCAAAACTGATTACATAAAAAACCACACAGATATACAGCAAGCTAGGACTCCAGGCAGCATCCCAGTTGAAATTATTCTCTACTGCCGCAGTGACAGAGACAGTTTGAGCAAAATACACAAGGAGCTGTTTCCCGGTGATGTCATTGTTGCAACAAACCTTGCTGGACGTGGCACAGACATAAAGGTTTCCACAGAGGTGAACAATAATGGAGGATTATTTGTTATCCTCTCCTTACTCTCTGAGAACACAAGAGTGGAACTCCAGGCTTTTGGTCAAACTGCATGCAAAGGTAAACCTGGATCTGGTCAGGTAATCATCTCCACTGAACAACTACAGCCATCTTTCAGCACAGCGTCCTCTCTGGAGAAACTTGCAGCAGAAAAGATAAATCACATGATGAATGATGTTGCTGAGATGAACCTGTTTTCAGAATACTGTGAAAATCTTCAAGATATTTATAATACCACTCTCATTGAGGAACTAACAGGCTGTCTTCAATTTGTAAAAATGTCCTCTGCAGACTCAACAAACAGTAACCCAAACAGCCTGGAAATACAGTTAACAACCAAGTGCATAATGTATAGTTACTTTGACAAAAACATTACTGAGGCTATCCAAAATTTGGATGAAATAAAAGAGAAAGCGAGAGATGCAATGTCCAAAACAATCCAGATTTTTAAACTGGTGTCAGACGAGGATAAAGATCTCCAAGTTGAAGCCATGAACGCCTACCATCGAGGTCTGAAATATGTACTTTCTGTGGTAGAGAAGAATCGTTTCTCATGGGAAGGTCTGCTGGTGTTCTTTCTTGGAGTTTTACAGATTGTTGGAGGAGCACTGCTCACTGTATTTACATTTGGAACATTTGCTCAAGTTGGATTGGGACTCATTACAGAGGGAATATCAGACTGCATCACTGGCATTGACGCCATGGTGACAGGAGAATTCAGCTGGAAGTCATGGGCTATAGAAAAAGCCATTTCTATTGGTGTCTCTCTTATTGCGTCAGGAATTGGAAAGCTGATATCAAATGGATTCAAATGTTTTAAAACCTTATTTAAATTTGGTAAACAGCATAAATCAATGTCAATGTTCCTTTCAAGACAGGCTAAAGATGGCTTCAGTGTAGTCTTAAAGACTAATTTGAAGAATGTAGTAAAACACACAAGTAAAGAAATGTTAAAAGAAAAAATCAGCTATGCACCAGGAAAGACTGAAGGGAAAATACTGACTCAAACACTAAATGACACTGAAGATAAAGTGAAATTAAAAATAGAAAAAGAGCCTTTATCTACATTAGGAGATCTCATTATTCTCTCACAACTTGATGATAAAAAGCAACGTCACGATCTCCTGAAGGACGAGAGCAGGAAGAATAAACTGTTGGCCATTTTCAAAGAGGTCAGTACAGCAATACAGCCATTCTATGAAGACCTCAGCTGGAAGAACATGCTGAATCCATTCCTCTCCACAGTGACTGGTAAAGCTAAATTACATAGCCACAGAAAGACAACAGCACTTCTGGGAGGTATCCAAAGTGTCTACATGGTCTCCAGTCACATAGTTTCTATTGTTAAAGGCCAGGCAAATGGTGCAATTAGTCGTTACATAAGAAAGGGCTTAAAGAGTCGCAAAACAGAGGAAAACCTCAAAGCTGGACAGAACACCAGACACATTGCATGCATGCCAAGAAAGCTAAATTCTAATCACAAACTTGTAGGACATGCAGGTCAACACTCACAATCATATGCTGAAAAGTTCAAGAACTCCACGACTGCAGGCACCATCCTTGATATCAGAGTTCTGTCAGAAGCCACTGGCACTAAACTTGTCATCCTAACAGAGGACAGCAATGGAAGACTTACGAAAATGCAAGAGCTGAGCCCAGACACTAGACCTGCTAAAAAAACTGTGACATTAGTCTACAGACCAAAGAGTGTCCAGTATCCTGATGGTCATTATGATGTGCACATGAATAACCAGACAATGAGCATAGAAAGTAAGGGAAAGAGCTGCTTGTTTCATGCTTTGGCACGGGGAATGAAACCAAAAGCCAGTGAAGAAGAGATCACTGTGGAAGCAAATCGCCTCCAATCTGTGGAGGCTGATGCTCTCCTCGGTTACCCAGGCCAATGGGAGCCTTTCATCAACCGGAAAGAATTAACTAAAGCAATGAGGGGAGAGGAAGAGGAAAGTGAACCAAGAAAGATAATAAATGAATGCAAAAAGATACTTCAGAGAGAGGTTGGAAAAGTAGAGTTATACAAAAACTGGCATAAATATGCAATTCAAAATCCAGGACTTGGAAAGTTCATCAATGCAGATCACCAGCCACCAGTCAGTAGTATATTGAAGGCCCATAAACAGAACCAGAATAGCAGTTTAGCAGAGGCCATGCTTGAAGTGGCAACAAACTCATCTCCTCTGGATCGAAGTCTCATTTCTAAAGTGGACAGTTCTCATGGTCGGGAACTTCCAACTGTTTATGTACCTACAGAAGTCCATCGTGAATTTCCCAGTACAAAATCACCAGCCTTCAGAGACCTCTTGGCTGCAGCCATAAGTAATAATGATATAAAGAGCACCTTCAAGCTGACAATCCTTGGTTCAATGCCAAGATTCTGGTTGGATCATAATAAGGGCTTCAAAGACTTTCAGAACACCTCAATGAGTAACACCAGGCTTGAAATTTTTGAAAACAGCTTTCAGAACCACAGCACAGAGATGGTAAAGACATGGTTTTCTCTGCTTCAAATCAAAGGTGTTATAACAGATGATGATGTAAAGATCATTACAGATTGGATTGGCACACCAGGCTACAATGATCAAAATGAGCCATACAGGAACAAAGTCACCAACCTTCTCAGATCAAAAGGTATAATCACATTTAAAATGACATTTAAATAAATCACGTACACAAAACTTATGTGTGATTCTTAATAAAAGGGAATGGAAGTGCTTAGAGTGGCATTCATTTGAGTGGATTTGTGTTTTCAGTTTGTGAGGTTTGAGAATGTGACTTAAAAGCAGATCACACAGGACACTATGGAGATCTTCCACCTGGCGATCATCATCAATAGGGCTCTCTGTGTCGTGACTAATAACGACTATATAATAACGAGCATAAAAAGCAATGTGTTTCTTAGAGAATGTTAACAATCAGTCTCATAGGCATCTAAATTCATGAACTTTACAGAGTACCCGAGTGACCTCTAGTGTTCAGAAAGGCAAAACACACATCTCTTGCATTTAGATCTAAGCAATGCTTATTTATCATTCTTTTCTGGTGGCAGCTGGTGTTATTCTGCAAGAGCTAGACAGAGGGAGCTAATAAAATGCTAACTTTGAATCATAAAAGCCAGAAAGATGTACAGTGAAAGAATTAGTAACTTAATTATAGCATGTAGCTTTAAATGAAGCTGGGACATTATGTAAATATAGATATTGATATAATGCAGGTAAATAATTTAATGATTAATTATGTAATGCAGGGGAAAATATGTGTATTACAGGTTAAATGTTGAGACGTCCCTGTGCAGTGGATGATTTGTTGGAGGGCTGCTCTCTCCAGCTAATTTGATGTGGGGTTTATGAGACAGGCCTCAGGAAACACCACACAGTTTGGATGATGGGGAGCATTTCAGCAAAGATAACTTTACTTGGTGAATTTTTCAACCATAAAGTATTCTTGCTCTCTTCAGATTCACCAGGTTGCACCCACTTGATGTGTATGTATTACTGGCTGGTTTACATGAATGAACTGTAACTCTCTGTGGGTGATGAAAACCATTGCTATGGGTTACTTGTTGCAGGTCAAGCTGCCTCATTTCCTGTTGGGCTTTTTCATCAGAGAGAAGACAAATTGTCATGGTCCTGGGTCGGTGACCCAGCGCTTTTAGTTTGTTATCATTTTCTAGATGATGATGTTTAAGTTCTGTGTTATTTTCGATCTGCCTCTGAGTCTGCGTCTGTACCTGTCTGTCTATGGTGTCTCCCCATCTGTTTGTGAATCTGTCTGTTTAGTTCAATGTCTTGTCTGGTTCCATGTATCTGATTTTCCTGTTTTATTGTGAAGGTCCGTGTCGTATGTGAGTGTGATCAGTTTACGTTTCCCCTGTCCCGTCAGCCCAGATTCCTCCCAGCTGTGTTGCCCTCCTGTCTCTCATCCCCTGATTACTGGTGTGTGTATTTAAGCCCTGTGTGTTCTCCTGCCTGTTGCCGGTTCGTCTGTGTAACGCCGTGTCAGTCTGTTACCCTGTGTTCCACGGTGTCCTGTTCATCGTCTGCGTCTCTCTGCTTCTCATCCCGTTGTCATATGCTCCCAGGTCTGTTATTTTTAGTTCTCCCAGTTTAGGTGTCTTTAGTTATTTGTTATGCCCCACTGTTTGTTTGCCACTACACCTCTGTAAATAAAACCACCGGTATCTCATCCACTGCCTGCATCTTGGGTCCTTCTTCCAACTCCACACGGCTCGCCTCGGCAGCCGTGACAGTACGAACCGGCCAAATATGGACCCAGCGGCATTCGCACCTTCCAAGGAGCTTCGGGAGGAATTAACCGATTCAGTTTCCAGATGGACTAATCTGTGGCTAGAGCATGAGGGGGAGGAATTTCGTCATGCTCTGGAGGCCCGAATACAGCGGCTAGTTTCCAATCACCCCTGGCTGCTGGATTCACTTCACCCACTCCTACAGGACTTCATCCTCAACACGCTTCATCTTCACCCTCCAACTGCGACAGCTGACCTGCCTGGCTTACCGGAAGATTCTCTCCCCAGTCCACCAGAGGACTCTCAGCTGGACACAATGCCGCCCGATCAGTCGGCTTCCCCCTCCTTCCGGGCAAAACGGCGGTCACGCCGCCGTCATCCTTCGCTTGCCAAACCAGCTCTCGGGGTCAGTGAGAGTGACGGTTTCATGTACATGCGGCCCCCCAGTGGCCAGCTCACACCAGCCCAGGCTTTTTACAAAGCACTGGGAATCATCCTCATTCCACCCAGCCCATCCACCTCACAGCAGGGGCAGCCACTTCAGAGCTGCCTCATATCACCGTCCGCTTCCCCGGCCGCACTCGCCCCTTCTCCCAGGCAGAAGCGACGTCCGCATGGCCGTCAGTTACCGGCGGATTCCGTGAGTCAGGAGCGCAGTGTTTTTTCTGCTCCATCTGAGCGTGCATTCATGAACACTCTGTCAGTTATTCCTGAATCTAGTAATTCAATACCAGTCAACTCAGGGTTATTCAAATTTGAAAAGAGTAATCCGGAAACGGTTAATTCTTTGTCTGATACTCCAAGGTCCGTTAACACTCGCTCTGAGGATCTAGAGGACTGCTTTCATTCTGCCTCTTCCGAGTCCTGTGTTATGCCAACCCGGACTTTCAAACCGAAATCTGGAAATAAGAAAGACTATCGGCCAGAAGCTCAGTTAGCCGCCCGGCCAGAAGCTCAGTTAGCCGCCCGGCCAGAAGCTCAGTTAGCCGCCCGGCCAGAAGCTCAGTTAGCCGCCCGGCCAGAAGCTCAGTTAGCCGCCCGGCCAGAAGCTCAGTTAGCCGCCCGGCCAGAAGCTCAGTTAGCCGCCCGGCCAGAAGCTCAGTCGCCACCTCCACCACCGTTGTCATCACAACCATTATGTCAGTCACCCTTAGTCCAGCCTCCTGTTCAGCAGCCGCTAGCCCGGCATCCTGTATCAATTGCTCCACCTGTAAAACAATACAAGTCAATTCCACCCGAAAAACACCATTCCTCGCCCGTCCATTCCAAGCAGAGGGACACACCTAATAATAATGTCAACACTCCTCAAAGGCTGGCCAGTTCTGAAACTGAGGTGCACTCCAGGGCCTCCCCGGAGGCTGGGTTTCAGCCCCCAGCAGACTCCGGAGCCCTGGAGGTTAAGAAGCTAGCTGAGGGCCGCACCTGGCTGTCGCTGCCTGAGCAGCGTCGATGCTCTATGCAGCTGCAGCCTGCTATGTGTTTGCCAGAGGCCCGTGTGCCTGCTGGTCCTGTCCTGTCCCTGCCAGAGGCCCGTGTGCCTGCTGGTCCTGTCCTGTGTGTTCCAGGGGCCCGTGTGCCTGCTGGTTCTGTCCTGTGTGTTCCAGGGGCCCCTGTGCCCACTGGTCCTGAGACTGTTCTCACTGGAGGGCCCGAGGAGCCCGTCCAGCCTTTTGCGTCATCAGCTGGGGGGCCCGAGGAGCCCGTCCAGCCTCCTTCCTCGTCAGCTGGGGGGCCCGAGGAGCCCATCCAGCCTCCTTTCTCGTCAGCTGGGGGGCCCGAGGAGCCCGTCCAGCCACCAGCTGCTCCACCAGCAGCCTCATCCACGCTTGCAGCAGCAGTTTCATCCATGCCGCCACCTGCTGCAGCGCCTCCGTCTGCATCCTCCACGCCGTCGCCTGGCCCGGCCTCTGCTGCATCCTCCACGCCGTCGCCTGGTCCGGATTCAGCATCCTCAGCGTCGCCTGGTCCAGCGCATGCTTCGGCTTCATCCGCTTCACCTGGTCCAGCCTCCGCGTCTTCATCCTCGCCACCTGGTCCAGCCTCCGCGTCTTCATCCTCGCCACCTGGTCCAGCCTCCGCGTCTTCATCCTCGCCACCTGGTCCAGCCTCCGCGTCTTCATCCTCGCCACCTGGTCCAGCCTCCGCGTCTTCATCCTCGCCACCTGGTCCAGCCTCCGCGTCTTCATCCTCGCCACCTGGTCCAGCCTCCGCGTCTTCATCCTCGCCACCTGGTCCAGCCTCCGCATCACCTGCAGTGGCCTCCTCTTCAGCTTCAGCTGCTTTGCCTGGTCCAGCTTCAGCATCTTCATCAGCCTCGCCTGGTCTGGCCTCCGCATCCTCATCAGCCTCGCCTGGTCTGGCCTCCGCATCCTCATCAGCCTCGCCTGGTCTGGCCTCCGCATCCTCATCAGCCTCGCCTGGTCTGGCCTCCGCATCCTCATCAGCCTCGTCTGGTCCGGCCTCCGCATCCTCATCAGCCTCGCCTGGGGCTGCAGGGGCCACGCAGCCTTCAGGTCCCCTACTACCACCTCCACATCGTCGGTCATCTGCCAGGCCGCTTGTTGGGCATCTCCGCCACCGTGGACGCCCTCCTGAACGCCGCCACTGCCTTCCGCGTGGCCGGCCTCCGGACTTGTTTCCACGCCGCCGTTGCCGTCCGCACGGTCGGCCCCCAGAACTGTTTCCACGCCACTGCCTACTGCGTGGCCGGCATCCGGACCTGCCCCGTTGCCATTCGCACGGTCGGCCTCCTGAACTTGACCATCTGGGCCTTTTTGGACTCTGTCCCTCCGTCCTGGCCCCCTCCGCCCGCCCTGGTCGGGTTGTTTTCTGTTTTGTTTTGGTCCGTTTTTTCGTTTCTGCTGGGCTGTCTGGTGCCAGCCCTTGAGGGGGGGGGGGGGTACTGTCATGGTCCTGGGTCGGTGACCCAGTGCTTTTAGTTTGTTATCATTTTCTAGATGATGATGTTTAAGTTCTGTGTTATTTTCGATCTGCCTCTGAGTCTGCGTCTGTACCTGTCTGTCTATGGTGTCTCCCCATCTGTTTGTGAATCTGTCTGTTTAGTTCAATGTCTTGTCTGGTTCCATGTATCTGAGTTTCCTGTTTTATTGTGAAGGTCCGTGTCGTATGTGAGTGTGATCAGTTTACGTTTCCCCTGTCCCGTCAGTCCAGATTCCTCCCAGCTGTGTTGCCCTCCTGTCTCTCATCCCCTGATTACTGGTGTGTGTATTTAAGCCCTGTGTGTTCTCCTGCCTGTTGCCGGTTCGTCTGTGTAACGCCGTGTCAGTCTGTTACCCTGTGTTCCACGGTGTCCTGTTCATCGTCTGCGTCTCTCTGCTTCTCATCCCGTTGTCATATGCTCCCAGGTCTGTTATTTTTAGTTCTCCCAGTTTAGGTGTCTTTAGTTATTTGTTATGCCCCACTGTTTGTTTGCCACTACACCTCTGTAAATAAAACCACCGGTATCTCATCCACTGCCTGCATCTTGGGTCCTTCTTCCAACTCCACACGGCTCGCCTCGGCAGCCGTGACACAAATATGCTCAAAGTGTATTTTCTTAAATTTATTAATCAGTTCAAGATTCAAGTTAAAAACGGTAGCCGTGTCTCTAAGCTCACTCAGGAGACCCAAACGAACAATGAGCACCACACCCAGGCAGCAAACACTTTTATTAGGCCACAGAAACAGAATATCGGCTCACGTTTCTTTTTCTGGACCTCTCTGGACATCTCTGTGTATATAGAGATGGCCCTTTTACAGGTAACACTTGCATTACCATGGCAACCACCTCTTGCCTTTTGCTTAGGGCTGTAGAGTTAAAGAAGAGGGAAGGACTGGAAGACCATTTCCTAACACCAGAATTTATGGCCGTCTTTTGGTGTAGGAGAGTCAGCCTTAAAGATTTGTACCTTCTGGTGCCATCACCAATCCAGGCAGACCATTCCCCTCACACATTCCTCAACAAAGAAGGCTTCTCTGTGTCTATGCCTGTTAGTATCTGAGTGTAGCAGTCTAAATCCAAAATTATACTAAAATGCAAATTGGTATGCAATAAAGGACAAAACACAAATCTGTGCCACAAATCACGAAGCAACATAAAATAATGGGATACATGAACCTTAAAGATAAAAAATAAATTCCGACATTCCACAGAATTGGAAACACCGCTCTTTGCAAGGAGAAAGCAGTGAGGGAGAAAATAAGTTCCATAATAATAGCCACTTCCATACTGATTCTGCAGCAGTTTTCATTGCCATCACACAACCATTGTGTTGTTGGATATATTATTAGTTCCTAAATTATCATCAACAAAAATGAATGTATCTATTTTTGTTCATTCATTCAGATATTATAGCTTATCTGCAGTAGTTTTGATTCATATTACAGTGACAGGACTGATTCCACTCAGAAATAACCAAGACATCGACAGCACATGCACTGAAAATGACAGTATCCCCTGTGAAAAAGTTGTTAATGCTCAACAGGAAACCAGTGATATCACTATGTTTTTGCATTTATTTACAAAGTTCTTCAATGGGATCAGTTTTCTGCTGTTCATTTCTGCCAGTGTAATCAGTTTTTTGCTACATTTCCATGTAATGCCTGACTTGTCTAAAAAACATCAGTTCTGCAGCAGTTTCATTCCTTTCGTTTTTGTATATATTAGCGATTTCTAAAGAATTTTGTAATGTAATTTGGCTTTCACATGAACGTAAAGAATAATGAAAATTTTCTTTAAAAAGGATCCACTAATGATTTTGTAGTGGATACTGTGCAGCAGTAGCGTTTTTTCTTTTTTCTTTTTCTTTTCTTTTCTTGTCTTTTCTTTCTTTTCTCTCTCCTTTCTTCTTTTCTTTCTCATTTCTTTTAGAAAATAAAGCTGTCTATATATATTTCACTATATTTCACATGCATTTTAATTTAATATTCAGTATTTTTGATTTTGGTGTAGGCTGTTAATATGGCCTCTTTTATGCGAACTGGATAAGCTTGAGTTTAGCTTCATAATAGTTTATCTCTCTGTGTTTATAATTGACCTTGGTTAAAATTAATCACTCAGCGAAGCACCAAATCCTCCGCGCAGTAGCGGTTTTTGATACGGCCGACACGGGCGGTCAAAAACCGGGGCGGCATCGTGGTGGGGCATCAGCAAAAAAATAAATTAAAAAAATTGCTGGTACTCATGCTGCCCCGACATCAGCCAGCCCATATTGGCAATGGCACAGGCACCGATCGGTTTTCTATCGCCCATTTGCTGGGAGTAAGGGTGCCTTCCGTTTGCGAGGTGCGTCTGCTGCTTGCGGCACAGGGAGGAGAGGGCGGGGCGGCGGGGGATTCTCTAGCTGGCTGGAGCAGCATCTAATAACCAGCTCGCAAAATAAAACAAAATAAAAATAAAACGTCACCAGACATCATGATACAGACTTATAATTTGCACCGATGGGTTTTTTTTTTAATTCTATACGCGAAAAGTGAGCGCGAGAGCCCTTGGTGCGCCTGCTTGCTGCTGAAGTCAAAGTAAACTTTATTGTCATCTCCGCTACATACAGTGCAGTATATAGAGAGACGAGACGACGAGGCTCCAGTTACAGCAGTGCAAGTACACAAACAATAAATATAAGAAGAGTAAGAAAATAAATATAAATAAATATACACTTTAGGACCAGGAGTAAAGGGATCAATAACAATTGAAAAAAATTTATAATTTACAGTTTGATGATTTAAAGTCTCACACACAACCCGTCGAAAGGGAAGGGGGCCGGCTGCTTCCAAATAGAGCACATTTCATTCATAATGATGTAAATCCAAGCCCATTATGTATTCATGCGACCGTGGCTCAGGGGGTTGGGAAGCGTATCTATAACAGGAAGGTCGCTGGTTTGATCCCCAGGCTCTTTTCTTGTAATTTCATAAACTGGCCTTGGACAATAGGTCTTTTAAAGTTTTTGTTTGGACACCTTTTTCATTCTAATCCTTGTACCTGTGCATACCTACAGGGAGTGCAGAATTATTAGGCAAGTTATATTTTTGAGGAATAGTTTTGTTATTGAACAACAACCATGTTCTCAATGAACCCAAAAAACTCATTAATATCAAAGCTGAATGTTTTTGGAAGTAGTTTTTAGTTTGTTTTTAGTTTTAGCTATTTTAGGGGGATATCTGTGTGTGCAGGTGACTATTACTGTGCAGAATTATTAGGCAACTTAACAAAAAACAAATATATACCCATTTCAATTATTTATTTTTACCAGTGAAACCAATATAACATCTCCACATTCACAAATATACATTTCTGACATTCAAAAACAAAACAAAAACAAATCAGCGACCAATATAGCCACCTTTCTTTGCAAGGACACTCAAAAGCCTGCCATCCATGGATTCTGTCAGTGTTTTGATCTGTTCACCATCAACATTGCGTGCAGCAGCAACCACAGCCTCCCAGACACTGTTCAGAGAGGTGTACTGTTTTCCCTCCTTGTAAATCTCACATTTGATGATGGACCACAGGTTCTCAATGGGGTTCAGATCAGGTGAACAAGGTGGCCATGTCATTAGTTTTTCTTCTTTTATACCCCTTCTTGCCAGCCACGCTGTGGAGTACTTGGACGCGTGTGATGGAGCATTGTCCTGCATGAAAATCATGTTTTTCTTGAAGGATGCAGACTTCTTCCTGTACCACTGCTTGAAGAAGGTGTCTTCCAGAAACTGGCAGTAGGACTGGGAGTTGAGCTTGACTCCATCCTCAACCTGAAAAGGCCCCACAAGCTCATCTTTGATGATACCAGCCCAAACCAGTACTCCACCTCCACCTTGCTGGCGTCTGAGTCGGACTGGAGCTCTCTGCCTTTTACCAATCCAGCCACGGGCCCATCCATCTGGCCCATCAAGACTCACAATGATCTTGTCACACTGAAGTGGACGCGCAACGAGATATCATAGCGTGGCTCAAGCACGTTCATCACAGTTTAAACCCCTTGTTTTGCACAACGGAATACGGCCTGCAGCTAAACACCCCAATAGCTTTTGTAATAGCTTTAGCCCGGTCGGATTGGGCAGCAAAAGACTGCTTAAATGCCGCAAACTCCTCTGCTCCACCACTTGGACCGCTAGTGCTGACCATAACTATTGCTTGACAGACTGACCACGTGCACCATACACATACTTTTTTTTTCTTTTTCGAATCTTTGGATCGAACCGTGGAGTGGGATCGGTTCGGATTTCGGACCAACCGTGATCCGTTGCACCACTAATACCTACCGCATGCATCAAAATAAAAACTTTGTATCTCAATAATGACTTTTGAATTCATTTAAGAATTTATGTTTTAATTATGTTATTTATTTAAACATTACTAAATAAATGTGTTGTACAATAATTTAATTAAAACTATAAACAACAAACAAATAAGTATTTCAAAATGAAATATCTGTACCTATTATTGCTAAATAGTAAATTAACTACCCTGAATAAAAACCTAATTTCATACAACAACATTTTCAAATTACCAATTAAATAACAGATTTTCTAAAATCTTTTTTTTTTGAATTGGCAAATGAACTGGCTTTTAGATTAACTACCGGATTAGCTCCTACACTTGCTAACAGATTAGCTATCCCATCTCTCTGATTGGCAGTGGTGTGCGGATTAATACTGAAATATCACTTCCTCCTATACCAGATATTTATGTTCTAGAATTGATTCTCATATTAAAATGTTGATGTTTTAAAAAGTTGGGAGTGTCTAAAAAGTTGGTAGGAACTACTACTTCTTCTGTCTGTCAATGGTATGTGAAATACTGCTGTATAAATGCATAACGGCTCACGTGTGCTCACTCGGCGACAGCGACGTGTGGCACTGTTGCTGAATTTTGGAAAAAGACTCAGGTCAAGGCTTAGGTTTTTGTGCTGATGTTTAAACAATGGGAATTCATATCAATAGGAACTCATATTCAATTGGCAGTCCTGAGTTGAGGTAATAGTTATATTAGTTATGTAGTAATAGGTATTAAAGGTGAAGGAAAATCTTAACCTTGTTCAGGAAATCTAAAATAAATTGAAATGCGCACAAACAAGTTGTCTTTGTGAGGTTTTATTTTCCTTTGCAAAGGGGTCAATCAATACAGAGTAATACAGAGTCAGAAAGGCTTTTGACCAAGAAGAAGTACAAACAGAAATGATCTACCCACTATGGTCACAGAGTACAATCAGAACATTTCGTACAAAAGATAACTTGTACAGTTGAGGATATTCTGTATTAAAAGAGTATATAGAGATTGTTGTAAATAAACATTGTGCTAGAGTCTTAAATCACACTTATTTCTTCATATTTTGCTACCCAGGAGAAAGACTGTCGTATAGTTTTATAAAGTAGTTTGGAGCAATACTTCTCTAGGCTCTGTGAAGCTCTTTCATTGCCTTGGAAATGAATGCATGGCCTTATATTGGCATTTTCCTGCACTTTCAATCCAGTTATTGTACCTGACCGCTTTCAGAATTATGTTTTTCGTTTGTTTGTTTGTTTGTTAAGCCACTTAACACTGACCTATGAATCAACTTAGCAAATCTGTATCTTTAGGCACTTTACTACAATGGCAGCATGTTGCAAAAGTACACAATTTGTTCCCATTTCTGAATCTATATTACAAAAACTAACAATACAACTGGACTGACATAAAATATTTTTTGCACCTAAAATGTTATTCTCAAGGAGCTATTAGCTGAAAACCAATAAGAGCACAATACACACCATGCACGTTGCATGAAAAATCAAGGTCCTGGTCCCGACGCCATTACCACAAGCACTTTTGCAGTGTTGTGTTACATATTTTTACTTAAAGGTCAACAAGAGCCCATGTGAATTTAATGAAGAACTAGATGCATCTGATGCAGGGACAGGAGTGCGGTTTTCACAGTTTTTTTGTAAAATTCCATATTCTTGTGCCTTTTTTCAATCACTGTCTAAACTAATCAGAGTGTAACTAGTAAATGGGATTCCCAAGTGCAGCATCATCTTCAACACTACCATAGACCAGTAGTGTTGATACTTGAATAGCTCTACTCAGGACTGCAGACCAAAGCAAACATCACCTTACGATCATGGCCTGTACCTATGACTCTGGTAATACAGTTTGGTTGTCCTCAAAAGATATTCCCTTAAAAATGGAATACACTGTGCACAACATGGGATCTGTCAATGTCTGGGATACACGTTACTGTTTCAGTTTAAGTATCATGCCACAGCTGATGTTAACGTAAAAAGCTAGCTAGTAAGTGAGGATGAGCAGATTTAGGATTAAAGAAAGGTGAGATAGAGTCAACATTACATTGTTATTGTTTTTTTCTGTAACAGTTCCTCTCATTGAATTCACAGAGTTGGTTTCAATAATTTCCTGTTTATACCACTGTTATGGCACAAATAATCAGAATCAACAGGGACAACTTTGACTGCATTGTTCCTGACAACAGATAAAGGTACAACCCTGGTTTCAAATTCAGTGTTTTGCAGGCTCAGACAGGCACATACTTTTCTGCCACTCCTTACTTCCTCATTCATTAGTTCCTCAGTTAGCACATGTTTTTCTATGAGTCTGTGGTGGCCAGTGCGATCCTCTATGCTGTTGCATGCTGGGGGAGCAGGCTGAGGGTCGTAGATGCCAACAGACTTAATAAACTGATCCGTAAGGCCAGCAATGTTGTGGGGATGGAGCTGGACTCCCTCAAGGTGGTGTCGGAGAGGCGGATGCTGTCCAAGATAAAGACAATGTTGGATAACACCTCCCACCCACTCCATGACATGTTGGTCAGTCACAGGAGCTCGTTCAGTGAGAGACTGAGATTACCGAAAAGCACCACTGAACGACACAGGAAATCATTCCTGCCTGTGGCCATCTCCCTGTACAACGCATCCACTTAACACACTGTTTGCTGCTACAGCTACACATGTTTCTTTTCCAACTATTTATTTATAAGTGACTTATGTATGTATGTATGTATATATATGTATATATTGTACTATTCTTAGTTAGCGTATTGTCTGTCTTGTCTTAATGTTGGTTTAAAATGGAGCACTGTAACAAAAAATAATTTCCCCCAGGGATCAATAAAGTATTCTGATTCTGATTCTGATTTTCTCTAGATCCACAACAGCACAGTGCAACAGTCCTGAGTTTCAGGAGTTGCACAAATTGGACATACAAACTGGACTCTCTGTAGAAAGCAGAGTCCAATTTGCATGTTTCCCTGAGAGTCTCCCCATTGACAAACAGTCTGAACACACACAAGCATATTTTATGTATGATCTACAACAGCTCTGAAACTCCAGAACAGCTTCAAACATCTGTTATACGCAGAGTACCCTAACTAACCCTAACATACATCTTTTTTCTAAGAAAACAAAACCAAAGTCAAAAAATAACAAAAAACAACCAAGAGATGCTATAACAATAAATAAATGACAAAAAATGAACTGAACTGGAGATTTTAGTCTTAAAGCTGAAAGCTGAAGCTATAGCATGTTCCAACTACACTTTTCACATGCAGTATATTCTAAATAAACGAAACTAAGACCAAAGGAAACATAGTAAAAAAAAAGTAAAATAATTTTGAAAGAATAAATAACAATAAACATACAGAAATAAACACACACAAAAATATTCTTTTTTTTTATAAACAATGAAAGTTTTGATTCACTTTCATATTTTTTAGCACCATGTTTTTAAAACTTACATAGTGGTACACACTCTTAATAATTTATAACAGCTACTTTTGACTAGTTACTAATTATTATACATTTTATTTTGCTGTAATTTAGTGATGATGTATGTGTCGCAACATTTTTTTCCACTGCATTCAGGCACTGTTCTAAACTTTTCCCAGAGAAAAATAAATGACTATAACTGATGATACATTACAGCAAATAAAGTTGTAGTAATTTAGATACGATTCATGCATGTCCAGTATAAACTGTTTGGGGTCCAGCACTGAACCGTTGAACCCCACAGGTAACCTTCAGTAAATTGAAATCAAAGTTAAAATAGTTAAATACTACAGTATCAATTAGTACAGACATCTGTCATCAAAGTAACTGTTTACCTTTGTAAATGTTAGATAGCTAACATTTTTAGAATTTTTCTATTTTATTCCCAAATAAATGAAATAAATCTTAAATTTTATTTAAAAATGTACTAAAAAACACTTTACTGCTCTCACCTCTCTATGCAGAACTTTAGTTTAAAGTGTGCACAGACGATCTGAATATTAGTTCAGGTTGTGCTCAGTGCATGTGCCAAGTGTTCAAACTGACTGAAACAGACATTTGAGAGCTCACAAACTCACAGTAGTTTTACATATTTGTCAATGTGACTTTTCATTTGGTAATGACCTTATTACTGTGAGTTTCATTTGGAAAAGCTTCATCAAGAGATGAATCACATTGACTGAACAGTGAACAGATTCACCTTTGCCTTTTCATTCAGATGACATAATTCTGTCTGTTCTGTCTGGCACACGGGAAGAAGCTTCTGATGGTTTTCAGCCAGCCCTCTGTAAAGGAGAAACACAGCATCAGGTCAGATCAGAGTCCTGACCAAGACCAAGATCACGTGACTGTGTGTAGTTAGTATGAAGGACAGAGGATAATAAACACTCACATTCAGAGCTGTTTTTCCTGTTTCCTGAAAACATCTTTGCTGAAAACAATTACTTTGTACTAAATATAGTTATTACTTAGGACTGTAGTTTTATTCTCTATGATTTCATCTACAAAAAAAAAACTCTTCCCACTTCATGACTGTTACTGGAGATTAATGCTTCAGTGGGAAATCTGCACAATTGCAACTGCAAACCATTCTGAAATGCTATGAGGTAACCCATTCTGTAACCTGATGTGCTCTTCCCTACAAATGTAACTGCCTGTTGCATAAACACAGCTCACAACTGCTGTCACTTTGCACTTTTGTAGTTTACTACATAGGTTCTAAGATTAATTGCAAAAGCCTGCATCCTGTCTCTCACACTGCTGTTCATGTCCTGTATAACTCATCAGTTCTTCAGAGTTTTTTTTTTATGTGAAGCGAGACCTTCACAGACAATGTAATAATATCCTAAAATGTGACTGCAGATGTTTCATTGAAACAAAGCAAGTTAACACACTAAGGCTACGTTCACACTGCAGGCGAAAGCGCATCAAATCCGACTGTTTTGACCCTATGCGACCCATATCCGATCATGGTATGACAGTGTGAACAGCACAAATCCGATATTTTCAAATCCAATCTGGGTCACTTTCATATGTGGTACTGAATCCGATACATATCTGATGTTTCAGAAAGCGACTGCTGTTTGAATGGTCATGTCGCATTAAATCCGTCTTTTACGTCACTGACACAAGACAGACGCCAATTATCAGCGCCGGAGAAGCGCCTGAAAAGACATCGCGAACGCTTCCTGGCCATCCAGTGTAGATGTTAGTAAACTGTTGGGAAGACTTTGGAGAAACGTGAACATTTTATTTGTACTGTATAATCTGCAGATTCTGACAGAAATCTGCAACTTTCCTTTGAAGCACCGCTCCGCTATAAAACAGCAATAAGGATCATTATTAGGCCAAATGTGAATAACAAAAAAACTTAAAGCAAAATTGGGAAACGTAAAGTCCGAAACAAGTCTTTTATTTTATCGGCCATCAGTCAAACAATACTGTTTGGTCTGGATCTAAACAGAGCGCGTTGTGTGTGACGTCCTCAAAGGGCCGCTTTGAGGGTTCACACAGCAGCGTGTTTGCTGTCACATTTTATTTGTAGTGTGAACAACCTGACAAAAAAAAATCAGATTTGATCAAAAAATCGGAATTGAGCATTAAGACCTGCAGTGTGCACGTACCCTAAGACATCATCAGGATCTTTCAAGCTCACATCCTCTAATACTGACCTTTGACCCAGAGTGCCACTACTTTCTGTTTCAGGGCCTTTCCATGCGTGTCATACATGGTGCATATGTAAACACCTCCATCTTCAGAGCGAGGATCTGACAAAGTTAGGCTGGCGTTTCCTGTAATCCATGGATTTTTCTTCATCTCTATGGGGCCTGTGTCAGGTACGTCTTGACTTTTCCGATCCTTCTCATACACGACCTTCATTTCGTCTTCTTGGATATGTTTCCACTCCACTTTGGCGGTCTCCTGATTCTTCAGTTTTTTGGATATGAAGGGTAGCAGGACAGACTCTGCTCCCTCTGTCACATCAACAACTTTGAGCTGGCAGACTGAGGGAACAGAGCAGAACATGAGCTGCGCCAAACAGAAACTGTAAATCACATTAAAAACAAACATTTGAAGTATAGTTGAGACGAAAATCAGTGTTCAAAATGTTTTAAAAAATCAGTTTGAGGAATAATTGCCATTAAGTCAAGTTATTTTGTGTTCAACTATTCAGACAAAAGACAATTGAGAGGTTTCACAGAGGTATAGAAAGAGCAAACTGCACAAGACATCAACACTGATTTAAAAACATTAGAAATGAGATGAGGCTACTTCTTTATATTCTCTCACTCACAATGGGTTTCCTTTAATTTTTCATTTGGCAGGTTTGAGATGCCAGGAATATCCACAAAGAGAACTCAGATAGCACAACAAGAATATACAAACTCCACTCAGGAGTTTCCACTCTACCCTATTTAGTCCTCATTGTATCTGTATGTAGACATAGCTCCAGCATACCTTTGTCTTTTGTCAGAGTTTCTGTATTGTCCTCCTCGGGTTTCTAATCCTTGTTTTGTTCATTGTTTTTTTTACCCTCGTGTTCTTTTGGACTTCTTTTGGCTTTTTGGATTTCAATGCTCTTTGAATTTGACTTTAATAAAGGTTACAATACCTTTCTTTTTGTTCTTTTGACATGAGGTTTAAATCCTGCATTGGGGGTCTTCGTTGAGAGAAATGTGATTTAATGGCACTGAGAGGTCAGTAGCTTTTTTCTGGTTGATTGCACACGCATGTTTTGGGTCTTTGCGGGGAGCCTGATGGAGGAGAAGTGTTTGAGGCAACCTGGCTCTTTCACTTCTCTGTTACCATCTTGGCAACACTGTTTAATAAAACTGGTAAGTTGAACAGATGCAGGCTCCATCTTTCAAAAAAACATCTATTAGGAATCACTTATTTCCATGATGTACAGAGTTTAAGCCATAGTACATTTACTTTTGATAATTGATGTCCTTTTTATACAATTTTATGTGTATTGGGATGTTTTCATGGTGTTTTATTGTTCGAAATGGTTTTAAATAAATCAAAATTAAATAAATAATTACATGACAACTATAAAGGTAATAATATTTTACAATTCTGCAGCCAAGAAGAAGTGCAGAAAGCATCATTTCTGGCAGTCTTCCTATAAGTGTCACCACACACCGCTGCTGGACAGGCAGAAGGAATGCTGCTCAGGCTGATTCAGCTCTGCTGCCAGAAGGATAGATACAGATTCATACCACACATTTTTATAACACACCTGTCCAACAGAGACAGGTGTGTTATAGGTTTACTCTGTCAAGTTATCAATAATAATTTTCCAAACGGATTTCTGGGGAATATAGAAAAAATTTTATCTTGTTTTTTATATCCAGTCAGAACATGTAGTAGTTGTGTTATGGAACGGCTGTGTGCAGGCAGGAATGGTGGACCCAAAGTGCAGACGCTCAGAGGCACAATGTAAACTCAAAAACAGCTTTAATGCTGAACTCAAAAAAGGTACCAAACCTCAGACTCCAAATAAACTCAGACAAGCAGACAGAACACACAGCATAGAAACCAGTAGATCACGACACAGACAAACTGAAACACGGGGCTTAAATACACAGAGGGAGCAATCAGGGAATGGGTAACAGGAGGGAAACACAGCTGGGGCAAATCAGGCCTAACGAAACAGGGGAAGCAAAACCAGATACATTAACATCAGACATGGACCTTCAAAATAAAACAGGAAACAACACAGACTGAACTAAAGACAGACTCACACGCAGGCACTGCAACAGAGGGAACTGAGACGTAAACCATAAGACAGAACACAGACAAAGAAACCAAAGACTAGAAATGATAAATAATATAATAAATTCAAACCTCTGGGTCAACGACCCAGGCATCCTAACGAGTTGGGGCTTCTGTAGAAACTTTGCTCAGTGACATCAAATGTAAAACTGAAACTGTAAGTACCGCTCCTTTAGGAGCAGGCCAGGTATTCAGCATTTGTTACTATAGTGATCTATAAAGGGCCACCCACCCACTCACACACTACTACACCCACCTGCTGTTTTCTTCATCCTTTGATATACAAGACACATGAAAACACTAATGCCAATAGCCAGGACAAGCACCGGAACCAGGACCGCTGGGAGAACTTTGGGCCAGATTGGAGGAGGAGGAGGACGCTCTGTAATGAACACAAACACAACCTGAACATGATGCTGAATGTTTTGAAGAATTCATTAATAATTAATATGAATTCACTGATAATAACCATGCTAATTGAAATGAATTCTAGTATGACCTCTGCTTCAAATGGATTTAAGATTTTTAAATCTTATTTTGATTGTTTTTATAATGATTTCTGCTGATGAAATCACAGTTATATGTTGGTTTATCCTTTTAAAACAGAAGTCTGACCTTGGCTACGTTCACACTGCAGGCGAAAGCGCATAAAATTAGACTTTTTTGACCCTATGCGACCCATATCCGATCATGGTATGACAGTTTGAACGGCACAAATCCGATATTTTCAAATCCGATCTGGGTCACTTTCGTATGTGGTACTGAATCTGATACATATCTGATGTTTTAGAAAGCGACTGCTGTTTGAATGGTCATGTCGCATTAAATCCGCCTTTTACATCACTGACACAAGACAGACGCCAAGACAAGATGGCAAGACATCATGAACGCTTCCTGGCTATCCAGTGTAGCTGTTAGTGAAACTGTGGGGAAGACAACATTGGAGAAACGTGAACATTTTATTTGTACTAATTAATCTGCAGATTCTGACAGAAATCTGCAACTATCCTTTGAAGCACCGCTCCTCTCTAAAACAGCAATAAGGATCATTATTAGGCCAAATGTAAATAACAAAATAACTTTATTACTTAAAGCAAAATTGGGAAACGTAAAGTCTGAAACAAGTCTTTATATTAAGGGCCATCAGTCAAACAATACTGTTTGGTCTGGGTCTAAACAGAGCGCGTTGTGTGTGACGTCTTCTTTTACGCTTTGAGGGCCGTGAATGGTTCACAGTAGAGCAGGTTTGCTGTCACATTTTATTTGTAGTGTAAACAACCAGACAAAAAAATCAGATTTGATCAAAAAATTGGAATTGAGCAGTAAGACCTGCAGTGTGAACGTAGCCTTTGATCTTCTCTGGTTATGTTGACCGTTCCTGAAAGCCTTTCATCTTTGTAATGTTGGATGGTCACTTTTCTCTCTGGTCACTCTCTAAGGGGAATCTACAGCACTGACCTTTGACCTTTAGTTGCACTTCAGTCTGGTTCTGTTTTTCTCCAACCTTGCGTACGGTGCAGGTGTAGAGTCCACTGTCAGAGAATGTAGGTTTTCTCAGAGTGAGGCTGAGGTCTCCAGTCTTCAGGGCGTCCTTTTGAATGGATGTTCTGTTGACGTATTGTTTATTTTGCTCTGTAAGATAATCACCTTCCTCTGTGCGAACATGGATGATTGAAGGATTCAGGTCATCGCGTCCCCACACAACTACACCCTCTTCAGCTGGAACGGGAAGCTGGCAGAGCAGAAGGACAGACTCCTCCCCCTCATACACCTCGACTCCTGAGGCATACTGGGAAACTGAGGACGCAGAAAGAGGTTAAATCAGTCTGAGTTCCATATTAAACAAACAATGTGAGCCGGTGTAGAATTATCTGTAGCTCAATTGTGCAAACACATGAAAAGAAAGTCCAGCTTTCCTGTTTCTATTCTGAAATTTAAGAAACTACAAAATGAAAACGGTAGTGGGTGAACTTCTGTCCTGAGTTCCTGAGGCTAAAAAACAGTTTCTGAAAGCAGATCTGAGTTTTGTCATAGTTAGGGGTGGATCAGGTGACACTGATTCATTCCTTAGTTATGAGGTCAGGCTGCTGGAGGCTTCCCATGATGCATTTTTCCTCCTTTCCCATTATTTTCATTCCCCGTGCATTTATACACCACTACAGGATGTCATTACCCTTGTCTTTTCTCTCCCTTTTTTGTTGTTGTTTTTCTTCCTTCACACAGTCACCAAGTGCTGGTCATAGGGGATCATCTGACTGTTGAGGTTTTGATTCTAATACTGTAGGTTCTTTACAATATTAAGCTCCTTGACATGACTGTTGTTCTGAACTAGTGGTATATAAACAGAATTTAAATGAATTATTTTAATGTTTAAAAAACAAGTGGAAAAGTAGACACAGCTGAACTGAGCCAGAATTGCAAAACTAGATTACAAAACTAAGACAGAACCTATAGAAATAAGCTAGAAAATATCTTCTAAAAACAAAACTGAAAAAACATAACAATATACTAACTATGAATCAAGCAGGAATTAGACACCAACAAACAGAACTCTTAGGTCCATAACTCAAAGATGGAGGACCATGACAATGTCACTTATTCAATATAACTATAGTATAAATCCTCAGAGGTATACACACAGTATGAAAACTCTGTCAGCACATGTAAAAACATGCAGGAGGAGCACAGGTGTGTAAATCGAGTAAAATAAGGAAATTTCCTGCCTCAGAGCCGCAGCGTGACATGACAGTAAGTACTATTAGTCAATATACAGCGATTCTCTGATGTTCATGCATTTTCTTTTGTGACCTTTAGATGAACAGAAATGTTAGTTATTGATTATAAATATAAATACAATTAATTTAATAAACATTAATAAACTAATGCTATGCTTTATACTGACATATAGCTCAGGTGGCAGAGCAGGTCAGCCACTAATCAGAAGGTCGGTGGTTCGATCCCAGGCTGCATCCTGGCTGCATGTCAAATATCCTTGGGCAAGATACTAACCCCATGTTTGCCTACTGGTGGTGGTCAGAGGGCCCGGTGGCGCCTGTGTCCGGCAGCCTCGCCTCTGTCAGTGCGCCCCAGGGCAGCTGTGGCTACAATGTAGCTTGCCATTGCCAGTGTGTGAATGGGTGAATGACTGAATGTAGTGTAAAGCGCTTTGTGTCACTGCATGTACATCATCATCATCTGTCAAATAAGAGAAGCAAAGTACAATTCAGTAGGCCAGGTTTCAACAGCATTGATGCTTATTGATGACCTGGGGTCCCCAGTTTCACAGCGGCAGGGGAAACCCAGTACAAAATGCATGCACGCAGTCAAGCAGTGGACTGGCAGGATTTTAATAGGCTACCGACTTTAATAAATACCCAGTATGACACTGCACAATACCGGTACATTGGCATGTGCGTATTTACCCAAATGACACAGTTACTGTGTAATGCGGATGTGTCCGACGCAGATCATGTTTTGTTCTTCTGCACTCTGCGCAAGTAATCAACCCATATTTGAACGCAGAGCAGTCCTGCTTCCACCTGAGCTATCAGTTATACCTGTGTTGATATCTCTGTGAAAAGCGGTGGAATTTAAATATTTACCCAACTGTAAGTGAGGGAGAGGGATGACAGAGAGACAGAGAGGTAATGAGGAAAGAATGAAAAACGTAAGAAAACACGCACACGGGAGGGAGCCGAAAGCAGCGATTAAGAACTGATACAGATGCTCACACAGACGACTTCATGTTCTTAACTTCATACTGGCATTTTAACAAGTTATATCTGAGTAATCTTAAGTTGTTACTGTGGTGAAATAACGTGAACTGGACGTGAAGAATCGCCACACTCGGTGCGTGTGTGCGCCAAGTGAGTATTTCAACTGTTGACTGATCAAACTGACAGAAACAGAAAGAGGAATAAAGGTGATGTTACCGAGCAGGAGGGAGACAAGCAGCACGGTTATCCTCATCCTCCTGGAGGACTCCAGTTTAATCTGACTGACCGAAGAACCAGATTAAAGTGACCGAGAGGAAGAAAACAGATGAACAGACCTCCTTCACCTTGCACTAGTTTATCGCCCTTCCCACAATGAATCCACCTTTACTTTCGGTTGAACCGGAAGTCTGATGCTTTCACAATACAATACAGTTTTTAAATTAAGTAATTTCACTAAAGAATGTTCTGGGCTTTTATAAAGTCAGTGAATTCACCGCATCATTATATTTGACCGATTCTTAGTATTGTTATTCTAACTGTTTGATCTTTAGTAAAGACGCTGGATTCGTGATTCTTTGTAAGCATTTGCTGTAACTGAAGAGACATTACATGCAAACAGCTTGACTCATGGCTGGGGACCCGGCACAGTCCCGTCTTAGACATTTTTACTGGTGCATGCGCAGTGCACTATTTGCTTCGAACAGATATGGGAAACCCCCGTTTTACAATAACACTGGTGAGATGTTCTTTCTTTAGCTTAGGACTGTATGACTAACGACATCTTCAGCATAATGCATTAACAATAGATTCTAGTTTATAGCATTATAGCTTGAAAATAATCATTCACTTCAAACCTGAAACTCTTTCACTGGTAAGAACATAATCAGCATTTCACTTTGTCATCATCAAGTTACATGTAGTTTCCACGAATAGCAATAGCTTTTTTAAACAGTCCATCTTCTACGCCTTAGTGTTCATACGTGGAGTTTTGGCTTGCAAACTCTCCCAGATCATCTAATGTAAGAACTGCCAGCCAGCTGAGAGGACTGTTCAGCCATCTACAAGCCTTTTTTTTAAAACCATCTGGAAGTTGTACCTTTGCAGTCTCAGCATCATACGCTGCAGTCTGGCTGGAGCTGACTGTATGGGCTTGTTTAGGATTGTGACTGATGATCAGTTTAGATTTGGAGGTATGACGTTTTCTAATGTGTGGGCATCTCATTAATTGCTTTGGTCTTCACTGGATCAGGCTTTAAGCCTTTGCCTGTGAAAACACGTCCAACATAACAGGCTTCTTTGAGTAGGATTTGCACTTTAGGGGGTTAAGTCCCAGTTTGACTTCCCTCGCACGGTTGAGTACCATTCTGAGATTCTGTTAATGCTCTTTCATATCTCTTCCACCAGTGATTATGTCGTCGACGATGACAGCACAGGGGTATCCAGCAAAGATCTGCTCTACTGCACTCTGGAACACCTCACTGGCTGAGTTGATTCCATATGGCATTCTGAGAAAGCAGAAAATGGAGAGTTGAAAGTTGTGAGCATGGATGACTTGAAGTCAAGCGTTATCTGCCAAGAGGAGCATTTCACATCCAGGACAGAAAAGACTGTGAAGTTAGGCATTTGTGCGCCCACTGCCTCTATGGTACGCATAGGGTGATGCAGGCGTTTCAGAGCTTTATTTAAATCTCTTTGATCAATGCAGTGTAATGTCATCTGAATTTTAGAGTAGAGGTTGTACATCTTGATCCACTACAAAGAATTGCAGAGGGTATTCCTTGTCTCCAGAGTGACACGAGCGTTTAACTGTGCCAGCTGTGCCAGCTGTTTGATTTCCTCACCTCCATATGCCTCCAGTTTGGTTTTCTGTGATGGCAGGAGTTTTCCATCTTGTTTCAGTTGTACAAAAAGAACGGCTGGAATGTCATTACATTTAGCGCCGCTCTATTGGTTTTCTATTAATATGCACAGTGGTGAATATGTCATTCCTATACAGAAAACAGGGATTCACAGAGTCTACATTGACCCCATTCACAAAGAACATTTCCTCATCGCTGCTGGGCGCTTGCATCTCAACACTGTTTACAGATCTCTTTTTAAATCCCCTTGTTTGTGATGACTTGCAGCATTTCTGGAAGTGATTCCATTTTTTGCATTTATGACATTACTGCCATATGCTGGGCATTTATCTCTTTTTGCCATGTGGCTTCCTCCACAGTTGTTACAGTTAGTTATTGCATGTGCAGCACTCTGTTCTGATTGTGTTGAATGCTATTCCTTTCCTTACACAGTTTCCGGGTCTTCACTAACCATACATTTACTTACATACAGAAATACATCTTTATCGTATGTATTTCTCCTCTTTGTTATTTATTCCTGCACAGCTGGCTTGGATCACCCATAATTTCATTGTACATGTACAATGACAATAAAGGTCTATTCTATTCTATTCTATATTTAACATTTAAATATGAATAAACGTATACTGATATGAAGTCAGTTCATTAAAAGTCCCTTATTTTCTCCTTCATAGTTTCAGTCGAGTGTTTAACGGTGGGTTAAAAGTTGCCTCTTTCAGTTCCGTGATCACACAGAAAACAGGGTCACAATGACACAGACGTGTTATTAGGAGTCATTCTTTATTCCCACTACACTTCATAAACACTTTTTCTTTCCAGTTTTATACTGAATACTGAAATGTCTGCATTTGTTGAAACCATGACTCATTCAACCAGTAGAGGCTTGTTTTTAACATTTACTGAGCAGCAACCTTCAAAATATATGCTGGGTGTTCACAGTAGAATTAAAGTTATTAGGTGGCACTGGATTCAGCTGCAGGTTGTGCTGTGCAAACACTGACCTTCTAGTTTATAGTTGGGTTTCTGTGAATGTTTTTATAGTCAAAATTTTTTATATCTACTATTTATTGTGTTATTGTGTTCTCCTCATTCTCCCAAATAATTGATAAGTACTGAAAAAACCGTGAGAGTGACACAACAGTTTCTTGTTTGAAGAAGATGGTCAGTTGAGTTCTTCCGCTGTGGAGTTTCCCATCTTCTTCTTCCTGGTCCTGTGTGTGTGTGGGTTCCCTCAAGATACTCAGTCTTTCTCCCCCAGTCCAAAGACATGTATATAAGGATAACTGCATGAATGGCTGTGGGCCTCTCTGAGAAAGAAGAGAAGAAGAAAAAAGAAAAGAAGAAGAAGAAAATGGCAGCTGACAAACCGTATCCATGCAAACGCTACACAAATGCAGGTGTAAACACAGCAGGTTACAGAAACAACAGAAGTAAGATCCAAAGTGTGAGTAACACTGTTTGTGTGGACTGAATAACTTCACCACACCCTGAATATGAAACTGAGCCGAGCAACAACTTCTGCACCTCATTTCTGCTTTTCAGATCTTCACATCTGTTTTAGGAACCCATCATCACACTGAGCCACTTCAGTGCACATCATCACTGAACACATTGTGATGTTTTTTAAACCCACCTGAACCAAAGGACTTGGTTTGTTATGTTCAGAAAAAGAGATCCTGTCAATTAAGACAGAGACAGACAGTGAAAGTAACAGACTGACACTGGATCAACTACAGCAAAATGAAAGCAAACACTGAAAAAAGGAGCAATAAGGAGAATTAGAAGTGGCGAGGACGTTGATTTTAGTGGCTTTAAAAACAAATGGTGTTAGCAGTCGTTACCAGGGATTTTGTGGTTCTGTGGTTCCACCTCTGCTGCTTCCATGAATAGCAGAGCGGGTTTGTGGCTTTCTCCTGTGTTGATGTTGTTCTGTAAGTGGGCCATGACTATCAGGTTCAGAGCTAACGGGTGATAGTCATTCATGCTTTTTACTGCTGCAATCATTGTACATGTCTTAAGGCACACTGGCACCAAAGCCTGGGAGAGTGAGATGTTATCTGAGTTTATGAGCACACTCTCTTGTATTATTCTGGCCTGCTGCTTCATGGGGGCTGCTGCACTGCAGTGGCCTCGTCTTCACGCCCTCCAAAGCTATTAGCCTGCTATTTGTTGTATTTAGTGTGAAAATAAGATCCTTATAATTTAATTCATTCGAACAAACAGATTTCACACTTTTGTGTTATGAGTTTCACCAAGTCCTCCAAATTTGGTGTTTCAAGTAAATGTGTACCACTGTGGACAGTAGAGGGCAGCAGAGTGCCTACCATGGGACTGCAATAATGATATGACTGTATAAGCTTGCCTTTCTGACCAAACTGATCAGCTGATTGGCAGCACGTTTCATCTACTCATTCTTTCTCCTTTTTTAAGGGACGTTAATCTTTTTTCATATCCACTGTTATAATTGCACTGAACTGTTTCCAATATGCTGGATGATAGTCTCTATTAGGTATGTCCTTATGAAGTTATATTTGTTATTCATTTTATCTATTTATTTTCATTTTTTGACTTATTGTCATGACAGGTTATTGTCATGCATGTGAGTAGATGGGCAAAGTTTGCTGACCTCAGCTGGCCAGTGGCTTCAAACCCAGGACTTTCTTGCTGTGAGGCAATGGTGCTAACCACACACCACACACCATTGTTAAGGCCTGTGAGCTGGTTGTAACAGTGCAAAGAGAAAATATTCAGTCAATGATCATGAGTAGAACAAAATGCAGATTTAGGGCAGAGACATGGACACAAGCTTCAGTTTTGGAGGAAATCACAACATTTACTTGTATTTCTGTAATACCTTTAATCCCAGTGCTGCAGAAAACCTAAAATGAGAGGGTTCTGCACCCTTGTGGAGAGGCGACTGGGAGGTCCCAAACTCTCTACTCAAAGCTGTTCGCTCCCAAAGACTATGATACTGGCGTAAGAATACTTGACATTTCTTTAAATTACTGCTAAACTCTAACACAACTCATTGAAACATGTTATATTTATACACCTCAGGCCCTCCAAGGTTTGGAGGCCTATCTCCACCCACCACCACTTCCCCTGCCGGTGGCGGACTCCCTCAGGTGTCGGTGTGTTGGTGGTTCTTTGTGTCTGGGGGTGGGCGTCCGGGTACACACCGGCTCACTCCTTGGCGGCCGCTTGTCGGGGCCTGGGGCCTGGGGCTCGCTCGGGCCCCTTTGGAGGTGGGGTGCCCCCGGCCTCTCGGCCTGGGGCTCGGTCACTCAGGCGCAGCTGGGGGCCAGCGGAGCTCACGGGCGCGTCACTGCAACTCCCCCTGACTTCTGCTCCGCGGCTGCTGGGCGAGCCCTCATCTGGGACTCTCCTCAGCTCTTACTGGAACAGTGGCGCGGCTGCCCCTCTGTTGGTCTTCCATGGTCTCTTGTGTTCTGGGGGCCTCTGGATGTCTGGAGTTTTGATCTCCTCCATACCCGCTTCACACCCTGGAGGACGGGGCTGTGGCCCCCCCACACTCCCTAGCAGATCATTACATGGAGAAACCTTTGGAATGCAAGCATGCTGATCCACACAGGTATGCACACATGGGTATTCACAGACGCGGACTAAAGCTTTCTTGGCTGCTGCCTCAAAGCACACTGTGCGCTGTCTATCTTGCGTGCTGCACAATATCGTTTATTATTTAATAAATATTGATATCTATGGCTAGCTAGTTTATTGTGATGGTGCTTTGTTTTCTCTATTATTATGTTGCTCTTTGTTGTTTGCTGTCTCCTCTGTTTGTTTTTTTTGTTTGTTTTTTTTTTTTCTCCATACAGGTGACCCAGGAGTTCTTTTTTTTTTTTTTTCTCTCTCTCTTCCCCCCCCTTCTCACCGTCTCTTCTCCCCTTTGGTTTTCTTTCTTTCTCTCCCCCTCTTTCTCTCATTCATTCCCCCTGTCCTATTTATAAAAAAAAAAAAAAAAAAAAAAAAAAATGACAAAGGATGAACTGAAGCTCTGCCATCACGTAATGTCGCATACTGCTGTTTCTGATGTCATTTAAAAAAAAAAAAAAAAAAAAAAAAAAAAAAGAAACATGTTATATTTTATCTGCACAACAATGTCATTTTGTGACTTTTCTGTTGTTTTGTGTTCCTGGTTTTGGAAGAATACAAAAGTTTCTAAAACAGATGGACGACTTCTGTAAAATATTTTTTCATTTGTGATCGACTAAGTAACTTTTTTTTTCTTTTTGTTCTTTTTATTTTCAATTAATTATTTAATAAGAACCTTAATTCTGAAACTTGGTGGGAAACGTTTAGGAGACCTAAAAGAAAATGGATTTCTTCCAAAACCATAAAATTACAGGTTATCGTTGCTAACATCCTTTATTTTTACAGCAACTACAATACATGTCCCCACCACTATTTACTCTCCTTATTTTGACAGTTAAAGACATCAAAAAGTCTCACCATCTGCAGTGTTGTTAGTCTGTTCAGTGATGTTCTTTGCAATCTTTATGGAAAACTGAATTAACCTGATGACCTGAACCAAAACATTTGTTTCTTCGTTTTTTAAATTAAAATTTGTGTAAATATTTGCTTTTATTTGCTGTGGATGACCCAGTGTCAGTCTGTTAGTCTCACTGTCCACCTGTGTTTTTATACTCTGTATAGAACAAATACAGATGCGCAGGGTCACCTGATGCTGTCTGACCGTTACCCAGCTTTTTAATGTTAAAGAGGGATCACAGAGTGAGTATATGATATCCTGCTGTGGTTTAAAAACGCTGCAGTGTGTTTTTGAAGGTTCAGTGTTGATGGTGTTGAAATGACTATGAGTGAGTGCGGTAAAAACAGATGACGGTCTGAAAAGCAGAAGTGAGGATGAGGAGCCCGTCCTCAGGTCAGCTGCTTTTTTGGCTTTTCCAGTAGAAACGTGAGATTGAGGAGCTCAGAGACTGACCTGTGGGAAAGTTGGGGAGCTCTGAGGTAAAACTAGTCAATCTGAATGAGGATTTTCATTTTCTTT
This sequence comes from Mchenga conophoros, assembly GCF_057382185.1. Lineage (NCBI taxonomy): Eukaryota > Metazoa > Chordata > Actinopteri > Cichliformes > Cichlidae > Mchenga > Mchenga conophoros. The sequence continues at coordinate 14,203,289 of NC_140543.1, forward strand.
CTTTTCTTTGTTTAATCATCTTTCTATTTCTTTTCTTGTTCTTTCTTCCCATTTGCCCTTTTCTCACTCAAGTAAAGGCAATATGTATCAATTATAGATGGTTTATCACCTGTTTGTCTGGCATAAGACATTGTTCTGATTGGATATTATTCCTATTGGTCATGTGACCTATCACAGTTGATTTAAGATGGTACTGCCCTATGCTTCATGACAGCTGCAGCCCCTGGATTTTGACAAACCTTATTACTGATGAAGAGTAGGTGTGCTCGAAATGTCTGAGAAGATGCAATAAATAAGGAAACTGGAGTTCTGCAGTGAGCGAACTGTTATTTCTTTTCTATCCTTATGAATATTAAAGGGTTTGAATTTATGAATTAATGAGATATATTTTCATGTATTGAAACTTTACATTCATATAATGTCTTTATACTACATACTGACACAGGTGATCATAAATACAATAACCATACAGTATGAACTTCAGTTTCTTGTAAAGCATTTAAAGTCTTGTAAAGTTAAAAGTTGTGATGGACCCAAAGCATTTAAAGGTCTGTTGTCTTCTCCTCACAGATGTTGACGGATGGCAGCAGAAAATCTTTTTGTGTTTCAGTGTAAAAAAGTGTTTATGTGCTAAAGAAATAAATATTAAAAATAACACATAATGCAGTTTGTTTTTCTCAGAGGTTATTAAAGCAGTGATGAGTGAGCCTGTTGTTTTACCCACACTGAGGTCACACAGGAAGCTGTGTTAGAGTGGTGCTGATTTCTGATGCTGCAGATATTTGAAGCTTTAAACTGCACTCAGAGGTGATGTGAACGGGTTTCCTGACAGTTTCTGAGCTCTGACAGTGAAACAGAAGCATGGAGCTCAACCTAAGGACCTTCATCTTCTTCATTGGTAACTATTTTGTGAACATGACTGATGTTATCGGCTGAGGTTAAAGGTGTAGCTTCAGTGTGGGTGTGGTTTTAGAGCCTCAGCGAATAAACGTGAGCAGAGCTCTTACTGAGGGAATCGTGTTGGTGCTTCATCGAGGACAGACACAGAAATGGACTTAAAAAGTTTTATGTGATGGGTTCTCGATGATATTAAGTTATATGCTTGTGATTAGTTCCAGGTAAAAAGATAATTGATTAGATATGAGGTAGTGCGGTTCAGCCTTCAGCTAAACTTACTCGTGTTTATTGCTGAAGTGAAACAATATGGTGGACGGGTTGAGTTTCATACCTGTACCCTCACACAACCTGCTCACATTCACACACGTAGCAGAGGAGCGGCTTCTTCATGAACACACGGAGGGCTGACGCTAAATAATGTTCTGTGTTCTGCTGTGTGTCCCACACAGACGTCAGGGTTATACAGAACATTCGTTTATGATTATCATCATTATAAGATATATGGTTTTATCTACATTACATAGATGCAAGAAGAAAATTCTCATATCTGTTAATGTGCATGTTAGCGGAAGCTGAAGCACTCGAGGCCAAAATAATTAAAATCTTTAAAAGAGAAACATGGTGCAAAGTGAGCACAAACCTTCAAAATGAATTAAATAGCTTTATGTGAGAGCATCCAGATAAATTATAATGAAAAACTTTGCACATTGACTAAAAGTGAACGAAAGCTTCAACAATACCAATACTTTGTGTTTGTGGCTGACCTGCACCCAAACGAGCTGCTCACTCTTCGACATCTTTTCAGTCCTCTCCTGTTTATCCTCCTGTTTGACTTTCTTTCTCTTACTGAGAGAGCCTCTCTTTATTTCCACCAAAGACTTTAAGCTCGTTGACATTTAGGAACAACAATCTATACGCAAGGCTGGTATGTTTGCATTAAGTGACTGCTTGACAAATAATGCTCAGATATGTATTGAGGGGATACATGTCTTCTCTCTGCATTTTGGAAATGAATGTGTGATTTGTGATTATTTCTCTAAGGGGTTTTGTGTAAAAGATAAGTTAGTGTTTATCTGGTCTGCTCATTGATATTCTGAAATAAAGCTTCAAAGAGAAAGGTTTTATTCCAAATGAAAAAACAATCAGTGGATTTAAATGCTTCCTTGAAAAGTATCTCTTCTACAGTTGTTTCACAGTTTTGGTGGGCATTGGTGTTGACCTCAGCTCTGTCTGAAATGAGCCATGTTACTTCCTCTTCTTTTAAGATTACGTGTTCATTTTCTGGTTAGTTGCTCCTTGTAAGCAGAAGCTTTGTGTGCCTGAGACGACCACAGTGGATATCCACTCTCTGAAATTTTGAGTTGTTGTATTATTGACTAATTTTTAATACAAGGGAAACTGCTGAAGCTTAACAATTAATTTGCTTATGTTTTAAGGAATAAAACATTTTCTGGTTAAAGTATAATAATGCATTTGATGCTGACTAATTTCTTTTACTTTTTCTTTTATTTGTTCTTTTTTGCCTGTCCTCTCCGGCAGTGTAGCGTAGTGATGGGTCGTTCGCGAACGAAATGGCTCTTAGAGCCGACTCTTTGACGTGAACGACGCGAGCCGGCTCCTTATCGCGAGCCGTCACGTGGGTTTTTTTTTTTTTTTCTTTCTCTCAGCCTCTCTCTCGCACTTTTTTTCCGCTTCACTCTGCACGCGAGGCTTGTGCTTTACGCTGGGCAGAGGGGGGAGGGGCGGTAGTTACACTCAGTAGCACAGGAACAGAGCCAGAGAGAGAGAAAGAGAGGCAGGGACAACAACATTAGAAAGGTATAGTAATCATCCACAACTATTTTCAGTTGCAGATGATAAAGGATTGAGAAAGTTTATTCATGCAGGTCCATATGACAGAGAATATGCATGTTCTTTTAGTTTTCATATTATAATTTATATTTAATTGTGTTGTGGTTTGCAGTGTTTTGTGTTCTTTTCACTTTAAATTTGTGAAAGGAAAAAGCTGAAAATTTAAATAGTTAAAACTTGAAATGTGAATAGTTGATTTTTGTATTATATGATTTATTTATTACATTTTATGTGGAGTGAATAAATAAAAGTATATTTACGGTGGCCCCTAGAGACAAAGCACATACAAACTTCAAATCACGTACGAACTCTGAAGCATGTACAAACTCCAAAACACGTAAAAACACGTACAAACTCCAAAACACGTAAAAACTCCAAAACACGTAAAAACACGTACAAACTCCGAAGCACGTAAAAACTCAGAAGCATATAAAAACTCAGAAGCACATAAAAACTCAAAACACGTACAAAAGACAACAGAAGTGCTCCAGGATGCTGGGCGCAGTGTTGAGCCTTTGTTATCTTGTGGCTACACAAGCCAGCAAGTACCAACGACCGGATTTGGTGTGTGGTAATAACAGGTAAATGAACTTTTTTTTAAATTATTTGAATATATATGAGTGCCTGTGTATAAATACACAAACAACACACACATGCTTTCAATTGTGTAATTTAAGTGATCTAGTAGCTCTGCTTTGGAAGTTCAGTTCATGCTAGAAATGTGTTTTGGAGTTTGTACGTGTTTTGTCTCTAGGGGCCACCGCATATATTTATATATAAACATATATAAATAAAACCACTTGTTTTTACGTTAGTAATTCCTTTTGTGCATAATTTTATATTATTGTTAATAATAAATTAATTAAAGCAACAAAACAACCTGAAGAGCCGGTTCGGAGCCGAAAGAGCCGGCTCTTTTTAGTGAGCCGAACCGAAAGAGCCGGATCTCTAAAAAGAGCCGGAAATCCCATCACTAGTGTAGCGATCAGAATTGTTGTCTGAAGGTTAAACAAAATGTCCAAGTGGAGTATTATTGCTTTTGCTATACTAGTCCACTTGATATGCGTACTTTATTAGACTTTTACAAACATTTTTTTATTTTGAATTATTACAGCCCGAATAGACAAAATCAGGCAATTTAGGCAAAATCACAAAGGAAAGAAGAGAGAAAGAGAAGTTGGGGAGAAAATTAAGAAGAGGGAGAGAAAAATAGAGAAGAGAGAGAGAGAGAGAGAGAAACACCGAAAAAAAAACAAGCAAAAAAAACCCAAAACAGCAGGGAAACCACAGAGACAACCAACATATGCATACGTAGCAGTAAATAATAAATATTAAATGTTACTGAGCAGCACACAGTATAAATGACACATGACATGTTTACAGGCAGCAGCCGACCAAGATACTGTGCATTTGTAAGTACCTGTTTTGACAGCTGTGTGAATACTTATGTGCAAACCAGTGTGTGCTAATAAGGTTTCTCCAAGTATTTAATGGTAGGTGTGGGAAGCCCCAGCCCTGCTCCCCAGGACATAAAGCAGGCACGGAGGAGACCCAGACCACAGACTTCCATAGGTCGCCCAGAGCACAAGAGCCCCAGGAGGACCTGGAAGGGGGTCACCAATAGTGCAGAAACTACAGGGGGCCCGCAACAACCCCGCAGGCTCTGCAGGAAGCCGGCTATGCCCTAGCAGACTAAACCCCGGGCTGGCTCCTAAAGTCTGCATGCCAAATATCCTAACAAGATACTAACCCCAAGTTGCTCTCTGATGCATCCGTCGGAGTATGAATGTGTGTGAATGTTAGCTAGAAAGCATTTAAAGCATAGAAAAAATGCTTGTGTGAATGTGGCAGGTTGCATAAAGCACTTTGAGTGCTCAGAGCAGACTCTATGTAAGAATCAGTCCATCTACCAAATCAGTCCGAGGTGGGTGGGGGCACAGGCCACAGGCAGGTAGTGTGGTGGGGGTAAATAGGCCTGACAACAACTACTATAACAAGAGAGAGATTGATCTAATGTGGCAGCAGAGGCTGTATCAAGACTAATATGGTCCAACAAAAGATTTTAATTTTGATGGTTGATAGTGGAAGATTTCTCCAGTGTTTCACATCATCTTCTATTGTTCTCTGGACTGGAAGGAGAATAAATCTGACAGCCTGGGGGAAATGATAACACAGATGAATGTGATGCTTCCCACTTCTAAAGGATAGCGCTGTCCTCCTGAGACATTTAAGGAACTGAGAGAACCTTTAACATGGAGCACTGATACTGAGGTCACAGAGAGGAGGAAATAAAAGTCCCAGTAAATCCCTAGATGTGCTAACAGGGAAGTGGGGAAGCTGAAGTTGTTTATCTGCTCAGTGTGGAGTTAAATCTTCATTAAGACACCATGAAAACTTCATCTGTCTCTCTGCTACTCGGTGAGTCAAACACAGAGCTTCTATCTTAGTCATTTATTAATTAATTCAGTATAGATCCAGCACATATGAATAATGGAAAACACATAATTTCAGAGACAGATTAAAGTCTCCTTGAGATTAGTTGAACTTCTCTCTCATACTATCTGTTTGAGTTTGAGGGTCACTCTGTCTCTAAAAGACAGAAATATGTTTGTTTTTAGTTAATACTGCTTTGAAAAACATCTAACATTCACTATAACTTTAAGAGGCACATTTTATCTTCAATTTTCTACATTTCTGTTACTGTTATACTGTTGCCTCACAGCAAGAAGGTCATGCATTTGAATCAGCCATCTGACGGGGTCTTTCTGTGTGGAGTTTGTGTGTTCTCCATGTTTTGTGGGTTCTCTCCGAGTACTTCAGATTGTCACGCCATCCAAGGGCATGCATGGGGTTAACTGGTGATTCTAAATTGCCTGTATAGGCTGGTATAGGCTCCAGCACTCCCACAACCCTGAAATGGATAAGTCGATTAGAATGAATAGATGGATAAAATTTTCGAGCACCTAGTGACATGGTGATGTCATCAATTAGGCTGCTGTGTTAAGTCATACTTTACCTGACTCACATGTTATGGGAAGGTGAAAGAAACGACTTTGTTGTTGGGATATATAAAGTTGTGTTTGTGTTTGTTTTAGTTGTATTTGTATGAGCAAAATTATGTAAGAATTCAGTTAAGTATTAAACCGAAGTTAGAAGAAAGACAGTTTTTGTTAAGACAAATATTGTAACTTTGGTCATTACAGTGACAAGGAAAGATGTAAGGTCTGAAAAAAATGAAGTGAAAGTTTGGCCTTAAGGAAAAAAACAGAAAACATGTGATTCGGATTTGACTTATCTAAGACAAGGGTCAGGACTTTCTGAAGACTTTTAACATCAAGCTTTTTACAGTTAATTAAACCTAGATATGAAACATTTTAGATAACTGAAAGAAATAATAAAGAAAGATGTTAGCAAACAACAGAAGCTAATGGAAACCACAGTGCACACTCAAAAACATCGGCGCAACTTTGTGCTGAACATAAATCTGGGTAAATTCCTAGATGATTAAACATACAACTATTTTGCTGGTAATACCTGAAACGAGTAAAGAAAATCAACAGCCTATTTATGCAAGATAATTCATAATTTTTGTGGGGGTGTTATATTGGTTGGGTCTGATTATTGGGGGGGGGGGGGGGGGGGGGGGGTCATAACCCCCCTAACCCCCATGGAAATTACACCCCTGCTAAAAAAGGAAAAAAGTCAGTAAAAATGAATCTATTTTTGAGATTATGAAAGTGACCAGAGGTGGCAAAAGTAGAGACATTCTGTACTTAAGTAGAAGTACAGATACTGGTATTAAAAAAATATTCTAGTAAAAGCTGAAGTACTGATTCAACTTCTTTACTCAAGTAAAAGTGAAAAAGTACACACAGTACACTGCAAAGCTAACCAAACCTTGCTATGTTAAGGTAATAATAAAATAATATTAGTAGATGGGAATACAAACTTTATTTTAGTCTAAATTTTAATTCTAATAAATATTCTCAGCTTGAGTCAGTTAAGGTGAACATGAAAATAAAAAGTTGCTCTGTTTTCTGTTCCTACTTTGTAGAGGGTGACTTTGCCTCTAAACAGAAATTGTGTACCGTCAGGGGTTAAAGTGAGATACAGCAGGTGGGAAATCCCCAAAATCGGTTGAAATGTCTTAGTGTGCAGAAAAGAATCATAACTTACAGTAATTTCTATTGCGAATTCGGTAGATTTTATAAATGTACAGGCTGTGATCAGCTGACCTGCTGCTGCTCTGAGGTTTACTGCTCTTTGTGGATTTACACAACTAAATTTATCAAGATGAAAGCAGATGTTTCCATCCTCTACACTGGAAGTATACTGTTTATATGTACTAACTTTATACTAGACCATGAGCATCACAGCCAATGTGCCCCATCACACAGTACAGCAAACAACCTGTTTATCCTGCACTAACCTGCAGAGTATTTTTTATCTGATTTAAAAAACATTTAACTTTAACATTTAACATTTAACATTTAATTGATCACTCCCACATCTAATGCAAAAGCTTGACCCTAATTTCTGTTTCCTTACAAGTTTTAACTGAATTATTAAACTGTTATTCTACTGTTAAACTGCTGTGCTTCTCTGATCATGTCCAGTTCAAACTAGTAAAGTGTGTACAACATAAACAGTCAGGTTATCAGGGCTTAACTGTGCCAGCAAAGTGTATTCTTGTGAAATTATAACTAAATGTCAATACAGTTCAATAAAATCTAATGTATACAGCTCCAAAACACAAGAATCAAGGTGCTTTACATTGTAAGATGAAGGTTCTTCAATTATACTGAGAAAACATCAGATGACCGTCTATGAGCAAGTGTGGGGAAGGAGACGGGACCAAAGACATGCTGTGGAGGAGCCAGAGAGTAATAATAACTAATGAATAAATAAGCGAGGGGATAAAAGATGACTCGAGAAGAAAACCTCACCATGATCGTTGGGGTTTTCTCTGTCAGTAGGTGACTGTTTTGGTATTATAGAAATAAAATGTAACTGAATTGAATAGTCATCCCACAGCTGTATTATTACCCACAGCAATTTGAATAACTACTAAAATTTACTTAGACTCATCTCTCTCTGACCTTTGACCTTTATTGACTGTCTTCATGTTGCAGGTGTGTGTGTGCTGCTGCTGTCTGCACCGACTGTTTCTGCCGGTGAGTTTATGGAAGTGAAATTATTCACTCGACCAACAATACAAATACATTTAGTCCGTCTGTGTTTCTGTCTGTCCTCCAGTCTCTCTGTATGTCAGCCCAAACCATCAGCAGTTCTTCAAAGGAGACCGTTATGTCTCCCTGAGTTGTGTCGATGATGGTCAGACAGCTGATGGATGGAGAGTAAAGAGGACCAGAGGAGTATCCACTGAGGGCTGTAGTACAGCTGCAGACTTTAGAAGGTTTAATAATTCCTTCTGTGTTCTGGATCTCTCCGTCTCATCTGGTGGAAGTTTCTGGTGTGAAAACTCATCTGGACAGAAGAGCGATGAAGTCTTCATCGCTGTTTCAGGTACAGAAAGCGATCTGTTCCCATCTGTCTTGCTGTCTCTGTATGACTCTGCTTTGTGGACCTCTGTCTCTAAATGACTCTGTTTGTCTCTGCTGGTCAGAAAAACAGTTGATCCTGGAGATCCCAGCGCTTCCAGTGAACACAGGAAGTAATGTCACTCTGCTCTGCAAACCCAGAAACGGTTCAGCAAAAAAATCTTATTTCTTCAGAGGTAAAGTCAAACTTGGAGAAGGACCTGAAGGAAAATGGATTCTCCATAATGTGCAGCAGTCTGATGAAGGGCTCTACTCGTGTTCTACTCTTATTCATCAGTCTCCTCAAAGCAGGCTGAAGGTCAAAGGTCAGAGCAGCGACATCACTCCTGCTTTAAAGATAAAGAGTCGGGGGCAAAAAAAATCTAAAACTAATCCCTCTCTCTCTTTACTCCAGGAAGTGAGAAACTTAAAATAAGAAAAGCATTCATTCACAAGCATAAACTAAACTGCTGACCTGATAATAAACTGAACCATCTTCATCATGTCTCTTGCAGAGCCTCCTCCTCCCCCTCACACAACCATAATGTACACTCCTTCACCCTCACACTCACACTCACCCTCGCCCTCTGGTAATACTGAGCCTTCGGCCTCTTCCTCTCTTCGTCCTCGTTCACCCTCTGTGTCTGTACTAAGACTCTTCTGCCACCTGCTGGTTTTCTGTCCATACTTCATCTCTACCATCCTGCTGCTGTTGATCTGCTGCAGCAGGAAATGAGGTACACTCTCTTATCTAGATTTCAACACATACGCCAATCATCCACTTCAGTTCTCCATCCTGATTTCTTAACTCTGCCCACAGGTAACAAACATGATGTATCCATGGAGATGACCGAGGAAGAGGATTGAAGCTGCAACATTTTCAGTGTTTCAGTGATTTCTTTTTTTAATCTGTTGCATTGATGCATGTGGGGTTTTTTAAGGTTCATGATTACACTAAAAAATCAAACATTTGTGAAATATGAAAAAACTGGGCTAATATAGGTGCATTTATGTTTGTTATATGATTTATAATTATTGGTTGTATTTGTATTAAAGGAAATTCAGATCAGCACATTATTTTTTTTAAACACCTGCCATATGAAACACTTGTAGTTTGTAGAATCATGATCTGATTGCTTTGTTGTGCAAAACACATTCGCTTTTCCAAGAGAAGCACTATGGACTCTCTGTAGGCTCCTTTTATTAATATTTTTATTGTATTTATTCATTATTTTTATATTATCTGTGTGGATATTATGCTGGAGCAGACAGGAGGAGAAGGCCAGGTTGGCAAAAGATAGAAGGAAAAAGAGGAACAGACAAAAAAAAGGGAGAGAAAGAAAGAGAAAAGAAGTGGGGTGGGGGATGAAACAAGCAGACATGCTGGTCTCCATTTGCTGCATCTGTAGCAAAGCACACTTATAAGCAGTGCCTGAAAGAGAAAACAGGGAGAGCCAGAGGCAGAGAAGAAAGAACCAGGAGACTCCGGCCATCTGGGGTCCCCCATGAGTGCTGAAAACCCAAGGCCACACATCGCTATCACAACTGTGCCTCCACCCCAGCAGGGGGAAGATGGAGGAACCAGACAGAGCTCCCACAGCCAAGAGCAGGAGAGGCAGGGCAGTGATGACCAACGAGGAGCAACAGAACACAGATAAACTGTTAATTTGGTTATAAATTCAGCTTTTATAGTTCAGAAACAGTGCTCATACATTATATGACTACTGTTTTGAACTATGAATGTTAAATACACTATTTTTGTATCTCATAAACCCATATTTTATATATATTTTAAGAAAAAAAATTTCAATGACAACAAGAGCTCTGAAAAATATTGCGATTAGCGCAACAGAAGGCTGAAGAAATAAGTAGCAACAAACAGAAACAGCTGGAGGAACATTTAGCATCTCATCAGGTTACATAGCAACAGGTAAGCATCATTGCATTGTTTTTATTTATATTTTGAACATCTTGTATGGAATTGTGGTTGTAGTTGTTTGTGACTCTTATGTTTATATTTGAGCTCGTCTTGTTGTAAAATGAATACGGGACCAATGAGGTGCTTTCTCGAGAAGAATAAAAAGGACCTAAAATTAATGGTGAAGTCTTGATGTAGTTCACCATAAATATCTCTGAACACTTGGACTCCACAGTATAATACATGTACTTAGCGTGAGGCATGTGCAGGAAATCATGTATATTGTGTCAGGGCTTCAAAACAAACAGAACAGCAAAAAACAAACAAACAAAAAAAAACAAAAAACAGATGGACTGACACCTCCACGTCCTCTAAAGTCATCATAAAGGCTGATTTTTAAATGCACAGTAAGCAAAGCAAGGAAGAAGTTTGGGATTAGACAAAGTCATTACAAGTTTTCTTTAATCTGAACTGTAAATTTGAAGGAGTCTGAAAACTAATACCTTACTTATGTTAGTACTTTACAGTTCAATTCTTCAATTATTCTTGTAAAACAAGGACACAGTATCATGTGTAGTAGAGAGGAGAGTAAGTAAAATTTATTTACATTTTGTAACTTTTTACAAATAAACTGCCTCACAATTATACAAGAAAGAAAAGGATAACATATCATAAAGATATAATACAACATAAAATACCAAGCTTTGAACAAAAATGTGTTCTGCAGCTCTTTTAAACGGTTAGCAGAATCTGTACAGCATGAATGAGTTCTAATATTTCGGTCCAGAGGGAGAACATGAAGCAAACAAGGAATCTGACCCAAAACAGACCCCTGAGGTATCCCAGAAGGAACAACTGTTGTTTCAGAGATAACTGAATTCATAAAAACACTAAAAGATCTCCCAGATAGATATGACATGAGCCATATTAAAAAATCACCAGTAATCCCAAACTTGTCCTTAAGCCTGTTTATCATTAGCTTAATTATAAAACAGTGCAAAAACTGCACTCAGACTTTAAAAACACTGGTACGTGAGGAATATTGTGAGAGAAAAAATTGTTAATTGTATCAAACAAGACTTTAAGAGTTTTCTTTTCTGAAGCAATAAGATGTGAAAAATAGTCTATTCTGGCATTTTTTGATGAAACTGATTCTTTAACATGTAACTCATGAAGCTGGAGCTTGGACGCCTTCCACAAATGTTCCAACTTGTACAAATACCTCCTAAAATAATAAATATGTTCATTTTTCCAAGTACAAAAACTTGAATATTGGACAATTCTTTCTTTTAGTGGGTCAAAAGTAGACCTACATTCATTGTTAAAGGACAAAATAAATGTGTGAACTTCACTATGAGTCATGTTGGCATCAAAAAAGGCAGGGACCCTCTCAGCAGGATTGTGATTTATAATCCACCTTTGAATCATCAATTTATGAAGTGAAGGATCCAGAACAAATGACAGACTAAAAAATATACAGCTGTGGTCTGTCACATGTACATTTTTCACACATACATCGTTTGTTTTTAAACCCAGGGAGAAAGCAAGATCCAGCGTGTGGCCTTTTATATGTGTGGAGCCAGAAACATGGTGCTTAAAGTTCAAAGACTCAGCAGCTGAGTTACAGGATCCATCGATATGAAGGTTAAAATATCTCAGTATTACAACCTTCCCCAATGTAATGATAAATGATGAAAGGTCGCCGAATTCAGCTGAAAATGCTCTGGCAACACCAGGAGGTCGGTAGACTGAAATACAATAAAAGGTTTTCAAAGAACCGACCCTAATCATCTGTAACTTAAATGAAGAAATAGAGTCTGACTTCATCAGCCTGCATGTGAGTCTGTGCTGGTACACAGCAGAAAGTCCTCTGCCACATCCCCAAAGACACCCAGTTACAATGACGGAAATGCCAGCTGTGCAGATCTCCTCAAAATAAACATGATCCATGTCCTGCTGCGATGTCTCAGTCAGCAGCATGAAGTCTGGAGACTCCTTGATGAGGAGATTGTTTAGAATAAGTGGTTTGTGGAGCGAGCATCGAGCAGAGAAATTGGTGATGGCTGGTCAGCACCCTCAACAGATGACTGCAGCATCACTTTGATTAAACAGCTGTGCACATCTGTGTAAGTGGCACGTTGGACAGTGAGTCCCGAACCAGGTGAAGCTATCATCGATGTCAGGACATCAATCCTGCTAGCAAAATGGAGGAGAGATGGTGAACATGAGGTCCGCTTTCTCAGGCATCATCAGCAGTCCCCGAGCAATTATTTTCTGCTCTTATCTGGTTTCCTGAAAAAACAGAGTTATTAACATGTTAGTGACTGTAGGTGCTGTGCAGAGGGAGCAGATTTGACACTGGTTAGATGGCACTTACCTTGCTTTCACAAATCCTGTTGTCACAAGGCAAATTACTATTATTAGGAAAAGCACAACAGATAAAATAAAAAAATTACGATGTCTTGATGCGCTTCCACAGACAACGTCACTGGTTGAGCTTCCTTCTTCAACTTTAATCTGGCTCTCAGAGCAACTGTGGCAAAAAAGAAATAAAATATAAATAAATCATTATTATCAGTGTTTATTTGTGTTTGCACTGTAAAGATCTTTGTAACAATGTGACCATCAATATTAACTGTTTAACTGTCCTGTCGTCTGTCTGTGGCTCAGATATGCAGGACAAACATGTCCTGGAATGTAGCTGGTTCCACTTTAATATCTAGTTACCTGTAACTACCCAGTACTCTATCTGCGATTACCCAGTTCTCATCATTTTACTAACATTTTATTGGCATGTCATAATTCAATTTTCACACCAATCATGTAAATAATCATTATTGCAATATCTATAGAAACACAGTCAACAGTCAAAGTTTTTTAAACCTTTATTTTGTCTTTGTGGCAAAATAATTAAACTAAATGTAGCAAGACTGTGTAAAACAAATAATTAGACAATTATTTGTCACTATGTGACTTTCACACTATAGATATTATATTATTAAAATCATGATTATCATCAGTACATAGCTACTGAGACACCACATTATTATTGGTAATTAATAATTGATAATATTATATGACTGTATATACAAACAAGAGAACATGGCCACATGGTGTTGCTTTAGCAATGATATTCTGGTATGACACTAAATCACATGGAGATTTATGTTGGTATTACTGCAGGCAATGTGATGTGACACAGCCCAGGATATTGGAGATTCCATTAAGACATTGATGATCAATAGCTGAATATATAATACACCTTTAGAGGGATTTGAATATAAATTATGACCTACGTTTTCCAACCTGTGCAGTTCACACCGTCCTTGGAAAAAAAGCCTGGCTGACAGTCTTCACACACTGTGTCACTTCTGCTGGTCCCTGAAAGAAACACATTCGTTGTTACACACAATCCAGAAAAAAAAACAAAACTTAAAATCACAGTTTATCAGCTCATCTTAAAAATAGACTTAGACTTTAAACTTTCTTACCAGGTTCTTTTATCCTCTGACCAGCTTCACACTGTGAATGTTTCTCTGCCAAACTACATCTGTTACTGTCTGTCAAACCTTTGCAGTAATATCCATTTAAAACGTCACACACTGTGTCAGTTGTTGCTGTACAGTTCTGCTTGACAAAGAGACCATGACCTAAAAAAACCCAAAAAAGAACATTAGTGTAAAATGATGTTTCTGTAATTTACTTTTAAATGAAAGCTTTATTTTTTTAATTTAAAATTTACAGAGGATTTCCCATCTGACTGTACCTGTGTCACAGGCAGTGCAGGGGAAACAGTTATACAGGCCGTTGGGTTGGTTCATAAAGGTCCCCATCTCACAAGAACGGCACCGAGTTCCTGCATATGCTGTGCAGTCTCTCTGAACAACTGTACCTGTTCAACAGAACACAACATTTATGTCAGACTTTTAGCATTTAACACAGAGTGAATCTACAGTTGTGTAGTTGTAGTGTTGGGTGTTATATACAGTAAGTCAAGCAGCTACAACATTACAGATCTACAAATTCAATGTGGCCTAGTATCCTGATCCAGTATCACAGCAAAACGTGTAACAGACACATCGGTCCACTGTGTCCCTTTCATGCTTGACCTCTCCAAAGTGTGAAATGGACACTTATGCAGAAGCTGCAGTAACAGCAGAGGGAGATATTTTATTTCAAGTAACATGAAAATAATCATGTTTAAACAGACATTATTAACACATTTACATGTAAATCTTTCTTAACTGTTTTAAGAACCATGGAATGTACTTCATAGGTTTCTTGGTCACTACCGACTTCTTGCCTTTACATATATTGTCTCACATTGCTGGTGATGCAACTTGTGCTTCATTTTACTGCTTGTGATAAACAATAATAAAAATAATAAATTTAAAATAAGAAATATGTTTTAACTGAGATGCAGGAAGTCAATATTAATTACCTGAATGCAACATAAAATATCTAATAATAGAGGGGGCTTAAACAAAGGTCCTGCCCCATTAAATCAAACTTTCAGAAACTGAGAAAGAAAAAAAACAGATTACCCACAAACTGAATATGGACAAGATTTACTACAGCATCTGAAAAATGCACTGGACAAGGCACAAATGTCATGGCTTCACCTCTTGTTCACTCTTTCCCTTCGTGCTCCCTTTTTGCACAGGCTCACACAAAACTCAGCAGAAACCCCCCCCCCCCCCCCCCCCCAGCTAAACATCCAATCACTGTTAGTATATAAATGACCCATTGATAGGTTTCTCAGTAGGCAGAGCAGAGCAAAATGAAGCAGCAAATCTCTGTCATCAAAATCACAGCGACTCGTCAGATAATTAACAACTAAAAAATACATCTATTTTAGTCAAGCTCAGCGATTTTAGTAAAACTAAACTTTTCACCCCAGCTTCCAGCAGCCCGCAAAGGGAAAGTTAATGCTGTGTGATAGGTCCTAACCCCCTGTTGTCACACCATGTTACATAAAAGGTCATCTTGGTCCATGAAAAGTCAGTAGCAAAAAAATTGGATATGGATGAATCTGTAAGAGTTTTTCAAAAGGGAAGCAGGAGACTGTTGTTGTAGAGTGGATTGGGGAGAAAGGAGAGTGGAGCTGTTCAGTTGCAAACTAAGTCCAGTTCCTTGCAAAGCAAACAAGCTTAAAACAAGACAAAAAAAAAGAAGAAGAAAAAAGTTAAAATGATCTGATTTAAATCTGTTGTGTTCTACATAACAGATGTGTGATAGGTCCTATCCTCCTAACACAGGCAGACTATGCTTACAGGATGTGATGTTACAACTCTAGTGAAATATTAATGTGTCATATATTTGTCCAAGATGTATTTCTTTGTTATAGTAAATAAAATTAAAATCACGAGTGGTGACTTCTATAACTTTCAGTATGTAATCTGGCATTTTCTACTGTTGTAGGCTGAAAATAAATACATAATATAATTTCATTCAGTTTAAAGGTTTATTTGCAAGATGCAAAAACAGACAAAATTGAAAGTTACAAATGTTTTGTGCATGAAACAAATTCAGACGTGGTGCAGATGTGTGTGTCACAAGTTAATCTGGCTGTAGGCTATGGCACTTGGCCACAGGTGGCGCTAGTTGACGCGACTCCATTTGAGTATACGCAAAGTAAACTGCACACTTTAGTTATGAAGCGAAAACGCTGAAGTCGGAGTAATAAAACATACGAGGGGAACGACAGCGAAGACAAGATTCTCCAGATCGATTACTCTTGCTGTCCTGTGAACAGCATTTCGTCTACTTTTGTCTATCGTGTCATTTCAAAGACGAAACCAAAACGGATCAAATATCAATGTCCCCTTATCGATATGTGGTTGTGCACATTTGCAGTCATCGCTTTTCTTCCTACCTTTGTTGCACATCGGGCAGCACTGTTCACCATTCGTTTTATACTCCTTTGATTGACACGATAACACGGGCACCATGAAGACGGCGGCATATCCTACAGGAAAACACAAGAATATTAATATCCTGGGACAGACAAATAGCTCAGTTAGCTCTATAACCTAAGCTAAAGGTTAGCTTAAGCTAAAGGCTGTGTCGTATACACGAAAATGTTGCAGTACTTACCGAAGATAAGAAACGCAGACAGCATGATATCACATCCTAACACGCTGCTCTGTAATACATTTGTAGGCTTTATTTCACTAATGTACTATACAAATCTAACAGAAACAGCTAAAATGCGTTAAGCTTTCGGTTGTGATGTGGGCGTAACAGGAAGAAAACTTGGGGAACAAAGAGCCAAAGTCCATCCCACACTGACGATTCTCGTGACTTTTGTCGACAAACTGAAGATATTTTACTTATCTTTTACAAGGCTCATCTTCGTTTAGACAGAGACAATAAAACAGAGAGAGTTTGAAGGAAATCGTAGGATTTAATGTTTAATTTGTACACATTCCAGCGATTGTTTTACTCCTGAACCCGATGAATATTTACGAGTAACACGAGACAGACTGAGGATCGCGGAAGTATTCGTAGCCGAAGATTTTACTAATGAATAATGAAGCTGAGATTTTTATTTGAACCTGTACCTGGATTCGTATTTGCCACTGTGAAATAAAAAGTAAATAATTTATAGCCACGTAGATGGTTACCATTAATTAATAATATTTAAGTTTTAAGAGTAATTATTTAAGAGGGATTAGTTTGGTGAAACGTAATCGCCAGATGATGAGACGTCGTGGTGTATTCACTGCAAAGAGTTGAAAATCCAGTGATGGATTGGATAAAAGAGCACAAGAAGTATAAAACAGTTCAGTACTATCATTACTTCAAGTATAAATAGATAAGACAAGTAAAAACAAACAAACAAAAAACAAGTGAGTGTCTTTATATAGAATTGACAGTCACCTCTTCACTGGTATTATTAAGCAGCATCAGTACAAAGCAGTGATTGGAGAAAACCAGCAGTTTCAACAGCTACGTTATCTTTCAGGACATCCTGATGTCTCCCTGTCTCCATCCTCACAGTCTCCTCTACCATTTGATTAATCTTCTTTGTATGTAGACTCAAATAATTTGTGACCTCATAATGATCAACACGGCAGTGCTTCACTTACACTGAATCTTGGAAATGTGAGGATGCAAGAAATGAAATAAAACCAGCTGTCTGTGGTACCAACTAACGTGTTAACTTTTTAAAATGATGTAAACTTTTTAGAAAACGTGTCCGTGAATCTGATGAAGAACTACTGCACGTCTGCTGTACACAAGTTTGTTGAAGGTTTTCTTTATTGTCTCTGTGCAGTCAACCTGTTTATGAAATATTCCCCATAAATACATTACAAAGATAAATATGAACTTGTATCTACACAAACATCTACAACGAATTCCACAGAAAATGTGTATAGCAAAGATAAAAACATATATATATATATATATATATATATATATATATGTATTAGCTGTATAATACCAGCAGGCCAGCTCTAATAGTAATCTGGTATGGCTTCGCGGGCCAGAGTTTGACACCTATGTCCTAGAGCTTCCTCCTAACATTGTTTCCCTCTGTGTACAGGCCTTCTGGATTCCCTGCTGTCTGGATTCCTGTGGATGTGTGTGAGTGAGCATGAGCATTCTGGATCGGACTATCTGAGTGAGTTGTGGATTCAGTAGAAGAGGAGCGTGTGTGCGCCTTCCTTGGACCTTCCCTCTCCTTCGGACCCCCCTCCACCCCCCCTGGAGTCCCGTGTTATCTGTCTCACTGTATATATGAATATATCCTCACTTGGTGCCTCATTGTAAATAAATCCTTCACCTTCTCTCTAAACTTAAGAGACCTGCGAGTGAGTCCTCTGCCTAATAATCTGTGACCGATACTAAGAAATTAAAACACAAATTTACCCAAAAGCAAGTTTAAAAAGTTGAGTTTTCAGCTGCTTTTTTTTTCCACAACAAACACCTCACTGTTGTCTTACCTGCTCCCTTGACCCATTCAGTAGCTCTGTTTCTTTTCCTTCCTTCACAGAAATAAAAAAAAGACATAAAAGATGTCATTTCCTGTGTTGTTTTGAGTTCCATTTTTGTCTGAGAAAAAGTTATTGACAGAAAATATAAATCATGATGTCGGTGTTCTTTGTCATCCTCACATTGCTTTTAGATTCCAAATTTAATCACTCTTTAATGGCCGAGTGCAGCTTCAGGTTAAAATCACACACAGAAGGCGAATCAGCTTCCATTGGACAGAACACTGAACTTGGCCAACAGATTATTTCATCCAGCTTGTTTTCACTGTAACTTTTACTCTTATTGCAGTTCTTCTTTTCCAAATGCTTCTCCCACAGTCTTTGCTTCTTTACATCAGGTTTGCTTTGAGCTGTTTGCCTGTAAGCTGTGACTTAAAGGGCCGTGAATGAAAAGTGAACCAGCAGGTCACTAGTTAGTTACAATTTTACTTCAAATTAACACAATATTCAGAGTTTGTGAAACATTAATTAAGGTATGTTCCACAGTTTCAGCATCAACCAAATACATCATAGCAGCCATCAAATCTGTTAGTTTGATTTTAAAAACTTTATACAAGACTGAACAGAATTGTATATGATTTATGAATATTTATAATTACATTACATGTTTGTATCAATCTGGTACTCTGGTATGTCTTATATAAGAGAATCAACCATGCTGGCTTTATGGATCCAATTAAAAAACCTCATAAACATTAAAAATGTCTTTTTAAAGAGACGTTGGATCACGAGGCTAATAGAAATTGCAACAAATATAACATAATAGTATTTTAGACATTTAAGTGGGCAACAACCAGACTGATTATAATTTGGGTACAATAATGCAGTCATAAAGATATTTGCAAAACAGGTAATTTCTTTATTTTATATACAACTGATAAATCGTTTTGACTGCAGTCTACCTTCCAATATAAACAAAGACATTACACATACATACACAAACACCAGAAACCAGACAAACAACGCAGAAACCATGATATCACATCCTAACACGCTGCCTTATAACACATTTGTAGGCTCTATTTCACCAAACTTCTATATAAATCTAACAGCAATGATCGCTTTTGGGTTTTGATGTGGGTGTAAACAGGAAATCTATTCATTGTTGGAAAGAATGAGCATCAACGGTTTTCGTGGCTTAAAACAGAAACCGAAAACAAGCCATTTTATGACGTTTGAGGGCAGATGGTGATCAACTTCGTTTAGACAAAGACAAAAAAGGGGGAGAGGGCTTGAAGGAAATCGTAGGACCTAATAGCTGTGTCCCAAACCCTCAACCGCATCCTTGCAGGACCTGGTGTCGTGCCAAAGTAGGTATCCCCGACAGACACCGCCCTTCGCGGTCTACGTGGGCCGGGTCATTCGAAGACCGAGAAGGCCGGAAGTGCAAGGCTGTGAAACTGGAGATGTGAGAGTGCAGGAAATAAAATAAAACCAGCTGTCTGTGATACCAACTAACATGTTGGCTCCTTAACTTTATAAAAAGATGCAAACTTTTTAGTGTCCATGAATCTGAAGAACTACAGTCTGCTTTACACAAGTTTGTTGAAGGTTTTCTTTATTGTCTCTGTGCAGTCAACCTTTTTTATGAAATATTCCCCATAAATACATTACAAGGATAACTATGGCAACGTAAAATGTTACGCTTTGGGACTGAGAACGTGTTGACTATGAACTTTCATCTACACAAACATCCACAACCAGTTCCAAGGAAAATCTGTATATGAAAGATAAAAACATTAGAAACTGCTATTCTTTGTTCCATAATGCTGCAGTAAAAATCTGATCGTCTCTAAATATCGCAAAGTGCTTCATTACAAAATTCTAAGACATTAAAACAAAACTTTACCCAAATACAAGTTTAAAAAGTTGAGTTTTTAGCTGCTTTTTAAAAAAGATCAGAGTCCACAGTGAACATTTCACTGTTGTCTTGTCTGCTCCTTTGACCCATTCAGTGCTTCATTTTCTTTTCTTTCCTTCTCAGAAATAAAATAAAAAAATATAAATACTTTCATTTCCTATATTGTTTTGAGTTTTATTTTTGTCTAAAAAAGTTATTACTTGACAGGAAATATAATCTAAATCATGATATCAGTGATCTTTGACATCCTCACATAGATACATCTTTTAAAAATGACAATAATTAAAATCACTACAGCTATGGCAATCATAACTAAAACCACCACACAGCCAGTGATGGTAACAATTTTTTCCCCTTTGTTTCCAACATTGAGCATAAGCACTGGAGTTATCATGTGGTTTAGTGACTCACATCTGGAAGGTACAGAGGGGGAAAATGAAAAAGTTGTTGCACTGGAAGAAATCACGTGTCCATGTCTGCTCTGAAGTGTCACTTACTTAGTGCGTGAGTGACAAGGTGTTAATGTTCCACTGCTGCAGTCAGAGCATCCACTGTCTGTGGAGGCTGTTCCTGCAAAGCCACAAATATACACCGTTTTATACTTACAGGTCATCTGAAGGAGTGTCTGTTATGACCTCATCTGAGTCATTATTTCATTCTGATATAAAAAAAAGTCTGAAACATCTAAAAACATTTCTTTGTTTTTCTTAAGCTGTGAAAGAATGAGCGAGTGCAGCTTCAGGTTAAAATCAAACCACAGAAGGCGAATCAGCTTCTATTGGACAGAACACTGAACTTGGCCAACAGATTATTTCATCCAGCTTGTTTTCACTGTAACTTTTACTCTTATTGCAGTTCTTCTTTTCCAACTGCTTCTCCCACAGTCTTTGCTTCTTTTCATCAGGTTTGCTTTGAGCTGTTTGCCTGTAAGCTGTGACTTAAAGGGCCGTGAATGAAAAGTGAACCAGCAGGTCACTAGTTAGTTACCATTTTACTTCAAATTAACACCATATTCAGAGTTTATGAAACATTAATTAAGGTATGTTCCACAGTTTCAGCATCAACCAAATACATCATAACAGCCATCAAATCTGTTAGTTTGATTTTAAAAACTTTATACAAGACTGAACAGAATTGTATATTATTTATATTTATATTACATATTACGCTCATTTTAGTACTTTGTCTTGTAGCAAGAAAATCAACCGCTCTGACTCATGTGTCCTGGTTTACAGCTCCTGTGTTTCTGTGTCTTCATGCAGTGGACACCTTCAGATTCAGTAAAGTCCCTCCACAGACTTTATCTGATGTTGCTGTACATGAACTCCTTCAGACCAAAGCCCCTCAGCACACACAGTACAGAGGATACATTACATTTCTGCAATGTTTAATGTGATACTCTACATCTAAGTCCTTTGTGACTAAATTACACTTTTAGTGAATATCTGACTTTGGACACATGTTCAATTTTCTTTTTAAAAAGTCATTTTTTTCCCTTCCTTCTTCTTCTTTGCTTTATTGGTACACAAAGAAAATTAGTGTTACAGCAGGAAAAAAAACCCTAAGCAATAATAAAAAGGCAACACTGTGTTGTTAAGGCTTTAAACTGAAAAATCAACACAATGCAGACGATGCACCAGGGCTCGCAAAATTTTAAAATCCCTGGTAGCCCTTTGGGCAGGCACTCTTTAGTTTTTGGTAGCCTGAAATAAATTTGAGTAGCCCGAATAAAAAAAGATAATTTTTATTGTATAATATTGTAAAGGAAACAAAACATCAATCAAAAAATTGTTAAAACACAAATTACAACAACTGTGTAAACATTACAATCAACTCAAATATCTGGTTCTAATTAAACAGAATTTTCTGTGAACTTGTTAGAACTGTGTAGAACATGAATTAGTCTGTGTCAGATCCTGAATCTGAAATTTCCACTGAAGTCTCGGATGAGAAAATGCCACTCGACGTTGAGGGCATAGCATCTCCTTCATCAGCTTTCTCTTCCTGTGCATTGCCCTCCATTTCACTGCTCTTTGTTCTTGTCGGGGTTTTATGATCCAGGTGTCTTGAACCTTTTCCAGAAAACATCCAGAAACGAATCGACTTGTCAGGGCAAAAAGATTCAACTGTTTCCCCATTAATGGAGAGTTGCATGCAGTCATTCAGTGTTTCAGGGTGTAGAGAGGTACGATGTGTTGTCTTCACTCGGTTCATGCAAGAAAATCCTCTCTCACAGATGGCTGTCGATGGACTAAGTGTCAGCATTAATTTCACCAGCAACAAGATATGAGAGAGATGTTCTGGATTCTCAGAGAGGAGATCTCTGTACAAGCAATCTACTTTGCGAC
This sequence comes from Mchenga conophoros, assembly GCF_057382185.1. Classification (NCBI taxonomy): domain Eukaryota; kingdom Metazoa; phylum Chordata; class Actinopteri; order Cichliformes; family Cichlidae; genus Mchenga; species Mchenga conophoros. The sequence goes on from NC_140543.1 coordinate 14,225,701, forward strand.
CCCGGCGTTCTCCAAGCCACACTTTTAGATCCATCCATTCTTGTGGAATTTTCCCTTTCTCTTCTGCATCTAGCAAACAGGCAAAATGTGTGACAAGATAATCCACCTCTTCATCCCCATAATTTGCTAGTTCTTCTCTGGGGTAGGGAAGAGTGGAAGGGTCAAAAACCTTGAAACAAGAGAGAGGTTTTTCATGGAGATTTTTAAATCTGTTGTCCATGTACTTGACTGTGTTGTCAATAATCTTCTGGATCTCTGCACCAAAGGTGTCTTTGTCTGTTCCCTCACCTCTTCTAGCAGGTCGCTGACTTTTTGTTAGCTGAGTTCCACAGTAGCAAATGCTACCATCCTGGTTCGCTGTGAACTTTGTGTCCAAGGTTTTCTGATATTCTCCTGGTTTTGTTTTTAGGCTGAGTAAGCGTGATGTTGTGCTCTCAACTAACTGATTTGTTTGTGTGATGTTTAGGTTATCATGCTGAAAATCAGTAGAGCACTTGGATAAGATGGTACTGTAGTCCAACATGAAATGCAGGAAGCGAACAAATTTCTCAGTCTTCATCTCCTGCACCACCCCCTTAGCCTTGGCTGCATCCTCGGCTTTGACATCACTTCCTTCTGCCATGTTCTCCATATGAACAACAGTGGGAGTGTAATTTTTTTTCCACAGCCTTTAGACATCTCAGCCGGCTTGGAAGCCACCGTGTGCTCTTCAGCCCACTGAAATGTGCCAGCCTCTCATTTAGCAGTTCACTTATTTCTGTCAGCTCTCTTCGCTTCTTTGGGGAATAGTAGTAGATCTTAAAGATGGTTTTCAGTGTATCTTCAAATTTCACCAGGTACTCACAGCCTTTCACGCTATCCAGCACGGCTAGCTCTAGTTTGTGTGCCACACAGTGGATTGTTATGATGTGGGGTATCCTCTGTTTCAGTCTCCCAGCTACTCCTGTTTTCTCACCTATCATCACTGCAGCACCATCAAAATTTGCACACACTACTTTCTTTTTCCATGTGTCCTCTCTGATACCCATGGTGTTCACTGTTTCATCAATAGCCTCTAAAATACCTGCAGCATTTGCACTCTTGACTGGCTGACATTTGATCATGTATGTGGCTATGTCACCATTATCCCTCACATACCTGACGTGAACCAACTCCTGTTCTATTATACCAGTGTCTGTACTGCCAATCTGCAAGAATGGATAAGAACCTGCTTTCTTGAATTTCCTTTTCAATCTGGTCTCTTGAAGTTTGTGCTATTGCTCCAATAAACTCTCTGCAAGCATGGTCATTGAGGTAAGTGGAACCAAGATCTAGGCCATTTGCTTTCTGAAGTTTGCAAAGACTGCTAAATTTTGCCAGTGGTAGTTCACTCTTTGCAACATAGTACGCAGTTCTAAACAGCTTTTTCAGGACTTCTTGTTGTGCTTGGTTTATTTTTAGTATGGTTTTTGCAATTGGTGTTTGTTCTGGGACAGATGCTGCAGACTGAGCACCAATGCATTTCTTGTGATGCAGAGATTTCTCATGAGTTCTGATGGGGTCTTTCCTAAAATTACTGGTCCCAGTAACAAAGGCGCTTGTCGACTCAGCAATAGAGGGAAACTCACGACACACCAGGCAGAACATCATGTTATTTACCTTGTCATATTCCAGCCACAGAAATTCTTTTGTCCATGAATCCAAAAAACTGTGCTTTCTTTTTGCCTCGTAATCTGATTTATCATAACTTTTCCGCTTTGTGGTAGGCCTTTCTTTGCCTGTCCCTTCTTCATCCTGACCTGTCTTTTTTGGCTCAGCAGAACTAAAATACCTGCGTAAATCCATCTGTCTTTACACATGCCAGAGATTTTTTTTTTAAATTCTCTGCGCAGTCAACCTCTAGCACGTTTAAGCTTGCTGCGGGAGATTTCACGTGCCACGTTTGAAGAGTAAGCTAGTGAGTGATGTTGTGTCCTGTCTGACTATACCATATTGCACCACTAGAGGGTGGTGTCGTGAAATAAGAGGAAAGTGCAGTCGGGAAATTGTAGAGTTAGAATATAGTTAAGACGGCTATCTGATAACTCGATATGTCTCCCTGTTACCTCTACGATGTAAAGTTATGTGCTGCATTCATTAAAGAGCACTGTTCTTTGATGAGGACTCAGCTAATTAGCGAAAGAAAGCAAAGGCATTGTCATATATTTTTACTTCCTATGATAGCCCGACGGGCAGAGCTGAGATAGATTTTGGTAGCCCGACTGGAAACATCACTAGCCCCGGGACGTCGGGCTAGCGATTTTGCGAGCCCTGTGCACTAACCTGTCACAAGGCTAGTAAATGCTACTGAGCAAAGCAAAAAAGGTAAAAACACAAAGTAATGTTGACTTGATGTTCTCCCACAGACAACGTCACTGGTCGAGCTTCCTTTGACCTTTATCTGTTGGTTTGAGCAACTGTTGTAAAAGAAGAGGTGAAAGAGAAAGAAAATCCAAATTAATCCACGTGAAGGAGCAGGACCATAGAGAATTTCCAAGATAATAATTTTATGTAAATTGTTATAATATTTTGATATCCTGTCAAATGTTGATGAAAAACTGAAGTAATTTTGCAAGTCTGAATATTACATCAGTAGTTCTAACTTTTAAGTTCTAAGTTAATTATTATTTTATGAGCCTGACATAAAAATGTAACAGTGTATTAATATCTGTAAAGTGCATTCTATATGGGCTCCAGTTAGTATTCCTGCTGACAAGCATCTTGTGTCTTGTCTAAAAGCAAGATGTTTGTGATAAAGCAGAGCTCATGTTTATGTGTTTGAATGTGGCCATCAGGATTAACTGATGCCTCAACTGTGCTGTCATCTGTCACTTTATTTTAAACAAATTCAAAGTTTTTCTTGTACCATTACAACATTTTTAAAATAAAAGTTGGCTAATTTTCTGTTCAATGAGCTGAATCACTGGTCCTCAGGTTGCTAAAGGAGGGCAATTCCCAAAGTCCTGTGTGGAGGTGAGTAATATATGACAACTGAGATATGAAGATATAGAAAAAAATACTGTATGTTTTTTAAATGCTCACAGGCAGCAGCATTAATAACTGTAAGTAGATGAAGCATCCTTCTTTTCCAGAGAGCTAGTCTCACCAATGTCAGACTACTTAAACTGAAATGTGAATCTAATGAAAGAAAATGTAAGCACAAAAGTAGCCTAGGTAGTATTTTCCCTGGAATTTTCAAGTCAAAGTATAAAATAAATTTTAAAACTTGACTTTGACAATAACTAAATGACCTTACTCTTGTAAAATGTTAGGAGCTGCACAATATTGTCATATATTAATATTAAAAAATAGAAACATAAAAAATTTTTTCTGCCTTGGTCAGTCTATGCTTAAAGTGTATGCTTAAAGTTCTGCTTTTCCATCATGTAACTGCATCACTAATTTCCATCCACTGTTTGCTCCTCCTGTTATATAGAGGATAACTAGCGAGTGCAGCGAGTGACTGCTCATGTCCCATGTGTCTCGTTCTACTCAAAGGTATGTTTTTACCCTCTTCTACCAGTTTGTTGTTTTCACTTTTTTCCAAACAGTTTTCCTGCATGTTTTCTCCTGTGTTCACTGGAAGCTGCTGAAGTAGCTCCATTTTTAGTTGCACACTGCTCTTACATTCAGACATGCATGGTTTTGACTCCTTGTCATAAACACTAGGATACAAACACATATTCTTGCTATAACGACACACAGTGTATAGTGTAATACCGATATTATTGCAGATGATATGATGTGGCACAGCCCTAGTGCGAAGTATATGAGAGATTCCATTAAGACATTGATGATCAATAACTGAAAATAAAATAAACTTAGAGTGATTTTGTTATAAATTATGACCTACGTTTTCCAAGCAGTGCACTTCACACCGTCCTTGGAAAAGAAGCCTGGCTGACAGTCTTCACACACTGTGTCACTTCTGCTGGTTCCTGAAAGAAACACATTCGTTGTTACACAAAATAAAATCCTACTTTATCAGCTCATCTAAAAAACTTTTCTTACCAGATTCTTTTATCTTCTGACCAGCTTCACACTGTGAATGTTTCTCTGCCAAACTACATCCATTACTGTCGATCAAACCTTTGCAGTAATATCCATTTAAAACGTCACACACTGTGTCAGTTTTTGCTGTACAGTTCCGCTTGACAAAGAGACCATGACCTAAAAAAAAAAAATATCGGTGGAATTTGAAAACCTTTTTATTTTTTAAATTAAAATTTGACTAAGAAGTTTCCATCTGTACCTGTATCACAGGTAGTGCAGGGGAAACAGTTAGATAGACCATTGAGTTGGTTCATGAAAGTCCCCAGGTCACAGGAACGGCACCGAGTTCCTGAATATGCTGTGCAGTCTCTCTGAACAACTGTACCTGTTCAACACAGCACAACATTTATGTGAACATTAAAGCCACATTAAAGGTCAAGAACACAAACGCACAGTGAATGCACAGTGTATTAAATCTGGGGTGAATCTTTTTAGACACACATTTTAGAAAACTTTAAACACCACAATAGACTGTGTAAAGTTACTAAGCAACCACCAGCTGGTACTGGCAAAATAACTGCCAGAATATAATAGTTTCCTCTGTACTCCTACTATATATTACTAAATTTTTTATATTTCAAGAACAATTGGTGTGCGCAATTATTGCAAAATACAAGCCTGTGTGGATGAGTGCTGTGGAGCAGATAATAGTATGCACCACTTACAACTTTTTCTGATAGTGGAGGAGCCTCTGCTCTGTGAACCATCTGCATATTTCACATAATTATTACAACAACAAGATAACACAGACTAGTAGCTTACCTAGTCATCTTTTGGGCATTATGAAGAACTAATTGTTGATAGATAGAGAAATGTTATATCACTGATTCAAATGTACGTGCAGATGAAAAGAATCAACTTTTTTCAGGTACTAATAGATGGGTATAAGAAATTGCCTTGTTTAGAACTGTACAATCCTTGTGTGCATCATTATTTTTCACACAGTAGCAGTTTCAAGATGTGACAATACCAAAAGAGGTCATTGGGTGTCTCTTGTGTGTATTACTGTAGGGTCTACCTTACAGTATAAACTGCCTTGAGGCGACTGTAGTTGTGATTTGGCGCTATATAAATAACATGTGAATTGAACTGTGAATATGGGGATCAAGTTGTTTTTAAACCTCTACAGCTCTGGTACATTTGAAATGGTTATAGTGTGCCACAAAGCCTTGCATTACTTCACCCTGTGCCAGCAGTGCTGTAGAGGCACATGCTCAACACATCTGATCATATGAAATGACGTTTCAGTATGTGTAAGATGAACTGAGTCGAGGTGGACGGAAGGTATGAAAAAAAGGTTTATCTCATCTGAACGTGCAACTTAATAACTTGTTTGTGTGCTGCCCCCTCAGACAAAGTTACAATTTATTTACAATACTTGTGATGTTTCCTGAAAGCTATTATCTGAACTGTGTCAATTCTAACTATTAATGAAGGTTAGTTGACAGTTTCAGGGGAAAAAATGATTTAAAAAAAAAGAGTCAGCAGATTTTCTGGTTTATTAACTTAAAGAACTGTGAGATAAAAGAAGCAGCTGTAACATCAAATAAGATAGACGGCTCTTTATTTACTCTTTGTTCTCACAGTGGGAACTCACATAATGTGGGCGGGTTTACTTCTAGAAATGTTTTCTTATCGTACCTTCTTGGCACATCGGGCAGCACTGCCCATCCCTTGTTGCATACTCCTTTGTGTGACAAGACACCGCAGAAACCACGGAGGCAGCGCGACATGCTGCAGGCAAGCACAGGATTAGGACGCAGTGATAAGCATCCTCCACACAGGCTACAAGCTAAGCTAAGGTTAGCTTTACATAAAAGACGTGCTGCAAACATGGAGCTGCTGTTTGACTTACCAAATACGAGGAACACAGAAACCATGATATCACAGGCTAACATGCTGCCTTATATAGCGGCTGAAGCAATTATTTTTTAAATAACAGTAACCCTTTAAAATTCTGTAGTGAAAGTTAGCTTAAACGTTGCTCTTCGTTTAGTGTGGGCGTTCATGCTGAAAAGCTATCAGTGTTCTGAATGGTTAACTCTGGGATTGTGAAGCTGCTCCGACGTTTGCGAGGTGCAAATCTCTATTGAGGGACCATTTCAAATTAAAATTCCGAGAGGGAAAAACTGGAATCCGACTTTAAACTTAATCTGGAGCACGACGACGTGAATTCATGGTGCGTTTTTTGATTAAATCAGAATTATTGAACTAGGGCGTATTCCGATTTCCGGGATGTAGTGGGACAGGGCCAGAAAGACGGAGAAACCGATGATGGGATGGAAGTGTGGTGGGGGCAGTGTTGCCAACTCCTCAGTAAGGAAAATCGCTATTGGTTGTCCTAAAAGTCGCTAGAAGTCGCTAACTGACGTCATCGCCTAATTTGCATAATTGGTCATGCTAATCTAATTGTAACCTATGTTGTTGGAGAGCGAAATAACATCGTGGAAGAGACTTAAAGTGAGTAAAAAACGTCCTAAATGCATTTAGAGTTTATTTAGAACTACAAATTAAATTTCTTTTAGCAATTATTGTTTTTTTTAATGTCACAATTCCAACCCTGCTCCTTTACCCGGGCTTGGACCGGTGTTCCAGATCTACTGGCGTTTAGATCAACTGGCGTTGGTCGAACAGATGTGTGGCAGACTTGCGTTTCAGGAGCTGCTACCGACAAACCAGCAAAAAAACGCCAAATGTGTCACCTGTGACACTTGTGAGGTTGTCTCAAACACACTCCGTCAGTCTTGATGCTGTTGAACAACAAAATGTTTAAAAATGTGGCGAGTTCACCTGGTGATATCCTCATGCGCGACGCGATCGCGAAAACAGCAAACAAGTAACACCACGCCGTTGTTGTTCACAGGACACAAAGAATAAACGATCGGGAGACTCTTGTCGTCGTCATCGTTCCCCTCGCACGGTTTATTCCTCCGAATTCAGCGTTTTTGCTTCACAACTACAGCGTGCTGTTTACTTTGTGCACTAACATGGAGTCGAGTCAACCAGCGCCACCTCTGGCCAAGTGCCACAGCCTACAGCCAGATCAACCTGTGACACACATCTGCACCACGTTTGAATTCGTGTCATGCACATTTGTACCTTTCAATTGTGTCTGTTTGTGCGTCATGCAAATAAACCTTTGAAAAGAATGAAATGATATCATATATTTATTATCAGCCTACATTTGTACAAAATGCCAAATGACATACACATAAGAATCACCATCCTGATATCAATACTTTTGCCCATACGAAAAATGTCGTGAACACACTAATATTTCACCAGTGTTGTAACATCACATGTCGTTAGCGTAGTCTGTCTGTGTCTGCCCTCTGCAAACAAACATGTTAGAGTTGGTTGTGATATACAGTCTGCATAAGTGTGGTCAATCTAATAAACATTTGTAAGGAGATGGCAGTTACTGTGAATGTACAGCAGGTGATTAGTAATAAACAGCCAGACAATGACTCTGACAATCTCATTCAATCTTGCAGATTGCACCTTCTGTGGAAAGTGGTACCACACGGTGTGTGTGGACTTCCCTTGTGCAGAAGGCGACTACAAATGTTGTGGGTGCTAAATAAACAGAAAAAAGTGATCCCTGTTGTCTTTGCTTACCAGTGGCGTGTCTAGAAAATTTTTGTTGGGGGGGCCAGGTAGGGGCACAGATTTGGAGAAGGGTGGCATATTTAATTGGCAGATAATGTTTAAAAAAAAATTCTACCAACCATTAACCATAATTCAATAATCCTATAAACCTAATAACCAAATGCACTTTTAACTCTTATTAGAATGAGATTTTAACCACTACGGTGCAAAGTTTTTAGATACTGCGTTGCTAAAGGACAAGAGATACAATCAGTGTTTTGTCAGTGTTTACTCAGCATTCAAGGACATCAATATTTGCATAGTATTTTTACTGACATATAGTGCACATATGTTTTGGGCAAAAACATTTTTGAAAATTAAAATACGAACATTTGTAACAAACAATTGACAAATTAGCCAATGCCAATGCAAAACTTTATCTGCCTGTTAAAAAAAGAAGATAATCTTCTCACAAACTGGTGTTTGATTTTGAAACAGGAAAAAAGTGGGGAAACAAATGAAAAAACTAACATTTGAATAAAACCTGAAAGCAAGTAAATACTTTCTATGCTGCCTTATGGTAAACTTTGGTAATATTGATAAAGAACAACACTGGCTGATGATAAAATACAGTCAGCTGGCATGGTGACACTGCCAGTATTAACCTGCAGGGCTGGACTGGGACAGAAAATCGGGCATTTTTACTACAGACTGACCCACCAGGTAGTAAAGCCATAAAGACTTTGACTGAAAACAAACCCTGTTGTGACAGTGATGTACAGTCTTGTTGGTATATGTATGATTTCTATACATTTTACGTCAGATAAAAACTTTGGTTGTAAGATTTAGATAATTATTTAATAAAAGCTAGATATTTTAAATGAGAATAAGAAAGAAAAGTATTTCTTTGTTCCCCACCTTTCCCTGTTAATGCCCTACCTGCCCCCCTGGAAACACTTTGCTAGATCCACCCCTGCACAGTTACCAACTGTCAGCTACATAAAAAAGGATCCTGGTGTTATTTGTCTCTCAGAAACAGTTCATAACTTCCCTTCAACTCATTCATGTCACCTAAAAGGTAAACCTGTTTCTCCATCACCTGTTCAGCTCTGATGGTTCAGTAAGGACATCTCCTGGTTTCATCTTCATGTTTCCCTCTCACCACATATCTAAACAGACATCATGACCAGCAGCTTTACAGCTGTGGCTCCAGCAAACATCAGCTGATACTAGAAATTAATATTAAATACATTCTAACAACAGCTGATCAAGCTTAAACGTGCTGCTGTTGTTTAGCGCGACATCCGCTGGTTTCCTCTTTCTGGCGCAAAGTGGGCGATAAGTAAACAAGAGAGACGATCAGCTGATCATTGATCAGTTTCATGATTGAAGTAGCAACAGGAGAGGGAGGGGGGGAGAGAACGAGAGAAGAAGAGGCAGCTGTGCAGCGTAACGACAGAATAAATCCAGCTTTGTGTCTTTTTCCATTCTAGCTGAAGTTCGGGACAAACTGCGTCTCTTCTCAGCTCAATATGAAACGTGTAATATTTTCTCTGAATGAGGGACCATTCCATTTTTTTAAGGAGCCGTTGGCAACTCTACTAACTAACCTTATGAATAAAATAAAGTTCACTATCAGTAACATCATAGCACCCACCCAGCTGTATAAAAACTCCGTCAAACTGGCTAGAACGCAGTACGAGTTATTGCAACTGACAGTAAAAAGTCAGCACAACGAAAATAAACTCCACCTAAACTTAGTTCATATCTGACCCAGATAGACTGCAGGTCATAAGTTCTTACCTGAAGTTCAGTTCACCTGACACTCGGACTGGCGGCTGCTTCGGGGCTCTCCTCCTGCCTCCCCTTCCCTCATCCACCTGTTGCCTCTGTGGAAGCCCCGTCATAGCCACCACCAAACAACGGAGTTATTTCTACACATCGACCTGCATCTGGCCAATCCACCACCTCTCATTGTTCATGCCATTACAAAAAAAATAAAAAATAAGTCACGGGGCATGTGCCCGGTATGCCCGATGGCCAGTCCAGCTATGTTAACCTGCAACCAAATCTGCAGCTCCATACAGCAATGTTACGACTTAGATTATATCTTATAACTCATAACTCTTATGTTAGCTGCCCTCAGTAGCCTACTGTCTGAAATATTCCACAGCTGCAATAATTCTTTAAGTGTTATTTTTTTTCCTTGGTATTCTAATTTCACCAAAGTTTACTAAACTCACCAAACTTAATATTACTTACCGGGACATTTATTCTGTCCTCATTTTCTTTCACCGAAAAATTGTTTCCTGCAGTGCCGTCTTTCGGCTTGGCTCTCCTACCTTTGCTAACGTGATGCACATAGCGCAGAAGCGATGCTGCATTCACTTACACTCGGATATCTGAGCGTCACCGTGAAAACATAATCGGATATTTGATTGAATTTTATTGTTTTGCCTTTGGGGTGGCACCTGGGGTGGCCAGTCTGGTTTGGGGGGTGGCCTGTGCCCCCCCAGGCCACCCCGCTGGACACGCCATTGTTGCTTACTGATTGTTTTTAGTGTTGACAATCCACATTGCTGGCATTGCATCTTTCAACATGTTTGTGGGCAGATTTGGATGTACCAGGGGTAAGTGCAGCCACTCAGCCTCTACTCACTGTGATCATAGCAGCAGGTGCAGATGTGTCACAAGTTAATCTAGTAGTGGGCTATGGTCATGTGTTAGTGGTGGGAACAGTCATATCCACTCACTCTCACTGGCTGTTTATTACTAATCACTGTGTAACTGCTGTGAATTCACAGTAACTGCCGTCTCCTTACAAATGTTCATTAGATTAACCACACTTATACAGACTGTATATAACTCCAGCCATGTTGATGAATTGCCTATATTGGCTGGAAATATTCATTTTCAGGGAAAAGACACAGACAGACTATGCTAGCGACATGTGATGTTACAACACTAATGAAATATTGATGTGTCATATTTGTCCAAGGCGTATTTCATTGTTATGGAAAAAGAGAATATTAAAATCATGATGACCAATTGGAGTGGTGATTTCTATGACTTTGTGTATATAATTTGGAATTTTGTACAAATGTAGGCTGATAATAAATATATGATATCATTTCATTCTTTTCAAAGGTTTATTTGCATGACGCACAAACAGACACAATTGAAAGGTACAAATGTGCATGACACGAATTCAAACGTGGTGCAGATGTGTGTCACAGGTTGATCTGGCTGTAGGCTGTGGCACTTGGCCAGAGGTGGCGCTGGTTGACTCGACTCCATGTTAGTGCACAAAGTAAACAGCACGCTGTAGTTGTGGAGCAAAAACGCTGAATTCGGAGAAATAAACCGTGCGAGGGGAACGATAACGACGACAAGAGTCTCCCGATCGTTTACTCTTTGTGTCCTGTGAACAACAACGGCGTGGTGTTACTTGTTTGCTGTTTTCGCGATCGCGTCGCGCATGAGGATATCACCAGGTAAACTCGCCACATTTTTAAACATTTTGTTGTTCAACAGCATCAAGACTGACGGAGTGTGTTTGAGACAACCTCACAAGTGTCACAGGTGACACATTTGGCGTTTTTTTGCTGGTTTGTCGGTAGCAGCTCCTGAAACGCAAGACTGCCACACATCTGTTCGACCAACGCCAGTTGATCTAAACGCCAGTAGATCTGGAACACCGGCCGTGAGAAAGTGGTTTTTTTCCCGAAAGGTCAAGGCCCGCCGCTCGCGCACTCTGTCTGCGCATGCGCATCGCAACGACTGACCCCCTCCATCCACTCCCGGGAGGTTATAGTATGACGTGTTCTGACGTCACTCTCTCTCCCTGTCATTTATTTGGCTCGAAACACATATTAACAAATTGCTCAGTGATGAACAACTACTCAGATCATTTACCTAAGCAGTGTGCTTTGTCAAAACGAAGTGTGTGTTCATTACACTGACATTCTGTTCTGCAATTGTTATTTACTTGTATTTTATAATTTGACTTTACATACTGCTGGGTGGTTTGTAAAGTTTACAATAACTAGTATTATCATTATACTATATTTTCAAAAATATATAATAATCTCAAAAGTAATGCCTTGGAGTAGAAAATAGTAATGCTTTATTAAAATTTAAAACTAAAGTACAGTATTTGAATGTGTGTATTGTGTCTACTGTTTGTTAACTCACCATATTCATAATGGGTTTGTGGGGTTAGGGGTGTGTGTGTGTGTGTGTGTGTGGGGGGGGGGGGGGGTTAGGGTCTTTAGGTCCCCCCACCCCTGCCACCAGTATATTTTTAAGCAAATATTTCTAACTTTTATTTGAATATTCAGTTTCCTACCATTTTCTCTTAAAGGGTAATTGCCAGGTAATCCGCCCTCCCCCTTCGCACACACATGCACACAAAGAAAACACACAGTATAATTCACAGCCTCGTTATAGTGCATAAATATTTATGCCATTTACACCATCAAACTTAGATTGCTAAGGATGAAGAACCTTTTGTTCTTTAAAGAACCATTTGTAATAGCTGAAGAACCATCCACAAAATAAAAAGGTTCTTTGACGTATGATGGTTCTTTAAAGAACCATGAAGACATCTGAAGAACCATTTATGAACCATAATTTTTCTGAGTGTAGCGCTGTCCTTAGAAAGTAAACGTTATGAAAGTATTTAGGAAAAAACGCCGCGTATATACTGTTTATCATGACTCTGGTTTTACGTGGCCTATCAACACAATTTAAAAACTGGTATATAACACCTTGTTGCTTTGTCATCTTGAAGTGATCAAGTTTCTTGTTAGTAACGGTAATGGCATTGTAATGATAGTAATTAGTTAGATTACTTGTTACTGAAAAAAGTAACACCATTAGTAACACCGTTACTTATAAAGCTGTTATTCCCATCACTGAATTTAACTGAATATATATGTTGAAGTCTGACATTGATCCTTGATCATATTTGTACCCTAACACAATACTGAAACAGCAGCGAGGTCACTGCTAAAGTGCAGTAAGACTTCAATGGTATTTCTGCTGATACACAGCAAATTACTAATAACACTTTAAACTATTGTGCTTCTTTATGTATGGGCAGGATGAATGTTGTGATGATGCTGTTTTAAATATTTTTAACCTTTTTAACCTTACCATTAAACATTAGGATTCTAACATGTAAATAACAAGAGGCAGCTTTGCATTAAAATCACAGGTTTATTCATTTCATTAAATCAATATTAAAAATTTAGAATTTTTTTTGTTTTTGTTTGTTTTGTTGGTGTTGTTGTTGTTGTTTTAATTGTATGATATTCTGCCTCCAACTGGTCTGGATCATATCTGTAAAGGAGAGTCCCACCCAGCCCATTTGCTCAGTCACTCCATCTACAAAAGAAAAAACCAAAAGCAATAACTGAGTAAATCTAATGAGAAAAAAAACCATAACAAACTTTTATACTCACTTATTTATTGATTCAAGGTTTTCTACTTAATATGCATCGTTGTCGTTTTATGGTCAACCATAAATTAAGGACATTTCAACAAAATTTCTCAGAAAATACGTGACTTTTCTATATTGGGAAGATGGGATGTACCACTGTGAGAGGAGCCTGGTGGAATAGTCCAAGTGAAAATATCTTTAATCTGAAAAGTCAACATTTGTTTTCAGTGTCACGTTTCTAAGCCCTTACATGCCTTGACCTTTGCAAACAGCTCAAATGACTAACTCTGAAAGCAAAAGTAAATAGCTGGTGAAACAACCCCAAAACAGAAAGTTTAAAAAACGTACAAAGCATAACATGTCCCGTTACAACGACTCAAAACGAAACTCACGGGCAGAATAAAAGCTCCGATGGGGACACAAACTGTGGTTTTCTGGATGACACAGCTGTAAACCCAGATGGTGTTGGACATCCTCTGAAGCAAAGACGTGTACCTTTGTCTTTACGTCGAGGCAGCAGGAAATCACACCAAGAGCCAGGTGAAAAGCATAAATGTGTTATTTTATATGTGGCAGACTTCAGAACACTTCATGCACATCCAGAGTGAGCTAAGGAGTTTCTTTCATATCTGTTTATATGTGATCAATAATCAAATTTGATTTGATTAAATGACTGATTTTAATGCATATTTCTTTAGTCAAAATGTGATTTATGCGCAGACTTTTAGCTTAACTTCAAGAGGTTATCATAAAGTAGGGCTATTAACTACTAGGAGTTATGGCCATTATTACACATAAAGCATAAAAAAAACTTAATGATGAGAAGTTGTTTTCGTATTGCTTTTATTTTGACATAGCAAGAAAGTAAGTGCTGTATTTTGTGTGTTGTGTGTGTGTGTGTTCATTTCTAGATTTGGCTATTAAATAATCTGTTTGACAGATGGCAATAAGGTTACTGTCCACACACTAAGTTAACCTAATTTGGAGCTATGAAGACACACAGAGCTGCATGGTGTTGTTTAGATGGACTTGTTTTGCATGTTTATATTTCCCAAAGATACAGTTAGAAAATACTGATGGAGAGATGCACTGAGGAGAAAAGACTTTCAGCCAAATTCCTCTGCATATGAGCAACATGGGCTGTCAAAGATATTACTCGTAAAATAAGACACCGGTTAGCATTTTGCACTTCTGCTTTTCCCTTGTTGTTTCTCAGTCCCCCATTCTCTCTTCACAGTTTCTACATCCTCACATATACACAGCAAAAATGCCAGTGTTGATTTTTCAGTGTTAGTAGATTTCAACAGAGTTCCGAGTTAGTTCAACACTTAATCGAGTTAAAATAACACATCGGGAGTTGATTCCTGAAAAGTGTAAGTGTGGACTTTAGTCGTTACTGCATTTTAACACTGTGGGTGTTAAATTAGACCACGCCTTCATTTCCTCTGGAGCTTCGCATTTCAGAATCTTCGGTCGCCATTTTTTCTTGCTGCTGCGGTAAGTTTTATTCGGTCAAATATTAAGTTTTAGATTGATATTAAAACAAGTAACATGATAACTGATGGGCAGATGAAGCTTCATGAAGCATTGAAGCTTTTCATCCAATTGGTTCACCCCAGCGCAAAGCTTCTTGAAGCTTCATTTGCTCTAGTAGGACATCTACTGGACGTAAAAATATTAGTTGGCAAGAATTTGAAGTGTGGCCTTTTTTCCTATTTCCCGACTCCGCACTCCTTTGCTTGAGTCGGGAAATAGGAATTCAACAAAACTGAACCAGAGTCGTCATTTCAAAGCCAAGTATGTAAGACATAACTGCATGGCGTGTCCATTGTTTAGTTATAGCCTGGGCCTACTGCTGTGTTAATGACATCTTATTTATTCATTTAAGATTTGGGGACAGCATCCACAATACAGTCCACAATATAACATATTGCTGGAGAGACAGCTAGTTAAAATCTTGTCATTTGCTTTTATGTTTATTTTGGGGTGTCCTGTGTTATGGTGCTTTGAGTTTTTGGAGTTTTCTATTACAAATATTCATGGTTAGTTTCTTTGTTTTCATCCTTGGGCTATTCTTATTTACAGTTTTGCTATCTAGCTTAGTTCTTGGTTATAGTTTGCTTTTAGTCACTGTTTCAGTATATACCACCCATCTCTGTGTAAGGTGTTCTCATGCTTTAGTTATTTCCTGGTTTATTTTGGAAACTCTTGTCTCATGTATGTTATATTTAGTTTTGCTTCACTTTGCAATCTGCCTCCTCCTCTGTCTGCTTTTGGGTCCACACTTGAACCAACTCCAAACATGACAGTATCACCATTCACCTTTTTACTTAGAGAAACATACTTAGATGGTACTAAGATGCTGCCGTGATGCCACAAGTTGACAGGGAAGCTTTTGTTTTGGGGGTGCTTAAAATGTAAAATGGAAGCAATTTACAAACAGGATTTGAAATGATGAGTTTATGTCTTTCTTTAAAAGAAGAAAAAGACTGCTGTTAATTCAACAGATGCCCACAACATGTGGTAAAAGACTTCTAGGCTTAAATCGGGTTAAACGAAGTTGAAAATGTAATGTCTTTTTATGTTGTTTCTGTTTAGCTGCATTCAAATTATTTTATTTGAATGCATATATTACAAGGAGAGCAGAGATGTAATTCAAAGTAAAAGCCTTTTCTATTTTGGAATAAACTGAACATTTATTTGATTAAATACTCTGAAATTATTTTGTTACTTCCACACATATATGAGCTTGAGCCCCAGACTCCAACGGCCAATGCAGTGTATCCCAGGAGCAAATCTGTTTTATTACTCGGTTAAGTCTAATGACTTCAGTGCTGAGTGTATTTGAATAGGCAGTGACCTGTTTTTTAGTTTCCATTGGAAAACAATATTACTGTATCCCACTTTTTTCAAAGATTCTTTTGGTAAATATGTCACTGGCTGCAATTGTGTGCAAGCTTTTTCACCAGTCTACTGTTCTTTACAGCACTGTCGCCCACTATTATTTATTTATTTACTTTTTCAAAAATGACCTCTGACAAGAAAGCCTAATTTCTGCTGTTCAATACCAGAGAAATTGAAACTTTTACAAATTATGCCAAATTGCAAAATGCTTAGCTCTGTCTCTAATAAAACCTCTGAAACTTTGTTCAGCATCAGGCAATGTTCATATGTTGATTCATGGTTTTCTTCCATTTTTTTTTTTTTTTTTTTTTTTTTTTTAATGACATCAGAAACAGCAGTATGCGACATTACGTGATGGCAGAGCTTCAGTTCATCCTTTGTCATTTTTTTTTTTTTTTTTTTTTTTTAATAAATAGGACAGGGGGAATGAATGAGAGAAAGAGGGGGAGAGAAAGAAAGAAAACCAAAGGGGAGAAGAGACGGTGAGAAGGGGGGGGAAGAGAGAGAAAAAAAAAAAAGAACTCCTGGGTCACCTGTATGGAGAAAAAAAACAAACAAACAAAAAAAACAAACAGAGGAGACAGCAAACAACAAAGAGCAACATAATAATAGAGAAAACAAAGCACCATCACAATAAACTAGCTAGTCATAGATATCAATATTTACTAAGTAATAAACGATATTGTGTAGCACGCAAGATAGACAGCGCACAGTGTGCTTTGAGGCAGCAGCCAAGAAAGCTTTAGTCCGCGTCTGTGAATACCCATGTGTGCATACCTGTGTGGATCAGCATGCTTGCATTCCAAAGGTTTCTCCATGTAATGATCTGCTAGGGAGTGTGGGGGGGCCACAGCCCCGTCCTCCAGGGTGTGAAGCGGGTATGGAGGAGATCAAAACTCCAGACATCCAGAGGCCCCCAGAACACAAGAGACCATGGAAGACCAACAGAGGGGCAGCCGCGCCACTGTCCCAGAAAGAGCTGAGGAGAGTCCCAGATGAGGGCTCGCCCAGCAGCCGCGGAGCAGAAGTCAGGGGGAGTTGCAGTGACGCGCCCGTGAGCTCCGCCGGCCCCCAGCTGCGCCTGAGTGACCGAGCCCTAGGCCGAGAGGCCGGGGGCACCCCACCTCCAAAGGGGCCCGAGCGAGCCCCAGGCCCCAGGCCCCGACAAGCGGCCGCCAAGGAGTGAGCCGGTGTGTACCCGGACGCCCACCCCCAGACACAAAGAACCACCAACACACCGACACCTGAGGGAGTCCGCCACCGGCAGGGGAAGTGGTGGTGGGTGGAGATAGGCCTCCAAACCTTGGAGGGCCTGAGGTGTCCCCAGAGAGGTGGCGTCTGATACCCAACCTGACATATAGACACAGACATACAGGCACACACAGATACAAACATCCATTCCCACCCTCATGCTCTCATATGCACTCACTCCACACTCAACCAACGTGGAGACAGCCATAAAGAGACGTTGTACACACGATCACACTCCCCAAGCGTACTCTACAAACCGGGTCTAGGTACCCTTGCCCCTGGAGGGGGGAATTGCACCCAGACCCAGGTGGTGTTACCCTTTTCCCTGCGGTGGGGAGAGGCAGACCACCCCGACTCCGCAGCAGCAGGGAGGCCCCACACCCCAGACCGCAGTCGGACGGCCAACTCCTCCTACTAGCCCTCCCGCTCCAGCAGGCCGCAGAGAATGGGGGTGGGAGAAGACTCCAAACCTCCCTCCACCCGCTCATTGTAGTGTTGATGCATATGTGTTCTAAGGTGCAATTAAAACCCAGGAGGGCATGGAGCTACCTGCCAGAGAGCAGCAGGTAAGCGCATAGTCCCTCCTGCTAGCCCTCAATGACTAAGTGTATTTAAAATTGAGAGGTGGGCAACGACGTCAGGGGTGAGGTATACACCCTGATGGTGATTTGGACTCCGTGATTGTGCCCACCCCCAAGATCCTATATGTATGTGTAATGAGAGTGTGAATAATGTGAATGTCTAAGTTGTGGGATAAAATTGAGGCAGAGGCAGCCAGAAGGGGACAGAGGGGGGGGGGGGGGGGGTAGCCTCCTCTGCACCCTGGTGACATACCCCCACTCCAAGGCCCTGCATGTGTGGGTGGTTGTGGAGGAGCGGGAAGAGGGAGGCAGCTGGAGATGGGGAGGGAAGGAAGGGAGGGGCAGGTAACCCCTCCCTGGGGCCAGCTCCCCCGCTGACCCCAGTAGGCACTCCCACCCTCCACGACCCGCCAGGGAAGGGGGGCCCAGGCCCATCAGACCGGGGCCCAGTGCAGTAGCGCCCCCCGGCTCCACAGAGCCCTGGACAGTCCACCCAACCCCACCACAGAGAAAACTGCACCCACCCCACCATCCACACATCTTCCAGACTACATAAGACGGTAAACGCCCAGGCTGAGATCTTCCTCCACCTCTCCTGTATCTCCCCCTCCTGCAGAGAGTTCCTGAAGAGAAGAAAGCTCCTGCAAGATGTGACCATCCCCCCCACCAGTTGAAGAGCCCCCCAGGCGGCTCGACGCACCGGCGGCACCCTGCTCCAGGGCCGGGTTTTCTTCCATTTTTGATCTAGTGCAGAATATTTTTAAGGGATTATCTGCTATAAAAGGCAGGATAGAAAAAAATCTCCTTCATATTGTTCTGTCTTAAAAGGCGCCTTCTGTGATGCTTACACCTCTAATGAAGTCTCACAAGTGTCAGCTTTGTTTTTATACATTGTTAAAAAAAAACTTAACAGTTTTTTTGTTTTACAAATGTGGCGGGGTGGGGGTGCGCGTGTGTGTGTGTGTGTGTGTGGTGGTGGGGGGGGGGGGGGGGGGGGGGTCATTTCCCGAGGGGGATGTAAGCTGGCAACATAAACAGGGATATGTGGTCCAACTGGCCCAGGCGGGTGATGGTGAGGCTTTGTAGTAGCTCTGTTTAATGTTGGAGCAGACTTTATCCTTTTCGCAGATGTAGCACAGTTTACATGCAGGTGAAATTTGGGGAACACTACTTTTAAGTCCACATGATTAAAGACGTCAGCTTTAATGTGTGCTGCTTCTTATTCATCTTTCTTATTCAGGTGGGTGTGAATGGCATTATGTAGAAGGCTAAGGGCTGAGTTAGATTTAGCATTGGAAGCTATATCTAGTGCCGTGGTCAGAATAGCTTGAATCTCACGAGGAAGAAAAATCTCACAAACTCTAAGTCTGGAGAGCAGTGATTGTCCACAGTCTTAGTATTATTTGCTCATTTTTCATTAATATAAAGGGAAAGACCCCCACCTTGCTGTTGTTTCTTTGAGTTCTGGTTTCTGTCTTGACAAGTGCATTGGGTTTTGCTGGGTAAATCCTCTGCAGCAGTCCCCAGTGAGTCTATTATCTTCCAGCTGTAGCCTCAGCTCATCCCCTTTGTTAATAATCGTGGTTTGTGAGGAAAAGGCTGGGCAGCGTAGGTTTGTGCAGTGTTTTCTTTACCCTTTCTCACTCACCAGCTTGGCAGGCTCATTTTTGTTTCCTGTATCACTGCCTCTGCCTTCTATCCCAATTGATCCCAGGATCCTGTCTTGGGAGATGACCTAAAACAGCGCTTGAGTGATACTTTTTGCCTAAATGCTCTGGCACTGCCTTGGGGTAGTCTGTGATCATTAAGTTGTTCTTTCTTTTTTTTTCTTCTAGAAACCTTTCTTCTAGACACCAAAACATCAAAAATGGGTAATGAATTACCAAAGGAGAGTAACATGGGAAGCTCCCTGAGATGCTGCAAATGTTTTAAAGTCTTGCCTCCATGCAAATCATTTGATGACTTATACCAAAGTACTATTCATGGGCGACACGTACATGTGTTTAATGGAGGTGAATACTACAGACCAGTTGGTTACAATGATGCATATGAGTGTGATTATTGCTTTAATAAGCCAATCAGAGATCAAGAGGAAATGAGAAGAGAAGAGGAGAGGAGAAGAGAAGAGGAAAGGAAGAGAAGAGAGGAGGAGAGGAGAAGAGAGGAGGAAAGGAAGAGAAGAGAGGAGGAGAGGAGAAGAGAAGAGGAGAGGAAGAGAAGAGAGGAGGAGAGGAGAAGAGAGGAGGAAAGGAAGAGAAGAGAGGAGGAGAGGAGAAGAGAAGAGGAGAGGAAGAGAAGAGAGGAGGAGAGGAGAAGAGAGGAGGAAAGGAAGAGAAGAGAGGAGGAGCAACAGAAAGAAAAACTGAATCAAAGACTAAAAGAATCTCACCAACAAGCTAAAGAGCAGTTTGAGAAAAAATTGAGCAGCCACATCTTAGATGAATGTGAGTCCAAACGAGATGTTCTAATAGGGCATCTGGATGAGTTTCAAGCCAGCTATGAATCAGGCAGTGACAGTGATGAGTTTCTTGAAATCCTCTCAGTGAAATGCAGTCTTCCACTTTCAAATCTCAGTCTGAGTCAGCTCACAGCTGATCAGCTCAGTGAGATCCTTTCAGTCCTGGACAAACTTCTGTTTGATGAGTGGATCAGTGCTCCTCCATCCATCAGCACTCTGCAGCACACTCAGGTGTTCATCACAGAGCTCTGTGCTCTGTCTCTGGAAATATCTGAAGGAGTTTCCCTACAAACCATCTCCAATCATATGCAGTCCCTTTTGGTATCCATCAGCCAATCAGCATGTGGTGTTTTTGAGAGTTTCCTCTTGTCTCAAGCCCTGTATCTGAGCCTGATGCACTTTTTCAGTGATGGTAGCAGATCTGATAATGATGCTGTCCTCATAGCCAAACAATGGGCAGAATATGAGATTTCCACTGAGAACCTCTTTATAATTGAATTCCTGAGCACCCTCACATCATCACTGCAGAGTGCAGTTGGAAGAGCCTCTGTGTTCACTTTAAAGATGGAAATCCAGTGTTTAAAGCTTCTCTTATTCACACTCACAGATCTAAATGGAAAAGAAGCCCACTCAAAATCCACTGAAATGCTCCTCAAACTTGTACAAAGAAACCAATGGACTCCAATGGAAGCAGTCACTCTGCTTAAAGCACTGTCACAGAAATATGCAGATGATGATTCCATAACTGAAATCCTTACCTTGGTACGAGTGTATGACATACCACCAGACTGGATAGATGACTGTGGGCACTCTCTAATCCAGCTCCTTGAATCTGCTGCTCCTGAGAGATTTTGTCAGGATTTACAAAAGACTCTAAGAGGAAACGATGAGAACAGTGTAACTGCAGTTCTAGCAGAAGTAAAGATGTTGTGGAATTTGGATGACTCTGTCATTGATATGATAAAAAACATTAACACTGGTGTCCTGAAATATACAGAAAATGTACCAAAAGAAGAAACTTTTATGAAAGATTCATTTAAATGTGAATCTTTGAATGCAGACAACATACAGAAATGTCTGTGTCAGCTCTGCAAAGCAGTGTTCAACATAAGAGGCCGGTGGCCCACGGTGAGGCAGATGGTGCGGTGGTGTGGACTGGTGCTGACTCATAAAAGTGGAGTGGTACAACTGGTTGGTGTGGAAGAAGACCCATGTGTTACAGCCATGTTTGCAGCCATGCAAGTCTGCATGGGAAACAAACTGGACATTGTGCTGAGCTCCGATGTTCACTCAGAGGAGCAAACAAAGGAGTGGTCTGACTTCTACAAGCACCTTAACATTTCACTTAACACAAACATGAAGAAGACTGACCCATCATTCCAGGATGTCTATGAAGCAGACATTGTTTATGGTACAATGGATGATTTTGTGTCAGATTATGTTCAACGTGGCATAGAGGCAATGGAAACAGGGCATACACAGTTTAGTCGTGGATTTATTATTGAAAAACAAAGTCTCAGTGTTCTGCATGCTCTGGAGCTTTCAAGACTCAAAGACGATGACTCCCTGGTGTTTGCTGCGGAGGTCCTGCAGAACCTCATGAGTAAATTTCACAGTGAAGATGTGGGACTGAAACACATGTTCATTAAGGCCCTTTTTCAGGTGCTCCACAGCAATCTAAACCAAGATACAACCACTGACACAAAAATCATCACCATCTCAAAGAAAATCACCGGGAAGAAAATGCTTTCTAATGAGATCTTTATTTTGACTTTTCTTGAAAATCTCTTGCAAGTGTTTGCTAGAGAAACAGAAGCTGTTAAAAACATGACAGATCCTGCAGGCAAATGTTGTTTGGAGAATTTATTTGCCTGCGTGGAACAATTCCAAGACTTAGACAAAGAAACCAAAGAAGTCTTCAAGATGGTTTCAAATCTTGGGGAACAAAGACTTTGGTCACCAGTAGAGGTCTTAAACCTTCTTGGAACATTAACTGACCACCACTATGATCAAAACTGTATTTTCATCATGAAGATTTTACATTTGATGGAAACATATCAGGTTTCCTCTAAGTGGAAAGATGAAAACAATAAATCTCTCCTTGAGCTCATAGATTCATGCACAACTAAGAATCTGATCCAGCATCTAGAAAAGAGCCTTAAAGATGAGAAAACTGAAAGCATTGACAACCTTTTTTATGAAATACAGCAGATGAAAGAAATTGATGAACAAACACTGAGTAAATCATACAACATAGTAACTCATGTAACAAACTTAATCAAAACTGGTGAAATTAAAAAACACAGAGACATACAGCGAGCTAGGACTCTGAGTCACAGCATGGAGGTTGGGGATTTACAGCAGGTCCTTGCAGTCTTATGCAATGCTGTACACCTCCACAAAGCTGAAAGGAAGTGGTTTCCCAGGACAACTCAGATGATAAGCTGGTGCCTGTTGGCCTTGTCTGACACTGGGAAGCTCCTGGAGATGGGAACTGGAGAAGGAAAGTCTTGTGTCATAGCGATGTTTGCAGTGCTGCGTGTGCTTAGAGGTGAAAAGGTGGATGTGGTGTCCAGCTCTTCTGTGTTATGCCAAAGAGATGCTGAAGAATGGGCAGAATTTTACAAATACTTTGGCATTACAGTCGACACAAACACAAATAAAAATGAGGATAAAGATCGGAAAGAATGCTATCAGAAGGACGTGGTCTATGGAACCATTGAAGCCTTTGCTGCTGATCACCTTCGCCAAATATTTGAGATGAAGGATGTGAGGGCTGATCGTAACTTTCAGTGCATCATTATCGATGAAGTGGACTCACTGCTGCTGGATCAGGGAGTGCAGCTGACATACCTGTCCAGCCCCATGGTGTCCATGCAGCACCTGAACATTATTCTCACCATGATCTGGAGCCACGTCAGTCAGTATGGCTTCCTATCTACAGGACATCAGACATTTGTACGAGGTCCTCCTGCTTCATTCTTCAAGGCCATCTATGACTCAATGAACACAGAAGACACTGAAATTAGTGATCCAATGGACATTTTAACTATTGCTGAAGAATCCAACATTGTACCAAAAGGATTTTCAGAAGATATCTACAAGAGTGAAAACCATGAAATTCTCAGTAAACTGAAAACAGTGAGTCAGGATGCTATGGTTGACTTTTTCAAAGAAATTGAGGACTATGTGCCTTATGGCTTTACTGTTTACACGCTAGATGACAAGAGACTGCTCTGTCTTCAAAAGTGCAGTCCATATAATGACCGGGACATCCCAGAGCTTTCATTTCTTGTGCTGGAGGAAGGATTGTGTTGTCCTCTCTATGAGTCAGAAGAAGTTCTCGTCAAGCCCATTGCAGAAATGATCTCTGAGAGGATTCAGTACACCCCATGTGAAAACAATACAGAAAAAATCAGCATTCCTGGATTCTTGAAGACTCTGGTGGAGAAGAAAGTCTCAGTGTGGGTTCAGAATGCCTTTCTGGCAATGTTACTGAAACAAGGACAAGAATATGTCATAGAAAATGACAACGTCTGTCCAGTGGACTTCAGATCCACTGGTATTGTTGAACTGAATAAGAAATGGGGGGATGGTCTGCAGCAGTTTGTGGAGATTAAACACCAAGTCAAACTGAGCACAATTTCAACAGTGACAAATTATATTTCCAACGTTTCTTTTTTTGAGAAATACCAGGGGAAAATATACGGAACAACAGGAACACTGGGGAGCAAAGCAGACATTCAGTTTTTGCAGGACCTGTATCCAAATCTCTCTGTGTGCAAAATGTCAACATTCAACAGGAAAAAGTTATTTGAGGTCAAAGGTACTCTGAAAAAAACAGCTGAAGAATGGGAATCTGAAATAAAAGATGTGGTCACAGCTCAGAGTTCCCCAAATTCATTCAGAGAAGGAAGAGCAGCGTTGGTGATCTGTGAAACTATAAACAAAGCCAAAGAGATCTACGAAGAGCTGAAGAGCTGCATCCCAAATAAAAAATTGATTCTTTACTGCCGCAGTGACAGAGACAGTTTGAGTAAAATAGACAAGGAGCTGCTTCCTGGTGATGTCATTGTTGCCACAAACCTTGCCGGCCGTGGCACAGACATAAAAGTGTCCCCAAAGGTGAACAATAATGGAGGGTTATTTGTGATCCTCTCCTTCCTTTCTGAAAATACGAGGGTGGAACTCCAGGCTTTTGGACGAACTGCACGCAAAGGTAAACCTGGATCTGCTCAGATAATCATTTCCACCGAACACCTGCAGCCATCTTTCAGCACAGTGTCCTCTCTGGAGGAAGCCAAGAGCACAAGAGACAGACTTGCAGCAGAAAAGATAAAACACATGATGAACGATGTTGCTGAGATGAAACTGCGGGAGGACCTTTTTTCAGAATACTGTGAAACACTTCAAGATATTTATGACACCACTGATGGAGACGAGGAAAGAGCTGTTGTTGCCATCATGAATGAGTTCTGGGGGATTTGGCTGCAAACTAAATCAGAAGAAATTGATCAGTTGAAAAGAAATGAACTGCAAGAGAGTCTGAAAGCTGATTTGTCAAAGGCAAAAAGTCAGTCTGAAAGTCAGACTTCACCAAGTTCCAGCATTTATCACTATATCAAGTTTGGAAATATTGCACTGGATGAAAAAAAGTGGGATATTGCAGCCAGACTGTTTGAAAAAGCCATGAAACAGGATGAAAGCTGGGCAGCTGTAGCTTTTTACAATCATGCATACTGCACTATACAACAAAAGAAATCAGATTACCTCACTAAGGCCATAGATGATCTAACAAAGGCACAGGAATCTTTGAAGTTTCTTAATGAGGAACTAATAGTCTGTCTTCAGTTTGTAAAAATGTCCTCTGCAGACTCAGCCAACAGCAACACAACCAGCCTGGAAAAACAGTTATCAACCAGGTCCACAATGTATAGTTACTTTGAAAAAAACATTACTGAGGCCATCCAAAAGTTACGAGAAATAAGAGAGAAAGGGAGGGATGCAATGGCCCCAAAATCCCCAATGTTCTCACTATTTTCAGATGCTGATAAAGATCTCCAAGATGAAGCTTACAATCTCTATAGACGAGGTCTGAAATATGTATTTTCTGTGGAAGAAAAGCCTCGTTTCTCATGGGAAGGTCTGCTGGTGTTCTTTCTTGGAGTTTTACAGATTGTTGGAGGAGCACTGCTCATTGCATTTACATTTGGAACATTTGCTCAAGTTGGAATGGGACTGATTATTGAGGGAATATCAGACTGCATCACTGGCATTGAGGCCATGGTGACAGGAGAATTCAGCTGGAAGTCATGGGCTATAGAAAAAGCCATTTCTATTGGTGTCTCTCTCATTGGGTTTGGAGTTGGAAAGCTGATTTCAAAGGGCTTCAAATGTTTTAAATCCTTAGTTAAATTTGGCAAACAGCTTAAGTCAATGCCAAAATTTCTCTCTAGACAAGCTAAAGATGGCTTCAGTACTGTTTTAAAGACAAATATGAGGAATGCAGTAAAACACACAGCTAAAAAAATTGCAGAAGAACTCATCACCTTTGGATTGGGAAAGGCAGAAGATGAAATAATTAAAACAATATTAGAAGAAATCGAAAGCAAGGTGAAAGAGAGAACTGATCATGATGTGAAATTAAAAATAGAAAAAGAGCCGTCATCTTCATTAGTAGACCTCATTATTCTTTCACAACTTGAGGACAAAAAACAACTTCATGATCTCCTGAATGACGAGAGAAGAAAGGAAGAGCTGCTGGCCGTTTTCACAGACTTAAGCAAAACTGCAATACAGCCATTCTATGCAGACCTCAGCTGGCAGAACAAACTGAATTCATCCCTCTACAAAGTGATTGAAAAAGCTAAATCACACACTGGAGGAACAGCAAAAGCAATTCTGACAGTTATACAAGGTGTCCACATGGTCACACTGGCAGGGGAAGCCATCAGTGCAGTGCTCAGCCTGTCAGACAAATTCTTTTCAAATTTTCATGAACAGCTGAAAATATTTAAAGAAAAGCAACGAAAATCAGAGACTGTGAATGTAAGTGATCTGTCTGCAGAAGACATTAAACTGCTGAAAGATTTCAAGCAGGATTTAGGCAGCACCATCAGTACGTTATTGGCTGATGCTTTGGTGGAAGTTTTCCACCAGAAGTTCTCCAGTCACATGTTTTCTATTGTTAAAGACAAGGCAAATGGTGTTATTGGTAAATATGTGAGAAAGGGTTTAAAGAGTGAAAGAACAGAGGAAAAGCTCAGAGCTGGACAGGACAACAGATACATTGCATACATGCCAAAACACCCAAATTCTAACCTAAAAGTTGAAGGAGAGGCAGGTCAACGCTCACGATCACATGCTGAAAAGATCAAGAACTCCACGACTGCAGGCACCATCCTTGATATCAGAGTCCTGTCAGAAGCCACTGGCACTAAAGTTGTCATCCTAACAGAGGACAGCAATGGAAGACTTACCAAAATGCAGGAGCTGAGCCCAGACACTCGACATGCCAGTCAAACTGTGACCCTGATCTACAGACCAAAGAGTGACCAATACCCCGATGGCCATTATGATGTGTACATCAACAACCAGACAGTGAGCATAGACAACAAAGGCAAGAGCTGTCTGTTTTCTGCTTGGGCACGTGGAATAAAACCACAAGCCAGTGAAGAAGAGATCACTGTGGAAGCAAATCGTCTTCGATCTGTGGAGGCTGATGCTCTCCTCAGTTACCCAGGCCAATGGGAGCCTTTCATCAAGCGGAAAGAATTAACTGAAACAATCAGGGGAGGGGACTGGTACATGTTAGAGGGAACTGCACCCAAACAAGCCATAAAAGAAAGCAAAGAGTTACGTCAGAAATTAGTTGGCCAAGTAGAAAAATACAAAAACTGGCAAACACATGCAAAAGGAAATAAAGGAATTGGAAAGTTCATCAATGCAGATCACCAGCCACCAGTCAGTAGCATATTGAAGGCCAGAAAATTGAACCAGAATAGCAGATTAGCAGAAGCCATGCTTGAAGTGGCAACAAACTCATCTACTGGGAACATTTCTGATGTACACAAATATCATGGCCGTGAACTTCCAACAGTTTATGTGCCTGCAGAAGTACATCGTGAATTTCCCAGTACAAAATCACCAGCCTTCAGAGACCTCTTGGCTGCAGCCATAAGTAGTAATGATGTTGTGGGTACTTTCAAGCTGACAATCCTTGGTTCAATGCCAAGATTCTGGTTGGATAGTAGCAGGAACTTCAAAAACTTCCAGAATACAAATATAAGCAAAAGCAGACTTAAAGATTTTGAAAAAAGTTTTCCACACCACAGTGAAAAGATGGTAAAGGGATGGTCTGACCAGCTTAAAAACAAAGGTGTTATGACAGATGACCATCTAACTACTATTAATAATTGGATCGCTAACCAGGGCTACAAAGATCAAAACGATCCACACAGGAAAGAAGTTGCCAACCTCCTCTGATGAAAAGGTAACATCAAATTTTACATCATATTATATGTGATTCATAATGAAAGGGATGGGAGGTACCTGGAGTAGCATGCATTGTGGTAAGCATCTGACCAGAGTGGATTTCTGTTTTCTTTTCAGTTTGCGAGAGAGGAGAATGTGACTCTTACAAGCAAATGAAGTACAGTGAAAACCTGGAGATCTTCCACCTGCCTAATCATCATTATCAGATATCTCTGTGCCTTGGTTTAATTTTAACTTAATTTTTGTATTCAGTGTGCTTATCACAGAAAAAAACTGTTTGTTTAGCCATTTTTAGCTCAGTATAGATTGTAAATTAATTTGTTAACTTGCTTAGACTTTGTAGCAAAGCAATAATTACACTGTGTCCAGCAAATTAGTGTGGTGATATTAGATGTGATAGTTTTAATCTTTCAATACCAATGTTGACAATAACAAAAAGGGAAGATTTTAAAACCTGAGACCTGTTGACATTTGTCACCTTTTAACTCAATGTTCAAATATATGAACAGCTGAAATTGGTCACACATGTTCTGACTCCTTAGCCAGTGCACAAAGAGGACACAAAAATGCAGCAACAAAGTGTGTCTTAAAGTACATTAATAATCACTCTCAAAGGCTTCTAAATCATTAACTCCAGAGTGCCTGAGGGTCCTCCAGTGTTCAAGAGATAAACTACACATGTGTTATATTAAGATCTAGCAGCTTGATTTTCTTTTCTGTTGGTTGGAGCACAAGGTGACTGCTGATTCTGCAAGAGCCTGACTGTGAAAGAAGCTCTGGAGATAAAGAAACTGCTTGCAATGAATCACAGAAGCTACAGAAAAAAACCTGCATGTAGTTCTCTGTAAGCAGCATCCCATTCGTTATCTGTTTAATTCAGTGTAACTATGATGGTGGTGGCGAGGGAGGTTAACAATGAAATTATAATACATATTATCTGTATTCACCTGAAAACCATATATCCATATCTCTAAAATATTTCTGTCAAAATAAAAGTGAGTTAGTAGTAATAATTGCAGTGATTTCCTGTTTTCTTCCAGTGGTGCAGATTACTGTAAACTGTAGTAATTTCCCTTACTACTATGGAAATGTTTTTACACAATACTGGACAATAAAACTGCAGGGAAATGTACCAATATGATATTACATATTTTAAAAGTTTATTTAAATATATTTAAAACATATTGGTGAAAATATGGCCTATAAACATAATTGGCCACTGTTATGAAATTCTGGATTAAATTGAATTACACACAAGCTGGTTGTCTTTGTGAGTTTTTAATTTGTCTTTGCAAAGTGGTCAGAACAACAATACAAATTTAATCAAGATTCAATCAACCAGGTTCAATCAAAGTTATCACTCTGTGTCATATGGAAACCATGCTGCTGTTTTTAGATGGAATAGGCACCGTTAGTGTGAAGCAACAGTTATAAGAAAAAAAAAACAGAGACAAAATGTCAGGTTTACGGAAAATTGAACCCAAACACAGGACTTCCTAATTACTAAGTTAAACTTTCAGTCTATTTTATTTCATTATTTATTTGTGCAATATCCAGATCGCGGCTGTGGGTGGGATTAAGGGGCCTCTTCCTGTAGTTGAAATTCATGGCATGCTAGTGGTACCAGTCTCTCTCTGATCTCTAGCTTCAGCCGGGGTGGAGTGAGGCAGTGTCGCAGTTCCCAAATAGTTGTTTCTCATCCGTCAGGTTAAAGCTGGCCCAACCCGGGGTAGCGGTCATGTCCGGTTAGGGGCTCTGTTGGCTCTCAGGTGACTGTTTCCTCGCGGCTGCGTGCAGCGGGGCTAGGGGAGGGTCTGTGCTGACGGACGTGGGTTACTGACCTGGTAGCCTGGCTGCCCCTGGGTGGGTCCGGGATGGGCGTGAGGTTCTGGGGGCGCTCCGTCTCTGGGCTGGGGCCCGGGCCGGGCCTCGGGGGCTTGGGTCCTGGTTGGTGTGTTGGTTGTGGGCGGGTGGGTGCATGGGGGCCCAGCCCTGGAGCAGGGTGCCGCCGGTGCATCGAGCCACCTGGGGGGCTCTTCAACTGGTGGGGAAGATTGTCACATCTTGCAGGAGCTTTCCTCTCCTCAGAGGAAGCTACCACCCCCCCTGTCCCCTTCTGGCTGCCTCTGCCTCAATTTTATCCCACAACTTAGACATTCACATTACTCACACTCTCATTACACATACATATAGGATCTTGGGGGTGGGCACGATACACGGAATCCAAAGTACCATCAGGGTGTACACCCCACCCCTGGCGTTGTTGCCCACCTCTCAATGTTAAATACACGTAGACATTGAGGGCTAGCAGGAGGGACCATGCGCTCACCTGCTGCTCTCTGGCAGGTAGCTCCATGCCCTCCTGGGTTTTAAATGCACCTTAGAACACACATGCATCAACACTACAATGAGCGGGTGGAGGGAGGTTTGGAGTCTTCTCTCACCCCCATTCTCTGCGACCTGCTGGAGCGGGGGGGCTAGGAGGAGGAGTTGGCCGTCCGACTGCGGTCTGGAGTGTGGGGCCTCCCTGCTGCTGCGGAGTCGGGGCGGTCTGCCTCCCCCCACCGCAGGGAAAAGGGTAACACCACCTGGGTCTGGGTGCAGTTCCCCCCTCCAGGGGCAAGGGTACCTAGACCCGGTTTGTAGAGTACGCTTGGGGAGTGTGATCGTGTGTACAGCGTCTCTTTATGTCTGTCTCCACGTTGGTTGAGTGTGGAGTAAGTGCATATGAGAGCATGAGGGTGGGAATGGATGTTTGTATCTGTGTGTGCCTGTATTTCTGTGTCTATATGTCAGGTTGGGTATCAGGCGCCACCTCTCTGGGGACATCTTAGGCCCTCCAAGGTTTGGAGACTTATCTCCCCCCACCACTTTCCCTACCAGTGGCAGACCCCCTCAGACATCGGTGCGTTGGTGGTTCTTTGTGTCCGGGGATGGGTGTCCAGGTACACACCGGCTCACTCCTTGGCGGCCGCTTATCGGGGCCTGGAGCCTGGGGCTCGCTCAGGCCACTTCGGAGGTGGGGTGCCCCCAGCCTCTCGGCCTGGGGCTCGGTCACTCAGGCATGGCTGGCAACCCCCCCTGGCTTCTGCTCCGCGGCTGCTGAGTGAGCCCTCATCTGGGACTCTCCTCAGCTCTTTCTGGGACAGTGGCGCGGCTGCCCCTCTGTTGGTCTTCCTTGGTCTCTTGTGTTCTGGGGGCCTCTGGATGTCTGGAGTTTTGATCTCCTCCATACCTGCTTCATGCCCTGGAGGACGGGGCTGTGGCCCCCCCACACCCTCTAGCAGATCATTACATGAAGGAACCTTTTGAAAAAACAAGCGCGTCCATGCTCACAGGTGTACACACGGGTGATCACACCCACAAACTACACCCTTTTTGGCTCCTACCTCAAAGCACACTGTGTTCTGTTGATCTTATGTGCTGCACAATAATGTTTAATATTTAGTATTTACTGTCATATTCCCATATATCATTGTGATGTTGTTTATTCTATTACTCTTGTTCTCTTCTGCTTGTTTTCTTTTTTCTTTCTCAGCAGGTGATCCAGGTGATTGATATATGCATTTTTTTCTTTTTTTTTCTGCTCATTCTGTTGGTTTTTGTCTTTTGCCCTTCTCCCCCGTCCCTCTTCTCAGCTGTTTCTCTTTCCCTCTTTCTTTCTCCCCTTCTTTCCCCCAGTCAAGTCTGTCCCGTATTCAGTAAGTGAAAATAAAATAAACAATAAAAGGTGAATCAAATGGACCATTACGGCAAGGCTCTCTGTACCTTTGGTTTAATTTTAACTTAATTTTTGTGCTTATCACAGAAAAAAAAAAGAAAGTCCTAACTGCTTGTTTAGCCATTATAGCTTAATGTAGATTGCTTATGACAGGTTTTGTTTTTTGTTGCGCACAAAGAGCACACTAAAATGATGCAACAAAGTATTTCTTGTAGTAAATTACTAATCACTCTGAAAGGCTTCTAAATCATCCACAGAGTACCTGAGTGCCCCCTAGTGTTTTTAAGAGACAAACTACACATGTGTCATATTAAGATCTAGCAGCTTGATTTTCTTTTTTGTTGGTTGGAGCACAAGGTGACAGCTGGAGTAATTCTGCAGAGCCTGACTGTGAAAGGAGCTCTGGAGATAAAGAAACTGCTTTTGATGAATCACAGAAGCTACAGGAAAAAAAAACCTGCATGTAGTTCACTGTCAGCAGCATCCTATTCGTTATCATGCAAACGGTGTATAATTTTTGTTTAATTCAGTGTAACTATGAAGGTGGTAGTGGGGGGGGGGGGGGTTAACAGTGAAATTATAAAATATATTATCTCTATGGAAATGTTTTTACACAATAGTGGACAATAAAACTGCAGGTAAATGTACCAATACGATATTACATACTTTAAAAGTTTATCTAAATATATTTAAAACATATTGGTGAAAACGGCCTATAAACATAATTGGCCACTGTTATGAACATTCTGAAATAAATAGAATTACACACAAGCTGGTTGTCTTTGTGAGTTTTTAATTTGTCTTTGCAAAGTGGTCAGAGCAACAATACAAATTTAATCAAGATTCAATCAACCAGGTTCATTCAAAGTCATCACTCTGTGTCATATGGAAACCATGTTGCTGTTTTTAGATGGAATAGGCACCGTTAGTGTGAAGCAACTAAGAAACAAATGTCAGGTTTACGGAAAATTGGACCCAAACACAGGGCTTCCTGATTACTCAGTTAAATTTTCAGTCTATTTCATTTCATTATTTATTTGTGTTCTATCCATATCCTGGCTGTGGGTGGGATTCAGGGGCCTCTTCCTGTAATTGAATCTAATGGCATGCTAGGTTCGAGTCTCTCTCTGATCTCTGCCTTCACCCGGGGCGGGGGGTGGTGTTGTGTCAAAGCCCCCCAATGGTTGTTTCCCATTCGTCAGGTTAAAGCCGGCCTCCCCCACTCTCTCACTGGCCGATGTTAGGGCCTTCCTCTCTTTTAATTACTATATTGGCCATAAGTCTGTTAGGGTGCCTGGCTCATTGACCCAGTGTTTTGTGTTTTTGGTTCTTTGATTTTGTTTATTTCATTATATTCTAGCTTTGTCTTATGGGTTATAGGATTATTCTTAGTTTAGATTCTCTGTGTGGGTTTTCTTAGACTTTTAGTGTTTTGGTTTTCTTTCTGTGATCCATAGTTGCTGCCTCCTCTGTCTGCTGTATCCCCGTGTCAAGTGCGAGTTTCTGTGTTATGTTTTCTGTTTTACTTTGAAAGAGCTGCTGGCCGTTTTCACAGAGTTAAGCAAAACTGCAATACAGCCATTCCATGAAGACCTCAGCTGGCAGAACAAACTGAATTCATCCCTCTACACAGTGATTGAAAAAACTAAATCACACACTGGAGGAACAGCAAAAGCAATTCTGGAAAAGTCATAAAAGAAAGCAAAAAGTTACATCAGGAAGAAGTTGGAAAAGTGAAATTATGCAAAGAATGGAAAACATATGCAATAAAAAAATAAAGGAATTGGGCATTTCATCAATGCAGATCACCAGCCACCAGTCAGTAGCATATTGATGGCCAGAAAATTGAACCAGAATAGCAGATTAGCAGAAGCCATGCTTGAAATGGCAACAAACTCAATTACTGGGAACATTTCTGATGTACACAAATATCATGGCGGTGAACGCCCAATCATTTACGTGCCTAAAGAAATACATTGTGAATTTCCCAGTACAACATCACAAACACACTTGGCCAACACAATAAGTAAAGATGATATTGTGGGAACCTTCAAGCTGACGATCCTTGGTGCAGTGCCAACATTCTGGTTGGATAGTGAAAAGGACTTGAAAAACTTTCAGAACAACCCAATGAGTAAAACCAGGCTTGACACCTTCGAAAACAGTTTTCAGAAACACAGCACAGAGATGGTAAAGACATGGTTTTCTCTGCTTCAAAACAAAGGTGTCATGAGAAATGACCATCTAACTACCATTACTGAGTGGATCAATAACCAGGGCTACAACAATCTAAATGATCCACACAGGAATAAAGTCACCAACCTCCTGTGAAGAAAAGGTAAAATTACATTTAATATGATAATTTAAAAAAACTAACATATTTTCATCATTTACATATGATTCCTAATGAAAAGGAGGAGTAGAATGGCATACATTTGAGTGTATTTGTGTTTTCTTAACATTTCAGTTTCTAAGGCCTGAGATTGTGACTCTTACAAGCAAATCAAGAGTGGAAATTATGGAGATCTTTCACCTACCAGATCACAAAGCTCTCTGTGTTGTGAAGAAAATTATTTTCTTGATGTTTTGATCTTATACTATACTATAATACTAATACTATAATACTATATTTTCCCATCTACTGGTCATTGTAGAAAAAAAGGGATAAGTAATAACTGCCAGCAACCAGCTAACATTTGTCACCTTTGAACTCATGTTCAATGAAATTAGCAGCTGATCATGTAAGTTCTGATTCCCCAGCCAGAGAACAAAGAGCACACTAAGAATGCTGTAGCAATCTGTTTCTTGGATTACAGTAATGATTATTATATAGCCTTCTGAATTCATGAACTCCAGAGTACCAGAGTGCCCTCTAGTGTTCAGAAAGGCAAACTACACGCCTTGTACTGAAGATCTGTTTATTTTTCTTTTCTGCTACGATGCTTCTGCAATAAAGAAAGTGATTGCTAGATGACACAAACGCTAAAAAGTGAAAACCTGTATGTAGCTCCGGAGAAAGTGGAAAATAATGAATACTATAGAGTTCGATCTAATATAGGAAAATCATGTTATATTAAATGAGCTAATACAGGTAAATTAGTAAGTGGAAGTGTAACGGGCTAAAACTTATCATCTGGATCATTAGCTGGAGAGCTCGTGACTGACTGCAGAGGTGGGCTTTGTTAAATAGGTCTCATAAAAGCCCAAACACATATCGAATGACCGGGATCCTTTTAACAAAGATCGTTCCACTTGATGGATCCTTCTTACATAAAGTAATCTTGAGACATTCAGATCCACCAGGCTGTGCCCAAATATTTCTGTTTATTGCTGAACTCTGCTTTGTTTCTCCAGCATCGTGTGCATTACAGTAAAAGTGTAGCTATGCTATATAACTATATTAATGGCTGTATATCTGTATATGTTTGTTGCTAAATTCTACTTTACAGCTCAACAAATCAAGATCAGAATATACAATGAAAAAAAGCACAGTGGCACATGAGATGATGTGCTCTAACACCTGTACTTGAGTAAATTCACTTTGATTTTGCAATATATTCTTTATGGTATTTTATGCAATGCTGTTTCATTATGACCTGAAAAACGTGTTGATGCTTGAAATTTTTCTGTCATCATAAAAGTTTTCTCAAAACTACAGTGACTTCCTGTTTTCATCCGTTAGGTGGTGCAGGTTACTAGGGGCATAAACTGCAGTAAATATCAATACTATTTGGGGTTTATTTTGTTTGTGTTTTTACACAACAGACTATAAAACAGCCATTGTCAAATGATTTGAAATCTTATGACATATATATGATGGTAGCTTACTGAGTCTAAGTGAATGCAACTCAATTATTCCCCACTAGATGGCGGTGCATCATGGACACAAACATGTAGACGAGATCAAGGAAACTGCGGCACCTGTGTGACTTTATGCTAGGCTCTCAACACAAGCAGGAGCACCCTGGGTGTTGCTTTGCTGTATTATAAAATAGCTATTACAGATATATTAGCATAATTACATTAAATTATTGATAAACTTACTAAAAATAAACCCATGAACTCAGTGTATATATATATATGACATCAAATAAATGGATATATCTCAAATACTATTGTCTTTAACTGAAGAAGCTGTATAATATTAACATGTTCAATTAGGCATTAATATGATAAAACTTAAACAACTGCTTTTAATTACAGTAATGCAATGCCTATTAGCCTAACAATACTCTTTGTTTATAGGCACTTTATAAAAACTCATCTCTTTCCTATATAAAAAAAAAAGCACACTTAAAGTATTGCTAAGTAAAAAAATGCAATTCACACTCCTGGTCAGGATTTATCATTAAACTGCTACAGATCAGTTTAACTCCAACCAGTAAACCCACAGAGCAGAAATCTTTCTGATTAAGGATTTCAATTTTGACACACGTTTAAGCAAGCAGAACAAAAACACATTTTTAGTCATTTAGAAATCTGCACCAATTCTTGGAAATACAGCAGTCTTCTAAACTAGAATTCCCAAAGAGACTTGGTGTAGCAATGAATGAGACATTTATAGTTTACGCTTTTAATTCAAGAATGCAGTTCCCAAAGATAAGACAAATTCCAATGGATGATACAGTGAAGAAACCCCCCACTACCAGTAATGTGACTGTATTATGACAAAAGACAAAGACACTTTGTAACTTCAAAGATACAGGAGGAAAGTTAAAGGAGAACAGGTTTCGTAAAATGTAACCAACAATATAAATGGCATGATTAGGTTTGAAACTGAACAGGTCACCGTGCATTACTATTTCCAAACATAGAAAGGGTTTCCTTTTTTCTTGGTTGTTTAAGCTGTGAAATCAATACTTTTATTGAAGGGATAAATCTACTCAGAAAAAAAAAATTACTAAAAGGTGTTATATGTGTTTTGACAGGGATTACCACATTACTTTAAAAACGCTTGAACAATATGAAAATTTCCTAAAAAGGACTGATATCCAACACGCTTTGAAATGTTACTTTGTTTTTTGGCGTGCTATCGTGTGCCCTTTGTGTTGAGTAATAGGTAAGATGCAGATAAACAGGTAACTTAAAAATTTAACAGGCAAGTGGCAGAAAATAAGGCTAAATAAATCCTCAAATTTCACTTAGCATCCAAGACTGCATTAAATTGTCATTTTCAGGTTACCAATATAAACTGGCCAGATTCAGCAATCATATCCTTTAATACTGATTTTTTTTCGTCCAATGCCAGTTTAAATTCATCTGAAACCTATTAAACAGGCTTTTTTTGGCAAAGACTTTCTACATAAAGTGAGATGAGATCAATATTGCTCATATGCGTTTGGTAAATATGAGCCTACTGTTTAAAAGGTCAGTAAAGTCATTTACCAACACCTCTAGATCACTAATTAGTTAGATTTTCAGTGCTGTTACACAGAGTTTTAAATAACAAAAACAAAAAAAACAAAACCCAGAATCTATTGGTCACTTCAGTGGAGAGATTGAGCATGGTCAAAGAAAGAAACAACTGAAATAATTTTATTTAAAATTCACAAGATAAAGCACTGGCCTTGGTGGATTTTGATTTCTTTGAACAGAGACATTGCTGAATTCTGGTCTTAAGCTGGGTTTTTCATATTTATTGAACAGAGAAAAGTATTACCGATGTCATCCAACTTCCAGCAAGAAAGCTACCAGCATTTCCCCAAATTATTTTACTACTACTTCAAATTTTAGAGACTTCACAATCATCTCACTACCTTAAGACGCTTATTTGCCTGTTCTCATTTGTCTCAAATACATCTACACAAGATGTATTTGAGACAAATTCTTTCTACAATAATCAGGGTTTGAGAATGATAATGACAGCACCTTTGATCAAACTATTAAATGTGGATGGAAAGGATGAGGAAGAAAAAAAATGAATAGTAACACTCAATTTAAACCCTCAGAATTTCAGAAGCTCCACTTCGAAGATAAGAGTGGAATTTGCAGGGATCAGGGGTGGATATCCTCTGCTGCCATACGCGTAGTCCGGAGAGCAGGTCAGCTTGGCCACCTGGCCCAGGCTCATCTGTGGAGGAGATGAAGACCAAGTTAGATAGGTGAGTGAAATGAACAAAGTTTACTTTGTTTTAAAAGCCCTCCCAGTGATTGATACAGCTTTGAAGATGTGTTAAAAAGAAAAGAAAAAAAAATTACACAAGTGAATATAGTTCATTAGACGTTTCACGCTGGCTTAAATGAGTGAAGCCATATGAGACAGCAACAAACAACAACAAATACTAGGCCTGAAGGCCCCAGATGAAAGTTGCCTGTATTTTCTGTTACTGTAACATGCAGCATGAACAGTTTCACTGTGTGTGCAGCAGCTGCAGTTTGCATGACTGATTGCTCTGCACTGCCTGTTTGCACCTTGCACTTTTTAGTGCTTTACTACTGTGCAGCAAGTAGTGGGCGAGTGATTGCGGAAAAGGCAGTGTCTTCCTTGCAAATTTCAGGCAACAGCAGCAAGCTGCTGGCAACCAAACCGATCGCAAAGTGGGTTTTTTTTCTGTGTAGAAGATTGTGTTTGTATTTTGAAATATTTAAACTTATACACCTCATAACCACAGTAGTATTTTGGCCTTTGTGCATTTCATGACTAAGTTAATAAGAAACATGAAATAAAAAGCAAAAAACAACCAATCCTAATTACGATCTTTGACATACCTTTATGATACAATTTTACCTCATAATCTAGCCAAGCAATGAAATCTCTGGTATTTTTGGCAGACCATTACTTTATTAAAAATAAAATCCTTTTGAAATGAAAATGTAAACTAAAATAAGTATGCAAATATTAAATAAAATCTATATGATAAAACATAAGCTCTAAAAAGCAGTACTGAAATAACAGAATTAAAATGGCTTGCTAGCAAACATCAGATAAAATGGCTCAGAGTGTAAAATGTAGATAATGGATGGCCTGGTTTCTGCTCATATTTGCAGCCTCTGATAATAAAAGGCAGAAACATCTTAACAGATTCATTTGTGACTTACAATAATCTTACACATAAACACTAAAGTAAGCCACAGTGATATTTTTTTGTTATTTTTGAGGGGGAAATGACTCGGAGCTATTGCCAAAACGAAGGCACCGAACGTATCTTCATGTGTTTAACATAACATTGATCAGTGTGCCCCTTCAAAGCTCCACTTACCTTAGCTACACCTACATCCCAACCACGGATGACTTCACCTGCGCCCAGTTTGAACTGGAAGGGTGATCCTCGGTCCCTGGAGGAGTCGAACTTCTTGCCGTTTGTCAGGGTGCCTGTCGGAAAGCACCCCCAAATTAATAAAGTCAAAGCCTGATAGCCTCTGCGAAGCCAAACGATACAAATTAAAAGATTCGAGTGACTGTCATGTTGTATTCACACACAGGGTGACTGGGTAAAAATGTACTGCTGAGGGTACACGGTGCAGCTTAGTTTGAGCAGGAATTGTTCGACATCTTAGGACGCCGGAAGCTGCCGTCAGGATGCGGCTAGAATATCTCACATTAGCACAAATCCTTAGAATAAAGACACACGTTACCCTAGCGATAGTTTGCAGTTTCTCGCATTTTATTTATTGTAGGTATTACGAGGCAATCTTAAAGGTGGGAAGGAATTACAGAGAGGGTGTCTTTAGAGTCCGGCTATCCGCCCCCTCATTTCCAGGCGCTAAACTATGCTACGCTAAATTAAGCTAAGCTAAGCAGTGCTAGCTACAGAATTAGCTTGCTGCCACCAATCAAATTCTCATTTAATTGTCCGCAGGTCCACGAAATGAGAAATTATGCTTATTACAAACCCAGTTTATACTAATACATATTTATTTTTTCACCTCGAAGTAAATGAATAAATGGTCAAAAAGAGGCGAGGCTTACCGACATAGTGAACTGAAACTGTCGATCCTTCCTTCGGAAAATTCTTTCCTGAAGAAAGAAAACGAAGGTTGATATACACCCAAAGGCAAATATAGTTTTAAACGGACGGAATAATTGGAACCAAAGAGGGGAGGACAAAAAAAGCTTTACCGTCTCCTGGTCTGAGGGTTTCGACGTCTACTCCCATTGTTCTTTCAGCACAGTTCTCCCTCTGTCTGTCTTCCTGGTACTCTCTGATTGTGAGCTCGTTCAATGAAGCCGTCGAGTATAACGTCCCAAGTGGTTTGGTGGGCTAAAAGCCGTAAAAAAAAACGCGGCTGTCTTCAACTGCTGCTCGATGTATGCCACGGTGGGAATAAATAAGGAGCCTTAAAGCCAATCTTTGGCTTTAAAAATGCAGTTTACTGATTTTTTCCCGACCTAGTGGGTTCGTTGAGCGGACACAGGGGCGTAGTAGTGACATTCTCAAACCCAAGCAGGGGCCCCATGAAGATCCAGTTTTCTTTTTTTTTTTGAGTAATCAAATAAATGAATCACAATGGGAAAAAAAAGGGCCTTCGATGTTCTAGAAGACATTTTTTTTCTCTTGCACACACAGATTATTACGTTATGCAGACAGGTAATCTTGAAAGCAGGTGTTTCCAGGATTTTTAAAAACTGAGTAGTAAAGGATGTGCCTGCAGAAGACCAGAGTACTTCAGTCATCATCCTAAAAATTAAATATTTTTCTTTTTCTTTCTTTTTTTGTGGTAAAAGTATTTTACTTGACTTGGATGGGTTTCTCATTTTGGATAGGCAAAAATAAATTAGGATGCGCCTTGAAATAACAGAACTGAATGTTTTTAAGTTTAATTCTGTTGAACAACCTCTGGAACATGAAGTGCAGCTACTGATCAGTGTGAAATGGATTGTTGTAATTAGTCAGAATTAGCCTATGTTAACTTAATAAATTATACCTTCTATATTTGTTTTTAGAAAAGAAAACAAATGAATTCTTTTTTTATTTTGATAATTGAATATTTCCCATGGACAATCAGGACGGACACAGTTGTTAAAGTGGGTGAACTCAGGACCAAACATCATTCTTGAAAATATGCATCCTCCATAAGGAAAGCCTTTTACATGTAGCACTTCAAACACTTCAAGTGTATTTTGATGCTAATATAACCATAGAAAACATGTGGAATGGAGACCGCTGCACCACTGTATATTAGCTTGACACTGTAGTAAACCTCAGTAATGTGGTCAGAAACTGAGCCACTACCCTGAATCTCTTGTGGGCCAAAAAACAAATGTTATAAACTGTGGTCCCCTTTTCTGGACTTTTTTTGAAAGGCCCACGACTATTGTTCCTGATTTTTGTTTGTTTGTTTTATGTTTGGTTGTGTGTTTTTCTTTGTTGTTTAATGGTCGAGGAGAGAACTAGAATGTAGAAATTCTGAAAGTGCTTTGTATTATACATTGCACTTTGTCTAATAAAAAGACTTGAAAGAAGCTGCTGCTTTTGGACATCATAAGATCCTTTATAGAAAAAGTGCCCTTACACAATGACAGGAAAATGTATAGTTTCCTAAAATAAGAATACTATAAGTTTTTGCAAAGGTTTTACCTCAGCACAGGCAGAAGCTAGAGTATTTTTTCTTCAATGTATTTTTCACTGATTCACTTTGATTTAGTCTCGACTTGCTGGCAGCAGCTTTACTTCTTGCACCTGATAGCCATTTCCCCTGTTTTAGTTTTTCCTGTTACAAGTGAATGCTAAAGATGGGAAAATGGTTCAGAAAACCAAGAGTAATGCTTCATTTTTAAATACAATGGTTGTCTTCTTTTAGTGTTGTTTTGTTTTTTTATGTGAATAATTTAAAAGGCAAAAGATTGTTATGCCAACCTGCAGTATCTTCAGGGCCCACCAGGGGGATGCATCCTACACTTAAGGAATTACTGATTATGTTCTCTCCTGAGAAAAGTCCCACATGCACATTCCAACGTAATTTACTTGATTTCATGAAATTAACATCTATTCAATAAAGAGAAAATCCTTTCGATTTTACTTATTTTATTTACTTTGACAGAAAAACATCTGTCCTAAGCGTCAGTCGATGAAGTGGTGGCCTCCCTTGCTTGCGGCGATGGATCATAAATCTTGTTAAAGAAGAAGTCAGATTCAGTGCCATGTTGCGTGCCCTGAAAAGAAACATATTTAAATAATCTGATAAAAAAAAAACAAAAAAAAAAAAACAGGATTCCTGTTACCACATCATGTTTACTTACATCTATTCTGCAGTCATACAGGTCAAACATTGAGTTCTGGTTAATCGCATCGTCATCGTTCACAAATAGCTGCTGATTCCTGACCACAAAGTACAAATGTTATTGAACATCAAAAACGAGCAATCATTAATGTGCACCTGATGTTGAATCCCTAATCACTGTTGTTAAATTTACATTTTATTATGATTTTGGTTCAGCATAACAAGGACGATGAAGATGATGATCCCAGCAAGAACAATTAGCCCAACTGCAAGGCCGACAATCATACCTGCACACAAAGAGAACCATGATGAATGCACATTCAAACAGATGACTGTTTTTCCAATATTTAATTTTCTGAAAGACGAAGCTGACAGTATTCAAAGATGTTCTTCTTATCAGTGAAGGCAGATAAAAGCACATAAATGAGCAGCACTGTCTGGTCATTGTTTAGTCAAATACACACTGTCCGGTGGAGGTAAACATATGGGCTCAAAATGGGGTCATAAATATTTTGTACTTGTAAATCGGTTTTGTACTTGTAAAAAAGATTTGTATGTGTAAAAAAAATTTGTGCATGCGTAAAAAAGATTTGTATGTGTAAAAAAGATTTGTGCGTGCATAAAAAAGATTTGTATGTGTAAAAAAGATTTGTGCGTGTGTAAAAAAGATTTGTGTGTGGACTTAGCCCAAAAAGACCCCTGCAAGTTACAAGTACGAATTTTGACCCTATTTTTCTTCCTTTAAGCTGATTGGTCAATGTCATGTCAATCACAAATTAAACAATCCAATCAGAGAACAGATGGGTTTGACTGTCGGAGGGGCATTTTTTTTGAACTGCAGGTCCTTGAAGGGTAATCTC
Source organism: Mchenga conophoros (assembly GCF_057382185.1). NCBI lineage: Eukaryota > Metazoa > Chordata > Actinopteri > Cichliformes > Cichlidae > Mchenga > Mchenga conophoros. Next base: position 14,268,233 of record NC_140543.1, read on the forward strand.
TATATAAATATCCGATAGCAGTTAGGTCCCCTTACTTTCAGCAGCTGTTGAAAGGATTAAGTTGTGGTATATCAGTGGTTAGAAATACCATTATTACTTTAGGATTAGTTTAACACAACGTCAGGGCTGACCCGGGACCATTGCTGTGAGTCACAGCGCGCAGCATAAAAGTCCTTTCACATCAGACGCATCGGATGTGCTGCTAATGCTAATTGCTAACTAAAAGCAAAGGATCCAGAATTTGTTGCTGGCTGCTGGGCTCTGTGGGTTTTTGCAGCAGCTCTACCTGCACTAGATGCACCTGCTCCTTGTCGTTTTTATCTCTGACTTTATGTGAACTACAAGAGTTTGTGGAGGTTTTTTGCTGGTTCTTCAAAAGTTCAATAAAAACATGTATGCTAATCCATAACGAAGAAAGCTTTGTAATGAAGACTGTCATTTCCAAAACACTGGCCCGCCCCCCCCCCCGCATCCGCAGCGCTGTCTGCAGCACTGTTGAAAAGGCTGTGGAAGTCCCTGAAATTAAACACGTAGTCCTGTGACACAAAAATCACCAAACTCGGACGACCACAGACTGTTTTCCTTCGTGGTGATGAAGGTAAACGCTGGGTTGGCATGTAAAAGGGCATTTATTCCCTTCAAAGACCTGCAGTTCAAAAAAAGCGCCCCTCTGAGAGCCAAACCCATCTGTTCTCTGATTGGATTGTTACATTTGTGATTGACATGACATTCACCAATCAGATGAAAGGAAGAAAAATAGGGTCAAAATTCGTACTTGTAACTTGTAGGGTTTTTTTTGGCTAAGTCCACACACAAATCTTTTTCACGCACACACAAATCTTTTTCACGCACACACAAATCTTTTTCACGCACACACAAATCTTTTTCACAAGTACAAAACCGATTTACAAGTACAAAATATTTATGACTACATTTTGAGCCCATATAGATCGCGACACAGACACTAAGAAACACAGGGCTTAAATACTCAGAGGGAGCAATCAGGAAATGAGTAACAGGAGGGAAACACAGCTGGGGCAAATCAGAACTGACGAGACCAAAGAAGCGTAACCTGAACACACTGAGAAAAGACAGAGACCTTCAAAGTAAAACAGGAAACACATAACACAGACTGAACAAAGACACAGACTCACATGCAGGCACTACAAAGGGAACAGAGACGTGGGACCAGGGCAGACACAAACACTGACTGAACACGGGGATATAGGAACTTAGGATACACATAGACGCGAACTAGACAAGGGGATGCAGGTGATAGGGGAGACAGAGCCATTAAAGAAGACAGAGACATAAACCATAAGACAGAACTCAAAGAAACCAAAGACTAGAAAGTATACATAATATAATAAACTCAAAAACCCTGGGTCAACGACCCAGGCATCCTAACACTAACTTCAAGCTGCCAAAATCAAATGATAAATATTCGTGACCCATTTAAAGTATCTTGATTTGAACAATTGGGAGTAAACCTTGCTTGGCAGTCTGTGCTATAAAGTGCAAAAGAAGAAAAAAAAAGAGACAGTGTCTGCCCCAAATATTAATGCAAGTAGGTGTTTTGCTATGGTCATTTGGGATCATATGTAAACCCACAAATAATTTGTCATTTTTTACATAAGAAAAGCATTTTTCCACAGTACAAGAAATTATTTTCTTCTAGTTTTCTATGAAAAAAATAGTAAGATGTATTCATGAAGTTACAGTTACCCTTATTGTCAGAGTGATCAATGGAAGGCTCTGTGTAGCAGCTGCCTGGGATGATGGTGATATCATCAAGAGCAACATCCCCACCTGCCATCCTGCCTCGCTGATACACAAACACAAACTGTGGCAAGGAAAGAGAGAGAAGTTTAAAGGTTACATAAATATCTAAAAAAAACCATGAAGCAGACTGTAGCGAGGCAATGTAGCTGTCAAATATATACTGCTGCCCACCTCTCAGCTCACACAACTGTGTACAAATCACATAAGAAGAATATTACTTCCATGCAAAAACAAAATTATGATCCAGACTGCTTAAATTAAAGGGATTGGTATATCACTGTATGGGTGTATATGAGTGCTCAATTCCATGAATGAAGTCGGTGAGTCGCAGGTTTAACAAAAGAACTGACAAACAATCTGTAATTTAAATGTAAATAAAGTCTTAAAGCCCATAAATACAAGTGCATTTACAGCATGTATGCCATCGCCTATAAATTCAAACGTTTGCTCCTGACATCTGTCAAAATTCCCAGACAATGAAGGCTTTGAGAGAAAGTGAAATACTCAGCCACAAATTATATAAATCCTCAGTAAACCCATTCAAATACATAATCTCTTAAGTGCTGCTTTTAGTTTAATATTTCAGTGTTTTGTTAATGCTGAGGTTCATGAAGGGTTTGCATAAAAATCCTTGTCAGACCTTCTCTGCATAACTGAAATTAACATTTTGTCCATCCATAAGTAAAATTATCATTAAATATTATAAAGAACCAACTGAGAAGAACTGTTACGCATCAAAGAGCAAAGTTAAAACACGAGGAGCAATCAGGTCATCAAATGTTCATCGACTGATAACGACAAAAGCAGTGCAATACACACGTCCACGTCGTGACGCTGAATAAGATGAAACTGAATAAGTCATAATTTTAAATATATACCATAAGAATATAATATTACAACTGTAAGTGTTAAAACAAATAAATCAAACGTAGTGATAATGCAGCATTAATTTATATAGCAATTACTCTCACCTAGCACTCAAAGCCTTTTTTTTTAACAGAAACATTTTCATGTGATGTGGGGCCCTGGGATCCACATCTGAAAAGCACATAGTTTAAATCCTGAGTCACCAGGACCTGGGTTTGTTTACGTCCATAGGTACAAAGTGGGTAACCACTGTACAACCCATACCCCTATTATTATTATATGTATATATTTTTTTAAAATGGAGTAATTTTAGACTTCTAAAGTCAACTCCTGCCTTTGTTGACAGTCATCATAAAAATTGGCTAATGGGCTTTATCAAAAAGCAGTCATAAGAGTTTTTGTTCCAAATGTGTTACTTGTGTCCATCTGTGAATCATTTCTCTGTAATGGTAAGTAATCTGTAATGTAATCTGCTGCAATATAAAATCAACATTTCATTTTTCACTTTTATATTTTGTGTATTTCTCCACATGAAACTTATCACAAGCTCAGTAATACCCAAAATGCTTCATCATGCGTGACAGACACATTTGCCATCTGCCACTTTTCTCCCTTGTTTCCTGTTTCAGTCCACTTCAATAGGCCCACTTCATCACCACCAGCCTGCATTTTCCTGCAAGACAGGATGACACCCATTTATTTTATGTAATGCAGAAAATTTCATTCGTATAATAATATTGTTTAATATTAATGATCTTCAGACAGAAGTATTTACCTGTTATTTATATAGACACGGAGAGTCCCAACATGGTTTCCAAACATGTGGTACCAGAATGTGAGACAGTGCCCTCGTGTGGAGGGCTGTAAAACATCACTGACCAGGAAGGATGAGACTCCCCACTCACCCACAAAACTGTCCACGTAAACATAGTGACCTGATGGAAACACAGCAAGCACATTCAGATTAACAATAGCAGCCAGTGTCATAAAGAACTGTGATTTCAAACAAGCATGCATATCAAAATAATGAACGACAAAAGAATTTCCCTCAGGATAAATAAAGTTCCTCTTATCTTATCTTATCTTATCTTATCTTATCTTATCTTATCTTATCAGATGGTATACTTCCTTTAGGCCAAACACAGTCTACCGATGACAAATTATTCTATATAATCAATTCTGTCTCTATGCGGAACCTTATTGGCGAATAAAACTGCTACAATTAATATTTATATTCTATTTAGAATTAATCTAATTCATCTTTTTATATATCTGGAGTCTATCATAGACTCAGGCAAGTAAGAACTCCTCCAGGTTCCTCCAGGACCAAAGGAGACCCAAAAGAGACGTAAAAAAAAAGTGAATGTTAGATTCAAGAACATCAGGTTAATGCAAACATTGAATAAACTTAGCTCTATATTTTCTGCTTGTGTAAAAAGTGACCTCCTGCTAACAGTTTTGTCGTCTGGTTTACAGCTTGCTTCTGCATTAGGCACCGAGCCAAGTGTTTCATGCATGAAATTTCAAACAGTCAGCGCTCATTTGCTATTTCTCACGAGCCAATAATTGTAAAGTGCTTTATTCGCACAATGATTCTTTATGAATGCTGCTTGAGTTACTCATGCTGTACAGGGAGTCCAGAATTATTAGGCAAATGAGTATTTTGTCCACATCATCCTCTTCATGCATGTTGTCTTACTCCAAGCTGTATAGGCTCAAAAGCCTACTACCAATTAAGCATATTAGGTGATGTGCATCTCTGTAATGAGAAGGGGTGTGGTCTAATGACATCAACACCCTATATCAGGTGTGCATAATTATTAGGCAACTTCCTTTCCTTTGGCAAAATGGGTCAAAAGAAGGACTTGACAGGCTCAGAAAAGTCAAAAATAGTGAGATATCTTGCAGAGGGATGCAGCAGTCTCAAAATTGCAAAGCTTCTGAAGCGTGATCATCGAACAATCAAGCGTTTCATTCAAAATAGTCAACAGGGTCGCAAGAAGTGTGTGGAAAAACCAAGGCACAAAATAACTGCCCATGAACTGAGAAAAGTCAAGCGTGCAGCTGCCAAGATGCCACTTGCCACCAGTTTGGCCATATTTCAGAGCTGCAACATCACTGGAGTGCCCAAAAGCACAAGGTGTGCAATACTCAGAGACATGGCCAAGGTAAGAAAGGCTGAAAGACGACTACCACTAAACAAGACACACAAGCTGAAACGTCAAGACTGGGCCAAGAAATATCTCAAGACTGATTTTTCTAAGGTTTTATGGACTGATGAAATGAGAGTGAGTCTTGATGGGCCAGATGGATGGGCCCGTGGCTGGATTGGTAAAGGGCAGAGAGCTCCAGTCCAACTCAGACGCCAGCAAGGTAGAGGTGGAGTACTGGTTTGGGCTGGTATCATCAAAGATGAGCTTGTGGGGCCTTTTCGGGTTGAGGATGGAGTCAAGCTCAACTCCCAGTCCTGCAGCCAGTTTCTGGAAGACACCTTCTTCAAGCAGTGGTACAGGAAGAAGTCTGCATCCTTCAAGAAAAACATGATTTTCATGCAGGACAATGCTCCATCACACGCGTCCAAGTACTCCACAGCGTGGCTGGCAAGAAAGGGTATAAAAGAAGAAAAACTAATGACATGGCCACCTTGTTCACCTGATCTGAACCCCATTGAGAACCTGTGGTCCATCATCAAATGTGAGATTTACAAGGAGGGAAAACAGTACACCTCTCTGAACAGTGTCTGGGAGGCTGTGGTTGCTGCTGCACGCAATGTTGATGGTGAACAGATCAAAACACTGACAGAATCCATGGATGGCAGGCTTTTGAGTGTCCTTGCAAAGAAAGGTGGCTATATTGGTCGCTGATTTGTTTTTGTTTTGTTTTTGAATGTCAGAAATGTATATTTGTGAATGTGGAGATGTTATATTGGTTTCACTGGTAAAAATAAATAATTGAAATGGGTATATATTTGTTTTTTGTTAAGTTGCCTAATAATTATGCACAGTAATAGTCACCTGCACACACAGATATCCCCCTAAAATAGCTAAAACTAAAAACAAACTAAAAACTACTTCCACAAAATTCTGCTTTGATATTAATGAGTTTTTTGGGTTCATTGAGAACATGGTTGTTGTTCAATAATAAAATTATTCCTCAAAAATACAACTTGCCTAATAATTCTGCACTCCCTGTATAACTGAACTCATGGCCAGAGATGGGCAGTAACGCGTTACTTGTAATTCGATTACTTTTTTCAGGTAACGAGTAAAGTAAGGGATTACTATCGCAAAAACGGTAATTAGATTACCGTTACTTTCCCGTAAGCACGCTGTGTTACTGCGTTACTAAAACCGTGATTTTTTTTGCGAGAATGTTTCATGACAGTGACGTAAGCGAGTGCGACGTTCGTGACAACAGCTGTGTGCAGATCAACAAAGGATAATATATCGATTGTGGGAGAGAGTATGAGTGTGCAGCGTTTAAAGCGTGGAAGTACTGACCTTACTTTGAGTTTGATTCCGTAAAAAGTGACAAAAACATTAGTGTCCGTTGTGCGTGGGAAGAAAACTTCTTTTTACAGCGAAAAAAACCCCTAAACTTCCAAGCAAGCACCGAGTGCGCAACCACGTAATGGGAAATTCACAGAGAAACTCGCGGATTCTTCCACTGACCGCTGTGGCACACCTGCACAAGGGTAAACCTCCGCCTACCGCAGTCCTGCTTTACAGGTGAAAATAGAGCAACAGGGCTGCTAGTCTTTGATTTTATTTATTTTCTACTGTGTTTCACTTGCATCTATTTGAAAGACTGAGTGTAAACACAAAAAAATATTTTATTTTATGTTCTGGAATGTGCAGAAAATAGGTTTAAATGTTAAACAAATTTCTTCCAGTCAGAGAATTTTACATATAATTAAATTTTTGCTTGATGCATAAAGTTAAAAGATTAAAACTAATAAAACAAGTTTTAAAAAGGGACTTGTCCATTTGATTACATTTTGTATGATGGATTATGCAAAAAAAAGTAGAATTGGGCTGAAAGAGCTATTGCTTTATCACCTATTCAGGTTGTAAATCGTGCTTTTAAAAAGTAACGAAGTAACTAAGTAATTAATTACTTTTGAAAATAAGTAATCAGTAAAGTAACGGGATTTTTTGGGGAAGTAATCAGTAATTAGTTACTGATTACATTTTTCAAGTAACTTGACCAACACTGCTCATGGCAATTGTGTTTTTTGTGCATCTGTAAAGTCTACTTTTTGTCTCTATCCGGTATAGTTACTACCTTGTGTGGAATTAGTAGTGTGATCCACACTGGGTCCTGTATGTGGGTTCGGGGAACCACCACTGCCATGGAGCCAGTCTCCCTGGTCGACTCCTTCACCCAGGTTGCTCCAGCTACACATTGTGTCCTCAAAGTCACAAAATCCACGAGGAGGACACTGATTATCAGTCAGCTGTACATCATCAATAGCCATGTCCCCCTCCTGTGTAGGGCCGGCCTTCACACCTTCCACCACAATCTGAGACACAAAGCATGTACACCAGATTTTAAAAAATCTTAGTGGAAGAGTTATTTTAGTGTTTTTTTAAAATATTTTTGTATCATTTCCATGACACTGCACTGTTGTACACTCAAAGTAGTGTTACCAATTAATGTGCCATAATTTTTGTCTGCCCAAGAAAATAAACTCTCACAGTAATATGTGTTTATGCAGTTTTATGTGATCAGGTTTTGAAATATTGGTCTTCTGTTTTTTGTAGATTACTCTAATTCACCACATTATTACCAGGAAACACTTTAGTGTTTTCGGAGAACAATTAGTGCATGCGTTTCAACTCCATTTTACAAAAACAACTCTTTTTTTCTACACAACACAAAGATTAAATGAAAATATGACACCTCTTACATTATTTTGAATATTTACAGATGTTGTTTAAACACAGTCAAATTAAGCAGCATATGAAAACAACATAAAGGAAATGGCTTACAAATATATACAGTTGTAGTAATGAAAAAAAAAACACTCCCAGAGTTTACTTGTGTAACAATACCACAATGTAGTGGAAGTGAAAGTACAGTGTCATCAAAAAAAAAGAACAACCTCAGTGGTGAGTAATAATACTGATTATGGGGACATAATGACCCACAGCAGGGTTAAACCTGTATTAAAATGTACTAATATTTTATAATTACTGAATTAACAGAAAAGCATTAACTATGTTTTATATTAGAATAAGTGTGTGTGTGAAAAATTAAAAATGTATTTAGACACTGTACTGCTTTTTTGTTGTTGTCTGTGCATCTATTTGTTCACACGTGTTTATTTATGTAACTGTTTTTGTGCCTCTGATCAAGGCACTGGTTTACAGCTGGAGCGCTGCCCTCTGCTTCTGTATGTACTGAATACACAAAACTAATTTTCTCACTGGACTAAATAACTTATTTATGACTTAAATTGCTCTGTTCACTAGTTTGGATGGATCTTTGTGACTCACTCTGTAAGGATGAAGCCGAGGCAGAAGAGAAGCCCGAGCGAACCTCCACAGAAGGCCCTGGTCTCCTGTCTGAGAGAAAATCAGAGCTTCCTTCCCATCTTCACTTTGCTGGTAAACATTTAGTGTCCCCATTCCTTTGCCATACATGTGGTACCACAGCTGCACGCAAGATCCTTTGTCTGAAGGACAAAAAAAATCACATCTGAATCCCCTGAACTGTTTTGGCCCTGTTTGAACGCGGGCCCCTGTCTGCATTATATAAAAATACTGCTGAGTCTCTCACCCGCTGGGTACAGAGGTGAAAACATTGCAGCTTTCTGGCCAGCTCGGTCAGTAGACGATGAAGGCAGGTAGAAGTAGTGACCCGTAGGTGTGCTGGTGGTGTGATCGCTCTCCGGTCCTGTGTAAGGGTTGTGAGTATATCCCTGATGTCTGATCCACTCAGAATCACTGGCTGCTTGCTGCTCCCAGTTACAGCTCCCATCCTCAAAGTCACACAAATCTGTACAACATTATTACATTTTAACTTAATCTGAGGACATTAGACATGACAGTTTTTGATTAACACTGTAATATCTGTTGCAGTTAATTAGCTCCCTGTGCATTGGATAAGACTAGTTCTGCTGCAGTTTCAGTGAGCTGCTAAACTATTTTGTATTTTGGTCAGAGAGCTCCTGTTTGAACTCTAATAGAGCAAATGAATGAAATTGGAGTCTAAACTTAAGTAAACATCTCTTTGGACCCAAGGGGTGGATGTTGGGATGATGGAAGTTTGAAACATCAGAGAGAGATGCAGCTGACAGAGGATGAAATAGAAATTTGGCAGCTTCCTCACAAATTTTGGAGGGCTTGTTTTGGTATCTGGGGAGAGGAGAGTGTGAGGCAGGGCAACTTGAAATGCCCATGTGAAGTACCTGGTATGTTTTTATACACTTATTGCATCATTTTTAAAATGAATACTTGCAAAATGACTATTACGCCCCCATTTAGCATTTTATTTGATCTATACAGTTAGTAAACTGAAAAGGAACAATATAATTACTTAACATGTGTGGCAAAAAATAGCAAATAACAGACATTAATGTGGTTGCTTGGAATTTTTATCATTTTCAGCTCCATTACCAGAAACAGGACATGCTCCAGGACTCAAGGAGATGTCATCAATGGCTATGTCTCCAGCCTCTCCCCCCACTGCTGCCTCCAGAACAACCTGGTGGACTTTCTGCAGGTTCACATGGCTCTGAACCTGCAGCCACTTATCTCCTTGGTTTCCTGATTTTTGCCACACCTACAGGAAAGACAGAATGTTGATTCACTCATCCCAATAAGGATGTGAGGAGGATTTTTGCAACACAGTGTTATGCACTGTCTGTTAAGGTTCTCAGTGTTATGCACTGAAAGTGTGCATCTTGCATTCATTATGCCATGCATTAATGTGATTTTGCAATCAGCATTTCACAAGAATGTGAAAAGTATAATAACACAGAGAAAAACACAGTGGAAACAGCCGCAAATATTTCTCAATCGGCCACACAGACGTTTTTTTCCCTTTTTTTTCCTGCAGTAAAGGGAAGTAACGTGTCCAGACTAAAACGGCATGACTAACAAAAAGAAAAAAAAAAACCTAAGTGGCCTTCTTAAGGCCTCTGCCATATTTTTTGGCGTTCACTGGATAAAATAAATTGAGAAAATGACTAATTTCATGCATATTTTTACCAGAGTTTTCTCTAAGGGATCAGATGTTTGCAGGAACATCTTGAGGGAACCCACAGTGGCTCCAAACATGTGGTACCAAAATGAAAAACAGTATCCTTTTTCACCAGCAGGTGGAAGCAGTGAAGACTTCAGCTGGGCTGAATCACCCTTTATGCTCGGTGAGGAACTCTCGATGTAAAGGTATTTCCCTGTGAAACAAAAACAAGACAACTTCAAGGTCTCAACCTTTTAATAAAAATAAATTTGCAACTTATGTCCTAAGCTTGCATATGTGGCATGTGAGGAGTGATGCTCCACTTTCACATTGTGTCACACTGAGCCATAAAAAGTTTAAAGAGAGAATTTTAGAAACCAAAATTTGATAAATGCTAAAGGTAAAAAGAAATAGACATTTTGTAAGACTATAATTTTATGTATCATGCCACTGCTTCAAGCAATACAATACTATTTCTTTTTGGTTATATAGTCCCAAAAACTAAGCTAATGTTTATAACAATTTATGAAAACTCCCCAGTTAATCAATTTTAAGCTTTAACTGTGGAATTAAGATGCACCATCTTGCAGTTAGTCTTGCAGGATTTGTCTTTTATGTGCATTCTGCCATTTTGTGATGGACATTACTCAGTCTGTCCTGTTCACTCAGTTCTACTTGTTATAATGTCAACAGTCAATTTACATTAATGGTCTCTTGTGGTTACAGTGGCTGATGCTCAGCAAAGGTTACAAAGGCCAGCCTTGATGGACACAAGGCATCTGGCACTTGCATAAATATACAGACTAGCATAATGAAAATTTAGCATGAGGTAAAAGGACCTTTGCTGCTGGTGTGGTCTCCTGCAGGCCCGGTGTTAGAGGTTTGAGTGGGACCTGCCCCGCTAAGCCAGTCCAGCTGATCCTCAGCCCCCTGAACCCAAGCACACAGACCATCTTCAAAAGAACAGCCAAAGGACGCCAGAGCTGAGAAGGGAAGGAAAACAAAAATAATCCTGGAAGTCTGAACATGGCACAAAAATGGATATAAAATGATACATGCACCACACTCATTCCCCTACCTCTCATGTCATATATTCACTAACAGTCACTTTGAATTAACTTTATTTACCTGGAGGTTGGTAGGATTTTTCACAGTTTAGGAAAGAGATATCATCCACAGCAACAACATGAGAAGCAGCTGCATTATTCATGCCACTGAACAAAACCTGGTGACAAAAATGGTCAGGCACTTTTTAATGATTAGTATTTATTATTTATTATTATATGAAACTCATTTGTTCTCATTGCTTCCTGTGTACATTTTTCATTGTTGAGAGGAGGCAAAATCAAACACCTTATAAGGCTGCTGGTGCAGGCCGAGAGGCAGATGCTCCGGGCTCCAATGAGAGACGGTGCTGTGACTACGTGACCACAAGATTGCTTCACTCCCTCCAGCTTGCTGCATAAGCACTCTGAGTGACCCAGCGCTCTCTGCACTGATGTGGAAGTGAAACCTGTGTGTAGGAAAGAAGGAAGGAAGACGCAGAGAGAGCGTTGGATTGGGAAGACACTTGCATGGTAGAAAGAGGGGAGGGGAGCTTTGAAGCATTGAGCAATTCATACACGGACATATCCATCAAATATATCCATCAAAATAACCAGGTTTGACGCGATCATTTGTCTGCGCATCACTGCTTACCGAATCTGGCAGTAGGGGGACGAAGGAGACAGCGGGGGACTCTGGAGTTGAGCTTCACTCTGTGTAGACCCCTTACTGAAATTAACTCTCATGTAGTAGCCTGAGAATAACAGACACGTGGTGATTAAACACGCTGTGAAGTGAAGCTATGACAATAACATCAATGAACTACTCAATAACAGCCACCTGTGTCTGCAGTGTGATCAGTGGGTGGCTCAGTGTTGTTACTGGCTCGCTGCCTCTGCCACTTGCTCTGTCCATCGCTAACATCAGTCCATCGGCACTGATCATTCTCAAATGTGCACGGACCTGAAGGGTTCAAATCAAGAGATGTAACACTGCTGTGGAAATCACTCGCTCGAGAGAAGTAAACCGCTTTTAAAAGATTTTGTGTTGTATGCAGGTGCGTCAGTCAAAGGAATTTCTGCTGATAAAACAGTCACAATATTCATGGTCATCACGGCCAAAGAAAAAACAGGTGCTGGGCCCAAACACAAGCCTCAAAAGAAAGAAGAGCATAACTGATCCAGTTTTCTCCTGTTAAAGGCATACAATTGGTTTTGGTGGCAATTACAGTGCTGTGAAAACGTTTTGCCCCCTTCCTGAGTTCAAAAGGCAGTTTTGATGATTTCATTTATTAAGGGAATAAAAGCTATGCAAACCTACTAGTCTCCCATATATGAAAAGTACTCACCCCTTAAACCTAATAATTGTAAGTCACCACCCTCGGCAGCGAAGTGTTTGCGATAACTGGCAATGAATCGTTCACATTGCTGTGGAGGAATTTTGACCCACTCTTCTTTGCAGAATTGTTATAATTCAACCACATTGGAGGGTTTTCTAGCACAAACAGCCTATTTAGGGTTATGTCAAAGCACTGAAATTGTCATCAAGGCTTACAAATCACAACACTGCATAAGTGTGCGAGGACTTAAATTTCTTCTTTCATTGGCGCTGAAATTGCACATGACCTGTTTGGGGATAAGTGTGCAACTCATTTCTATGCAGAGTCCATCTGTATCTGATTTCTTGCGCTTATGAAAACTTTCCCAACTATTCCAGTGCTTCTTTTTTATACAGCACGGCTTAAAAAAAATGAATATTTGGCATAAAAAAAAGCCTGAGAATAAAACTATCTTTATACAGTGGATAAACACTGTAAGTAAGAGTGAAATTTCATAATACTGTTTGGTAATATTTACTCTACCATATTTACTGTCAAAATGTAAAAACACTAATAATGAAATTCAGCAGCACCACAACATGCAGGCTTTAAAATGGGATGAATAAACCATTTTAACCATTGCAAAGGAGGAATTATTTTAAGGACTGTCGCAGTAGGCAACATTAGCATTTAGAGGACTACAGAAGTGTATTTTATGGCAGCGTTACTGTTTTAAATGACCTCTCCAACTAGCCACATTCAGGAAAAACAGTGATTAAATGGATTTTTGCCACAACTTTGATAATAACACTTTTTTCAAGACAAACTTGAATACAATATGCAGCTCTCACCACAGCCGGCTTCGTCTTCCCCCTGCGGGCAGTCTAGATGATAGTCACATTGTAAGGTAGCCAGAATACACACTTTTCCCTGTGACTGCCAGCAAAAAAACTCATTATCCTGCATCAGGAAAAAAAAGAGACAAATACCCACTGTGTATTTAGACTTGTTTATAATTTATGTTTCCTAAGTTTGCTATCACAGAAATAAAGTCAGATTCTGCAGCTTACCTGACAGGGGTTTATTGGTGCAGTAGAGGTCAAGTGTGGAGAAGTGGGTGTGTTAGAGGTTGATGGTGGGGCAGAGGTTGACGACAGGTCAGGTAGCTCGCTGTTGTTGGGGTCAAATACACAATCCCTGGAGAAAGATACATCGTCCAGTGCAACCAGACCTCTGAGACCGTCGCCGAGCTCATACCTAAAGACAATCTGAGGATAAAACAGAGATTAGACTGTGGCCTTTTAGCTATTATTCTGCCAGGGAACTGCTCTGATACAACACATAATTATATTGTACATATAAGAAGTATTCATTCGTCTACAGATACTTTTATGCAAAGGCCTCAACAGTCTTCTTGGTCTTATAATTTCAATAATGTCTGTAAGCTTCAGGGATTTAAGGCTATTATTTAAGTTGATGTCTAACAGCATTTATACACATGAGGCAGTGGCTGCCATTCAATTAACTGCTTGTGTCCTCACTAACCTTGCTGCTGGTTGCGGAGGACAACGTAACCTCGGCTCTCTGCCAGCTGTAGCTTTGTGATGCTTCCCTGGTCCATAAAACTCTGTCGTCACTACCGGACCGTAGAGTCCTGGACTGTGCAGTCAGTCGGCCTGAAGCATCATTCAGGCTGAAGTAGAAGAATCTCACCTGAAAGTATTACAACAGTACCGTGAGCATAAAAAGAACGGGCTGACGACAGGATGGTGTTTGCTAAAGAATTCTTGTAGACTCAGCAACCTGCAGGAGTAGTTAATACTTTACTGCAATTACTCAAGATAAGAATCAGAAAGGTAATAAAAATATGTGTAGATAAGCATTGTTAATTACTGTAGTATAATTACAGAAGTGTTCAGCAGTTTTATTTGTACTGTGCCCCATAAGTGCTTCATATAGATGCTATTAAATACATCAAAGGTTATTATTATTATCTCCTGCAGTTTGTCAATCTGTCAAGATTTTGCCCCCATCAGCTATTACTATTATCTGCATTAATGAAACCACTGCAGCTTATTAAAAGCTTATTAACTGCCTGCTTTTTCTCCCCATTTGACATTTTGGTGATTTTTTTTATTTTTTAGCTTTTATGGAACTTTATGACTTGTCAGTACCCTAAAAAACACAAGGTGGTGTTTTTCTGTAAACAACACTTTAATTTACATACAGTAAACTCACTTTGCAATTAAAGCTGGGCAATAAAGTTTTGGACAGAATCTCTGATGCCTCGCCACTTGCACTCAGGTGAGTTCCAGGTATAATGTAGTGACCTGTTTGGATAAGACGGAATTAAAAACTAAAATAAATCATAGCATTACTGATTCAAAGCAAAGTTAATTCAGACTTTAACTCTTAGACCTGCATCAGAATTTTGTGTGTGGTCCCTGTGAGGTCCGTGGTGGGGCCAGGCGTCCTCTCCTTTGTGATATGTCCACTCAGCTCCGGGTGTGTCCACATCGCTTGCTGCCCAGGAACACAGGCCGTGTTCGAAGCTGCAGCGCTCCAACACACCTTGTAGCTCTACGTGATTAGCAGATAAAGAAAGAAGTGAATAATTAAAAAAATAAATGTAATTAATACAAAAATTCAGTTTCCAAGTACAAAATCTACCACAGAGCATTTTTTCTTTTCTCACCACAGTTGTTTTCATCAGACCAGTCCCCACAATCATCGCTGAAGTCACAGACATGGTTGGTGTCCACACACACGCTGTTGTTGCATGTGAACACACCCTCAGGACACTGAGGGTGTGGCTCTAATAATAATTTTTAAAAAGATAAAAAATAAATGTCCAGAAGGGACAAAATAGTAAAGAGGACATCAGAGCGCACAGGGTGAGCAGGTAGCCTACCAGGCAAGCTGCAGTTGGTGAAGTCCACATCATCAATAGCGATGTATCCGGGTATATCGAAGGTCCTGGAGGCCTCAAACAGGATGGTGAAGTCCTGAGGTATTCTGCCAATCGTTACTTCACCGTGTTGCCATGAATCTCCGTGGTTACCAGATAACCACCACAGCCTGGTGGTCCTGGATCCCTCCTTCAGTAGCACGTTCAGCTCTTCTGCATCTGTTGATTGATTGTTGCAAAGGTTGGAATAAATTTTTTGAATTGTATTATTTATTTATTTATTTATTTGCTGAAGACATAGATCCTATAAACATACCCTCCCCATACATGTTGTAGAAGAAGTGCAGTATGCAGGTGGTGCTGGCCTGTTTCATAAGGGGACTCTGGAGGGTAGCAGGGCTCATTTGATCACCCTGGTTAGGTTCCACTGCCATGTACCAACCTGGACACATCAGATCAGAACCTACTTAAAACTGCTGATTGTCTACACTTATCTCAGTGTGAAACTGCATAAACACAAGTGTTGCTAAGACTTTCCAAATTGTACAAAAAGACAAAAGCCGGCTGAGATTGTAAGAAGAGTCCAGGTTTAGGAAAAGTAATCTGAGACAGTTTGATTTGACGCTTGGTGTAAATGTATTATTATATCTTTAGTGTGTGTATTTGGCCTTGCCTAGATTAGTGCCCAGAGTGTGGTCCACGGGTGGTCCTGTATTCCCAGTAACGTTCCTTCCTCTCATCCACCGACACTGGCCAACACTGATGTCCTCCCAGTTACATGTGCCATTCTCAAACGAGCAACCCGCAAACCCCAAATCTGTTTCATTAACTGTGTCAAAAAGAAAACAAAATATTTTGTGTAACTTGATTTACTAAGAAAAAAGGGAATGCAACAAAAAAAAAAAGAATAGCTGTACCTTGACAGAGGCCTGGTGTGAGAAAAATGTCATCAATGGCAATGAATCCTCTGCTAGTCTCTGCCTCGATCAGCAGCTGTTTTTGAGAGAGCATGTAAATATGTATATAATATTCCTGGGTTCTAATGTAACAGCTAAATCTGTTTGCAATACCTGGAAAGGTTTGGATGTCTCTACAGACTGAGAGAACTTGCCCCAGCGGCTCTCACTGCTGTTACTGTGGAACATCAGATCCTCGTCTGACGGCCCTGAATGTATGAACACCTGCAAAGTCCCGGAGTCGCTGATGGACAACAGGAAAATTGTTTTAGTTGAGAGAAAAAAAAGAGAGATTCTTGTTAAAAACAAGAAATATACACTTTTCATTTCCAAAACTAATAATGGCATCTTTCTGCTACAGGGTTAAAAGGCTGCTGGTTTCACTGTTGGTAGTGCAACTCTTTTTGGAACAAACTGAACTCTGCCACAGAATATTCTCAGTCTTGCACAAAGTAAAGCAGGTGATTCACGAATACATGACATTTGTGCACACTTCTTGAGGAAGTCAGTGAGGAAACTACACAAGATAAACAGGATAAAGTGCAACCTGATTTTTTTTTGCTGACCTGTTGTCCATGTGGTACCATAAAGTGAGACAGGATGTGGTGTCTTTAAGTTGGATCCATTCAGACACTACCTGTGCAACACTGCTGTGACTTTGGTTTGGTGACGAGCTCAACAGGAACCGACCTCCATGCAAAAAGAAAACAAAATTCACACAATAAATAAATACAGTTAATATTTAATGCTGCTCCTTTTGCTGTTTTAACAATTCAAACTTGGGGTACACCAGCATAAACGTTAAAAGATTAAACATATTATTTTCTAATGATATTAATGCAGTTGTTAAGGTTTAGATATTTATAAATAGAGAGCATCTAGAATTTAGAAACATTACATCTAGTCAGGGAGGAGGTTAGGTCAGCAACAGGACATAAGTCAGGGATAAAAAAAAGAGAAGTATGTTTCAAGTAACTATGTTATGTCAGTTAAAAATTAACTTCAGTTCACATAGATCAGGTTGCAACATCAACAGGTTGCAACATCAGCAGTTTTTGATTATAATTAACTAAGTTTCGGATGATTCACACCATCTGTCACATTTTGAAACTTCAAACAAAGACAAAATGTTCACTGGGAACTGAAATCCACACCATTGGTTGACTTTCTGAGTGTTTAGCTTTAGCTATTTGTAAGGCAGATAAGAGCAGTAAGGGTGAGCTTAAACTGTAACGCTAGTGTCAGCTAGAAGACATTTAAGTAGTGCAGAGCTGATGGGAATCCCAAGAGTCACCACTTTAATATTATACATAAAATATGTAAGCAAATAAAAAATGTTGGTCAGTGCAGTTTTAAGGATTTAAATGTATTTTAAATAAGTCTGAATACTGTCTATGCCAATGCGGATATCAATGAAAAACTGAGCTGTCAGCCACTAGAGTTTGAACCAAAATAAATTCTTTCTAAACCAAGAGTGGTTTCTTGATTGTTTTATTCAATATGCACAAATATGCAAAATGTGCATGCAAATCTCCCTAAAAGGCTCAAAAAGCTGATATCATCAGACTAAAATGCAATGGAGGTCATATAAATCCTTGTAAGTCCTGTACCAAGTCTTGCAAGACGATGGAAAACCAACCCAACATGTAAGAATCTTTATCCAAATGTATCAAAGAGAACTGTTGGCTTATCTAGTTTTTTTTTCCCTGTATATCACATTTTTGTGGCTAAAACCTTGACTCAGTAATCCTTGTTTAAGGCCATACCCTCCGGGGTTTGAGTGGTGTGGTCTGTTGGTGGACCGTGGAAGCCTCCTCTGGCCAGCACCCAGTCATGTCCGTCTTCTTGGAGGATGTTGACCCAGGTGCATTGTCCAGACTCAAAGTCACAGCTACCCAGAGGACTACAGGCTCCGTCCCTCACAGAAAAGTCATCAATTTTCACTGTGGTATTCGTGCCATGCACATGAACAGCCTTAAACACCACCTGATCAAGCAAGTTTTAGGTAGAATTCCCACAGAAGATAAAGAAAAATACAAAATGAAACATACTGGAAGAATAAGACTGTCTGATTGTCAGAAAAGAAAACAAATGCTTTTACATTGAATTTTGTAGGTGATGACACCGTGACCTCTGCCACCTCCCACCCTGTAGACAGCCCTCCAGTCTGCTGCCAGAGGACATCACCAACTTCTGCGCTTTGTCTTATATGGATAGCGAGGTTGCTAGAGGAGTCTGTGGGTAACCAGTACCTAAAAATAGTACATTTACATTAAATGTACAGTAATATGTGCACCAGTCTTCAACCTCCAATTGTAAATCTGTGATGGATCTTTGAACTCACCAGAAGCGCACACACATTTCTTTAGCTGAAGGTAAATCTGGTGTGAACAGCTCAGCGATCTCATCCTGTGTAGAATTTGATGTTACCGTCATGTAGAAACCTATAAAAACAAAATTTGTTTTGTGACAAAAATGCAAAGACGACTGTTGACTGGGACATTTCTGAGAAACGATGACTAAAATCTGAGGCAGAGAACAATGCTGCTACTTTCAGACAATTTGTTGAACTTATGACTGATTGTGAAAATCAGCTTATGGCAATTTATAACATTCCTGCTTCAGTGGTAAAATATTGTATTGTATTATATTGTCTGTAACAGCCGTCTAAGCTTTAGCTGCCATCTAAAAGGTGTCAAACACTGCAGAGGATTAGCTAAAAGAAGAGCCTACACCTCGATAATCCTGCAGGCCTGTTAAGTAACAGAATCCTTTTTTTAAACAGAGTTGTATGAAATATTAGATATAACACATCAAATACAGATGATTGGATTGAGTAATAAAGCTATGCAGTATTTTCGCATTAAAACAATGTGTTACATTATGCAACATACTCCTTCTTGATAATTATTTTACAAGATGATGAGTCGCATTTTTATTGTGACTTATTATTGTAGAGCTCTGATCCACAAGTTGATATCAAGGGACAAACTTAGGACTTACAATATATTACCATTATAGTTACAGCATAAATATTGTCCTGTAGGAGTGAGACCATGACTGCTCAGCTCTGTTAATCCCACATTGTGCAGTGGCACTGTGGCACAGTTCAGCACTCACCATTCTCAGTTCCATATGTGTGATCCACATGATGCTTTGTTCCTTTTCTGCGAATCCAGCGACCCAAATGACTCACATCATTCTCAAAGCCACACAAGTCCGAGTCAAACCCACACACATCTAAATGGTGTTTAAAACAAAAAGGTTGCAAAGTTTTATTTTATTTATTTATTTGATATTGATTTGATGTTATTTGACGATAACTGGGAGTACTGAGTTAATGTTTACATACCGTGATTACTGCAGGCCCCCTCTTTAACTTTAACATCATCAATAGCAATGAATCCTTGACTGCTGGTGTCTCTTTGACCACTAAACACAATCTGTGAATTAAGGATGATGCAAAGTTTAATGCTGCCAAAGTGCTACATTAAATGTTTCTGAATTAGAGACATTTCTATTCAGAGTCAGAAGCTAAAAAATTACTTGAAAATTGACTGACATTTTTATGGCAAGGTGAGGTTTACCTGTACTATGTCATTCATGCTGAGGGTTACTTTCGCATTCATCCACTCTGGATTCTGCGTTCCCCGACGAGTCCAAACTAAGAGTTCAGATGATTGCTAGAAAAAATTATGTAAAGGAATGTGAAGAAATCTGAAGATGATATAAAGCACAGCCTGAAACTGAAGGTTCAGTTGTGTTAAAAAGGTTACATACTGTTTGAACCAGCAGATCCAGGTTTGACACTGAAGGCCCGAGCATGTGATACCAGAAATCAACACAGATTGGTGACGCACGAGTAATGACAGGAACAGAGATGACTGCTTTTTCACCATTCTTAGATCCAAATCCATTAATAAGTAGAAAGAAACCTTGATAGAGAGGGGAAAATGGATGAAGATGAGAATAAAAGGCCGGGCTGTTGTGAAAACAGGAGAATACTGTATAGGCAGGGTGGAGTGGATGGAGATGGGTGTCAGAGGTGACAGAAACATACCAACAAGAGAGAAAGGAAATCTTTACAAGTTGGTTGTGAGATGTATGATGTAATCATGTATGGTTTGAGATGGTGACCCTGACAAGAAGACAGGAGGCTGAGTTGAAGGTACCAAGATTTTCACTGGGAGTGATACACGAGATTAGAAATATGTACATCAGATGGACGGCTCAGGTTGATCAGCTTGGAGAAAAACCTAGAGAGGCAAGGCTGACATGATTTGGACATTTGCAGAACAGGGATAGTGGATATAGTGACCGAATGGTGTTGAATATGGAGCTTCTAAACAGGAGAATAACAGAAAGAGAAGTAGTGATGTAGTAAAGGATGACATGCAGAAGGTTGATGTGACAGGTGAGGATGGTAAGGACAGGGTGAGTTGAAGGCAGATGAGACACTGTTGTGACCTCTACAAGGAACAGCCAAAAAAAGAAGAAGAAGAAAGAAAGAAAGACTTTCTCTAGAAAAACAAGACAAAGGATAACTGGGTATCAAAGTTGTTCATTATTTTTCAGCTAAGGTGTATCACTAGACTTCTGTTATAAATGCACTGCCTCTGTGCTTATATTACTGTCAATAATGAATACCTTCATTATTCCCAACAGTATGATCATACTGAGGTCCATCCCATGGTTGCTCAACTGGAAGTCCAATACTGAGAGTCCAGTTCAAATCATGATTGGCCTCCTGGACCCAGTTACACAGACCTGTTTTTACAAGAGAGTATTCAAACACGATATAAGTACATGAGCAGGAAAGAAAAAATTGACATACTCAAATTGAGAAAAATGCATGTAGGAGTGGTTACACATTCATATCTATAATATTTTAAAATGTTATAGATAGATCATATATAGTTATAGTTATATAACTATATATGTTATAGATCATATATAGTGATGGATATAGCCAATGCATACTTAGCGAAGTCGTGTTATGAAGCCCGGTGTTTTGAACTGGGCATGAAGGAGATGGGATACCAATAATACCAACAAATATTGTAAATTCATTTATATTTCTTTATTGTTCATTGAGCTAAGTTGTGTCCATATATTTCAAAGTCACTGATGATTAAAAGAAAAACACAATGGCAATGATTATGAGCTTTTAGTTGTGGAAAAAGCTCTTAAAGGTAATTTTATGTCTAACATTTTCATTATCATGACCATGATTTGTAAGCTCTAATGCCAGTAATCATAAGAACTTGAATGGCATTTCATTTTGTAGCATACTATTAACAAATGAAGCTATTTCTGCTAAATTTCTGGTAAATTTTGCACTTTTACCTTCTTCAAAGGTGCAGTCCATGGCAGAGGCAGGAGCGCTGGTCATGGTGGTGGTTGGGTATGGTGTAGTGGTTGGAATGAGGTCATCACAAGACATGTTCCTGATTATGTGAACGTCATCCAGGGAAAAGCTGTCATCTGTTGAGGCGGGACACCTGGCTTGCAAAATAATCTGCGATAAAGAACAATAGAAGTTTAAAACTCTGCGCTGATTTATCATTGGTCAATATTTTCATGAGAAAATCAACATCAAAATGATGCAATTCTTACCTGGTGAGGGCCTGATGCGCTATAATCCACCCTGTCTCTGATCCAATTGTTATTAGAAAATCCACTTGTATTCCACACAGCACGCAGTCCAGCAGGCTCATTGACAAACACCGTCAGTGTAATGGCTGAAGGCTCTGGGTCATCAAGAGAATAATTAAGTGTTATTTCTTTGTTTATACTATGTTTGTTATTAGAGGTTCTCTGTTTGGTTCTTAGTTATGTTTACTATTTATGTATAAGTTATTTAAAGTTTTATTATTATTTTAGTATTTGGAGCCTTTATTTGTTTCTTAATTGTGGAGTTTATTAGTTCCCTTACTAGTTTCCCTTTGTTTCATTCTCCTGTGCTATCCCTTCTGTTGAGGAGATGCTTAACAGAGGAGTTATTTCTTTGTCTCTGCATTCATTACTGGTTATACTTTATTAATTAGTTAACTGGTTATACTTTATTAATTAGTTAACTCTTGTGCCTGGTTTTGGGTTTTGCTCCCTCCCCTGCTGTCTTGACTATTTGCAGCTGTGACTTGTTACTTTGGTATTTCCACCCCTTATGTGTATAAACAGTCTTTCCTCTCAGTTTTTTTTCTAGAGTTGGTTGAACAACTTCAGTGTGCTGTTTTTGACTTTAACTTCAGCCTCAATAAATGGCTCTGCCTCACTTGTCTGTATCGGATCCAAGCCTCAATAATCAACATGTGACAATTTATTTAGGGGTTTAAATAACGACAGCAATTTAATTTTCTAACACAAAGCACCACTAATGATAAGACTTTTGTTTGGGTCTTTTAATGAATGTAAGTGAAGGTTCAACTGCATGCTAATTTTCACACAAATGCTTTTGCTACTTCAATTTATAGCTGCTAGTAGTTACATTGATGCTATTATTTTGTATCCACATGTTACTACAGTAGATTCACTGATCTCTTGACAGGTTGAAATAAATTTTCCACTTACAATGTCAATTTTGATAACTGTACTAAGATCTGGATTGAGTTTTTTCATGACTGGCATTGGACTTAGCATGAAATTACTGTTACACTGTGTAATTAACACTAACATGGCATGACTGACATTAATGTTGGTAGTTTCTGTCTTTAAGTTATTGTAAAGTTGATAACTATTCATGTTTGACTGCAGAAAAGCAGACCTTATCTTGTTTACACCACATATTTGCAGATTGTTAATAAAACAAGATTAATATAAAGTAAAAAAAAACAAACTGTACTCACTACTTGATAGCCATGTTCCAACATGGTGCCACATCTCCAGACAAGCTTGGTCAACAGCTGCCATTGATTCACTCTCCAGTTGGGCAATTTCTTCTTTATCAGAATCGGATGCCATGAAAAATGCAAAGTGGCCTGAAAAACATATTTATTTTTTAAAAAGTGGCATCTTCTGACATTGCCTAAGAATTTGAAGGATATCTTCACTTATAGAGCAAATGCTATAACAGTAATATTGAAGTGAGCCTGCCATTATAGTTAAAGTACATGTGTGACATGTAAATTACCTAAAGCAGATCCTGTGGTGTGGTCTCTGGGTGGAATCATTGAGCCATCACTTTTGCTAGAGAGCCAATCCCACTCAACTCCAAACTCTGGGGGAGGATTGTTGACCCAACCACAGAAGTCCCTCTCAAAGTCACAAAAACCTTCAAAGAAATACACAGACACATTATACAGCTGGATACACACAGTGTAATCAAATCAAATCAATCGAACAAATAAACACTACGATTAATTTGTTATCTAAAATCTACAGTGGCTACTTACCCGTCGGAGGGCATGCATCATTCAGGACTATGAGGTCGTCAATGGCTATATCTCTGCTTGGTTCATCCCCAACTATCGCCTCAAAAATCACCTCGAATTCAAAAGCACAAATGTCGTGTAATAGCTCTGTCTTTTACATGACATCCTTTAAAGTATAATTGCTAAAATGATGAAAGTAAGTGTTTTTTTAAGTGTTTCATTATCCTTGAAATATATAAAATGTTTGAACACAAGGCACAAGTAAAAAGCCATACAGGAGAAAACATAACTAAAAAAATCAGTTAATCGACAGTGGCAATCTTTATAGATATATATAGTATTAGATGAAGCGTAACAATATTGTCCCAGAGGAAAAAACCTCAAAACAGTATATATTTTATATTATATTATTAGACAAACTACAGAAAATATATAAAATGACATAAAAAACAAAAAACATTGTGTCTATGTGTACATACCTGATATGTGCTATGAGGACTGAGAAGTGTCACTCTTCCATGCCTCCAGTGCTTCCCCTGATCACCAGCTCTGGTCCAGAGCTGGACGGGATCTTCATGGCTGTCGGGGGTTTGAAGATACACATTTAGCTCTCCCACGCCACTTCCCTCCATGTAGTACCAGAACATTAGGCATTCCCCCTTTGAAGGGGTAGGCTCGAGCACCGCGCTCGTCATTGCACCTCTGGACCCCACAGGATGGCTCCACAATTGGGCGCTCAGGTAATAACCTACAAAATTTGTGGCGTTATCATACATTCTGCTTTATTTTGAGGAAATGCATAGTTATCTTTGTGCACAGGTTGCTTAGCTTGGAAAGGCACCGTGTTTATGAAATCACTAACTATATCATGTGTGACAATGCGTCATCCTCAAAAAAACATTGCAGGTACTTTCAAATAAGATCAAATATTTCTACTGAAAACGTATCATGTGCCAATAAACACAACACATGCACTGCATCTCTATTCCTGCCTAAAACTTCAAGATTGGAAAGGAAACAACAAATACTGACAATAAAGTGGACTTTGGCCTTGATAAAATGTAATTCATTCATACTCCCCAGAGGATGAATCATATCACTTCAACTGATCTACTGAGCTTTATTCCAACAACACAAAACATTTAATATATGTGTGGTTTTGAAAATCAACCGTATATCGTTATTCTAAACATTTGCATACCTTGATCTGTCCCCAGTGTGTGATCCACTCTGGGGCCTGAAGAGAGGGATGGTTGGGACTCTCCGGTGATCCGATCCCAGCTGAAGTTTGCAGATTGGTGAGGCAGCAGACCACAAAGGGAGCCCTGGAAGGTGCACTCTCTCTCTGGTGGACAAGAACCATTTTTGCCACTGAACACCACTACGTCATCAATGGCTATGCTCCCTTGTTCACCTCCGGTAACAGCTTCTATAATAAACTGGAAAACAGGTATACATCAGATTTTGTTGCACAAAATATTTTTCCAGTAGTATTTCTTGAAAAAGATTTTGCCAACAGACAAACAAACAAGCTATAGCAATTACAAAAGCATCAGTTATACCTGTATTGGTTTGTTGCTGTTGAAGGTAAGATCAGCATAATGCCATTTGTTTCCTTGGGTGCCGCTTCTCATCCACATAACTGTCTCTGGCTCACCAGAATGCTTTGCAATAAACTTGAGTGAGCCTGATGATGAGAGAACAGCAATACATTAAATGTATCTCAATTCATTAAAATACATATTGTTATCTCTCTGTGCATTTAGATAAAATTTGCCTCCAAGTGCAGTTAGGGACAGCGGTTCACGTACCAATGCTGTTGCCAAATATGTGGTACCAGAAACTCACACAAAGCACTTGACCCGCAGGCTGAGGAAAGCTAATGAGTCTGGCTGCTGATGAGATGTTTAGGTTTCGTTTAGCTTCTATGAGCATGTAGTAGCCTGCAGAAGAAAAACAAAACACAACAGGAGATACACTCAGAGCAATCTCATAAACTTTGAAGTGATGAGTGAGATGCAAAAGTCAAGTTATACACTCACTTGAATTTACTGCAATTTGTAATAGATGATACATAAATCTTACACGTGAGCAGATATTTAAGATAATGACTGCGTTATTAATACTACAGAAGATCACATGACCTAAAAGACACATCAGAGGCCATGCATAGTACTCTGGATGGTTTTATAGTTTACTTAAACTGTGTTGCTACAGTGGGGCAAAAAAGTATTTAGTCAGCCACCAATTGTGCAAGTTCCCCCACCTAAAATGATGACAGAGGTCAGTAATTTGCACCAGAGGTACACTTCAACTGTGAAAGACAAAATGTGAAAAAAAAATCCATGAATCCACATGGTAGGATTTGTAAAGAATTTATTCGTAAATCAGGGTGGAAAATAAGTATTTGGTCAATAACAAAAATACAACTCAATACTTTGTAACATAACCTTTGTTGGCAATAACAGAGGTCAAACGTTTACTATAGGTCTTTACCAGGTTTGCACACACAGTAGCTGGTATTTTGGCCCATTCCTCCATGCAGATCTTCTCGAGAGCAGTGATGTTTTGGGGCTGTCGCCGAGCAACACGGACTTTCAACTCCCGCCACAGATTTTCTATGGGGTTGAGGTCTGGAGACTGGCTAGGCCACTCCAGGACTTTCAAATGCTTCTTACGGAGCCACTCCTTTGTTGCCCCATTGGCCCCATTCATTCTGTCCTTAACACGGATCAGTCGTCCTGTCCCCTTGGCAGAAAAACAGACCCATAGCATGATGTTTCCACCCCCATGCTTCACAGTAGGTATGCTGTTCTTGGGATGCAACTCAGTATTCTTCTTCCTCCAAACACAACGAGTTGAGTTTATACCAAAAAGTTCTACTTTGGTTTCATCTGACCACATGACATTCTCCCAATCCTCTGCTGTATCATCCATGTGCTCTCTGGCAAACTTCAGACGGGCCTGGACATGCACTGGCTTCAGCAGCGGAACACGTCTGGCACTGCGGGATTTGATTCCCTGCCGTTGTAGTGTGTTACTGATGGTGACCTTTGTTACTTTGGTCCCAGCTCTCTGCAGGTCATTCACCAGGTCCCCCCCGTGTGGTTCTGGGATCTTTGCTCACCGTTCTCATGATCATTTTGACCCCACGGGATGAGATCTTGCGTGGAGCCCCAGATCGAGGGAGATTATCAGTGGTCTTGTATGTCTTCCATTTTCTGATGATTGCTCCCACAGTTGATTTTTTCACACCAAGCTGCTTGCCTATTGTAGATTCACTCTTCCCAGTCTGGTGCAGGTCTACAATACTTTTCCTGGTGTCCTTCGAAAGCTCTTTGGTCTTGGCCATGGCGGAGTTTGGAGTCTGACTGTTTGAGGCTGTGGACAGGTGTCTTTTATACAGATGATGAGTTCAAACAGGTGCCATTCATACAGGTAACAAGTGGGGGACAGAAAAGCTTCTTACAGAAGACGTTACAGGTCTGTGAGAGCCAGAGATTTTCCTTGTTTGAGGTGACCAAATACTTATTTTCCACCCTAATTTACGAATAAATTCTTTACAAATCCTACCATGTGGATTCATGGATTTTTTTTTCACATTCTGTCTCTCACAGTTGAAGTGTACCTCTGGTGCAAATTACTGACCTCTGTCATCATTTTAGGTGGGGGAACTTGCACAATCGGTGGCTGACTAAATACTTTTTTGCCCCACTGTATATAGTTTCATGATGGCTTTAATATTATTTATTAATCACAATATTTCAATCCATGTCACCCAGGAAGATCCAAAATATTAAACCTATATGTTAATGCTCAGTAGGCTACTCACCATTCCCAGTTGGGAGATCATATCCACCTTTACTCTTTTCCCACAAGAGACTGGCTCTGTAGTCATGGTACCATGCACAGGTATCCTTTTCAAAGTCACATGAAAGGTTGTCTATACCTCCAGCTGGGACTTCCCCTTCTTTACAGTATTCAAAGTTGATATCATCCAACATAACATCCAGTTTTTCCAAAAATGAAAGACTGAATAAAAACAGTAGCTGCAAAAAGAAAAAGACCTTTACTCTTCATTTGTTCTGAAAAGTCAGTATTAAATTCATAATCAAAAGTTAGAAAGTATTTTTTCACCCTTATAAGAGAAGATTACTGCATTTCTTTGAAGACACCCCCCCACAATCTCTTAGTTATGATTGCAGAGGGTCAGAAATGAAGAAATGGTTCCTTAAACTCTCTGTACTGTTTGTACACTGCTGCTTTTAAGTACAGTAGGAAATTACTGAAAACATGACACTTTCATCTTGCCATGAAAACACGGTTGAAACCCTGATGTGATCTACTGGGTTCCAGTATAGCTGAAAAAACCGACGGATGTTGACATTTTTTACAAGTAGAAAAGACGTCTATTGGGTCCATACATGACAAAATGAGAAGAATAGATTAGATTATTAAATTAAAAGAATTAAAGGCATATTTTTTAACAATGACAACTACTTTGGTCGATACGTCAGAACAAACAGCCATAAAATTAGTATTACTGTAATCTCTTTTTTTAATAACACTTTAGGTCACTGACATTCATGTACATCTAAATTTTGATACATTTGTTGCTTTGATTAATGGAAAGCATCCGGATTTTACCTGGTTGGCCTGTTTGCTTAAGTTCACCTGAAATTATGATGTGTATTTTAATTTACAAAAGCATCTTCATCATTCTGAGTGCTATGGTGTTGCATTTTTAGTGAAAAAAATGCTTTATTGTTGCCCCAGATGCAGAGGTGTTCCAGAAGAACATGAAACAGTTAAAGATCAGATAAAGATCAATATAATATGAGGGAGGAACTAAAAAGATATTAACCTTAATTAAATGTTTGCTGTTACTTTCTGTGTATTGGTTAAAGTCTACAGGATGCTTTGCTAACCTTGTATCCTCCTGGCTGATTCCCAATTAGCGCTGTGGCATTCTCCCAACCATCTGTTTCACCAGAAATCGTCAGTAAATCTGTTTCAGTGTGGTCTCTGATCACTTTTACTGTAAGAGCTGATCTTGATGGGAGCGATGATGATTCTTGATCATAAATATGGTACCAAAACCTGAAACATATTAACAGACAGATTACATAAAAACAGATAACTGCTGGCATGGGGCATACTGATATGCACTATCAATCAGGAACTCAGCTGTGGGACTCATATATTAATGATTAATTTTTAGTACCTAATCTGGCATCCCAGAGCAGCTCCCTGGTCAACAGAATATTCCAAATTAGCATCTGAAAAAACCCCACCTCCTTCCTTACCATCTATATGCATTACATGACCTGTGGCAATCAGAAAAAAAAATCCAGTGTTAACAGGCTAAATCTCATAATCAAATGAAAAATGGATCTCAGTAGTTTTTGCATCCACTTTAAAATGTGCCATCAACAATATGACAGGAAGTTATACTAATCACCCCATGCACTTCCTGTGGTATGGTCCTGTCCAGGTATTAAGGTAATGTTTGCCATCTGCCTTCTCCAGGAATAAGAGGTCTGACTAACATCTTTCCAACCACAGGAGTGATCCTCAAAGTCGCATGAGCCTTTTAGATGATATATCAAATTATGGATTTATCATTGAAAGCTACAAACTAAAAGTGCAAAGAAAAAGTTCTGATATCAAGCTTTTACATAGCATCTCACGACCAGTGTTTGTAAATTAATGAACAAATTTACTCATGTAAAAAGAAAAATAGTCACTTCAAAGTAGAACAGTAAGTAGAACACATGATCGCTTATATTTGTTTATTTGTGCTTTAATTGTGTTTACATTTCTCACAGACTGCAACAGGTCTGAAAATAATGATCATGATGTAGTCAAAGAGTTAAAAATCTTAACAGATGCACGAGTTACTCAACACATGTTAAACTGGCCATGTGCATGAGACAAGGACATCACAATTTCTCCAGGTAAATTTTAAATAGCTGACACTAAAATATAAATTTAAGCTTCAGCTTAACTTGTGTAGAACGACCACATACCACAAAATTCTTCATCAGAGCCGTCGCCACAATTCTTTGAAATCACAGTTGAGGCCAGCAGGAACACATTCACCAGAATTACTGTTAAATTCCTCATCAGGACGAGACGAGACGATGACTAACAGTACTGTGAAGACAGTTTCATTACAAGAAGATATCAAGGAGACATGTTTATTGGTGCATATTTATTTATATTACTCTTATTCATACATTTTAAAGCGTCTACAGCAAACATTGCACAATTTGTCAGAGGTTACACAAGTCATGAGTGCTCTCCCTCACTGTTATACCCCTTATTTCCTCAGGATGTACAAAAAATATATTGCAAGCAATTTCAGATTAGAGAAACATACCTGAAAGCAGAGCAAATATTTGTTTCACATCTAAACAAAGATGACAAGAGAAACGTGAGGAGTCCAAATAAAGAGAAACATCTCAACATCATAACCAGGTTACAGTGTAAGTCCAGTATTTCAGTTTGTACCTGAAATACTGGACATCAGCTTTTATTACCACAGCTGAGCTGAGACTGTGAAACCTTATCAAACACCAAAGTCCAGGGTGTGCTCAATGAGCGACACTGCATTTCTATCATTTGCTTGTAAATCATAACTCGTAATGCATGGCTAACTTATATTTTGTAGATTATAAAAGCATTTAATGGCTTGAGAACATGGTTTATGGTCAAGCATTTAAGTGTTTTTTTTCTTTTGGTCTTACTAATGTGTCTCGTTGTTATTAAAATTGATATAAATATACAAAAGTGGAGACCTCTCACTTTTTTTGTGAAGTAAACTTCCTGTTTAAAAGATGTAATGGTCAAGCCTGTTGGGTCTGATCTGACCTTCTAACTGGGTCGGCTCCAGGAAAATCTGGACAAACTAATATAAGGATATAAGGATTGTTTTTTATACTTGGATAGCAATTGAAATAACACACCTTTTACCCTTGTACATCACATGTAATTATTCCCTAATAATGCTCTGCCAGGCCTTTAAAGCAGCCACCATTAGTTGCTGCTTGCTTGTGAGAAGCATGCTCTGTTGGGTTTAGATCAGCTGACTGACTTGGTTATTTAAGAACATCTTAAATAACCAACAGCTTTACTTTATCCATTTGTGAAGCTCTGTCCGATCAGTTTTCCAGGATTTGGCTAAATCTGAGCAGAGAGTTCATCCGGATGCTTCTATCATCAATAGCATTAATATCATCAATAAACACCAGTGACCCAGTCCCACTGGTAGCCAAACATGCTGATACCATAACACTGCCTTCACCATGTTTGTCGGATAATTTTTCGGATCGTTAATGTTTTTCTCTTTCTTTGCATTTTTCTTTTCCCATCATCCAAATTTATCTTACTTTCATTTCTCCAAAGATTTTTTTTTCAGAACTGTGCACTCTATTTTAGATATTTTTGTGTCTAATCTGGGCTTTTTGTGTAAACAATAGTTTGCACCTTGTTGCAAAGCATTTGTGTTTATATTCTTGAAGGTATTTCTTTTGATTTACCCTACAATAATAGTTTTGTTTCTAAATATGTTGAAAAAAGTATAATTTTATTTTTTGCTTAACAAAAGCTCGAGCTTTATTAGTGTAGCAGCTTCATCCAGGCATCATAAAAACATCATCGTGGTAACAAAGGTTCATACTTCAGCACAATGTGCCACCACAAAAAGGAGAATAACCAAAGGGGAAGTGAAAATACAAAATGCAGTGATAGATATTAAGGAAGAACTGGAAACAAAACACAACAAACCAAACAAAAAGAAAAACATCTGAATGCCTACTCCGTAAAGCAGGACATTATGTTACTACACTCAGGATGCACACAGCCCCCCCCCCCCCCCCCCCCCGGATCTGTCATAACATCATGAATTATAGCATTGGTAGCATCAGTCACCTCAGCTTCATTGGGTGAGACACAGGGTAACCATTCACTTGCACACATTTGCACCTACAGCCAATTTAGAATCACAAGATAAGCTAACATGCCATTGGGTACGTTACTTGTTGGCTTAAAAGCCAGAAAACCTGGAGAGACTCCACGCAGCCTTGCAGTGAACATGCAAACTCTACACAGAAAATTCATTATGAATTTAATATATGTGTACAAATAAATAGAAGCACATTTCCTGCCTTTGCCTCTTCAGAGCAATATTCTTAATTCGTAACAAATATATCACTGAGTGTGATAGTAGACAATCTTGGGCTGTGTAGAATATTGCTGAATGCCTTTATCCTGATAACATTGTTACAGTATTATGGTACTGTAGTACTGTGAGGAACTTTGTGATTCTGACCCTTACTTAATCATAAGGAAGATGTCAAAGGCAACACTATAAATCCATATGTACTGCATCAAAGCTTGTGAATTACTGTTTCTCTGGATCACTAATGCTGATTCATGAAACATGTTTAGCAAATTGTCTTACACATTTCGTTCTTCCTATGGAGGGGAAGTGAATGGGACAGCTTTTTGCCGTGTCTGGAGTCTAACAGAAAGAGTGTGTGTTTGTGTGCTTTTGTGTATGTTGCCCTTCCTTCCTTCCTGTCCACCCACGTACCAGTAGCAAAATGTTGAAATGTGCCAATGTGAAACATGAGACTTTCTCAATGAAGGGGGGGAAACAAAGTCATGTCAGAGATATTAAGGTTGCCTCCTTTTCATGTTCAGGCACATAAGTCCTCTGCTTGCAATGCATGGACATTGTCTACTGCTCTGAGACTGATTGGAGGAATGATGCTCCCAAGAATATCTCTAGCAGTCTTTGGCCTCTTCATCACAACATGCCAATGCTCAACAACAAATGGTACAGTATAAGCTCAAACATTTGATTTAACGATTTGTCATGACCAAGCCTTGAGAAACCCCACAATTGTTTGGGAAATATATTTATATATTAGGATGTTTATTGATTCAAACACGGCTTTCATTAAAGGCTTGTTTGAATCCATACTGGAATAAACTTTGTGCAACAGGCTGATCTTTTTTTTTAACTTTCCCCTTTGCAGATTCCCCGTTTTCACTCATGAACAAAGCCACTGGTTTTTGTTTGCTGAAAAGGGTTAGCCGCTGCCTTGACCTACGCTGGACGACTGATGACCGGCTTTATGTTACCACAACTAAAAAATGCCTGGGAGCTCAGGGCAAAAGTATAGGAAGTGAAGTGAGCCTGTATGACTGTGATGACAAGAGCGACCTGCAAAAGTGGGAATGCAGGAATGGAACTCTGCTTGCCCTCAAAAATAATAATTTATTCATTGAGATGAAAGCTGATGAAACAATTGCTCTCTCAAAAACAACAGGACCAAATAACCAGTTCACAATTACAGGGACCTCAAGCGGTGCTTGTACAAGAACATACAGAGGTATAGTATAAAACATATGCTTTTATGTGTAAGTGTGCATTTGTCTATAGCCACTTGACCCAACCTGAAGCCTTTTCTTTTCACCTCCAGAGTTATTTACCATTGAGGGAAATGCATTAGGAAAGATCTGCATGTTTCCCTTCCTTTACAAAGACCGGTGGTATGGAGACTGCACTACATTTGACTCCTCAACAAAGCGACCATGGTGTGCAGTTGAAACAAAATTTGAACGTGAACAGTGGGGATACTGCCCAACCACTTGTGAGTTTGTCAAATTTCAACATCACTGGAGTGAAAATGTAAGAATTATTTGAATTCATTTTTTTTTCTGTCAAAATACAGCCACAGATCACTGGAGAAAAAATCTCATAACAGGAGCATATTACCAGCTGAACATACAGTCATCTCTGACTTGGGGACAAGCTGATACCAGCTGTAAACAGCAGGCTGCCTCCTTGGTCAGTATTGTGGAGCCCAGTGAGCAAGCTTTGATCTCAGGTGAGGTGCCACCTGGTGGATATTTGCCAGAGCTCAAACAGATGCAGCTTTTTGAATTTTAAATGAAATAATCAAGATTTTGGATTACAAATACTTTTGATGTTGCATGAACCTGCACTATATTTTAGTATTTATCTGTGTTATTCCTACCAACTGACTTTTGTAAAGCTGATATTTTAATTCAGGAAAGAAAAATAAGTGCTTTTCTTTTTTCGTCCCGCTGTCTCGTAAACACTTGAACACACAGCATTATTGGGAGCAGGGAGAAAAAAACTTTGGATTGGGTTAGTTTTGGACCCAGAACATGGTTGGCAGTGGACTGATGGCAAACCTTTCCGTTATCTGCGATGGGATTCTGGTAAGTCCTCCCTGCAAGGACGAAGTTCCTTTCAGCAATAATCCTCAAAACATCTGAGCGATCTGGAAATTAACTGAAAAGTTGCAGAAAATTACAGTGTTAAGCAAATATAATCTGTTAGCCTAACTCCTGTGACAACTAGACTCTTAGGGTAAAAGGTTTTTCAAGAATTCATGTACGTAAGAAGTACAACAGTCTAAACCTAAAAAAACCAACAACTAAATATTCATTCATGTCTCCAAGTTTCGGCTAATTATTACACATTTTTATCTTTTTAACAACTAATACAGTATTTTCATTTTCTATCCGTCTTTTGTTAGTTTTTCTAAATGCTAAATACTACCAATATTGTTACAAATTACTCAAAGATTTAAAGTACTCCTAAAATTCTTATTGTGCATGATTGGGTAATGTGTGAGTGTTAACCATCATCATTATTATCTTGATTTAGGGAATCCACTTCCTAATCCAGGACACAACTGTGCAATTCTTGACACTGCTGGAGAGCACTCTTGGCAAAGTTCATCCTGTACCAAGAAAATGGGCTACATCTGCTACAAAGATGGGGTCCCACCAGCACCTCCACAAAGTATATAAAAAAATTCGATTCTGTTTTACCGCGATTTGAATATTTCTCTAGATTGCAGTAGTTTCTTGGGGGACATCAGAAGTGAAGTTCTTATATATTTGTTCTTTTCATCATCAGTTGAACAAGGATTTTGCTCAACACCTTGGATTCCCTACAATGGCCACTGTTTTCATCTTCAGCGTAATGCTCAAACATGGTCTGGCGCTCAGAAAGCTTGTCGTGCAGAAGGCGGCGACTTAGCGACCGTCCGAAATGTGGAGGATCAAAGCTTTGTGATCTCTCAGCTTGGATACGGTATGTGGCAATCATATCTCCAAGAAATAATGTTAATATAAAACAGATTCCCAACAGCAAATATATTTCATACATTTGACAAGGTGCACATGTGCTGAGATTGAACACATCAGTTTCCAGTTTGTAATTCACTAATAGCATCATTAAACTCTTTATTGTTGTGGCAGGATATGGTAAACTTTAGGGATATTTTGTGGTTTAAAAAAAGTACACAGGCTAGGTCACAACATCTTTATTTGCATTTAATTTAAATCGTGTTTTTTTAAACTCTAACTAAACTGTCTATCTCACCTAAACCTAATCAAAATGTGTATTCCACCTAATCCAGTTTCTATTTACACCTACTGAGTTTATTCAAGTTTGTCTTTAATTAAAACCAAAATGTTTACTAATACATAAACAGCCAGTGATATATGAATAACAATATATGAATAACAGTTTCACTTCGTAATATCACTGAGAGAGTGCTGTATTCATCCCTATATCATAATTGTTTTTACTCTGGCAAATAATAAAAAAATACTGAATTTTGTATAAAAGACTAATTATTAAGAAAGCCTTAACAGATGAGAATGACATGCACACTTTACACATAATAACTGGCAGCATGACTGTACATTTAGGAGTGACAATAGAGATCATGTCATTCATTCAGCTCTAGCTTGCTGCGAGTCTATGTCAAATATTTCCACGCATGTGTGAGCTGTTGATTTTTTCATATGTTAAAGTACGATTTAGACAATGCCTGTCGCTCTTTACCAGTCTATGAACTGTACAAGTAATTTTCAGTGCAATGGGGAAATTTGAGCTTCTGGCTGATATTTGGTCCATTATTTTTCTGTAGCATCCACTGATGAGCTTTGGATTGGACTGAATGACATTAGGACAGAGGGACTGTTTGATTGGAGTGACCAGTCTCATGTGTCCTTCACCAGCTGGGAATATGGAAAACCAGGACTCTCCACTGATGGAGATGACTGTGTTCTCATCAGGGGAGAGGTAAGACCTTGTGCATATTTATTCATCTATATGTGTTTAGCTAGACAAATCATGCATGGAGGAAGCATAATCCACTACCCTTGATGTATTGATCTTCAAGAAAAAGTTTTGCAAGAAATATTAAACTGTATTTTTTGTGCTGTTTCTAGAGTACATGTTTTACAATACTGATATTTTACATATTTTTCTACCGTTTTAACTTAGTTGTGAGCTGCAGAATATTTTCTTCCGACATTTTTCTTCATAGTTTCCACACTGGTTTACAAAGTTGAATGTTATGAAATCAGTATCTTAGGTGTGGTAGACTGGTAAAGTAGATTCACTGTGAGAGAAAACACGACAAGACTCCTTTAGAATTAGAAGGCAATGCATTTACTTCTATAGCCATGTGTCATTCTTACGAAATATCTAAACTTTAAAACCTTTCATGATTTAAAGGTTTTGGGCAAGTTACAGGCTTTTTGGATGTGATAGTGTTTTACTGCAAATATAAGCACTTTGAGTGCTTAGCATTCTGAGAAATATACCAAAGAACCTTGGAGTAACTGTAATTACAGTGCTTTAAATATTTGAATTTTATTGATTCAGCAATCCAGCCCACAAATCTGCAAGTGTTTACAATGCTTTTGTTCTTGCAGAACGGGAACTGGGCAGATCGGTCATGTGATGAGCAACATGGCTTTATCTGTATGAAGCAAAGTTCCACTGAAAGCACTGGAAATGAACCAGATATAGACATCGGATGTAAAGCCGTGAGTAATAACAAAGCATGATTAAGGTTCAAATTTCACTTTGTGAAATCAGTAGTACATTCTAAAAAACAGATTAAAAATAGATAAATGAAATTTTAATGTACTCCTCAGTTGTGATGTATTTACTCTCCTATAGGGATGGAAAAAACATGGCTCCTACTGCTACTTTGTAGGCACTGAGACAAAGACTTTCAGTCAAGCTAGTGAAGACTGCAAGAGTTCAAACTCATACTTAGCTGATGTTTCAAATGGGTAAGAAAACAACCAGTTCATCTTTGTTATAAATCACATAACGACTTCTTTGGGAAATCCACAAACATGCATGCAGATGCATGTGCTGCACGGTATATTAAAAATGACAAGAAATCCATGAATTGTATACATTTTTGCAGGGTGGATAATGCCTTCCTTGTCAGCTTGGTGGGGTTGAGACCAGAGAAACACTTCTGGATAGGGCTCTCAAATCAAAAGAATATTGATGTTTTTGAGTGGACCAACTCACCCACAGTAAGGTTCACTCACTGGAATAGTCAAATGCCAGGTATGGATGCATCTGAATTTCTGTACTTAAATATCAGGAATAAACTGCAGCCCAATAAGTTGCACATGACTATTGCTTTCCTCAATGCCCCAAGGTTACCAGCAGGGTTGTGTTGCCATGACAACTGGGGTTTTGGCTGGACTTTGGGACCTGCTTCCCTGCACCAACAAAGAAAAATATATCTGCAAGTACATGGCAGAGGGGATGGTTCCAACTGCTCCACCACCAACTGTAGCTCCTCCTAAATGTCCAGAGGGTTGGACTCGAGTGGGAACGAGAGCTATGTGCGCTAAGGTACAACCTTCGGTCAGCCTTGAGTGAACTCAAAGAAACTTTGTCTATTGTGGAGTATTTAGCACTGGCACTTTACAGCAATGCGATGTCAGCCAAAATATGCTATAAGTGTGAATGTGAGTGTAACTGGGTCTCTGTGTGTTAGTCCTATGATACACTAGCAACCTGTCAGTTTTAAGAATCTCTTCATTCATCACGATAGGGACTTGTTCTTCGTGTTTTGCATTCTATTTCTCCTTATTCCTCAGGACTCCATTCAGTGTTGTGCTCACAAAATTAAATTAAATTCAATTACCTTCAATTGCATGAACTATCTGCGGTTGAGAAATTTACAGAGTTGTTGTCTTGCGTTTGAAGTTTTTTACAGGTCCTCGCTCAGAAGAAAAGACTTGGTTTGAGGCCAGGGATTACTGCAGGGCCATTGGAGGAGATCTGCTTAGCATCCACAGTTCTGCTGAGCTACGACTGTTCAGGTACAGCATGACTTAGTCTACAATAACAACTACTGTTTATAATATCTTCTGTCAATTATTTTCCAGTCTAAATCATACAACCATTAGTTTATCCTAACATAAGATCAAACTCTAGACAATGATCATCTATGTGAAATAATCCTGTTTAAAAATATTCAGCATGCTGGCAAATATGTTTCACATTCACACAACACACCATGTTGGTATTTTAACCTACTGAAAAAAAGCATTCATATAGTAGTACATTTCACACCGACTTATCTGACCTGTGTTCTATGCCAGCGGTCCCCAACCATTTTTGCACTACGGACCGGTTTATGCCCGACAATATTTTCACGGACCGGCAAATACAACAAAATACAACTAGTACCGGTACCGAAAAAAAGAAGATTTATTCATAACACACGTGAAAAGACCCAGGACAACTGAGTTAACGATAAAAACGATAACAAAATAACGCTGAAAACCATACATTTCACACCTGAGCCTCAACTCTCACGGACCGGTACCGGTCCGAGGCCCGGGGGTTGGGGACTGCTGTTCTATGCAGTAGCAAATTCAGATGCACCATATTTTCGACTTTCATCACCTGAAGTACCACATCTTGCCTGTAGGGTGAAAACATATGGACATGTTTTAGCTTCTCTGATGAGACTGACACCATCAGCTAACTGCAAATGTAGCTAAAATGTTTGTTTTAGTACTTTAGAAGACAGTGAGAGTGTCGTTTCCTTTTTTGTACAGCAGAGGTGGAAAAGCCTGGATTGGACTTCACATTCCTGAAACAACCACTGGTTATGCCTGGACTGATGGAAGCCCAGTAAGTTAATGGCATTCTGTTCTTGTTGTTCTTTTGTTTTTGGTCATTAAATCATTAAATGTTATTTTAATAAAATATTTACAATAACTCAACATAATATTGTTGTTTCTTATTGTTAACAGCTAGATTTCCAGCACTGGCAGGAAGGAGAACCAAACAATTTCAACAATGCAGAATCTTGTGCTGAGTTTGTGATACATAACTGGGATGAAGAAGGTTCCTGGAATGATTTGAACTGTGACAGTTACAATGACTGGTTGTGTCAGATCCGTGCAGGTATAGTTGACTGAATGCTGACCAGTCTCACTGCTGGAACATTTTTTAACTAACTTTCATATGCATGTTCTTTTCTGTCTTCAGGGGTGAAGAGATTATTGTTAATATTCACAATATTATGTAATCTCTTCTTGCCATGATTTCAGTGTATATGATTGGAGAAATTGTCACTATTGTTGAAACACATTTCGGACTAAAAATAATGACTGCATTACAGTATACCGCAGTGTAGACTACAGAGTGCCACCACATGTTTACTGTTGCTTTCCTTTCCTTTGAATAAAATGGACTTCTGTCTGTGTTCTTGCAGGAGTGACTCCAAAACTACCTTCGAATAATACTGTGGTGGGTAAGTTCACATGAATTAACCTTGAACATAACCTGGGTGAATAACACATATGCACTACAAAACCTGGATTGCGGATTTGCCCGAGTACAGCTTCATCCTTTTTGGTGGTTTTGCATTGTAGCTCAAACTTGCAATTTCCCAAAGCAGTCTGATAAATCATTTTCATTGTTACCTTTCAAATAAACAAACTTATACTATAAATTATAAACAGTATTTTTTATAGAGCATGAGACCAATATAGAAAAAAACTAAGGAGGAAAAAGAGAGGTTATATTTAAAGATAAGGACTGCTTAGTGACACCTCATAAACTGATTGCATGTAATCATCAGCATTTTTACATATTGGATTTGTATATGATGTGTTTTGATAATTTCTATCCATTTTCATATTGTGGTGCTCATGATCAGTGTTATGTAAATGTAGTATATTAATTTGCATTTAAGCATGTGATGCTTAGATTAAGCATCCACCTTTTTACCATCTTTAAAGGTCTAGTATAAGGACAATATACAGTATACTGTTAGTATAGCTGTGAAACATCTGCATACATCATGTTGAATTCAGTTTTGTAAATCCACAAAGTGATGAAGTGATCAAACCCTGCACATTAAGAAAATCTACTGGAGAACACATTAAAAATTATTTGGTGGCGGTGTGGAGGCAAAGTCACGCTCTACGATGTGGACAACTGAAAATGGTTATTTTAAAAAATGTTTTTTAACTACTTGTGTCCTACATAAAAGATTTAAGCAAAGTTCATTCATTAGGTTTAGATTTAGATTGGAATAACATTTGTGTTCTCATGTAATAATAATATTATTTTAGAATGACATTAATACAGGACAAGGTTCAGTTACCTTTGCATAAAAAATAGGTGGTAGAATTGAGTGAGTGTGTAATGAACTTGAATTAGTATTGAATTAGTACTTTTTTTAATTAAACAAATATATCTGTACTTCTACTTGGGTAAAGAATGCTTGTACTTTACTTGCTCCACCTCTGATAATGACATCACTGAAGAAATTAATGAATAAAAATAAATTTTAGTTGAAAAATATTTGGGATGATCTGAATATCAATGGGATAGATTTTACATTTTATACCTTTTTATTCATTGTGTACCTTCAGCCCTCTTCAAAAGTCTGATGTGGCCACCAGGTGTTTTAGTTGCTCTTTTTTAAGGTTGGGTCTCCTTGGACAAACGGATCTGACCAAAAGATACGGTAGAACACTGACAAGTCTATCAATGTATTTCTAAACTTTTACAGAATTCAATACCACTTCGGATGGTTGGCTGGAGCGGAGAGGGAATCAGTATTATATTAACAGAATGTCAATGCCCATGGAAGATGCTCGTCACTTCTGTCAGCAGAGGCACAGTGACCTAGTATCTATAACCAGTAAAGAGGAAAATGTTTTCTTATGGAAACAGGTAAATATCTATGTATTTAATTTGTACTTTTTTGTTTTGTTTTATTAATACATTAGAGCAGGCTGAAAACATTAGAATGTGACACACACTAGAGATAATTGTGCATATTTATGTGTGTGTCTACAGATATCCAGAAGCTATGGGCGTTATTATATAGGTTTGTCTGTGGATCTTGATGGGTCAGCTTGGTGAGTAATCATTAATGCCATAAGGGGAAAAGGGAGCTTTTAGGCCAACTCATGATCATTGATAAGAAGTGCATTTCCTATTAGATTTGTAATGAGGTACATTTCCTTTTTTTTACTGGTTAAGTTTCAGATATCAGTTCAAAAGACCTGTCATTTGATCTAAAGAAGATTTTTCTTTTTTAGCCATCAGTGAACTAAATCCATGTGGTCACATGTTTGTTTATTTATTATGGAATAGAAATAGTGACACCATAATACAAAAAAGTCTAACATCAAATGATGAATATTTTCATATGATACAATTAAAAATTTAACCATAATTCTCTACATTAAGGTGGATGGATGGTACTCCAGTGTCATTTCGAAGATGGGATGAAGATCAACCCAGCACTAGTGGCTTTGATCAAAACTGTGTTTTTATGTCTTATCACATGGGTGAGTAAAAATGCGCTGAACGCTTGAATTGAAAAATGATCAAATCTAGACACGATGTCTGGATTAAAATAATTGATTAATGGATTAGGATAATGTTCCTAATGAATTCTTTGTTGATCTTATAGGCTTCTGGAGGACTTCTAATTGTGGAAGAGAGCTTTCATTTATTTGCAAGCGAGGAAGGATGTTGCCAACCAACACCACTGCAGCCCCAACAGTTGCTCCAACAGGTGGCTGCCCAAAAAGATGGATGAAATTTGGCACAAAGGTCAGACTTTTAAACCTTTATTTCAGAGAAGTTTTTAAAATGACAACATTACAGCAGAGGCCCACCATCAAATTTTACATTGAGCCTTTATTTGGCTTCAAATGTCAAGTTGATTCTTTAAAATGTAATAAATAACTAAATAAAACACGAATGAAGGAGAATGAAGGAAGCAGAAAGAAGTTTGTCGAATGTGGAGTGGCATTAAAAAAAGTCAGCAAATTTTGACCCCTCCATCTGTGTACTTCATTCAGTACTAATTATAAATGAGATCATCTAAAATACACAGGTTTCAGTGGTGAAATGTTTCACCTAAGTCTTATCATAATAATAATTACATTTCTTTTCTGCAGTGTTACAACATCTTTAACGAAAGGCAGATCACCTGGGAATATGCACGGTCAAAATGCACTGAGGTGGGAGGCAATTTAGTCTCTATACCTACAAGAAGTGTGCAAGGTTAGTTCTAATTGTGTTTTATTCAGATTTGGATTTAAACTTTAACTCTTTCCCCCTTAAATACCTACTAGGTGTATCCCTTGTTTCTCTTTTCTGGACTCAATGGTTTCTGTTATATTTTAGGTCTGCTTCCAGAACAAAATTACTGGGTGTGCTTCTGAAGTTAGTGTGGTTGATCTCTGTCTGTACTTAGCGCTACATATTTCTAGGGCTAAGTTTGGAAAAACCTAAAGCCCATTCAAATGGTTGTCAAACCACATTTTTATTGGTGTATATTAAGGTTTCAAAACTCCTCATTAAGGGCACAGGGGAGGTCATTATGGAGGAAAGAGTTAAACATATCATACAGCTTATGAAGATGTGAATACTTTACCAAAAATGGAAAAGAAACCAGAAACCTACATTTAATATCTTGTGTCTGTATCTTCAATTTTCAGCATTTTTGATCACCAGAATGGTTCATACAGCATCTACAGACCTGTGGATTGGTTTGAATGCTATAAGCCAAGAGGGATTTTTCTGGACCGATGGGAAAAAAAGGCAATACACCAACTGGGGCTATTCTGTGAGTTCATTCAATCTCATACAGGTGTAATGTGAAGCTAATCCTTTGTACAACTATCAGTAGCTGTATTGTCATTTTACAGCTTGCTTTTGTATCATGATTTCACATTTTCAATTAAATTAAATTAAATTTCATTTATATAGCACCAAATCACAGCAGCCGTCGCCAATGCGCATTTCTTGTCGAGTTACAGATATATATTCAGTGATGCTATGATTTAATTGAACTACACAGAATTTAGTGTCAAGCTTTGACCAGCTTTTGAGTTTTCACTGACATTTTAAAGAAATATTTACACTAGCAAATTTTGATTTTAGAGACGTGAACAACCTTTTGGGATGGTGTATCCGAGATGGAATGAGGTAAACATAGTTTGAGCTATGCGTTGTGATTTGACAGGTAGGTGTGGTTAGAGATGTGTCCAGTGATGCTGGGCTTGGTCAGAGGTCAATGTCAAACTCCAACCAAAAGTTTTTCTTCTCCCAGGAATAGAAATGTTAATGAAATATTAATAATGATCATTTTGATTGCAGAGACATCATCGTCATCCTGGCAGCTTTTATAAAAGATGGAATGAGGTAATGATTTTCCATATTAATTTAAGCATGTCACCACTGTTTGTATGCAACAAGTAATCTTAATTAATTGCGCATTTTAAAAAAATAGATTTTAAAATCATGTTCACTTACCATTCTTACCCAGGATGAATGTGTTGTATTGAATGGAAATCCTGTTTTTGGGATTGGTAAATGGACAACAAGGTCTTGCAATGACACCAATGGATATATATGTCAACAGAATCTTGGTGAGTTCATCTCTTTGGAGTAGACATTTTCAGAGGCTAAACATAGTTCATAAAATATTTTGTTCTCCTGCAGTCTCACCATTTAGGGGTAGTGTTAAGTAGCATTTGATCCAAATTCAAAAAGAGCTTCATTTCAAACATAAGCCTTAATTCTATTATTATATTTACATTTGAGCAAACAGGTGAAAATGTTATAGAGAGGTTGATGTAAACCCAGCTCTAACCCATAATGAGGTCGTTGGAGATCTGGTGGATGTTAAGAAGTTAAATTGTTGTTGTACAACTGCATTCCAGTGGTAGTTCACTCATATCAATGTGTTTGGCCTGCTATGGGGAACAAATTTGCAAATAATGCACAACAAAATAAATAAAAAGTCCTGTTGACAGTTATAATGTTTGCAGTGGTGCAAAAAATGTGAATTAATCTCATGTCTAATTTTATTTTTGCTCTTAACAGATCCAAACATTAAAGCACCACCTGAAACCATAGATTATAATATCTATGAGACTCTGGGAAATGACAGCATCAAGATTAATACTCAAAATCTGACCTGGGATGATGCCCAGAAACGTTGTAACGCTGAGAAAGCCAACTTGGCCAGCCTGCGAAATGACTGGACACAGGCATATGTTGAGCTACTGGCTATAAAACTCAATAGTCCTCTTTGGATTGGACTTAACAAACAGCAGGTACAAGGCTGCAACTATCCAAAATTACTATAAAAACTATAAAAAGTACTATAAAATGATTAAACATACAGGACACCTGAAAATAAGAGTTATACAGGGTTCTTGGTTATGTATGAAATAAGATGTGATAAAGTTATTAAATGACTTATTTTGGAAAATCATGACAAATGGCATATGACCCAAGATTGCTGACTTCTTAATAAAATCAAAATTTGTAATCTATATAACACATATTGGCAGAAGCAGTTTTAACAAGGTATGACAGACAGAAAACATCCCCCACAAAACTATTGATTTGACAACATCTGATCCATGTTTATTTTCAGACTGGAGGTTATTTTAAATATATTGATGGTTGGCATCTGAACAATGCCGGCTGGGCTGAATTTGAACCAAGCAGGGACAAACCTTGTGTGTATGTAGATGTGGATGGAAAATGGAGGACCGCTTTCTGCAATGTGACCATAAAAAGTGCCTGTATGCAGTCTACAGGTATGTTTTAACAAGTTAATGATTTTTCCTACATCTTTGGCATCTTGATTATACGTCTTAACGTCTATATTAGATATCACTAAATTGGCAACTGCTAGGTAACTGGCCAATGTCAAGCAATCTGTGCTTATTAATGTCTTTAGAAGGATGTAGTTAAAAGTAAGAGGCAGGATTTTCAGTGCTCTGTGTTCTGATCATGTGAGAGTA
Organism: Mchenga conophoros; assembly: GCF_057382185.1. Taxonomy (NCBI): domain Eukaryota; kingdom Metazoa; phylum Chordata; class Actinopteri; order Cichliformes; family Cichlidae; genus Mchenga; species Mchenga conophoros. The sequence goes on from NC_140543.1 coordinate 14,312,849, forward strand.
ACGAGAACAGAACTTTGATGGCCTGTGAGTGTTTGAGACCCATTACTGTCCATTAAATAAGAGCTATTTCAGAGGGCTTTTTTTCCTTAGCTGGCTGTTGGTCAGCTCAAGTGTTCTTCTTTTATTATTTACATTAATTTACAGTAACAGACATCGCAGAACATTTTGATCCCAGGAGATAACCGTTTCACCAAGTCACAGTAAAACATTTTGTGATTCATTGAGCATTATTGCTTCTATTCTTCACAGAAGTGGCACCAACTGAGTCTACAATATTTCCTGGAAATTGTCCTGAAGATACAGATCTAGAGTACCAACAGAGCTACACATGGCTGCCGTATAGGGGTTATTGTTATTTGTTTATCCAAGATGAAATTGAATGGGCAGATGCAGCTAGCAGCTGTGTAAGGCATGGTAAGATACATGCTGAATAATTTTAGAATCACTATACAGTAAATATGTGGTGTTAAGATTAAGCCTAATATGTGTTTTCAACATTGTCACAACCAGTCGATTTTTGTTTTTAAGGTGGAGTGTTGGCTAGCATTGAAGATCCCTCCGAGCAAGAATTCATCAAAGGCTTTGTGACAAATTTCAAAGACAGACACAACTCTTTCTGGATTGGTCTGTTTAAAACTCATAAAGGTATGGCCACAATAAGTGTAATCTTTTAGTGTTTATAGAAAAACTATTTAATGAAACCATATTAACAATTTATTGACTTAATTGAAGAAACAAACTATAACCTCAAATCACCACTAAATCAGTACTATTTATCATGTCTTTCTTGTCAGCAACTGTGTAGCCACATTCAGTGGGGTATTGGTAAGTTAGCAAAGTGAAAAAAGGAATACATTTCTGTTTGTCTCTAGGGACATGGCTTTGGTTGGATAGAACTATTTTGGACTTCACTAACTGGGCTCCAGATGAGCCGGATTCTGATTTTGGAGCAATCCAAACCTCAGATGGGACTTGGAACTCGGGTCGCAGATGGCACGACAGACCATATATCTGTAAAACAGCCAAAGGTAAAATAATTGTGTCAATGTGAAGTAATTATATCCAATTATTTATTGAAGGAAAATGTTAACAAATGCACAACTATAATAATTTATAATTAATAATACTCATTACATGTGTTACTAAGCAGCTTGTTAGTACACCACACAGATGCCATCTACCATTGGATATCTTACATCTTACTTTACATTAATGCTAAAGTTTTATGGTTTACAGGAAAGAGAGAGCTAATAAACCTATATGTTTGCATTTTTACCATTTCTTTCTTTCTTTTCCTTTGTTTTTTTGCCACTAGTGATGCCTCAAACTTCAGGATCAAAAGATGGTAAGTTCTGTCTTTATATGGCTCTGTGTTGTTTAATTATATAACAATACTACTACTAATAATGTGAAAAATTTAGTGAAAATTTGTGAAAATTTAAATCATGTTTTAAAATCTGAACTTACTTGCTTAAACCTGCAGGATCTAATGGAGATCAAGCTCATCAAACTCGTGTCCACACTACTGTGGTAGTTGTACTGGTGATTACGATCACTTCCACACTGGTAGTCATTGCATTTTTCCTCTACAAGAAGTCTCCTGGTCCCTTCCCCACATTTGAAAATCCACTGTACTTCAATGGTGAACGATCGCAACCTGATGTGCTTGACACCAATAAACTAATAGAGAATGCAGAAAACCCTGAACCAGTTTTAACTTTGTGATTTTAGGTAGGGTCTATTAGGATATAAACTTTACTGTGTTCCAAACTGATGCATTACACTTTGATGATTTATTATTTGGTTGTTTACTATATGCAGTAAATACATGCAATTATTTAACAGTAAGTCACTAACTGTGAGTTTCAGTGGAGGTGGCAACCTCATTACAGACCAATTTAAGCTCTAGGATGTCTGTATGAATAGGATTATTATTTGATTTGTGTCAAGGATATCAACAATTATCAAACACTCAGGTGAAGAAACAACACTTAGACACTTGGAGAGATTTTTAACGTGCACGGGTGAGAGCTCAACAGAGAGACTCACACCGAGTCGCAGGCGTTTCCTTTATTTAACAAGCATAGCAGTTCCTGTTTTTCATGTTCGTGTGTGGGTGTTGTTTGTGAGTCAAATTCTGCAAAACTCAGCTTTGTGTGTTAATCTCATGTGGTCTTATCATATGGCTTATATGGCTTACAGTTTACTGTTTAGAAGCTGGGCTGCACAGTGTAAAATATGAACACTATTATTATGAAGCGAAGCATAAAAACATTTCCCCATAACAATTTGTTTTTCTTTATCCCTGTGATTGAATGTATATAATTATTACATGTGGTGCTTAGATCCACTAGTAGCTGTTCATTGCTTGTAGTCTTGAAATACATAAATGTACTGCCTGTTGGTATTGAATAAACATTAAACTTGGCAATAAACAATTAATGTGTATTTAGTATGTTTAGTTGCTATCTTTCTAGTTTTCAAAAGCAAAATTTGTGTTAGCGTTACCGTGTAATTTGTTTTTTCTCAGGCACACTTTGGACTAACAGATTTGATCTACATATGAAACAGCATGGTGTTGGTGATTAGTACTTAGTACCTCTTGCCTCTTGCAAGTAGTTCATGGGTGTAAAGTCAGGGCTTTCTGTGTGGTGTTCGCATGTGTCTGAGAGGTTTCCTCCCACAACCCAAAGGCATGCATGAAGTTAGGTTAACTGGTGATTCTAAACTGACAGTAGGTGTGAATGTTAGCATTGGATGACAGTGGGGTACAGATTGGACAGGTTATTGGAAAAACAGACAAACACACACACAATAAACTAATGCTTTTGTGCCTGACATTGAATAAGACCAAATGCAGACTAAATCCCAAATTTTGTGCCTAACCTGTCAAGTAAATTCTGATTTAAAATTACAGTCGAAAAACCTGCAAAAATAACTGTCTGTGCCTTTCAGTCATTGTAGAACATCTGACTAATATTGTTCGTTAATGCCGCTTTCATATACCTGTTCCGAGTAGTACGCTGCGCACGCATGCAGCGATACAGCGCGAAGGTGAGACCCCCCCCCAGTGTTGCCAACTTAGCGACTTTTTTTCTAAAAAGCGACTAGCGACAAATCTGGTGACTTTTTCTGGTGTTATTGGAGACTTATTTATGACGACGCAGGGCTGGAATTGTGACATTAAAAAAAACAATAATTGCTAATAGAAATTTAATTTGTAGTTCTAAATAAACTCTAAATGCATTTAGGATGTCTTTTACTCACTTTATGTCTCTTCCACGATGTTATTTCTCTCTCCAACAACGTAGGTTACAATTACATTAGCATAACCAAGTATGCAAATTAGGCGATGACATCATTTAGCGACTTCTAGCGACTTTTAGGACAACCAATAGTGATTTTCCTACCCCCCCCCCGGGTGTGGAGTTGCTTACATGTAATGTCTGCTCAGTTACGTAGTAAAACAAAGCTTGCTAGTAATCACGAATCCAGAGTCATTGCTGAACATCAAACATGGTGTCAGAAGTTGTGGTTTGGCCGTGTGCTACAGCCCTGCTGACAGAGTGGTAAGGCCAAAGTTTTCTCAGCACTTTGCAGACGAAGCAAGCAAGTAACCAGCTAGCGTTGCTCGGCTATCGCAGGAAAGGCTATTAAGCATCAATGACCATGTCAGACGGATTCCGTAGACCAGAACCATTGGTGTTCAGTGGAAACATCGCCGAGAAGTGGCGTGTTTTCGAGCAGGAATACGACATATTCATAGCATAAGGATGCTCGAACTAGAGCGTTCATCCTGCTAAACCTGGCCAGCTCTGAAGCCATCGAGCGGGAGCGCGCCTTCGTTTATGCACCCGCTGTGCACGCGGGGGAAGGAGAACACAGACAATTGGTGAGAGAAGCAGAATCGAGAGAAGACCCGGAATGTCTCAAGCGCAAATTTCGGAAACTGTGTAATTCCCAAACAAACATAACAATGGAAAGGCACAAGTTTAACGCTAGAAACCAACGACCAGATGAAACAATTGAGTCTTACATGAGCGACTTGAAAAAGAAGGCAGGCAGTTGCAGATTTGGCCAGCTTAAAGACGAGCTCATCAGAGACAGACTCGTTTGTGGCATAAATAGTGACAGCATGAGAAAGCAACTGCTGTGCAACAGTGACCTAACTTTGAGCAAAGCAATTGAAATGTGCCAGATATTCGAGCAGACAGATCAACATACAAAAAAGCTCTAGCAGCTCCAGAACAAATGGCAGCAAAGGTGGACACCTTGCATCACATAATAAAGAAAAAACATCTACACAAAGTCAAGACGAGGACAGGCAATGAGCGGCGTGCAACACAACAAGAACAGAGGCCCGCTCACGCAATAACAAACTGCAACAACTGCGGGGGCAGCCACGGGGCAAAAAGAGACAAATGCCCAGCATAATAATTTCAACATGTTGTCGCCTCTTGGCCAGGACTCCCTTGAAAAAGAGGTTCTTAATCTCAATGGGACTTTTCCTGGTTAAATAAAGGTTAATAATAATAAATATGGCCAGCAATGCCATAAGTGCCAAAAATGGAATCACTTCCAGAAATACTGCAAGTCATCACACACACGGCAATTCAAAAAGAGACCCATTAACCACACTGAGATGCAAGCGCCTAGCAGCGATGAGGAAATGTTCTATGTGATTGGAATTAATATAGACACTATAAATCCCTGCTTTCCATACAAGAATGAAATTTTCACCACAGTGTATATTAATGGAAAACCCATAGAGCTCAAGGTGGACACTGGCGCCAAATGTAATGTCATGCCAGCTGACCTTTTTGAACATCTGAGACAAGATGAAAAACTCCTGCCATCACAGAAAACTAAACTGGTGGCATATGGAGGTGAGGAAATCAAACCGCTGGCACAGCAACACTCTCATGCCACTCTGCAGGCAAGGAATACCCTCTGCAGTTCTTCGTAGTGAAATGGGACGTACAACCCCTACTTGGCTTACCAGGCTCACTCCGCTTACAATTAATCACATTGAACAAAGAAGTCCACCATGTAGCCATGGATGTGGAAAGCACCTTTTCAGAAAAGATCTTCTTAGAGTATTCAGATCTCTTCGAAGATAAACTTAGTAAGCTTCTGGTTACCTATTCCATGAAAATAGACCGAGAAGTCACACCAGTAGTAAAGCCTGCACGTAAAATACCAGTTCCAATGCAAGACAAGATTAAAGCAGAATTAACCCGCATGGTCAAGTTGGGTGTGATCACCCCTGTCACCGAGCCAACAGAATGGGTGTTGTCTATGGTGGCAACCCACCAAAAAAAATTCAGATGACATCAGACTCTGCATCGATCCAAGAGATCTAAACAAAGCGCTGAAATGCCCGCATCACCCTATGCATACTATAGAGGAGGTAGCCGCCCAAATGGCTAACTCCAAAGTCTTTTCTGTCCCGGATGCAAAATGCTCCTTTTGGCAGGTAATGCTTGAACACAAATCATCCATGCTCATGACTTTAAGCTCTCCATTTGGCAGATTCCGCTTTCTCAGAATGCCGTATGGAATAAACTCAGCCAGCGAAGTGTTCCAGCGTGCAATGGAGCAGATCTTTGCTGGATACCCCTGTGCTGTCATCGTCGACGACATAATCATCGGCGGAAGAGATATGAAAGAGCATGAACAGAATCTCAGAAAGGTACTTGACTGTGCAAGGGAAGTCAAGCTGAGACTCAACCCCCTAAAGTGCAAATTCCTTCTCAAAGAAGTCTGTTATGTTGGTCATGTCTTCACAAGCAAGGGCTTAAAGCCTGACCCAGCAAAGACTAAAGCAATTAAGGAGATGCTCACACCTGAAAATGTCACAGGTCTCCAACGCTTCTTAGGGATGATTAATTACCTAGGAATGTTCATTCCTAATTTCAGTGAGCTCTCAGCCCCACTTCGGGAGCTAACGTGAAAAGACATTCAGTGGTGCTGGCTGAAGCAGCATCAGGATGCATTCGATGCTTTAAAACAGAGCCTGACCAGTCCACCCACTCTCAGCTACTACAACGTCCAGAAACCCGTCACGCTAACGTGTGATGCCTCGGAGTATGGACTCGGGGCTGCATGCCTCCAGGAAGGCGCCCCAATCGCCTACTCCTCTCGTACTCTGACACAGACCGAAATGCGCTATGCGCAGATCGAGAAGGAACTTCTTGCAGTTGTATTTGCATGTTCCAAGTTCAATGATTACATCTATGGAAAGCAAATCCAAATCGAAACCGATCACCAGCCGTTAGTCACTATCCTGAACAAGCCCATACACTCAGCTCCAGCCAAACTGCAGCGCATGATGCTCAGACTGCTCAGACTGATGCTCAGACTTTCATACTGCATGTATGAAAGTACAACTTTCAGATGGTGTACAAAAAAGGCTCACAGATGTACCTCGCCGACACTTTGTCCCGTGCTCCCACAACCTTGACAGGTCAGCACAGTGATGAAACAGCAGACTACGAGATCATGTCGATCCAACAAATCTCTTCTTCTAGGCTGACCCAGCTGAAGGAACACACTGCCTCTGATCCAGAGCTACAGAAACTGAGAAATGTCACAATGAGTGGCCTTGCAGACAAACTCAGCTGCCCACAGAAATTCGTCAATACCACCCATATCGAGATGAACTCACCCTAGAAGATGGCATTGTCATGAAAGGCCCGAAGACAGTGATCCCAAAGTCTTTGCAAAAGGGCCCGTGGTATCGTGTTTTGGCCCACAATGACTGAAGATATAGAGCAAGAAACAACTGTGTGTCCAGTGTGCAACAGCACCAGGCCACATCAACAGAAGGAGCCACTCAAGCTACATCCAGTGCCGGAGTTACCCTGGTCAACCGTCGCCACTGACATCTTTGAGTGGAATGGTCAACATCACCTGGTTGTAGTTGACTCTTACTCAGGTTGGTTCGAGGTAGGGCTGGGCCATATTATACCGTTCACGGTAATACCGCTACAATGTTAGGCAACGATAAGAAAATGAAATATCGCAATAGAATATGGGTAAAACGCGCATGTGCAGTGCCTTTGTTTTCATACGCACATGGCCAAACAAGCATGGCGGCAACGGAGAATGAGAAGGGAGAAAGCAGATCGTTGAGTGAAGCGGATGAACCAGCATTAGTTTGTAAAAATGGTGCCACTTCAGTGATGTGGAACTGGTTTGGTGTTTCCCCGTCAGATACACTACAAAGCAAATTTTTTGTAGAACATGCAAGCGGGCCGTCATTATTGCCGTATTTGTTGGACTAAGGCGCTCATAAATCTGGGAGTAATCTGGGTCCTAAACTCAGTCCACTTAAAGTCAAACCAACACTGCAGCATCACTGATTAGGTGGAAACTAACAAGCTAACTTCCTGCTAACTTCGAACTCCATTAAATTTAATAAATTCTGTTTTCATGGATGCCTGGATGTTAAACTTAATTGTTACACCTGGTGAAGCAGCAACGGTGATCCTTTTATTAAAGATGAAAGAATTTAGGCAGATTTTAAGTCTAAGTGATGCCGCAGTGTTTGTTTGACTTTGGGACCTTAAGCAGAGTTTGAACTCTGTTTACTCCGCAAAGCTTCTGACAACGGTAGCCATAATGCTCCGACAATCCATCAAGCGGTGCAGCTTCGTAGCTCACCAAAGTTGTACTAAAACATTTTTTGAGAGATTTTTGAGCACCATGTACCACACAAAATCAGTTCGAGGTCAGTAAGCACAACCAGAATTGATACATACGGTGTGTAACCGATGTGTTCCTGCGTTGTGTCTGACAAAGAAAGGTAAAAGAAAGAAAGACCTCCAAGTAAATAACTTGCCTGCTCCAGCTCCTATGACCAAATACAACAGTGGGGGAGAGGGTTAGCTCAACCCATCACAACTTCCAAGCTAGCCAGAATTATATATTAATGCTAGTGTTAACGGCGCCTAAAACACATTTATGACACACACATACTACACATTTATAGCATCTAACAAAAACAGGCACAATGATGACAATAATTGAACTAAAATCACAATCAGAAGCATCAGGGTGGATAAATATACATTATATGATCGCTTTACAGTGTTGGGAAAGAAATTACACCAACCTCTCCCACGGGGGAATTGTAGAAAACGGGAGAGGCCAAAGGGGTACACTGGGGGTGTCTAAATTCATGGAATGCATCCTCCTGAGGCCGCATTTGTAGGCCGATTACATCACAGTGACGCGACAAAGGCTGTCCAAATTCGTAGACTCCTCTAAATGCAGCCAACAAATGTATCTGTCACGATTTGCCGCTGCAAGCCGTGTGGAGTTGGAGAAAGGACCCAAAAGGCGGCAGCTCTGGTGCAGGTGAGTATTTATTTACAGGAGTGGGTACAAACAGCAATGGTGGGTGAACATGAAACCGGAAACCTAAACTGGGTAAAACTAGCAAAACAAGCCAGAAACGAAGATGCAGGGAGGTCCGAGGAAATACATACGGAGAGACGCAGGGAGACGAGGGGAAACAACACAGACAAACCAGCAACTACTATGACAGAAGACACAACTTAAATACACTCAGAGAACACAGGGAGATTAAACACGGAGATTACACACAGGTGGGGAACACAGCTGGGAGTGATTAACGTGACGAGACTAGGGAGGCAAACTGAAAACACTCACATAGGATGCAGACCTTCACAATAAAACAGGAAACACATACACGCAATGACATAACACACCAACTTAACACAGACTGGGGGACACAGAACATAGGAACATGAACCATGAAACAGAAGAGTACAAACACCCAAGGTAACCAAAACCACAGAATACTAATAAACTAAACATAAACACGGAGTCACAGACTCCGGACCATGACAGTATCCTCCTTTTCCTTTTCCATCATTTGAAGGATGGGTCGTCTATATCCTTCATGGCTCACCATGTCCCAGAATTCATAGCAAGGCCCAGCCAATTCCAGTTTTCAACAATGGCGGCCGCTACTAAGCTTTTAATATTACTCTTATTACTCTTTCCAGGTCACAAAACAAACTTTTAGCATATTTTCAGGCGAGAATGTAGCTGTGTAAACTTCAAATATCTGCTTGGTTTATCAAGCTCTCACATATTTGCAAAAGTGCTCCGACGTATTCGGAGACGTCCGTTATCCACCAGCTTGATAGCTAGCCAGGAGCTCGAGGGTTACTAGAGCCGCTGAGAATGGCACAACTCCAGGCACGTCATTTTCAGATCACTGCAGTCTTTCGCTACTCAGGTTAAACGTAATATATGTCACTTAGATAAACTAAAATTGTCATTGTTTGGCTTTTTTCAGTGTTTTATTTCATTTGTGAGTAAATTGGTTTGGCTGAGATTAAAGTTATTAGATTAGATTAGATAAAATAAAACTTTATTAATCCCCCAGGTGGGTTCCTCCTTGGTTTTCACTCAGCTGAGTAAACGTCAAACAGAAAACTGATTAAACAGAAGTGTGAGATGGTCGAGAATTTACACCAGTGTCCTGTTATATTTTAGATAGCAAGGAGCAGACGGCTGAGTTTATTAAACTCCCTCGAGACAGTGGTGACGCTAATCAGAAGGCTAGACTGTCCAATTTCACAGCCATTTACTTCCGGCCTACCCGACCTTCTGAGGACCCGGCTCACGTAGACCGCGCAGGCCGGGTCTTCAGGAGGATGCAGCCCAAGAATTTGAACACGACAACTGTATTTATACGGTTGCACCAAAGAAGAAGAAGAAAAAATGAGGAGATGCTCTAACTGATAATGAATATAACTACAAGGCTTGGAGAAGAACACATTTTGTGTAATTATAACAATATGTAATCTATGACCGGGTTACGTTAAGGTGCACTGTCGATTTTTGAGAATACTAAAGTGTGCCTTATAGTCCAGAAAATACGGTAGTTTCTAAATGCCGAAACCCTGTTTGTGCTGTTAAAACCATTGCTTAATCTGGGTATTTGAGAAAGGGAATAGATGCCAGAAAAGAGATACATGAAAAGATGTTTTTATGAACTCTGATATATTTGAGATTTGAAAAACTGCAGTGATTGTTCCAATTATATATATATATCAGGGGTTTTCTTACTGTGGTAGCAAAGCTTCATATATTATCACAATGTTGTGCTAGAAAGATTGATAGCAAAACAGGAACTGAAAATGCTATGACAGACGTTTGGGAAGAATTTAAGAGCAAACATCTGACTGTTTCCATCCCTAAACAGGATATTGTGTTGCTTCATTCAAGATGGACACAGTGTTCTAACTTGCCACAGCATTCTTTTCTCTCAATCTCACAAGAGATCTTTGCCTACTTCTGTTCATGACAGTGTTACTAGTTTAATGTATTTGTTTCTTTTATTTATTTTTAATATGTCTTTGCCATGCCATGTCATGTCACAGATGGCTTAGTTTTTGATTAATTCTATTTATAATATAATATAATATAATATAGAGGCAGCACGGTGGCACGGTGGTTAGCACTGTTGCCGCACAGCAAGAAGGTCCTGAGTTCAATTCCACCATCAGGCCGGGGTCTTTCTGTGTGGAGTTTGCATGTTCTCCCCGTGTTTGCGTGGGTTCTCTCCGGGTACTCCGGCTTCCTCCCACCGTCCAAAGACATGCAGCTTGTGGGGATAGGTTAATTGGATAATCCAAATTGCCACTAGGTGTGAATGTGCGAGTGAATGTGAGTGTGAATGGTTGTCTGTCCCTGTGTGTTGGCCCTGCGACAGACTGGCGACCTGTCCAGGGTGTACCCCGCCTTTCGCCCTATGACAGCTGGGATAGGCTCCAGCGCCCCCCGCGACCCTGAAAAGGATAAGCGGAAGCGAATGGATGGATAACATAATATAATTGGCCTAATCATTTGATTCAGGTGTGTTGACCCAGGGTGAGATCTAAAGGCCCTCAAGGCCGGAGTTGCCCACCCCTGCTCTAGGCTCTCATGCTTCTGCCAACCTGGTTTCCACTTCTCATTTATCGTTGGATTTTGTTAGTCTTTGTCTGTCAGTATACCTTAAAGGAAATAGTTACAGTCACTGTACAAAACTGAACAAAACATTTCACCACCAGGTGACAGTGTTTCATGAGAAAGCATTAGTGTAGCTGCCCTTTAGTTTAAAAAAAAAAAAAAAAGGCAAGAATACATGCTCCTCATGAATTCTCCCTCTTTTTTTCACGTATGCGCTTTGTGTATTCTTTACAGAGCGAACAAAGGCTCAGGTTCTATTGTGTAAGCCTTCCTACCCGCCATGGGTACAGGTCCTACTATTTGTCATTGTTTTGAAGAGGCTGGGACTCATTCTTCACGTGTATGTGAATGTCAGCTTCAACTTGAACATCTATCTTATCTTTGTAAAAAAAATTTAAAAACAAATTCATCCAAGCACTAATTTTTCCTTAATTTTTGAATTTTATCTGTGAAGTAATGATTGACAACAAGTCAATGATATGTACAATGTAAATTAAATGATGAACGCTATTTTGGTTCAAAATCAGTCATTATGCTCCATGCTGCTGTTATTTAGAGTTGTGATTTCTCCTTTTTTCTCCTTACACAACTTGCATGTTGAGCTCGCAAGAGACAGCTGAAGTGAGATATTAAATGTAATTAATGAAAAATGTTTCATTAAATGTTCATTAACCAGATGCTAATGAATGAGACACACCCAGAACAGCTAACTGAAGGCCAAATGGGCCTGATCCCCAAGGATTCCACAGAAGGGACCTATCCCATCCAACTATCAACCAATAACCTCCCTCAGTACCACATGGACGATGCTGTCACGCCTGTACATGGATCAATACATGAGTGGGGTAGATAAGGAAAAGGCAAAAACACCAGAGGGGCAAAATACCAGCTACAGGTAAAAAGATCACTCGCTTGAGACTGTAAGACCCGTGCACCACCTGAATTGACTACAAGAAATTGAATTGAAGTGAATTGCCTCACGCATGGATCCTGGAATGCCTAAAACTATATAAGATCAACAGGGATATGGTGAACAACACTGGCCAACTTCAAGCCTATAGCACAAGTCATCATGCAGGATTTACCAAGGAGATGCTTTGTCCACCACTCTGGGACTGTATGCCAAGCCGGAGGAAGGAGCATACATTCATTGTTATTGCATGCATTGTGTTTTAATCCTGCAGCTTATCACACATTTGATTTCCATGTATGAAAACTGCAAGTGTCCAGATTCAGGACAGACTCAGAAACACAGTGCTGCAGATCATCTGTGATCATCTCTGACGGAGAGCTGATGGGACGGAGGCTGTCCACCCCTGATAATACACCAGGACAAACTCAGCAGTGTGTAAGGAAGAGGAGGTCATGGTCCGTGGGAGCAATCATGCGGGGAGTGTTTCGGGATCGCTCTTTGGCTACGCCCTGGGCCAGGGCCACCAGTGTCACACCTGAATTCCATCGACAGGCAATCACAGGAGGAATACTTCAGGCAGCATGGTCTGCTGCTCAACGCCAGTCTGTTCAGTCACTCTTAGTGGTAACTAACTGCTCTGTACCCATTTTGGTTTTTTGCTCGGGTTTAATTCTACTCCCTTGTGCTCAGGTCTCCGTCCTGCTCGCTGGAAATACTACCTGCCTGTTCACCTGCCTGTCCTCCTGCCTGCCCTACATGCTGGATAACACTCTCTGTCAGTTCATCCCTCTAGATTCTCCCACAGTTAAGTAATTGTTTCCTCTTCTGTTGCAGTTTTCCCACAGTCCCAATCATGGCTTCTCTCGGCACTGACCTCCATATTTGCTCCGTTTCCTCTGGCCTGAATTTAAATTTCACTTTCATAGTTTGCTATTGTTTTCTCATACAAGAAACACCAGGTCTCTGTGGCTTTTAAACCCCAAAACATGCTGCGCCAAAAATTGGTCCACCCCAAGGATCGGGTCCCCGACACAAACAGAGTAACATAGTGTGCGCTGTTAAGTTCCAGCAGGATTGCCAGGATTTATACATCGGGGAAACCAAACAACCTCTGGCGAAGCGGATGGCACAACACAGAAGAGCTACCTCGTCAGGCCAGGACTCTGCAGTCTATTTACACCTACAGGCCAGTGGACACTCTTTCAATGATGAGGATGTACACATCCTGGACAGGGAGGAACGCTGGTTTGAGCATGGAGTCAAGGAGGCCATTTACGTGGAAAGGGAAAGACCATCTCTGAATCGAGGAGGGGGCCTAAGGGTACATCTTTCGCCATCTTACAATGCTGTGATTGCAGCCATTCCCCAACTCTCTGTGAATGGTACTCATGGTCTTTGATCAGTGGGTTTTGGTCAGTGGTTGTTGATCAATGGTCATGAGAATTTGCATAATTATAATTAAGGAACTGACCTCCCAGTCCATTGTTCCTTCAGTGGTGCTAGTTTCAGTCATTATGCAAATGTACTGTTTATAAGATTGGGGAAACCTGCAGTCAGCTGAGACTGAAGAAGTCACTTGGATGATGACGAAACGTTTCTCCCACAAAACGCTACGTCCAGATGAACAGAATCAACTTTTGGAGACATACATGAACTAAACTTTGTATATAGTTTGCTGCTTAATTTGTTTTGAGTCTGTTTCTGGGTCCAGTAATTGTGAGAACATCGGCTCATGACACAGTATCAGTCAGAAATAAGAGCTTCCTCTTTTTGAAGAACAATTAATCAGTGCAGCAAGTCATTCTATTTACAGTCAACTCTGACATGATCAAATGCATAGTACGTCACTTCTGATCATGAGAGTAGGGTTGCTAAACAGGAAAAAAAAAGGTAAAAGAACTGTGCACTGTAAAAGAAAATCCTAATATAAAAGTATTTTACTGTGTATTTTACAGTTTTGTACTGTTCTTCTAGAATATCATTAAATTTACATCAATAGACTGTGATTTCACATTTCAAATGTAAATTAACGTAAAATCACTGTAATGTAATAAAACATAATTTTCTTGTTTTTTAAATGTATTTGTCTGTACATATGCATATTTAGATTGTTAAAATACATTCACAAATGTATCATAATTTCACAAATATTTTTCCGTTATTTGAAAGGTTGAACTGTTAAATTCAAATGTAAAAAATGTGGAAAAATATAAAAAATGAGTCTTATAAACTTTTTTTACATCAAATAATAATAATTATTATTGCTATTTAGGGCGATCGTGGCTCAAGAGTTGGCAGTTTGCCTTGTAATCAGCAGGTTGCCGGTTCGAGCCCCGGCTCGGACAGTCTCGGTCGTTGTGTCCTTGGGCAAGGCACTTCACCTACCACCTACAGGTGATGGCCAGAGGGGAATTATAAAGTGGAATTGTAAAGCACTTTGAGGGTCTCAAAAAGTGCAATATGAATGCAATCCATTATTATTTAAACCAACTGTTAACTGTACATTTAAGTATTATTATTCATATTGCCGCATTCATTGACCTTGTTTATAGGTAATTTCATTGTTTAATCACATTAAATTGTTCCTAATTTAATGTTTAAAAGCACTTGAAAAAGGCAAAATCCCATGTAAAATTAGGGCAACAAATTGTATTTTCATTACTGGAAATAACCATATTTTTATGAGTTATTTTCTGTTATTTTACGGTATTATTTTGGCGCCCCAGCTGCTGGAATATTACTGTTTTTTTAAGATGTTTTTTCTAACAGTGTGAGCAGAGGATTTTCTAACAATTTCACAGTGTTTTTACATACAGTAGTTCACCCATTTAAACTTATCGTCATACGGGTGCCTTATAAGGCATAGGAGAAAAAGACCTAATTGAAAGTCTAAATCCAGGCAGTTTCACATCCTTACATGACAAACTATTTGCAGCTGAAGAGATTCATATATCATATATCTTTTTTTACGTGTGTTTTATTATCATGCTCATTCAAGCCATTTTGATTTTTTTTTATTGCATCATTATGCATCATTATGCATCATTAGTCTTGACATTACATACAGTTGTGGTTATTACAACAGAAAACCAGAGCTGTTTTGAAACTTCCTATGTGTGTCATCCTTTGTTGGCCTCTATACTTCTTATGCATGTAGATTCAGGGAAACGTAGGACTATATAAAAAATATAGCTAGCTCAAAGGGTTTTCTATTATCAGACATTTTAAATGTTGAAACAGTTTTATTAAGCAGGTATTTTGATAACTGCATTAAACATATAAGCCTTAACATCACCAATGCAGAACTTGGTGATCAGAGCTTGTGGCGAATTCAGTGAAAAAACTAAGTACGAACATAAATTCTAGATTAAACAAACAAACAAACAAACAAACAAACAAACAAACAAACAAACAAACAAACAAACAAACATAATTTAGAGTGATATTTTAAAAAAAAAACTTCATAATTTTCCACTTTAACAAATTCTGACCGTCAGAATAATGAAAGCTTAATTTTTGCAATTATTACCCTATGCTTGGAGTTGCCAATCATAGCAGCTGTGGATCATGTTTTGCTGTGCTTAAATCACAATTTGAATCCCTGTATCCTTCTAACACAATTGGTAAATCACAATGTTGAATTAAATCAAAGCGCTAAATCAAGGTCCTGAAGAGTCAGCTGAATGGGGAAAAACAAGATCTGAGGATAAGCACAACTGGATCATAAGATGCACTTATGAGTGGAAATCCCAATCTTCTTGATTCCTTACTCTAGCATGGCAAAAATTAGCAGAGAAAAAAACAAAAAATACAAAACCAAAGGTTCACAGTCTGAGCAGTGGCTCATTCCGCTGGTACTAAATATGATCCCTTTTAATCCAGCTATACAGCTATATATGAATACTTTATTTTACTCCCCCACCCCCCCTTTAAAACTCTGTTTGCTAACAACAATTAACTTAATTCAACTTCTTTTTACTAAATCATACATTTTTTTGAGTTAAATCTCCCTCCGTCCTACTTCTCTTGACTACAGGGAAAATGTCTACATTTTTGTTTCTTTGGATAAGCTAGAAAATCAGTATACAAGTCAGTGAGGCAAAATTCACAGTAACCCTCCCCTCCTTTTTCTTGTAAAACATCACTCATCATGATGACCCAAGACAGGATGATATAAAGAGTCATGGTTGACAATCATTCACACCCTGTGTTTTGCTTCTGTGCAACTAGCTTATATGAAAATATAAGACACAGGAATGGGAATACTAACAATGAGGATAACTTCTACAGTCTTTGTGCTTCTCATCCAAACATTTCTTTGTTTGGCTTCAGATGGTAATCAACTATTTCTTGTATTTTTTGCTAAGGCTTTTAACAGACTATCGTGCGTCCTGCCTGTCTGCACTAAATGTAAGATTGTTGTGTCCTCCATCATTTCCTGTATTTATGTTTGGTTTTTTTTACAATTCTACAATGAGTTATTCGTGATTTTATCATAAAAACTGTTCTTTAAGTAAACTTTCCGCAATTATAAATATAAAAATCAGTTGAAGCAAGTATGATAAATGGATGAAGATTTTCTTTGTTTTTTTACATCTCCAACAGTACTGTTTTTCAATATTTTTTTCTCTACAGATTCCCAATTTCAACTAATTAACAGGGCCACTGGTTTTTGTTTGGTAAAATTAAATAACCACTGCAATGACATTCGCTGGACATCTGGGGATCGACTTTTGGTTCAGAATAAGAACAAGTGCCTGGGTGTTCAGGGAAAAACTGTGGGCAGTGAAGTAAACCTGTATGATTGTGATGAAACCAGTGAGCTCCAAAAGTGGGAATGCATGAATGAAACTGTGATCGCTCTCAAAGGCCAAGAACTTTACATTGACCTCACTGCCGATAACACAGCCGTGCTCTCAAATAAAGTTGTACCCAGTAGCCACCTTACAATTTCTGGGACTTCCAGTGGTGCTTGCACAAGAACATATACAGGTAAGTGAAAACAAAAAAACAAAAACATTGTAAAGTAATTCATAATAACTTTTATGGAAATAATATTAGTGGCATAATAAATTTGTAGATTTTCATATTTAGTTCCAAAACAGTTGTAATGCAAAGATAGTGTGTCAAATGATTACAAGATGTTGATAAATGATAAAAGTATCATTTTGCTTAAACTATTCAAGCTATTCTTTGTTCTTTTCTTATATGTTTTCCTTATTTTGGTCCTTCAGAACTTTACACCATTGAAGGAAATGCAGCTGGGAGGCCGTGCATGTTTCCTTTCTTTTACAAAAGCAATTGGTATTCGGAGTGCACTGCATTTGACTCTCCAGGGAACCGTAAATGGTGTGCGGTTGAAACAAAATATGATCATGAACTCTGGGGTTACTGCCCAACTAACTGTAAGTACACAACAAATTCTAATACAGGTTTTCAGAGTAATAAGCAGAACCTGGACATCCAAATTTAAATGTTGAGGAACGCCATCTTGAGGTACAAGTTCAGTGTAACACTATAATACCTTAACTGTGTTTGTGTCACAGCCAAAGAAACCTGGAACAAAGACCCTACAACAGGAGCATCTTATCAGCTGAACACACAGTCAGCGCTGACCTGGGATCAGGCTGATGCCAGCTGCAAACAGCAGAGTGCCTCCCTGCTCAGTATCAGCAATCCTCATGAGCAGGCTTATATTTCAGGTAAGGAGAAAAGTCTCCACACTACACTGAATATATTGAAAACAAAACAATTCATTTAAGCTGAGAGAGTTTTACAAATAGCTAAAACTTGAAACATTAAAGTTGTTGTGGTCTGTAGACTGTAGACACTGCTCCAGCTGATGATTATGTTTTGAGTATTATACTTGTAAACTTTTGTTTTCTCTGTCTCTTTTGTCTGTTAAACTCTACTGACAGCACTATTAGGGACAAATTGGGGACAGGAGTACAAGCTCTGGGTTGGACTGATCTTCCAGCATTTAGATTATGTGTGGAAGTGGTCTAATGGGAATCCTTATGCATATCTGAATTGGGACTCAGGTAAGTTTTCTTTCAAGTTTCAGGAGCTTGTGTTACCATTCTGATGATAATTTACATTACTGTTGTTAAAATATTTCAGCAAGTCATCTTGATCATGTTTGTCATCTTTTTTTATTGATATAAGAAATGTTATCTGTCAGCAAGTCAATATTTTTTTCCCTATTTTTTATAAAATGTCTTCCACGCAGGCGTGCCAGTCACACTGCAGATATAGCAATAATCAGAGAACCTCTTATTGTTCAGCAATTTCAACAACCGCTAAATTATTGTGGTGGCGTTGTGTGTCACATAACCTTATCACTCTTGGGTAGAAATCATAGGCTTCTATTTTATTTCCACGAAAACTAAAATGCTCATACACAATACACACCATGCTTCTAAATATCTTGAGAATCCTGTGAATTGAAAGTTGCCGAGTCTCATCTCATAAGTGACAAGTTTCATTTACCATCACTGCTCCGTAGGACATCCAGTTTCTAATCCAGGATATAAGTGTGGAATTATTGATGGCGCTGTTCAGCTTTCTTGGCAAAGTTCAAAATGCAACAAGAAACTGGGATACATCTGCTACAGTGAAGGACCTTTGGATGCACCTACTGAAGGTATAGAAAAAAATCCCTTCTCTACCCTTCTCTTAAAAAACTTGATTGACTCTATTTCTTTGATCTTCTTCTTTTGTTCTTTTGGTTCATAGCTCCCGAGAGTGGATTTTGTACAGCACCCTGGATCCCCTACAATGGCCACTGCTTTTACCTTTATCGTAATGAAACAAAAAAATGGTCTGATGCTCAGAAAGCTTGCCGTAAAGAAGGAGGAGACCTAGTAACTATTCGTAATGTAGAGGACCAAAGCTTCATCATCTCTCAACTTGGATATGGTATGGCAATAAAAACTTCTGAGCACCATTTGCATTCCTTTAACATAACCTTCACCCTACACTTTTCATATTTATGCAATTTTTATGCAATTGCTGGTGAGTAACTGAAATATTTTTGAGGCACGATCTAATATGATTGTGTTGGTATGTTCCTGGATCAACAAAAGTAATGTTTGTCCAGTTTCAACATTGCAAGTTATCAATCACATTGCAGTGATGTCATAATGTTGTGATGTGGAAACACCATCACACCACACACCAAACCCTAACCCTACACCCCAAACCTTAACAATGATCACATACCAATGCCGAACGCAAGTTTTTTCCAAGTTGCAAAGTTGTGAAATCATAACAATGTTATTTGTCATATACAGTGTGAATCCTAGACAAACAAACATGTTGATCTAAGAAAAAGACCAACAATTTAGTTTTATGTAATTTATATACCGCAAATCACAGCAACAGTTACCTCTCTGAACCATAGTCGAGGGGG
Organism: Mchenga conophoros; assembly: GCF_057382185.1. Lineage (NCBI taxonomy): Eukaryota > Metazoa > Chordata > Actinopteri > Cichliformes > Cichlidae > Mchenga > Mchenga conophoros. The sequence goes on from NC_140543.1 coordinate 14,332,165, forward strand.
CTTGGAAGCTGAATGAAGTTTAACTTTACTGTAGGAGCCACAAGTAAGCCAGCAGGCTGAGAGCGAAGTGCTCTAATAGGGTGATAAGGTCAGTAAGACAAGATGGTGCCAGATTATTCAAGACCTGGTACATAATGAGAAGGATTTTAAATTCAATTCTATTTTCGATTTAACATGATTATATCAGATAGTCCATTTCTGAGAACACATTTAACCTCATAAAACTAAAGTCACAAGAAGTCAGGTGATTGAATATTGAACAAATTTATGCTCCTTTATACTTCAGCCCTAAATTCACTTCAGTCCATTTAACTGAAAGATGCAAATCCCACATAAATATCAAGTTAACTGTTAAAGTTACAGGAAGTGTTCAGCTTGTAATTAAGTCATTAGAAGTTGTCTCTCCTTAATTGTTAAAATGTCTAATTTGAACATCACACTGAAAAGTTAAAAACACACTCAAACATAGATATTAATGAATATCTTATTTTATAGCTACACACATAATACAATTGTGAGCAATCTATTCTTGGAAATGTATAGCCGTCCACCACCTTCAGAAAATCCAGGGCTCTCACCACAGCTAACAGTCACTTCAGACCTACCATGCAGACTACCTCTTTAGAATAATGACCGTTCATTAGTCGGTCACTTTGGGAATCCTGCTATTTTGGACACAAAACTAGGTTTTTGATTTTGTCACTTCATAAGCATTCAGTCACTTTCTGTTGACTGATCCCTGTATCACTGCACATCTCACATATGATGAAGTTTGTTTACAAGTCCAGCAATTCTGGCAGACGATTAGCAGCAGTCTAAAACTTAAGTGCAAAAGTAACATCTAAAGAGTAGCAAATGAGCAGAATTTATCAAGAAGATTATACAACAATTAATGTTATTTTCTGTCTGCAGCATCCACTGATGAACTCTGGATTGGACTAAACGATAGGAACAGAGAGAGGCTGTTTGTTTGGAGTGATCATTCTCCTGTGAGTTACACTAGCTGGGACTCTCGGGAACCAACTGTCACCTCTGAACAAGAAGACTGTGTTCTGATCAGAGGGGAGGTAAGGTGCACAGTGTGGGAGAGATTATTGATGATTGTGACACGCCAGCTTTTTTCTGTAAAACTATGCAGTTCTGTTAAAGAACACTGGATGCCAGGAAGGTCCATTAATATCCAGGAAAATTAGGTCTTTGTTTTATGATATGCACCGTAGCCTGTCTATCTCTTGTTAATTTCAGTTTCCACATATATTTTGCTCTTTTCATTCTTGCAGAATGGAAACTGGGCTGACCGTGTGTGTGATGAGAAACATGGCTTTATCTGCATGAAGACAAGTGACTCTGAACCCTCTGGAGATGAAGTGGAGCTGAACGCAGGCTGCAAAACTGTATGTGAACCTTTCATATATTTTCCAAAGAATGTCTGCATCTGTTATCTGTTTCTGTTTTGTAAAGGCTGTTGTATATTTCAAATGGCACAATGTCTAAATTTAATTTTGTGCCTGTGGTCCATGAAATATCTAGGAAAGCAGCATACACATAAGGTATGATGCCTAATGAAACATTGTATTTGGGTGCTGTTTATAGTAAAAAGATTAAGAGAACATCTTATTTAGTCATTGCATTTTTAGGAAAAAAAAAACATTCCTGTAGAGTAAACAAGTAGTCACACTGATGCAGTGTGATTCTGCATTCTGGTGTTTTACTCCTTGCTATCACAAAAAGACAGAAAGACAACATTTAACGACAGGCTTGAATAGTTCTCCAACTTGTTTCTCTGCAATGCAGGGTTGGAAAAGACATGGATCCTACTGCTACTTTCTAGGGACTGAGACAAAGACGTTTCATGAAGCCAACGATGACTGCAAGAGCTCAAACTCTTACTTAGCTGACGTTTCAACTGGGTAAAATAGTTTTCATAAAAAAAAAATTATATGTAATTTTGCATCAGGCAGCCTCTAATGTGACTTGTGTAAATATTTCCAGGGTGGATAATGCTTTCCTTGTAAGCTTGGTGGGGCTGAGGCCAGAGAAACACTTCTGGATAGGTCTCTCAAACCTGAAAAACAGAGAATATTTTATGTGGACCAACAATGCCTATGCAAGATATACTCACTGGAACACTCATATGCCAGGTAATGCAAAATGTGAATCGCTATGTAAACTATAGTTGGGAGATGACTTCACAAATGACAGCTAACAATTTCTTTTATAACACAAGGTAACGTGCAGGGTTGTGTTGCTATGGCAACTGGGCATTCTGCTGGCCTTTGGGATGTGTTGCCCTGTACCAATAAGGAAAAATACATCTGTAAACACCTGGCAGAGGGGGCAGCTTTAACCCCTGCTCCACCAACCACTGCCACGCCTAACTGCACAGATGGATGGATTAAGATGCAATCCAGAGGCATCTGTTATAAGGTACTGTGGCTGCCACAGTGGTACATGACTTAAGTATTCTGCAGTCTCTATTTTTCACAAGCCCTTTACAAACAGTAGAGTTACCAAGAGCAGCAGTATAGTAGCACTATAAACAAGTAAGTTACCCTGAGCTCCTCCTGATTCAAGGCAGTAGCAGAGGACCAATATTAACTGGTTTTGTTAAAAGAATAAACGGGTAAAGACATGTCCGATGTTATTTTACTCCGAAAAATTATTGAAACCAGAATGCATTGTGCTGCTATAAGCCCCCAAAAACCAAACAAATAAAGAAAAGCCTCACAACCTTGTGATCAGTTTTATGTAGGAAAGATTTCATTCCAACCAAACTACACTTGTCATTTGCATCATTTATGCAAAAGAAAGTATGCATTGACACATGACAAGAGGCTTCTACTTGTGATAACATCCCAGAATGTAAATATAGATGGTATTCCTCTTAGCTTAGCTGCAATATCACCGTTTGGATTGCAGAGCTAACTTCAAAACTGGCCAAAAAAAAAAAAAAACAACCAAAAAACTCTTGCTGAATAAGCAGAGGAAAAACATGTTAATTTTGTTTTGAGTGTGTGTCCCATCAATTTCATAATATCTGTGACAGTTGTGACTTTTTGCCAACAACTTGACTTTCCTTTTTGTTAGTGATTTCTGATCATTTCTGCACATGGGTTTCTGTCACTTCCATACTCATAATCCTTTCTGTTGTAGAAGGATATGATTATTCTGTTGATCTTATTCATAACAAGGATGACATAAAAACAGAGATGACGGCCCATGTTTAGCATGTAGTTCTGAATGTACAAATATTATTAAGCTTCAGATCACAACTCAGTTTCTTATATTTTGTTTATAGATCTTTCCAGAGGCTTCAGAAAAGAGAAAGACCTGGTACGAGGCTAGAGATTACTGCAGAGCCATTGGAGGAGACCTAGTCAGCATTCACAGGAGTGCTGATTTACTACCAAGGCAATTTTCATGGTATGGTGTTATCTGGTCTACAATCAGAGCTACATAAGATAAAAATCTTTCGTAAAGTACACCTCCAGCCTAAGTCACACATTAGTGGCAGTCATAGATTCTTATCATTTTCAAGCAATGAGTTGCGTATTAGCATAATCACTGATAGAAAAAAGGAAACATGTTTTTACAAAATATTTACACAAAATAAGTAAATAAAAGGTCTTTGAGCAAGAAAAAGAAATTACACAAGTATAAACATTTGGAACATACATTTGTCCATTATAGGCATAATCAATACTGGATTGGACTTAGTGCTCCTGACCCAGACACAGGTTATGTATGGAGCGATGGATCCCCGGTGAGTTTACAGTTTTTAACTCTCTACAATGGTTTATGTAGCCAAAATGATGATAACGATCAAGATGATGATTATTAATATTACTGATGTTACAGCTGCTATTACTACTGCTACAAATACTACTACTACTATTCATAATTATCTTATTTTTGTATAAAGGTAAACTTTCAAGAGTGGAGTGATGGAGAGCCAAACAATGAAAATAACGCCGAATCATGTGCTGAAATAAAACCCAATTATTGGGAGAAAACTTTGTTTTGGAGTGATGTGCACTGTGAGAAGTACAATAACTGGATTTGTCAGATCCACGCAGGTACAGCATGGTCACAGTTATACAATTCTTTTGTAGCATTTTTTTTTGGACCAGAAGATTATTGTATGTATTCTCACAATGTCAAGCTGGTCACTAGTAACTCAACACTATTCTGTTTTTATTCCTTCACAGGAGTCACCCCAAAGCCGGCTCCAGACCCTGTCACCCCTGGTAAGTGCACCAGTGCGTTGAGGAATTTGACCATACTGCCATACAGCATCTTTACATGACTGTTGACTTTCTATTGGGATTACCAGGCTGAGACCATTATTCATACTATGCTGACAGGGAAACTGATGTCTCATGGATGCTGATTTTCTGCGTGGCAAATATTTGAAACTAGTATAATATAATAAGTATAATAATAATAGGCTGAATAATATTATTGTGTTTTGTTTTGTTTTTACCACTAAGCTGTTAAAGGCTGATGGGGTACTGCTGTGACCCCCACTGGGCAGGCAGATGGGATGGATGGGTGTTGTGTTTGTGAATGCGATAACTCAAGAAAACACTTTTGATTTTTGAAATTGATACCATAGCTGTGTCTGCTAGGACACATGTACAATGAATATATGAATGTATGAATGTTTATGAACTCATATGAAATGCGTTTTTTATATAAAATGCTATACAAATACAGGCCGTTTACCATTCATAATCCAACAACAAATCCAAAATATGTTACAGAACCTAGACTTGCTCTTCTGAAATCTCAAAAGATAATGGAATAATGATTTCAAAAAACAAAACAAGATAAAAACCTGTGAGAATAGTAATAGTAAATAGAAAGTCAGTTCTATGAGTGTGTGAAGCCAATTGAAAGGATTTAATGGCTGACCATCCTTTATTTTTCTCTGTATCTGACGGTGCAAGGATCAGTTGAATTAGACTGAACTGTTTTTTCATAGTTGAACTGTTTATTTGTTTATCAATTCAATTTTATTTATACAGCACCAAATCACAACAATAGTTGCCTCACGGTGCTTTATATTGTAAGGTTGACCCTACAATAATACATACAGAGAAAAACCCAGCAATCATATGAGGCCCTATGAGCAAGCACTTTGGCGACAGTGGGAAGGAAAAACTCCCTTTTAACAGGAAGAAACCTCCGGCAGCACCAGGCTCAGGGAGGCGGGGCCATCTGCCACAACCAGATCTCATTGATACTGTATGAGCATAAACCTCACAGTGAAGAAAGGAAGATTGGATTGTGTAGTTTGAGGAAAAGATGGAAAACATGCAGTTGTTGTTCATAATTTTAAAGCCTCACTGTGAACAGCTGGAAAAACATGAGCTTGTCATGAAAAAAGTTATTTTTTTAAGACTTGCTTATCTAACACATTTACAGCAGTTTCCAAACATGTTTTTATAACGTTTTCTTTGAAATTTTTGAAAAAGAGGGTCATACTATTTGCACATTTACTGAAATAGATTGCGCATTTCTTATCTATTCTCAGAATATAACACGACATCTGATGGGTGGCTAGAATGGAATGGGGCTCAGTATTACATTAACAAAAAGGCGATGGCCATGGAGGACGCTCGTATGTTCTGCAGACAGAGGCATGGTGACCTGGTATCTATCAACAGTGAAGCAGAAAGGATATTTTTATGGAAACAGGTGAGCAATGGCATTTGTAAAAGATTTACCAAGGCAATGGGTATTTAAGTTATAATTGCAAAAACTTAAACATCCAGACACCGACAGTTTTTTCCTATGTATCCATGTTTTTGTGCAGATTTCAACAGGTTATCGGAATTCTTGGATTGGCCTATCTGTAGATCTTGATGGAACATTTCAGTGAGTATGAATTTAGTGACAAAAACGTAAATGCAATTTACAATTAACTTAAATTTATGTAACAGCAAGTTAAAAAGTACTTAGTGCAAGGCAGCATGTCAGATAAGTATACCAGTTTTAATTTCAGTCAGTCATATCTTGAGTGTTTGATTTAAAATCTACTGTTCTGATACACAAAGGGGAAATTAAATGTGTCTTATTGTCCAAATACTTTAAGCTCTAACTGCAAATGCAGATCTATTTGCATTTCTATTTGCGAAACTTTGTCTGTATTTGTAAAATTTTGGAGTTTCCTGTTTGTAATCTTTCCCACCAATTTTACTCAGTTATTACAGCTAAAAACAACAAAAGTGTGACCAAAAAGAAGAAGGATAAGAGTATCTTTAATGAACCCAGTATGCCACTGTCTTGGTATTATTGTCACAAATCTTTTACAGATATATTTAAACAAATTTATTTTTTGTGTTACATTAAGGTGGATGGATGGTTCTCAGTTGTTGTTTCAAAGTTGGCAGGAAAATCAACCTGACTTCAAGAACTTTGATGAGAACTGTGCTTTCATGACATATCACAATGGTGAGTGTACCGAAATACGATTCAGTTTCACTGAAATACATACAAGTGGTATCACCCAGTGATAGCACTCAGGCCATCCTGTCACAACTATCCCTTCAGTTTTACTGGCACCCTAGTTTTATCACAGTAATACGTATCCTTTACAGCCCATACACACATATCAAAGAACAGCAAAAGTACAGACATCCTAGAAATACTACTATTAGAAAATATAAGTTGAGTTGAAGTAAACATTCAACTTCGTACTCAAGTAAAAGTTAAAAAAAAGTGAAATGTAGTCACAGTCACACACTGTTTTACTTTAAATTCATCACAGCAGCTGGACCTTTAGCTTGCAACACACTGTGTAAAAAACTGCACACAAACAGTTTGTGTGTTTGCTGATGTTTGCTGAGCTGATAGAAACATTTGAAATTTGAAATTACCTGCCACTTAAAAAAAAGTCACTCCCATTATGCTCATTCCTCTATTGTAGCACTAGCTATGATGCTAAAGTACCTAAACCGCAACGTACGGACACCTGCAGTTGTTGTGGTGTTATGACAAAAAAAAAAGAAAAACACCATCCCGCCTTTAACCCCTGACTTTGGCACACGTCATCTCTTTTTACGAGTCATCCTCTGGTGATAAACACATGAACAGGATTGACTTCTGCTTCAAATCGGTTTGATGTTTTGAGGCTCGCAGGGACAAAATAATAACTTGACCCTAAAGCGTTAAAGCAATAGTAATGAGTCTGTTTTGAAAATGTAAGAAGTAGAATACAGATATTTGTTTAAGAATGTAGGGAGTAAAAGTAAAAAGTATGTAGAAAAAGAAACTACTCAAGACGACATGCTACAAAAGATAAAATGAGTGTGTGATATCAAAATTGATTGAAGTTGATTTTTTTAATTATTCATTCAAGTCAATAATGTTATTAATTTAATCTGCTGACCTGGCCTGCAGGATTCTGGCATGACTCCAGCTGTGGGCTTGAGTATGCGTCCATTTGTAAGCGCAGCAGCTCAACACCTGCAAACACCACCGCCGCAGTGCCTACAGTGTCCCCAAAAGGTGGATGTCCACACCCCTGGAAAAAATTTAACTCTAAGGTCAGATGTCTTTTCATGTCTTTTAATCTTTCTATTATTTACTGTTGAAGCAATATGTTCTTAGTGCTTGGAACACTATATTGATCTTTTTCATCTTTCAATTTTAGTGTTACAGCATCATTGACAATCAGAATTTAACATGGCATGATGCAAGGGAAAAATGCAAACAAAAGGGTGGAAACTTGGTGTCTATTACTTCAAGACAGGTGGAAGGTTTGTTTCATTTTCTTTTCACTCAAATAAGTATTTCGATTTTGTTACCTTCTCGTCTTTTGTGGTCCATTTATGATACTACCACTGAATTTCTTTTGTTGTGCAGTTTTGGCATACCCACAAGTTAGAGCTGATACCACGGTGCACTTTTATTTGCAAGAAAATATCTTAACCATAAATCTTTGTCTACATTTTCAGTGTTTCTACTGTCTCAAATGGCTGATGCGCCTACTACAGACTTGTGGATTGGTTTATTTCAGTCACAGTGGAGAACTTACTGGACTGATGGACAACCAAAGTCATACATCAATTTGGGTAATGATGTAAGTGGGAAAATAATAATCTGTTCTCAGTGAGTAAAAAAAATCATGCTGAAAATCTGTAGCTATATAGACTGGGTAATGTGTCAGGAACGAACAGATGCCACCTGGCTTGACAAAAATGAAAATGGTCAACCTAGAGAGTGGCCAAATTCAAATGGGGTGATACAGTACCATAGGTCATTAACCTAAGATGGGGGCTCATTATTTAAGACCTTGTATGTGATGAGAAAGATTTTAAATTCAATTCTGGATTTAGAAGGGAGCCAGTGAAGAGAACCAAATATAAAAGAAATGTGCTTTCTCTTTGTAGTCCCTGTCAGTATTCATGCTTCAGCATTTTGGACCAACTGAATGTTTTTCAGGGAGTTTTTAGGACATCCTGACAATAAAAAAACTACAGTAGTCAAGCCTAGGAGTAATAAATGCATGAACTAGTTTTTCAGTGGAGAGTCCCAGAAAGCAGTCTTACATATCTGTTTAATATCCTGGTCAAAACAACTCTTAAGATTCATCACAGTGTCTCTGGAGGCCAAGGTAATGCTATCCAGAGTAAGCATGTGGTTAGATACCATATTTCTAATATTTTTACCAGTATCACACTAAGATCTAGGAGGAAAAGAACAGAGATGACTCAGTAGCTTGTATGGCCCCCGCATGTTTATATACATGCTTGATGATATTGGGGCATGTTTCTAATGACACGACTGATAGTGTTTCAGGTGTCTCCCACCAGATTTTAGACATCAGAACATTAAGTGAGTAAAAAACACCCTAAATGCATTTAGAATATATTTAGAACTACACATTCAATTCTTTTAGTAATTATAGTTTTTTTTTGGTCACAATTCCAGCCCACCTGCTTTATCTGGGCTTGGAACTGGCAAAAGTGACCTGAAATACGCACTCTGGTGGAGTTATTTTGTGTGTGTGTGTGTGTGTGTTTTTAAGTAGTTTTAAACCTTGTGATCCACAAAAAGTAAAAGTAAAAGAAGAACTGACTGTGTTACAGTCAGGGCTGGAGCAGTGGCTTCGCTCATGCGCGATTCATTGCAGTTTGGACGCGTAGGGGTTAACATCTGCTCTGACACCAGCTGGGGGACACTGCTGTGTGAGGATGATCTGCTGCCTGTGAGCGCTTTGGCACGGGCGAGGTGCCCATGGCAGCACCCGCTGCTTGTTGAGAGTAAGAGCGATACGTGCTTTCACGTCACAAAGTGGTCATAAGTCTTCCTAAAAACACCAGCAAAAGTCGCCAGATTTGTCACTAGTCGCTTTTTAGAAAAGAGGGTCTGAAAACTCGCTAAATATATCGCCAAAGTCGCCAAGTTGGCAACACTGGTGCCATTGCCAAACCTATAAAAGTCTTTGCATCCTGCCATGGATATGCCTCTCCAGACTGTCACAGAGCCACAACCAAACTAGTCATGCTGAACGATTTAACATTATGGTATTCTATGGCAAATACCAATCAAATTCAATGAAGTTGGACAGTGAGCACAGGCCACCCTACATGATGTAGTGATCTCAGGCTACTCTTACGAATTCTGCTTCTGATTGTTTGGTCAGAGACATTTACACCAGTGCCCTGCTGGAGATGACTTGCTGGGCTCTGACAGTGCTCATCCTGTTCCTCCTTGAACAAAGGAGCAGATACTGGTCCTGCTGATGAGTTCAGGACCTTCTACAGGCCTGTCCAGCTCTTCCAGAGTAACTTCCGGTCTCCTGGAATCTCTTCTATGCTCTTGAGACTGTGCTGGGAAACACAGCAAACCTTCTGGCAATGGTACATATTGATGTGCCATCCTGGAGGAGCTGGATTACCTGTGCAACATCTGTAGGATCCAGGTATGGCCTCATGCTACCAGCAGTGACACTAACTCTAGCCAAAGGCCAAACTAGTGAAGAAACACTCGGAAAAGAGGAGCAGGGGGAAAATGTCAGTGTCCTCCACCTGTAAAACCATTCCTGTTTTGGAGGTTGTCTCACTTTTGCCCCTCTAGTGCACCTGTTGATAATTTCATTAACCCCAAAGTTGCTGACACTGATTAACAACCTGCTCTGCTATCCCAGAACTTTAGCTGACTCGATGCTATACTTTGGTTAAAAAGTGTTCCATTAATTTTTTGAGCAGTGAACTTGCACCATGTAGATACAGTCTATATTACCTATTGTGGAGGGTCAGGCACATTGAAATAATCCATAACTTTATATTTTTGTATTTACAAATAATTAAAATCTTTGTGTTTACGTTGCAGCATTGGTATTGGTATTATAAACAAAAGGTAAGTCGATTTTAAAGATCCAAGAATGCCCCGTGTTCCCTGACACAGTTCCCTGTATCATCACGTATCATTATTCTCTGTTGACCCAACTCTGTTTCCACAGAAAAACTGTTTTGTGATCAATACCAAGCCTTTAATTGGTATTGGGAAATGGATTCAAAAGTCATGCAATGACACCAATGGATTTATCTGTCATCGAAATCTTGGTGAGTCCATTTCTAACCCCAGGCCTGTTGCCACCCAACTTCAGCTGCAGCTCCATCACACTCTCTCTAGCTTTTCTAAAACAACTAAAAATTTGCTTTGACATTTCATTCCTGTAATTAATATCTATATATAATATATAATAACAATAATATCTATGATCAAGGGTATGATTCATCACTGGAAATAGCTATAATAACTTTTTAAGAATGATTCAGAGGGTTTTATTATGTAAAAAAAATAAAATAGTTTCTATTCTCATCCTAAACAGACACATCTCAACCAGATTCTCCAGAACCAACAATTTCTACTAACTACATCAAAATACTCAATGACTCCATTAAGGTTGTTCCTCAACAAATGAATTGGGATAAAGCTGCAGAGTACTGTAAAAATGACGATGCCCTCCTAGCTAGCCTGAGGAATGAGTGGACGCAAGCTTATGTTGAGCTCCTGGCGCTGAATCTCAAGGCTCCTCTTTGGTTTGGATTACACAAAGCGCAGGTAAACTTTTGAAGACATATAAAAAGTTCATAACTCAATAATAGGGCCAACCACTTCGAAACTTCTGACTGCAAATTCAATCAAAAATCTACTTATGTGCACAAAAAATTATTTCAACAAAGATTTTATCTAACGAAATAATCTGTAATTATGAAAATGAAATCTTTGTTGATGGATAAATATACTGGCCTAGTTATTTATCCAATCATTCGGTTATTTGTGAACTGAGATTAATCATCCATCCATTTCAGTTAAATCTAGCTATTGCTTTTCATAATACGTCTGCCAGCACCACGTAAACACATTTGAAGTTGCTGTGTAGCACTTGCTAACTTGATTACAAAGATGCCAATAAAGGTCATATAAAGAAGCAGTTGCACATTATGCTGCATTAAAAATAAACACTTTTAAATGCAGCAGTCATTAAATAAGCATTGTGGAAAGTTTCACTGTTTTACTAAAGTGCCTACCTTACCCAGGGCATGATCAGTGCAGCCTCCCTAATCCAGCAGGGAGATGCTCTGTGTGAGGAAGGCATGTTGAGCAGCAGCACTTCTTATGTAAACTCTTAAACTGTTACTTTAAACTCCATCATTTTACCTAGCTCCGGCTGTCTTAGCTAAAGGAGCAGATACTGATCCTGCTGATGAGTTAAGGACCTTCTAAAGACCTGTCCACCTCTTCCAGAGTAACTGTCTCCTGGAATCTCTTCAATGCTCTTGAGACTCTGCTGGGAGACACAGCAAACCTTCTGGCAATGGTACATTTTGATTTGCCATCCTGGAGGAGCTGGACTACCTGTTTTTTGAGCAGTATAGATTATCATGTTAGTTTGAGTCAACTCCGTTCAACTGTTATATCCTCTGTGCAGCTATGCTTACTAAGGGAAATATTCCTAAAAGCCGAATAAAATAGATAAAAACAGGTGTGGGTCACAATCAGCCAAGGTTTCCGGTGAACCCACTGTTAGATCTTACGCCACCCTATCATTTGAGTTACTCAGATCAAATGACCCAAGATGTGAGAGGGCGTTAAGGCGTGTGGGAAGGGATCTCAAAACTGGATTACAGATGAGAGGGTTCCTATGGTTCTGCTAGTTTTCTTGATTGGTAACTGCTGTCTCATTAATCTTTTCTTTCAGATCAATGGCTCTTTCCGCTATGTTGATGGATGGCATTTAATATTCAGTCGATGGGGTAAAAATGAACCAAGCAAGGACAGAAGTTGTGTATACATGGATGTGGATGGAAAATGGAAAACCACTCACTGTAATGAGACACTAATGAGTGTTTGCATGAAGTCGACAGGTACGACCAAACACTGGCTAATAGATACCCTATAACCCTGTAATGACTGGCATGTCTGTTTCATTTAAACTTGAATCACTGTTGAGAAGCTTAAATTACAGATCACAGGTACTGATGTCCGTAAAATTTCTCTCTCTCTCTCTCTCTCTCTCTCTCTCTCTCTCTCTCTCTCTCTCTCTCTCACACACACACACACACACACACACACACACACACACACACACGTTTGTTGTCAAAACAATACATTTAAGAGTTTTAAAAGATGTAATTCATTGATCTCATTGACATCATTGTCTCATTCACAGATGTGCTGCCAACAGAGTCAACTCTTTTTCCAGGAGTTTGTCCTCTAGACCCAGAGGCAACAATAGAAAACAAGAACTATATCTGGGTACCATTCAGGGGTTATTGTTATATTTTTATTACAGAGCAAAAGCGCTGGCAAGAAGCATCTACCAGCTGTGTAGCACATGGTAGGCGACTTATCTGAAAGATACTTTTATGCAATAAATTGCTGTAGTTTCATTAACAACTGATTTGTTTTGTTAAGGTGGAATGCTTGCCAGCATTGAAGATTCCTCTGAGCAAAAATTTCTAGAAATTAACCTGAGAACTTTTCAAGATGGCTACACATCTTTCTGGATTGGCCTGTTTAAAAAACAACACAAAGGTGAGTCATTATTTATTTTTATGGTAAATAATAATAATAATAACAATTGTAACATATTTTTTGATCATTTGTTTTTAAACCAAATTTTCAGTTCAAAATAAATATTTTTTTTAAATGATGTACACTGTTGTTTTTGTCTATTTGCCTGCAGAGGAATGGCTCTGGTTGGATAAAACAGTCATTAGTTACACTAACTGGGCTGAAGGTCAACCTGTTAATGGCAGCAGATTACCCCGCAGAGGAGAGATTAGTACATCAGATGGGACATGGACAGATATTGGCATGTGGGTTCAAAGACCTTACATCTGCAAGATACAAAAAGGTAAAATAATCTTTATTTATAAAAGTGTTTTCTCTTTTTCTTTTCTGTAATGATATGAATCTCTAGTAAGATGTTCACAACAGACATGACACAGTCATATGAATCCAAAAGGAATAACTCTTGTTACCGTGTTACAAATGCAAATACCTGTTTACGCCATACCAATTTACTTTTATTTTTAAATGAAGTAGAGTTACTTTGTGATAAAGTGTCTTATTTGATTGTTCTTTTTTTCCCTTTTGTAGTATTGCTACCAAAGCCATCACCATCATCGAGTAAGAAACACCTCTTTTAACTATTTATTTTACATATCTTGTTTCAAATTATTACAAATGTTTTTTAGCTGATTACCATCTACTTTTTCACTCTGTACAGAAACTGGATTACCTCATCATCAGCGTGTCTATATAACCACTGCAGTTGTGTTAGTCATTACTGGAATTGCAGTGGTGGCAGTCACTGCTGTCTTCTTCTTCAAGAAATTTGGTCATCAGTTACCCGCCCCTAACACTTTCGATAACCCGCTCTTCTTCAGTAGTAGGGTGTCACAGCCTGAGCAAGCTGACACCAGTATACTGGTAGAGAATGCAGCAGAAGAGAACACTGGAGATTTAATCAGTATGTAATTTAAATATTTTGGGCTCATTTGCATGGCCCATGTGATTCCTAGTATGTTATGAAAATTTGAGCTGAGGTGGCAGTAAATGGCTAAAAGCATATTTGAAACAACACAGGAGAATGTTTAACCAAATATGTATGTTATGACTGTGAAAATTGATTAAATTTGCTTTTGTTACGAAATCAGTTTTACCCCGGTTCTTTTTATTCCTCGAGCATCCAGAGACGGCACCGGACTCAGTAGTCATTTCACAAAACCTTTATTCATCTTTACTCATCTTTTACTCATCTTTACTCATCTTCTTTACTCATCTTTTACTCATCTTTACTCATCTTCATTTAAGCATGCATCTTCTAGAAGGGAAGACGAGGCCGGTGTGTCCCTCTCCAAATCTTCACTCCTTTGTCTGTGAAACACAGTTTTGTAGGGGCGACCCTATCATAAAACCCCCCACGGTGTGCTGCAAACTCTGTCTGTGTCTATGTGCACGAGCACATGAATGCCTACATGTGCACGTTCCCGCGTGTCTATGTGAGTGCTCGTGTGTGACTGTGTACGCATACCTGTGTGTATGTGTGTGCACATGAGTGAGTGTGCGTGTGGATGTGTGTGTGCACATGAGTGAGTGTGCGTGACAGTTAAAACACTGTGGGTGTAGGTGACTCCCTAGGTCATAAAACCCATCTCCCTTCCAGACCACAGTTATCCAGTTACAAATGTTGAGACCCCCACCCAAACATCCTCTGGGGAATTTCCACTCAGCATTAACTCCTCTCTGTTTTACTTTCACAGTTCAAGTGGGGGAGGGGTCTCCTACAATCTACTCCTAAGTTCACAACACAATGAGGCCTTTATTATATTAAGGTCAGTGTCTCTACAATAGTTCTACATTCTATGTTAACACATTTCTAAACTCTAAATCAGCTAAACATTCCTACACTTTATTTTCTGAATGTAAATATTTAAAACATTGTATATGGACGGTGGCACAGTTTCCTCACAGTATGAAGGTCCTGAGTTCCATCCTTTCTCCCATAGTCCAAAGACAAGCAGTTAGTGGGGTTAGGTTAATTGGTAAATCTAAATTGCCCATTGGTGTGAACGTGAGTTTGAATGGTTGTCTCTGTGTCTATAGAACCTGTTCTAATCCGGTCTTTAAGTCTGACGTCATTAGCCATGTCTGCAGTATTGCCAACTTAGCGACTTTGTCGCTATATTTAGCGAGTTTTCAGACCCCTTAGTGACTTTTCTTCTAAAAAAAAGTCGCTAAAAAAAGACGTGAAAGTGCGTATCGCTTTTACTCTCAACAAGCAGCGGGTGCTGTAACGCAGTCAGTTCTTCTTTTACTCTTTTACTCTTATGCTGTTTTGTGGACCACAAGGTTTAAAACTACTTATAAAGACACACACACACACAAAGTAACTCCACCAGAGTGCCTATTTCGGGTCACTTTTGCCGGTCCAAGCCCGGGTAAAGGAGCAGGGTTGGAATTGTGACATTAAAAAAACAGCAATTGCTAAAAGAAATTTAATTTGTAGTTCTAAATAAACTCTAAATGCATTTAGGACATTTTTTACTCACTTTATGTCTCTTCCACGATGTTATTTCGCTCTCCAACAACATAGGTTACAATTAGATTAGCATGACCAATTATGCAAATTAGGCGATGACGTCATTTAGCGACTTCTAGCGACTTTTAGGACAACCAATAGCGATTTTCCTTACTGAGGAGTTGGCAACACTGCGTGTCTGGGCCCAAACTCCGCTGCAGGTCCATAAGTCAAGCAATCACTGTGGAAAACTGAGAGTTAAAAACTGTCTAAATCATGCCTATTCAACTACGAAGTTAGTTGGGCCAGATTTTCAAACCGAGGACTTTATCTGGGCCAGATATTTTTTTTGCAGCCAGTAAGCAGCAGATCATGATCAATTTCAAACCCACACAACTGTACTGAAAAACAAGTATTTTTTTATTCCTTTTCCCCTGTAAATCTGGTGGTGACCTCTCACAAATGCACACCAAAAGGTCCATTTAAAAAAAAGGGAGCTATAACTAAACTATTTTTTGCACATTTGAAATAATAATAATAATAATAACAAAAAACATTTTGATAATTTCCTTTCAAATTAAAATAAATATTTCGCTGACCACTCACTTTTCCTGCCATGGATGGAGCCCCATCGGTCACAAGTATACAGACACGCTTCATATCCAGACCATTTTCCTCAAAAAGAGCTTAAATCTTCTCAAACATCATTTCGCCAGCTGTGTGTCCCTCTAACGGTAGTAAACCGAGCAATTTCCCATCCAAAAAACGGACATATACGCATAACTGTGCATTATCAGTTCTGTCTGTGATCTCCTGCTATAGACATTACATCAGTTTTCTTCAGGTCATCTAACAGCATTTCAAACTCGTCTGATGCCAGAACTTCAATTCTACGAATATTTGAACTGTCCTACAGGGGTACGTTTTTAATAGCAGATGTCACACTCACTTTTCACCGCATCCACCACGGCCAGCATGCAGTCTTTCATTGTTTCAGAATCTGTGAAAGGCCTTTTCTTCTTCGCCAAGAAGCAAACACGAAGCGAAGATGCTGCAGCTCTATCTTGGGCTGTACAGGACCCTCACCATGGTAGTACAACTCCGGTTGTAAGATTATTAAACTCGGTAAAATGAATAAGTATTTGTCAGTCCAGGCAGGGTTAAACCGACAGTTTTCATTGTCAATTTTGCGCTTCTGGAGTGAGAAAGACATGCTGTTGTCGCATCATATATTACGATGATTGTTTAATATGTTTACATCACGGTGCATTGTGGGTTAAATATTGCTAGGCTACTAGGAGTGTTGCATTCACGGTCTACACTACGCTGTAGGAATTTTTAATTTTTTAAAATTAATTAATGAATTAATTTTTTGCGTTTTCTCTGTGTTTCTGCCAGGACCACAGGCAGGGCCACTCGCAGGTTGCTTCTGGGCCGCATTTGGCCCGCGGGCCGCCATTTGAATAGGCTTGGTCTAAATCCTTTCATCTGTTATAAAATGATCAGTGTGGCTGTTCTACCAGGTGTAACAATTAAGTTTAACATCCAGGCATCCATGAAAACGGAATTTTCATGACATTTTGACATTTAATGGAGTTAGAAGTTAGCAGGGAGTTAGCACGGTAGCTTCCATCTAAATACAATATAGCATGTCCTGACTGAGGGATTTCAGAAACTTTTAAAATGTACAGCTATCACTTCCGACATTCAGTGGGGCAAAAAAGTATTTAGTCAGCCACCGATTGTGCAAGTTCCCCCACTTAAAATGATGACAGAGGTCAGTAATTTGCACCAGAGGTACACTTCAACTGTGAGAGACAGAATGTGAAAAAAAATCCATGAAATCACATGGTAGGATTTGTAAAGAATTTATTCGTAAATCAGGGTGGAAAATAAGTATTTGGTCACCTCAAACAAGGAAAATCTCTGGCTCTCACAGACCTGTAACGTCTTCTGTAAGAAGCTTTTCTGTCCCCCACTCGTTACCTGTATGAATGGCACCTGTTTGAACTCATCATCTGTATAAAAGACACCTGTCCACAGCCTCAAACAGTCAGACTCCAAACTCCGCCATGGCCAAGACCAAAGAGCTTTCGAAGGACACCAGGAAAAGTATTGTAGACCTGCACCAGACTGGGACGAGTGAATCTACAATAGGCAAGCAGCTTGGTGTGAAAAAATCAACTGTGGGAGCAATCATCAGAAAATGGAAGACATACAAGACCACTGATAATCTCCCTCGATCTAGGGCTCCACGCAAGATCTCATCCCGTGGGGTCAAAATGATCATGAGAACGGTGAGCAAAGATCCCAGAACCACACGGGGGGACCTGGTGAATGACCTGCAGAGAGCTGGGACCAAAGTAACAAAGGTCACCATCAGTAACACACTACAACGGCAGGGAATCAAATCCCGCAGTGCCAGACGTGTTCCGCTGCTGAAGCCAGTGCATGTCCAGGCCCGTCTCAAGTTTGCCAGAGAGCACATGGATGATACAGCAGAGGATTGGGAGAATGTCATGTGGTCAGATGAAACCAAAGTAGAACTTTTTGGTATAAACTCAACTCGTCGCGTTTGGAGGAAGAAGAATACTGAGTTGCATCCCAAAAACACCATATCTACTGTGAAGCATGGGGGTGGAAACATCATGCTATGGGGCTGTTTTTCTGCCAAGGGGACAGGACGACTGATCCGTGTTAAGGACAGAATGAATGGGGCCAATGGGGCAACAAAGGAGTGGCTCCGTAAGAAGCATTTGAAAGTCCTGGAGTGGCCTAGCCAGTCTCCAGACCTCAACCCCATAGAAAATCTGTGGCGGGAGTTGAAAGTCCGTGTTGCTCGGCGACAGCCCCAAAACATCACTGCTCTCGAGAAGATCTGCATGGAGGAATGGGCCAAAATACCAGCTACTGTGTGTGCAAACCTGGTAAAGACCTATAGTAAACATTTGACCTCTGTTATTGCCAACAAAGGTTATGTTACAAAGTATTGAGTTGTATTTTTGTTATTGACCGAATACTTATTTTCCACCCTAATTCACGAATAAATTCTTTACAAATCCTACCATGTGGATTCATGGATTTTTTTTTCACATTCTGTCTCTCACAGTTGAAGTGTACCTCTGGTGCAAATTACTGACCTCTGTCATCATTTTAGGTGGGGGAACTTGCACAATTGGTGGCTGACTAAATACTTTTTTGCCCCACTGTAAATGAAGACAGAAAACTACCTGGGTCTGGGTGCAATTCCCCCCTCCAGGGGCAAGGGTACCTAGACCCGGTTTGTAGAGTACGCTTGGGGAGTGTGATTGTGTGTACAGCGTCTCTTTATGTCTGTCTCCACGTTGGTTGAGTGTGGAGTGAGTGCATATGAGAGCATGAGGGTGGGAATGGATGTTTGTGTCTGTGTGTGCCTGTATGTCTGTGTCTATATGTCAGGTTGGGTATCAGACGCCACCTCTCTGGGGACACCTCAGGCCCTCCAAGGTTTGGAGGCCTATCTCCACCCACCACCACTTCCCCTGCCGGTGGCGGACTCCCTCAGGTGTCGGTGTGTTGGTGGTTCTTTGTGTCTGGGGGTGGGCGTCCGGGTACACACCGGCTCACTCCTTGGCGGCCGCTTGTCGGGCCTGGGGCCTGGGGCTCGCTCGGGCCCCTTTGGAGGTGGGGTGCCCCCGGCCTCTCGGCCTAGGGCTCGGTCACTCAGGCGCAGCTGGGGGCCGGCGGAGCTCACGGGCGCGTCACTGCAACTCCCCCTGACTTCTGCTCCGCGGCTGCTGGGCGAGCCCTCATCTGGGACTCTCCTCAGCTCTTACTGGGACAGTGGCGCGGCTGCCCCTCTGTTGGTCTTCCATGGTCTCTTGTGTTCTGGGGGCCTCTGGATGTCTGGAGTTTTGATCTCCTCCATACCCGCTTCACACCCTGGAGGACGGGGCTGTGGCCCCCCCACACTCCCTAGCAGATCATTACATGGAGAAACCTTAGGAATGCAAGCATGCTGATCCACACAGGTGTACACACATGGGTATTCACAGACGCGGACTAAAGCTTTCTTGGCTGCTGCCTCAAAGCACACTGTGCGCTGTCTATCTTGCGTGCTGCACAATATCGTTTATTACTTAGTAAATACTGATATCTATGACTAGCTAGTTTATTGTGATGGTGCTTTGTTTTCTCTATTATTATGTTGCTCTTTGTTGTTTGCTGTCTCCTCTGTTTGTTTTTGTTTGTTTGTTTGTTTGTTTTTTTTCTCCATACAGGTGACCCAGGAGAGGTTTTTTTTTTTTTTTTTTGTCTCTCTTCCCCCCCCTTCTCACCGTCTCTTCTCCCCTTTGGTTTTCTTTCTTTCTCTCCCCCTCTCTCTCTCATTCACTCCCCCTGTCCTATTTATTAAAAAAAAAAAAAAAAAATGACAAAGGATGAACTGAAGCTCTGCCATCACGTAATGTCGCATACTGCTGTTTCTGATGTCATTTAAAAAAAAAAAAAAAAAAAAAGAAAACTAAACAACAGTGACGTTTGTAGGGTTACTGAAGTTTGGCTAGCTGGTATATAACGATGTTCTTTGTGATCACTAGCGACACAGCTATGTTAGCATATTATAAACAGTGAAGCTGGAGGATGAACGCTAACTTTTTCCCACTCAATAAAAGTTAACGTGTGGATTCTCGGTGGTCAGGGACCAGAGTTGGGACTAACGCCTTATTAAGTAACGCGTTACAGTAACTACGTTATTATTGTGGTAACGAGCACGGTAACTAGTTATTATGCCAAAATCAGGAACGCGTTACTCGTTACTGGGATTTAGATAGGCTCGTTATTCGTTACTTCTTGCGGTGGCTATCGCGGAGCTTCCACAGATTCAATAACATTAGCAAGTGGTGGAGGCCAGCAGG
This sequence comes from Mchenga conophoros, assembly GCF_057382185.1. Classification (NCBI taxonomy): domain Eukaryota; kingdom Metazoa; phylum Chordata; class Actinopteri; order Cichliformes; family Cichlidae; genus Mchenga; species Mchenga conophoros. Next base: position 14,352,604 of record NC_140543.1, read on the forward strand.
TGGATGAAAGAAAGGGGAGGCAAGAGAAGAGACCCGAAGCGGGCGCTGGTCCGAGAGTATCAGGTGAACTGAACTTCAGGTAAGAAGTTATGACCTGCAGTCCATCTGGGTCAGATATAAACCAAGTTTAGTTGGAGTTTATTTTCGTTGTGCTGACTTTTTCGTACTGCATGCTAGCTAGCATGACAGAGTTTCTATACAGCTGGGTGGGTGCTATAATGTTACTGATGTTGAACTTTATTTTGTTCATAAGGTTAATTATTAGAGTTGCCAACCGTCCCGTAAAAAACAGAATCGTCTCGTATTCAGAGAAAATATTACGTGTTTCGTATTGAGGTGAAAAGGAACAGTTTGTCCCGGACTTCAGCTACAATGAAAAAGACACAAAGCTGGATTTATTCTGTGTTTACGCTGCACAGCTGCCTCTTATTCTCTCATTCTCTCCTCTCCTGTTTCTACTTCAATCATAAAACTGATCAGTGATCAGCGTATCGGCTTTTCTCTCTTGTCTGTTTATCGCCCACTTTGCGCCAGAAAGAGGAAACCGCGCTAAACAACAGCAGCACATTTAAGCTTGATCAGCTGATGTTAGAATTTATTTAATATTAATTTCTAGTACAGCTGATGTTTGCTGGAGCCACAGCTGTAAAGCTGCTGGTCATGATATGGTTTGGTTATCTGGTGAGACGGAAACATGAAGATGAAACCAGGAGATGTCCTTACTGAATCATCAGAGCTGAACAGGTGATGGAGAAACAGGTTTACCTTATAGGTGACATGAATGAGTTGAAGGGAAGTTATGAACTGTTTCTGAGAGACAAATAACACCAGGATCCTTTTCTATGTAGCTGACATCTGGTAACGGTGCAGGGGCGGATCTAGCAAAGTGTTGCCAGGGGTCCATGTAGGGCATTAACAGGGAAAGGGGGGCACAAGGAAATACTTTTCTTTCTTATTCTCATTTAAAATGTCTAGCTTTTAAAAAAAATAATTATCTGAGTCTTACATCAAACGATTGATAGATTGCTACATATATACATATATACCATCAGAATAGTGAACATCACTGTCACAACAGCGTTTGTTTTCATTCAAAGGCTTTATGATTTTTCCTATAATGGTGGGCCGGTCTCTAGTCATATTCCCCGGGACGATTTTTTTTTGTTCCAGTCCAGCCCTATAAGCAGCTCATCTGCAGTCTGGTGTTACCTACATCTTCCTATTCAGAAGGCAGAATTTCCGAGTTCTGAGTACAATCGAAAGCACCTCGACTGCAGTTTTTGTGTTGGATGTAAAAAACAGGCTAGAATCATGCGGCGGTCAAAGACGGTCCAGGCGTGGGATTTCTCTTGTGGAAATGTGCACATTATTTTTTTCCTTTCTATTGGTAGGTGGCACAATGCACTTGTGGCAAGTAAGCAAGCTAGAAGACTGGCAAACTTGCTGGGTATCCAGTTACGGAACCAACACATTAACAAGAGAATTCTGAGTAAAACCAAAGTTACTTTCCCTAGTAACTAGTTACTCTGAAAGCAACGAGTAAATTGAAGTAACTGAGTTACTTTTGATAGAAGTAACTAGTAATGTAACTAAGTTACTAATTTAAAGTAACTTACCCAACACTGCTTATCATCTTTGTCCTTTATCTTTGGTTCCTACATTGGCCTCTACATAACTGCATGCATTGGTGAAATGGAAATCTGGAGAATGTGCAAACAAAATGGGGAAGTTATAAAAGGAAAAAGTGAAGTTTAAGGACAGGAAATTCAAAGCAATATGGGTTGAAAATAGGAAAAAAACATGAAACATGCTTGACATTGTAGTTTCAGATTGGATATTACTTTTTATTACTAGGTTATGATTTCATTTTGATCTTTTAGTTATTGAGTTTTTCCTGTCTTCCTATTTTCCGAATGCCTAGTCTCGCAATAGTCCAACTGTCACGGTTCTGGGTCCGTTGGACCCAGTATTTTGAGTTTATTATGTTTTGGTTTATTTCTGCTTCATGGATTGTTTTCTTCTCGTAGTGATGATGATGATGATTATTTCTTGTTTCTGTTTATCCGTGCTTAAGGATTTGTTCTCAGTTATATCTCACGTTTAGTTTAGTTCAGATTCCATGTGTCATTTTGTCTGTCTCTCAGTGTAAAGTCTGCATGCTTGTTTTGTAATTCATGTTTCCTGTTTTATTGTGAAAGTCTTTGTCTTATGTTAGTGTGTGCAGCTTAGCTCCCCCGTCTCGTTAGCCCTGATCTCTCCCAGCTGTGTCTCCCTCCTGTTGCCGATTCCCCCGTTACTACCCTGTGTATATAAGCCCTGTGTTTTCCCATGCTCAGTGTCGCGTCGTACCCTCAGAATTATGCCTGTGTGTCCTTGGTCTCAGTGTTCCATCCTCACTCCATGTTTGTTTTTCTGCCAGCAATAAAGCTGAGGTTTTTTGAGTTTCAATTCTGTGTTTGAGTCCTGCATTTGGATCCTCATCTCTGCCTGCCCGCACACAGAGCCCTGACAGAACGACGCGACCAGTAATGGATCCAGCGGACTCACCGTGGAAGCGCAGCTCCCGTTTTGACGGGACTCGGCTAGCGCTTGGAGGGCCTCCGTGCTGCCGTTCCTCGCTGGCAGCCTACCCTTCGGCCCACTCGTCTGCTTCCTCCCCGCGGACGCCCAGGTCTCGCAGAAAACACTCCAGCCGGTCCCGGGAGGATTACTACGAGCCTGCAAGCAATCAGCTCACGCCTGCACAAGCCTTTTACAAGATGTTAGGGATTATTATCGTGCCGCCTGACTCACCCAGCATTTCCACATCACAGCAGGAGCAGCCACAGCAGAGTCCTCCCTCGTCACATTCCGCCAGCGCCGCTCCCTCTTCAACAGGGAGGCAGCGAACACGCAGCCAGCACTCACAGCTCCAGCAGGAGCCTGGGATTCAGCTCAAACAACCGCCTAGGGTGAGTGACAGAGTCTCCCTTCATTCGCCTTTTTTGTCAAGGGATAGACAGACTGTTTCCCCCAAAGCTGCGAACGCCAGCTACATGAACACTACAGCTCGTGTTTCTCCGGTTCGGGAAAATAAGAGTTTTCATTTTAAGAATGACTATTTTCCCATTGGTTCAGAAGACTGTGCGCCTGATGTTTTTTCAGATCCAGGAGTTAAGACTGTTCCGTCTGGATCTGTTTATTCTGGAGCTATGTTTATTCAGTCAGCTGCCCGTCCGCTTTCAGCTCAGTCCCCTGCTCAGCAGCCGTCTGTAGCTCAGTCTCCAGTGTCACCTGCTCAGCAGCCACCTGTAGCTCAGTGTCCTGTGTTTCCTGCTCAGAAGCCGCCTGTAGCCCAGACACCAACTCCACCACCACCATTTTCGCCTCAAGCTCAGTTAGCCGCCCGGCCTCAAGCTCAGTTAGCCGCCCGGCCTCAAGCTCAGTTAGCCGCCCGGCCTCAAGCTCAGTTAGCCGCCCGGCCTCAAGCTCAGTCTCCAATTCCACCACCGTCGTCATCCCAACCATTGTTTCAGTCACCCTCAGTTCAGCCTCCTGTTCAGCAGCCACTAGCCCTGCACCCTGTGTCACTTGCTACCCCGGTACAACAAGCTCAGTCAAATCAATCTAAAAGGAACTGTGTTTCATCAGTTTGTTCTAAGCAGAGCAACAAACCTCATGATAATGTAATCATTCCTAAAAAGCTGGCCAGTTCAGAGACTGTGACGCGCTCCAGGGCCTCCCCAGAGGCTGAGGTTCAGCCCTCAGCCTACTCTGGACCCCTGGAGGCTAGGAACCCAGCTGAGGACTGCACCCGGCTGTCACTGCCTGAGCAGAGTCAATGCCCGAGGAGCCCGTCCAGCCTCCTCCCTCGTCAGCTGGAGGGCCCGAGGAGCCCGTCCAGCCTCCTCCCTCGTCAGCTGGGGGGCCCGAGGAGCCCGTCCAGCCTTCTGCCTCGTCAGCTGGGGGGCCCGAGGAGCCCGTCCAGCCTTCAGCTGCGGTCTCATCCTCCTCGCCCGCTGCGGTCTCATCATCCTCGCCCGCTGCGGTCTCATCATCAGCATCATCATCAGCATCATCATCTTCGTCTGGTCCAGCCTCCGTGTCAGCATCCTCATCACCTGCTTCGCCTGGCCCAGCTTCCGTGTCAGCATCCTCATCAGCTGCTTCGCCTGGCCCAGCTTCAGCATCCTCATCAGCTGCTTCGTCTGGTCCAGCCACTGCTTCGTCTGGTCCAGCCTCCGCTTCATCCTCATCTGGTCCAGCCTCCGTGTCTCCATCCTCGTCTGGTCCAGCCTCCGTGTCTCCATCCTCGTCTGGTCCAGCCTCCGTGTCTCCATCCTCGTCTGGTCCAGCCTCCGTGTCTCCATCCTCGTCTGGTCCAGTCTCCGTGTCTCCATCCACGCCAGCTGCAGCCTCCGTGTCTCCATCCACGCCAGCTGCAGCCTCCGTGTCTCCATCCACGCCAGCTGCAGCCTCCGTGTCTCCACCCATGCCGTCGCCTGGTCCGGCTCCGGCTTCAGCATCACCCACGCCTGGTCCGGCTCCGGCTTCAGCTTCGCCTGGTCCGGCTTCGCCTTCAGCTTCGCCTTCGCATCCGCTTCAGCGTCGTCTGGTCCAGCTCCCGCGTCCTCATCGTCGTCTGGTCCAGCTCCCGCGTCCTCATCGTCGTCTGGTCCAGCTCCCGCATCACCAGCTTCGTTTGGCCCCGCCTCTGCATCAGCCTCACCTGGTTCAGCCTCCGCATTCGCTTCAGCGTCGCCTGGCCCAGCTTCGGCTTCAGCCTCTGCCTCATCTGATCCAACCTCCGCTTCGCCTGGGGCTGCAGGGGCCACGCAGCCTTCGGGTCCCCTCCTACCACCTCCACATTGTCGGTCATCTGCCAGGCCGCTTGTTGGGCATCATCACCACCGTGGCCGCCCTCCGGACTTCTGTTGCCGCCACTGCCTTCCGCGTGGCCGGCCTCCAGGCTTGCATTCCCACCGCCGTTGCCATCCGCACGGTCGGCCCCCAGAACTGCTTCCTCGCCGCCGTTGCCGTCCGCACGGTCGACCCCCAGAACTGCTTCCTCGCCGCCGTTGCCGTCCGCACGGTCGGCCTCCAGAACTGTTCGCACGTCGCCACCGTTGCCGTGTGCACGGTCGGCCCCCTGGACTTTTTTGTAGACTCTTGGTGAGCTCTGGTTTCGTTTTGTTTTTGATATGCTTTCCTGCGTTTTTTTGGACTCTGGTGCTCCTTGTTTTTTTTTGCTTGGGCCTGTCCCTCCATCCTGGACCCCCTCCGCCCGCCCTGGCCTGGTGCTTTGTTGTGCTTTTTTTTGTTTGGGGCTGTCGGGAGCCAGCCCTTAGAGGGGGGGTACTGTCACGGTTCTGGGTCCGTTGGACCCAGTATTTTGAGTTTATTATGTTTTGGTTTATTTCTGCTTCATGGATTGTTTTCTTCTCGTAGTGATGATGATGATGATTATTTCTTGTTTCTGTTTATCCGTGCTTAAGGATTTGTTCTCAGTTATATCTCACGTTTAGTTTAGTTCAGATTCCATGTGTCATTCTGTCTGTCTCTCAGTGTAAAGTCTGCATGCTTGTTTTGTAATTCATGTTTCCTGTTTTATTGTGAAAGTCTTTGTCTTATGTTAGTGTGTGCAGCTTAGCTCCCCCGTCTCGTTAGCCCTGATCTCTCCCAGCTGTGTCTCCCTCCTGTTGCCGATTCCCCCGTTACTACCCTGTGTATATAAGCCCTGTGTTTTCCCATGCTCAGTGTCGCGTCGTACCCTCAGAATTATGCCTGTGTGTCCTTGGTCTCAGTGTTCCATCCTCACTCCATGTTTGTTTTTCTGCCAGCAATAAAGCTGAGGTTTTTTGAGTTTCAATTCTGTGTTTGAGTCCTGCATTTGGATCCTCATCTCTGCCTGCCCGCACACAGAGCCCTGACACCATCTGAGAGATGATAAATTAATGGTTAACAGTTTTTAAGACCTTTAATGATATAATTTGCTTTAATTTAGCAAAGGTTCTTTTTTGGTAAAAACTGACCTTTACAATATTTTGCCATTAAATAAAGTTTTGATGTATGTTCCTAAACAATTAAGTTCTTTGGAGAGGATATTTGTGGAGCTTGGATTCCAAATAATGTGACTTCCATTATGCTATTTGGATAGTACAGATTATTAGTTTGACAGTAGTGTCTTGAAAGTTTTTTTTCCACAGTATCATTTAAAAATAGGAACTTCCCCTTTTTGAATAAGTATTAATCACTGGGCCAAGTCATTCTATTTGACGGTAACTCTGACATGTCTGAGGGCACAAGTACATCACTTGTGATCAGAAGAGGGTAGAGTTGCTACAGACGGGGGGGAGGTAAAATAGCCATTATCTTGCACTCCATAACATTTGAAACAATCCGGAAGTGTTTTTACAAGCAGTAGTTCACCAATTTAAACTTATAATGACACAAGTCACAGAAGACAAAGATCTAATTGAAAGTCTAAATCCAGACAGCTTTCACTTACTTACACATCAAACACTATTTGTAGATGAAGAGTTTCATATGTCAAGGATCTATTTGTAACATGTTTTATTTTAGTACTCATTAGAACTGTTTTTATCTTTTTTGAGTGCATTATCAGCAATCTTAATAGTCTTGACATGTATACACAATAGTGTTTATTACAACAGAAAACCAGAGATGTTGTTTTGAAACTTGGGAGTAAAAATTACCGCTATTGGAGCTCAATGGGACATGTTAGCTTCAGCCTCGCCACCTCTGATGCAGAGATTCGAGGAAACATGCAATGGGTCTACATAGAACATACAACTAGCTCAAAGTCTTCTCTTTATCAGACTGTTAAATGTTCAAAACCGTTTTATTGAGCAAGTATTTGCTAACTTCATTAAACTTACAAGCATCACTGATACAGAGATTGTTGAGTACAAATCACAGCTTGTGGTTATCTGCACTGTTGTTTGAAATCTGAAACTACAAATTCTAAACCCAATAAGGAAGTAGCAGATATAAATTGAGAAAGTTTGATACTGTTTACTGAGAATTTTACGTCCTTCCCTATTCCTGACAATGTTCTGACTCACAACAGGAAGCTTTTATGCTGGGCTGTGAGACCGCTGTAGAGGACACTGGCACTTATATCATTTAGAGTTCTAACTTTTTAAATAATTGCACAATTTTGCATTACAACAAAATCTGATGGTCAGCAAAATGAAAGGGTAATTTTTGCAGTTGTTACTGTCTGGTAACTCCGTGTTTATGTTTATTAATTTTTTAGAGTTTTGTGTTATTTTTCTTCCAGTGTTTAGGTGTTCTCTGTGCTTGTGTTCATTTTACTTTGACGGTCCCTTGTCTCATGTCTGTTTTTGTGTCCAAATTCAGGGGAAGGATGCTCCGAAGGATCCAGGTAGGATCCTCGAAGGCTGGGTATGCAGCTAGAAGCAAAAGGAGCTAGAAAGACTTTATCATCATCGCCGGCATGTTTTGTACCTTAGGCTCATCAGAGACAATCAAACAATTTTCTTTAATTGACACGCATTTAGGAATTACTTAGCTAATTTCATGAATAATTTCAGCGAATGAATTATTGCCGGGGTGTTGTGCCAAAAAGTGTTTGCCTGCCAAAAACTGATTTCCAATGTTTCTGTGTATTTTTATGTGTGATATCTTTATCTATGTTGGTAAATAGACTTCAGTGAACAGGGTTTACAAAGGGGTTATATATATAATTTAAAAATGACCTGTTTTTAATTGCAGACTGGGATTTCTAATCAATTTAAAGGTTTTTAAGCATACCTGAGACCAGAAGTTTTGGTCTAGGCTGACTGATAAATCTGCTTCCCACTTTGCAATAAGAAGGGATATTGATTCATCTATTTTAGAAAGTGTTCTGTATATTTTAGACAATAATTTGGGGGATTTAAGAGTAAGAAAATGTACCGCACTTGGTGGTGTTTGTAATTCAACTTGACCGAGGTTAAATTTCTTTTTTACTATGGATTTAATTTGTTGATATTCTAAAAATCTTTTCTTGTTGATCCAAAATTGTATAACTAGTCTGTCAAACGGAATAAAGTCTTTTCCTTCTAATATTTAATTCCTTTATAACTCCAATCTGGAAAATTAATCATATTATTGTTTTGTAATATGTCAGGGTTATTCCAGATAGGTGTACGTTGGCATGGGATTAATGAAGACTCCGTTATTTTTTAGAAACTCCCACCATGCTGTCAGAGAAGAGCTGATGTTGATGCTTTTAAAGCATTCATGTCTTTTGATGTTTGAGCTGATAAATGGTAGGTCTGAAATCTCTAGATTATTGCATAGTGCCTGTTCAACATCTAGTCAGGGCTCATCTAAGAAGGTATGTTTTAACCATCCTGAGATGAACTGAAGCCTGTTGGCTAAGAAGTATTGTTGAACGTTAGGCAGATCTAGTCCTCCTTTATCCTTGGTTCTTTGTAGTGGTTTTAAGCTGATACGCGGGGGGTTTATCTTTCCAAAGGAATTTAGAAATATACAAATCAAGAGATCTGAACCAATCTTGTGATGGTTTGTTTGGGATCATTGAAAATAAATAATTTATTTTTGGCAAGATCATCATTTTTATAGTGGCGACCCTTCCCATGAGTGATATGGGTAGAGATTTCCATCTAGTCAGATCGCCTTGTACTTTCTTTAGAAGTGGGATGTGGTTTAATTTAGTTAAGTCTGAAAGCTTAGGAGAGAAATGAATACCTAAATATTTAATATTTCCAGATTGTAGTGGGGCAGAAGAAGAATTATGGAAGGAGCAGTTAATGGGAAGAACTCTAGATTTTGACCAATGAATTGAATAATCTGAAACTCTTGAAAACCTGTTTATTAGTGTAATTACCTCAGAAAGGTTGGTTTGTGAGTTTTGGAGAAAAAGCAATACATCATCCGCATAGAGACTGATTTTATGTTCTACGTTCTTACATTTTATGCCCTTAATTGTTGTAGCCTGTCTAAATGCTGCTGCTAGTGGTTTGATAAAAATTGCAAACAGTGAAGGGGAGAGTGGGCATCCCTGTCTGGTGCCCCTCAGGAGACAGAAGCTGGAGGATGTCTGGTCATTTTTTCTGACACAAGCTGTTGGGGAATTATAAAATATTCTTATCCAGTTTATGAAAGAGTTTCCAAAACCAAATTTGTGTAAAGTTGCAATTAAAAATTTCCAGTTAACTCTGTCAAATGCTTTTTCTGCATCTACAGATAATATTGTGGTTTTAGTGTTTTTACTGCATGAGTAGTCTATTAAATTAAGTAATCTACATGTATTTGTTGATGAGTGCCTGCCTTTTATGAAACCAGTTTGGTCAGGATGAATTAAAAGGGGGGTTATCTTCTCTAATCTTTTTGAGAGAGCTTTGCAGATTATTTTGAGGTCTACATTTATAAGGGATATTGGACGATAGCTTGAGGGAAATAAAGTGTCATGATCCTGGGTCCTTTTGACCCAGCATTTTGTGTTTTCTCTTCGATTTTGGTTCTGTTCTTCCTTTGTTTAGTGTTTACTCTGTTCTGCCCGTGTGTTCCTGTTTTATTGTGAAGGTCTGCGTCTTATGTGAGTGTTTTCAGTTTGCCTCCCTAGTCTCGTTATGTTAATCACTCCCAGCTGTGTTTCCCACCTGTGTGTAATCTCCCTGTGTTCTCTGAGTGTATTTAAGTTGTATTTTCTGTCTTAGTAATTGCTGGTTCGTCTGTGTTGTTTCCCCTTGGTCTCCCTGCGTCTTCCCATATGTATTTCTCCGGACCTCCCTGCATCCTCGTTCTGGTTTGTCTTATTAGTTTACCCAGTTTAGGTTTCCAGTTTCATGTTTTGTCGCCACCGCTGTTTGTACTTACCCACCCCTGTTAATAAACACTCACCTGCACCAGAGCTGCTGCCTTTTGGGTCCTTCCTACATTCCACACGGCTTGCCCCGGCAATCCGTGACATAAAGGGTCTTTGTCTGGTTTTAGCAGGAGACTAATGTTGGCAGAATACATATTTGGTGGTAGTCTGCCATTTTTCTTGATTTCCTGCAACATTCTGTGGAATACTGGTGCCAAAATTGTCCAGAATTCTTTGTAGAATTCTGCAGGATAGCCATCTGGACCTGGAGCCTTATTATTGGGCATACTTAGCGCTTCCTGGAGTTCACCTGGTGTCAGTGGCGAATCCAGTGCCATTGCTTGACTGTCTAGTAATTTTGGAAGAGTAGACAAAGAGTAGACAGTAGCGAAATAAAAACAACAAAACAACTCTTTGTAATTGCACATTTATTAAAGTGTGTTCTTAAGAATTATCTTCTTGATAACACAAGTTATCCCATGTCTTCTGGCCTGCAAGGCGGTGACTTTCCCCTGCAGGCCCATCTTCTCCAGAATTGTCCTGATCACACACAACAAATAGGAGAAGAGAGGAAACCATGGCAACTATGTTAATCCCTAAATCCAAAAGTTTGCACAGGATAACATAAGACAAATACCGTCTGGACATCACAGGTTCTGTACAGCAAATAAAGTTGTACCCAGTAGCCACCTTACAATTTCTGGGCCGATACCAAGTCGTTTGGTATCGGGCCGTGAGAGTTGAGGCTCGGTTGTGAAATTGATGGTTTTCAGGGTTTTTATTGTTAATTCGGTTTCCCTGGGTCTTTTCCCGTGTTGTAGTTGTGTCTCTTATTTCGAAAGAAATATTTACACGTTACCATAGCGACCAGAGAGCGTTAAAGGGCAGAGAGGAAGATGTTACTCTCAATGTTGTTCGTGCATTTTCAGGAGGATGCTGCTAATAAAGTTGCGCAATTACACAGTGAATTCACATTTATTGTTATATTTACAAAATACCACAGTTTTTGTCTTGGTCCTATCATTTTATTTTGTTGTTTTTTTCCACGACACCTTAAAGGCCGCTCCGTGTCTGACATTAAACCGGTCCATGGCACAAAAATGGTTGGGGACCGCTGCTATATAGCATGAGGGTTAATAAAACTGTACTCATATGAATATGATGTGTAAATTGATTTATTCTTGTACCTCCATGCCACAGTGGCTGAATTCTTCACCCCAGTGAAGAGGTGATCATTTTCTCCTTGTTTTAATAAAATGAGCCCTTTGGTCTTTGTTCCCTACAACATATCACAAAAAGGTTAATTTGCAAAAATCAAAATTGGCTGTATGGAAGCAGTAATATAGGATAAACTGTGGGACCCACCTTACAAGCTAGTTTACGATTATTTTAATTAAAAAAAAAACACGTCTATGCAGATGCCCACTGCTTAACAATACAACCACTATAACAATTTAACTTTTGTACCACCAGATGCTTCATTTTAAATCATGCTTTTTATTGGTTTTTGTTTTTTATTGTCTCTGTAAAGCACTTTGAATCACCTTGTTGTTGAATTGTGCTATTTAAATAAACTTGCCTTGCCTTGAATTTGGACACAGCCTGTGGCTGTATCTCAATTCAGGGTCTGCAGCCTTAAAGTACGCAGCCTCAATGATCCTCAAGGGCCGCGTACGTCCTTAAAATTCAGGGAAATTAAGGACGCATTTGAGGGCCGCATTTCGAGCAGCCTTCGAATTGGGACAGCCTTCGTTGCGTCGCGGTGACATAATCGGCCTTAAAATGCAGCCTTTAAGGCTGCAGACCCTGAATTGGGATACAGCCAACGTCTCTAGCCTTGTCTCCCCTTAGTCTCGTCAAGTGTGATAAGTCCCAGCTGTGCTCTCCTCCTGTGTCTCATTCCCTTGTTATCCCTCAGTGTATTTTAGCCCTGTGTTTCTCTCTGTCAGTGTTGTGTCGCCCCCTCATGCTGTGTGTGTGTTTCCCTCTGTGCTCCTAGTCTCTTGTCTCCAGGTTTCTTAGAGTTTAGTTTTAGTTTCTAGTTTTAGCTTGTTTTTTGCAAGTTTATTGTTTTCGGAGTTTTGTCCTATAACTGCAATAAAGCAGCCTCTTAGAGTTTACTCCTCTGTCTGAGTGTCCTGCATTTTGGGTCTTACATCTTGCCTGCCCCAGCTGTTTCATGACAATTACCCTATGCTTGTAATTATCAGTAATAGCTGCTCTCCGGAACAGATGTGAATCATGTTTGGCTATGCTTATGTTATGTACGGCCCAAAATGGCTTAAGTACCAGAACGTGATAAGCTCTAATATCGACCAGTAAGGGACCACCACACTCACACTGCAATGGGGTACACAAGATTTATTTTTTCCCTCAGAGTCAAACTACTGGCTGAAGACACAACTCTGGCCGCAACTGTTGCAACTCCGCAACACTTAAATCACAATCTGAGTCCCTGTATCTTTCTAACACAACTGATGAATCACTCAGATGATGAAAACCTATCCTAGCTTCATGTCGATATCTACTCAGATGACTACATGACAAACTATTCTGTATTTTTATTGTTAGTGTTTTCTTTAGGGAAAATACTGTACACCACAAATTTATGTTGAGTTTTTGAGTTTGTATCTATCATAGTTGGAGAGTTCACTTACATGTATCTATAAAGTGAAGTTTTAACTTTAATTAATATTTTACTTTTACTATTTCAACCAAAGAGTTTCAAGGTTATTTATCTACACTGTTTGCTCAGTTGTCCTTAGCAAAATTCACAGTAACTTTCCCTCCCTTCTTCTTGTGAAACATCACTCATCATGATGAGGCAAGACAGGATATATAAAGACTCATGGTCGACAATCATTGCACAGGACCTAATCATAGACATAGGAATGGGAATACTAACAATGAGGATAACTTCTACAGCTTTTGTACTTCTCATCCAAACATTTGTCTGTTTGGCTTCAAATGGTACTGTAATCCAACTATTAATTTTATTTTTTTTCCTAAGCCTTTTACAGAGTATCGTGCATAATTAATGTCCTGCCTATCTGTACTATATGTAAGATTGTTATGTCCTCTATTTCTCTATAATCCTGTATAACCTATTCTTTATTTTTTACATCTCCAACAGTACTGTTTTTCAATATTTTTTTCTCTACAGATTCCCAATTTCAACTAATTAACAGGGCCACTGGTTTTTGTTTGGTAAAATTAAATAACCACTGCAATGACATTCGCTGGACATCTGGGGATCGACTTTTGGTTCAGAATAAGAACAAGTGCCTGGGTGTTCAGGGAAAAACTGTGGGCAGTGAAGTAAACCTGTATGATTGTGATGAAACCAGTGAGCTCCAAAAGTGGGAATGCATGAATGAAACTGTGATCGCTCTCAAAGGCCAAGAACTTTACATTGACCTCACTGCCGATAACACAGCCGTGCTCTCAAATAAAGTTGTGCCCAATAGCCACCTTACAATTTCTGGGACTTCCAGCGGTGCTTGCACAAGAACATATACAGGTAAATGAAATAAATAAAAATACATTGTAAAGTAATTCATGATAACTTTTATGGAAATAATATTAGTGGCATAATAAATTTGTAGATTCTCATATTTAGTTCCAAAATAATTGTAATGCAAAGATAGTGTGTCAAATGATTACAAGATGTTGATAAATGATAAGTATCATTTTGCTTAAACTATTCAAGCTATTCTTTGTTCTTTTCTTATATGTTTTCCTTATTTTGGTCCTTCAGAACTTTACACCATTGAAGGAAATGCAGCTGGGAGGCCGTGCATGTTTCCTTTCTTTTACAAAAGCAATTGGTATTCGGAGTGCACTGCATTTGACTCTCCAGGGAACCGTAAATGGTGTGCGGTTGAAACAAAATATGATCATGAACTCTGGGGTTACTGCCCAACTAACTGTAAGTACACAACAAATTCTAATACAGGTTTTCAGAGTAATAAGCAGAACCTGGACATCCAAATTTAAATGTTGAGGAACGCCATCTTGAGGTACAAGTTCAGTGTAACACTATAATACCTTAACTGTGTTTGTGTCACAGCCAAAGAAACCTGGAACAAAGACCCTACAACAGGAGCATCTTATCAGCTGAACACACAGTCAGCGCTGACCTGGGATCAGGCTGATGCCAGCTGCAAACAGCAGAGTGCCTCCCTGCTCAGTATCAGCAATCCTCATGAGCAGGCTTATATTTCAGGTAAGGAGACAAGTCTCCACACTACACTGAATATATTGAAAACAAAACATTTCATTTAAGCTGAGGTTTGACAAATAGCTAAAACTTGAAACATTAAAGTTACTGTGTTAGGGCTATGCGATGTGACCAAAATTTTGTACTCCAATTTAAGACATTTATCGTCACAACAACGAAATATATATATATCACAAAAATTTTAATTTTTATGTAAATTCTGTGAATCTCGGGACACTCAACTTGCTTGAAGTGTTTTCAGCTGGGCGTTGTGTACCTGGAGTCAAGTGTTAGGGTTTAGACATAAGTTGTAACGGCCACCATTTTCTTTGTGAGTATTTATTACACGGCGTGCTGCTGGGAAAAGTCTGTTCTAACGTTTGAGTCTAAGGTTTATTTTTTAGCACCTAAAAATACACATATTATGCATATTCTGGCACGCTGGGTTTACCGTCGTTGTTGCTAACCACAACGCGTAAAAACAGTTGCTTGTCCATCCGTAGTGTAGTTATTTTAAATATAAGAGAAAGAGAGAACTTTAAGAAACTAATATAGCCACTACAGTGACCATCAAAAGGATTAAAAAAATATTGCCGTAAACAGTTTATTTTGCAAAACCATGAAACAAATGATAACGTAATATGTGGTCTGTAGACTGTAGACACTGCTCCAGCTGATGATTATGTTTTGAGTATTACACTTGGTAACTTTTGTTTTCTCTGTCTCTTTTGTCTGTTAAACTCTACTGACAGCACTATTAGGGGCAAATTGGGGACAGGAGTACAAGCTCTGGGTTGGACTGAGCTTCCAGGATTTAGATTATGTGTGGAAGTGGTCTAATGGGAATCCTTATGCATATCTGAATTGGGATTCAGGTAAGTTTACTTTCAAGTTTCAGGAGCTTGTGTTACCATTCTGATGATAATTTATCTTACTATTGTTAAATTATCTCATCAATTCATCTTGATCATGTTTGCCATCTGTTTTATTTATATAAGAAATCTTGTCTGTTAGCAATTAAATAATTTTTTCCCTATTTCTTATAAATTTCTTCCACATGGGTGTGCTAGCCACACTGTAACCTTTTACTGGTCAGCAATTTCAACCACTGCTAAATTATTGTGGTGGCGTTGTGTGTCACATAACCTTGTCACTCTTGGGTAGAAATCATAGGCCTTTACTTCTTTTCCACTAAAACTAAAATGCTCATACACAATACACACCATGCTTCTAAATATCTTGAGAATCCTGTGAATGGAAAGTTGCCGAGTCTCATCTCATAAGTGACAAGTTTCATTTACCATCACTGCTCTGTAGGACATCCAGTTTCTAATCCAGGATATAAGTGTGGAATTATTGATGGCGCTGTTCAGTTTTCTTGGCAAAGTTCAAAATGTAACAAGAAACTGGGATACATCTGCTACAGTGAAGGACCTTTGGATGCACCTACTGAAGGTATAGAAAAAAAATCCCTTCTCTACCCTTCTCTTAAAAAACTTGATTGACTCTATTTCTTTGATCTTCTTCCTTTGTTCTTTTGGTTCATAGCTCCCGAGAGTGGATTTTGTACAGCACCCTGGATCCCCTACAATGGCCACTGCTTTTACCTTTATCGTAATGAAACAAAAAAATGGTCTGATGCTCAGAAAGCTTGCGGTAAAGAAGGAGGAGACCTAGTAAGCATTCGTAATGTGGAGGACCAAAGCTTCATCATCTCTCAACTTGGATATGGTATGGGAATAAAAACTTCTGAGCACCATTTGCATTCCTTCAACATAATCTTCACACAAGACTTCATATCCATCTTGTTGGTAATTTCCCCACACGTCTGCCCTTTTAAAATGAAATATTTTTGAGGCACGATCTAATATGATTATGTTGGTATGTTTCTGGATCAACCAAAGTAATGTTTGTCCAGGTTTAACGTTGCTTGTTATCAATCACATTGCAGTGATGTCATAGTGTTGCGATGTGGAAACACCATCACATCGCACACCAAACTCTAATCCTAACCCCATTACCCAAACCACGATCACATACTGATGCCCAACTCTAATCCTAACCACTCCCTTTTCTTTTCCAAGTTGAAAAGCTATGACATCATAACAATGTGATTGGTCAGTTGCAATTTCAGTCCTGGACCAATATTATTATGTTGATCCAGAAACAACACCAACATAAGTTATTGCTAAAGTTCCAGGAAGTTTTCAGCTTGTGTTTAAGTCATAAGAAGTTGCCTCTCCTTTATTTTCCAAATGTCTAAGTTGGGTTGAACATCACACTCAAAAGTTAAAGACACACCAAACCCAGATATTAATGAACATCTTATAGCTACACACTTCATAAGAATGTGAGCAATCTTTTCCTAGGAAAGAGGTCTACTGCTGTAGTTTCAATGTACAACTCTCCTCCAACTTAAGAAAATGCAGTTCTCTGACAACAGGTAATAGTCATTTCCAACTGTTTGCCAACAGGTAGACTTCCTCTTTATAATAATGACCATTTGTCAGTTGTTAGTTTTTGGAATCGACTAATAATTTGGCAGGTCTTTATGCCTATCTCTTCATAAGCATTTAATCACTTCCTGTTGTTTTCTGATCCCTGTATCACTGCACATCTCACATATGATAAAGTTTCCAGCAATTCTGGCAGACAACAATTAGCAACAGTCTAAAATTTAGATGTAAAAGTAACAACTAAAAAGTAGCAAATGAGCAGAATGTATCAAGAAAATTATACAACAATTAATGTTATTTTCTGTCTGCAGCATCCACTGATGAACTCTGGATTGGACTAAATGACAGGAAGAGAGAGAGGCTGTTTGTCTGGAGTGATCATTCTCCTGTGAGTTACACTAGCTGGGACTCTCAGGAACCAACTGTCACCTCTGAACAAGAAGACTGTGTTCTGATCAGAGGGGAGGTAAGGTGCACAGTGTGGGAGTGATTATTGATGATTATGACACACCAGTGTTTTTCTGTAAAACTATGCAGTTCTGTTAAAGAACATTCTCTCTAAACCTATGCAGCTATGTATCACACCTTACTTCACAACATACAGTATACACATATTGGCCAAAGTAAATTTCAAAACCTTTGCCACATGTTTAGTCTGGGACCTGTCTTTAAATCTCTTCTATGCACATATGTATATAAGCACATATTTCCACTATATTCTAACAGTGTGAGAAATGTATTGTTTCAACACCATAAACATAAAAAAGGAAATGTTATGCAGGAACTTCTTGTAGGATTGTTAGGAAGGCAATTTAAATCAGTTTCACAGCAAAAAGATGATTTAGCACTCTCTGGAAGCTGCCCTGCTACTGCTCAGCCTGCTAGTAGATGAACCTATGGTATGAATTTGAAAGTCCTATGTTACTTCCTCTTTGAGTTATCGCATTCACATGATTTTTGAAACAAACAAAAGAAATACAATAAAAAAATAAAAATAAAAACCCAGTCATATCAAAGAGTATGAGGCTTTTGTTTTATGATATGCACCGCAGCCTGTCTATCTCTTGTTAATTTCAGTTTCCACATATATTTTGTTCTTTTCATTCTTGCAGAATGGAAACTGGGCTGACCGTGTGTGTGATGAGAAACATGGCTTTATCTGCATGAAGACAAGTGACTCTGAACCCTCTGGAGATGAAGTGGAGCTGAACGCAGGCTGCAAAACTGTATGTGAACCTTTCATATATTTTCCAAAGAATGTCTGCATCTGGTTGGTCTGAATGCACACATTCTGTTATCTGTTTCTGTTTTGTAAAGGCTGTTGTATATTTCAAATGGCACAATGTCTAAAGCTACTTTTGTGCCTGTGGTCCAAGAAATAGCTGGGAAACCAGCATACACGTGGGATATGATACCTAATCAAATAAATTGTATTTGGATGTTGTTTATAGGAAAAACAATTAAGAAAAAAAAGCAGGCAGATTCTCTTGATTAAATTAGCACGTGGAGTGAGTGGAGTAAGCTATCTCAGGATAATACAAAGTATTATCAAACTTTAAATTGTACATTTAAAATTTTACCCTAGTCTTAAAGTGTATATTTATTTTTTACTCTTCTTATATTTATTTTTGTGTTTTGCACTGAATGTAACTGGAGTCGTCTCGTCTCGCTATATACTGTTCTGTATATAGCAGAGATGAAAATAAAGTTTACTTTGACTTTGAAGTAGTCACACTGATGCAGAGTGATTCTGCATGTGGGGTCTTTCTTCTTGCTATCACAAAAAGATATGTACACAAAGACAGCATTTAACGACAGGCTTGAATAGTTCCTCAACTGTTGTTTCTCTGCGATGCAGGGTTGGAAAAGACATGGATCCTACTGCTACTTTGTAGGGATTGAGACAAAGACGTTTCATGAAGCCAACGATGACTGCAAGAGCTCAAACTCTTATTTAGCTGATGTTTCAACTGGGTAAAAAAAAGTTTTTATGATTCCTAAAATTTTTACCATAAAAAAAGGTAATATACAGTGGTGTAAAAAGTGTTTTCCCCCTTCTGATTTCTCTTGTTAAATCACGAATTAACTGTGATTAACCACATTTTTTGTAAAGTTGTGTTCAGTTTCACTAAATACACTCATGCCTGATTACCGGCAGATCTGTTGAATCAAGAAATCACTTAAATAGAACCTGTCTGAGAAAGTGAAGCAGGCTAAAATATCTGAAAAAGCAACACACCATACCACAATCTAAAGAAACACCTGAGAAATAAGTTCACTAACATCTGTCAGTCTGGTAAAGGAAAAGGTTTCAAAGCCATTTCTAATCTAATCCATTTCTGATCTAAAACACACCAAAAGTCCACCTTTTAATGGTTTAAGAAAAACAAATTAAAACATTTGAGTCATGACCTAAATCCAATTCAGATGCTGTGGGATGATGTTAAAAAGATGGTTCATGCTTGAAAACCCTCCAATGTGGCTGAATTACACCAATTCTGCAAAGGCAAGTGGGTGAAAATTCCTCTACAGAACTGTGAAACACTCATTGCCAGTTATCACAAAAGCTTGATTGCAGTTGTGTCACGGTCCTGGGTCGGTGACCCAGTGTTTTTGGTTTTGTACTTTTACTTTTGAATTTACGAAGTATGACTGTTTGTTTTGGTTTCTATCCTAGTATTTCAGGTTTCTAGTTTGGTAGTACTTCCTGAGTTCTTGTTTTTAGGTTTTGTTATTTGGTTTCCCAGTGTTTATTCTGTGCTCCCTCTTCTCTGTGTTCCTTCTGTCTGTCCATGGTGTTATTTTGTCTGCTCATGAGTCTGCGTCTGTTAAATTCTGTGTCTCGTCTGGATCTCTCTGTCTGTCGTGTACTTCCTGTTTACTTTGTAGGTCTGTGCCTTATGTCTGTGGGTTCAGCTTTGTGCTCTCCCTGTCTCATCAGTGTAATCAGCGTCAGCTGTGTCTCCCAGCTGTTTCCTCTTAGCGCTGTTCACCTCTTGTATTTAGTGTCTGCGTCTTCCCTGCTAGTTGTCGTGTTCTACCCTCACTTTTACTCTGTGTTCTGTTTGCCAGCCTGCCCACCTGTTTAGTTTGTTCCGTATTCACAGTTTAGTTAGTTTTTTGTTCAGTTTCTTCCCAGCAATAAAGCTGAGTATTTTGAGTTACTTCTGTCTCTGTGAGTGCTGCATTTTGGGTCCTCTCTTCCTGCCTGCCTGCACAAAGCCATGACAAGTTGTTTCTGCTAAGGGTGGCCCAACTGCTTAATAGGGAGCAATCACTTTTTCACACAGTAGGTTTGGATTTTTTCTCCTTAATAATAAACGCCTTCATGTTAAACTGTATTTTATGTTCACTTGTGTTGTCTTTGCCAAATATTAAAATTTGTTTGATGATTTGAAACATTTAAGTGTGGGAAAAATATTAAGCAAATCATCAAGGGGATAATCACTTTTTCACACCAATGTATCAAGTTGCAGGCAGTCTGTAATCTAACTTGTGTAAATATTTCCAGGGTGGATAATACTTTCCTTGTAAGTTTGGTGGGGCTGAGGCCAGAGAAACACTTCTGGATAGGTCTCTCAAACCTGAAAAACAGAGAATATTTTATGTGGACCAACAATGCCTACGCGAGATATACTCACTGGAACACTCATATGCCAGGTAATGAAACAATCTCATGATCTATATGTAAACTATAGTTGGCAGGTGTCTTCACAAATGACAGCTAACATTTTCTTTTATAACACAAGGTCACGTGCAGGGTTGTGTTGCTATGGCAACTGGGCATTCTGCTGGCCTTTGGGATGTGTTGCCCTGTACCAATAAGGAAAAATACATCTGCAAACACCTGGCAGAGGGGGCAGCTTTAACCCCTGCTCCACCAACCACTGCCACACCTAACTGCACAGATGGATGGATTAAGATGCAATCCAGAGGCATCTGTTATAAGGTGCAGCATGTCTCTCTCTCTCTCTCCCTATGTGTGTGTATATAATTCTATTGAACTTATTCATAATAGGGATGACATAAAAACAGAGATGGCTGCCCAAGTTTAGTATATAGTTTTAAATGTACAAATATTACCAAAGCTTCAGATCACAATTCAGTTTCTTATATTTTGTTTAAGATCTTTCCAGAGGCTTCAGAAAAGAGAAAGACCTGGTACGAGGCTAGAGATTACTGCAGAGCCATTGGAGGAGACCTAGTCAGCATTCACAGCCGTGCTGATTTACTACGGACATACAATAACTTCTACAATCATTGGTATAGTGTTTTCTGGTCTACAGTTAGAGCTACATAAGATGAAAATGTTTTGTATAGATTTTTATCATTACAAAAGATTAAAAATACAGTATTTTTTATATATACAATGTAATTAATTACTGATGTAGAAGCCACCCCCATTTTATCCTCAATGATTGTTCAATGATGGTCATATTTTTGCAGACTAGTGCACCATTCCTCCAGAGAGTGCTAAATCAAGTATTAAACTTTGGAACATACATTTGTCCATTATAGGCCTAATCAATACTGGATTGGACTTAGTGCTCCTGACCCAGACACAGGTTATGTATGGAGTGATAGATCCCCGGTGAGTTTACAGTTTTTAACTCTCTACAATGGTTTATGTAGCCTAAATGATGATAACGATCAAGATGATGATTATTAACATTAATAATGTTACAGCTACTATTACAACTGATACAAATACTACTACTATTAATAATTATCTTGTTTTTGTATAAAGGTAAACTTCCAAGACTGGAAAGATGGAGAACCAAACAATAAAAATAACGCTGAATTGTGTGTTGAAGTAGAACCCGTGTATTGGGATAACATTTTGCTTTGGAGTGATGTGCCCTGTGAGAAGTACAATAACTGGATTTGTCAGATCCACGCAGGTAAAGCATGGTCACAGTTCTAAAATTCCTTTGCAACATATTTTTGAACTAGACATTTATTGTTGTCGGCCTCATGTATTCTCACAATGTCAAGCTGGAGGTGGTCACTAGTAATTCAACACTATTTTGTTTTTATACCTTTACAGGAGTCACCCCAAAGCCGGCTCCAGACCCTGTCACCCCTGGTATGTTGAGGAATTTGACCACATTGGCGGTCAGCATCTTTACATGACTTTTGACTTTCTATTATGATTACCAGGCCATGAGGCATACTATGCTGACACGAAACTAATGGATGCTGATTTACTGCATGGCGAATATCTGTGGCCAAACAGTATTATTAATTTTGTTTTTCTTGTAGAATGCCATGTAGAATTATATATGATAACTCATATAATACATTGTTTAATGTAACCCAACAACAAATCCAAAATATAAATAGGAACCTAAAGTTGCTCTTCTGAAGTCTCGTAAGATAATGAGATATTGGTTAAAAAAACAAAAAAACAAAACATCTGTTTACCTGATTGATACAGTATGAGTATAAAACTTACAGTGAAGAAAGTGAACTATGTAGTGTGAGCATAAGATCAAAAACATGCAGATTTTTTTTACTTAAAAAATTGTTCACTTTAAAATCTGCTCATCAGCTATATTTACAGTGGGTTTTTTTTTCCTAACATAGTACTAGTTTCCTAAATTCAACCAGAGAACCACACACATGCACATTTCTTATCTATTCTCAGAGTATAACACGACCTCTGATGGGTGGCTAGAATGGAATGGGGCTCAGTATTACATTAATGAAAAGGCGATGGCCATGGAGGACGCTCGTACGTTCTGCAGACAGAGGCATGGTGACCTGGTATCTATCAACAGTGAAGCAGAAAGGATATTTTTATGGAAACAGGTAGGCAATGGCATTTGTAAAAGATTTACCAAGGCAATGGGTAAGGTGTAACTGAACAAACTGAAACTTCCACACAGACAGTTTTACTATGCATCCATGCTTTTGTGCAGATTTCAACAGGTTATGAGAATTCTTGGATTGGCCTATCTGTAGATCTTGATGGAACATTTCAGTGAGTATGAATTGATTTATAAAATTTAAATGCAACAAAATAAACTTAAATTTATGTGACACCATGTTAAAAATAGAGAGTACTTAGTGCAAGGCAGCATGCCAGATGTACGAGTATACCAGTTTTAATTTCATTTAATCATATCTTGATTGTTTGATATAAAATCTGATGGCTAGTATACAGAGACAAAATTACCTATTAACTACCTAAATACATATTAACTGTAAATTGTGGTTAATTTACATTTCTGTTTGTGATCTTTAACTTTTAATTAATATTTGTAAAATGAATCAGTTACTATTCCAGTTTGCTATCTTTCTTACTAACTTAATTCAGGTACTATAACTAAAACCAAAAAACTGTGACTAAAAGGAAGAAGGCAAAGAGTACTTTTACTTAAACCAGTATGTGACTGTGTTGGTAATATAAGTTTTTACAGACATATTTAAACCATGTGTCTTTTTACATTAAGGTGGATGGATGGTTCTCAAGTGGTGTTTCAAAGGTGGGATGAAAATCAACCTGAATTCAAGAACTTTGATGAAAACTGTGCTGTCATGACACATCATAATGGTGAGTGTACCGAAATAATAGGTATAGCCATAACAAGAAGAGCCCATAGAGAGTTTTTAGAGCACCTCTACAACCATGTATTCTGATCATGATTCTGCTTATTACATAAACTACAAGAACTGATAGCTGGCTTGTGTGATATCAAAACTGATTAAAGATAGAGTTGATTTGATTTTTTAAAATCTATCATTCGAGTTGATTATATGATTAATTTACTATACTCAAATGGCTAGCAGGATTCTGGCATGACTCCAACTGTGGGCTTGAGTATGCGTCCTTTTGTAAGCGCAGCAGCTCAACTCCCACAAACACCACTGCTGCAGTGCCTACAGTGTCCCCAAAAGGTGGATGTCCACCCCCTTGGAAAAAATTTAACTCTAAGGTCAGATATCTTTCATGTCTTTTAATTTTTCTGTTATTTACTGTTGAAGGGATACGTTCTCAGTGCTTGGAACACTATATTGATCTTTTTCATGTTTCAATTTTAGTGTTACAGCATAATTTTTAAGAATCAGAATTTAACGTGGCAAGATGCAAGGGAAAAATGCAAACAAAAAGGTGGACAATTGGCATCTATTACTTCAAGACAGGTGGAAGGTTTGTTTCGTTTTCATTTTACTCAAATATGTATTTAGATCTTGTGAACTTCTCCTCTTATGTGGTCCATTTACTGTCATTGCAGATATCTGTTCTTAGTAGCTAAAATTACCACTGAATTTCTGTTGTTGTGCAGTTCTGGCATACCTACAAGTTAGAACTGATACCACGGTGCACTTTAGCAAGAAAATACAAACATGAATCAATTTTATTGAAAAGTTCCATTTTGGTCTCATCTGACCAGAGCACCTTCTTCCACATGTTTGCTGTGTCCCCCACATAGCTTGTGGCAAACTGCAAACGGGACTTCTTATGGTTTTCTTTAAATAATGGCTTTCTTCTTGCCACTCTTCCATAAAGGCCAACTTTGTGCAGTGCACGACTAATAGTTGTCCTATGGACAGATTCCCCCACCTGAGCTGTAGATCTCTGCGGCTCGTCCAGAGTCACCATGGGCCTCTTGGCTGCATTTCTGATCAGGGCTCGCCTTGTTCGGCCTGTGAGTTTAGGTGGACGGCCTTGTCTTGGTAGGTTTACAGTTGTGCCATACTCCTTCCATTTCTGAATGATCGCTTGAACAGGGCTCTGTGGGATGTTCAAGGCTTGGGAAATATTTTTGTAGCCTAAGCCTGCTTTAAATTTCTCAATAACTTTATCCCTGACCTGTCTGGTGTGTCCTTTGGATTTCATGGTGTTGTTGCTCCCAATATTCTCTTAGACAACCTCTGAGGCCGTCACAGAGCAGCTGTATTTGTACTGACATTAGATTACACACAGGTGCACTCTATTTAGTCATTAACACTCATCAGGCAATGTCTATGGGCAACTGACTGCACTCAGACCAAAGGGGGCTGAATAATTACACACACCCCACTTTGCAGTTATTTATTTGTAAAAAATGTTTGGAATCATGTATGATTTTCATTCCACTTCTCACGTGTACACCACTCTGTATTGGTCTTTCACATGGAATTCCCATAAAATTGATTCATGTTTGTGGCTGTAATGTGACAAAATGTGGAAAAGTTCAAGGGGGCCGAATACTTTTGCAAGCCACTGTATCTCAATCATAAATCTTTGTCTACATTTTCAGTGTTTCTACTGTCTCAAATGGTTGATGCACCTACTACAGACTTGTGGATTGGTTTATTTCGGTCACAGTGGAAAACTTACTGGACTGATGGACAACCAAAGTCATATACCAATTTGGGTAATAATGTACGTGGGATAATCTAAATATATACATTAACTAATGAATAATTAAATGAATGAATTATAATAATAAATTATTGTGTTTCTCTTTCTGAGAAAACATTATACTCATTAAAAGTGAACAACCATAACTATATGTGCAACCTCTGTAGGGTCCAGGTATGGCCTCATGCTACCAGTAGTGACACTAACTCTAGTCAATGACAAAACTAGTGAAAAAACAAAGAGAAAGATGAGCAGGGAAAAAAATGTGAGGGTAAACCATTCCCGTTTTGGAGGGTGTCTCACTGTTGCCTCACTAGTGCACCTGTTGATAATGTTATTAACAGCAAATCAGCTGAAACCAATTAACAGCCTTCTCTGCTTATTAAATGATCAGTATCCCAGAACTTACACTGACTCGATGCTATACTTTGTTTAAAAAGTGTTTCTTTAACTTTGAGCAGTGTACTTGCACCATGTAGATACAGAATATAATTACCTATTGTGAAGGGTCAGATACTTAGAAATAATCTATAACTGTATATTCTTGTATAAATATTTAAAATCTCTGTGTTTACATTGCAGTATTGGTATTGGTACGATCAAATGGTAAGTAGTTTTTAAAACTTATTTGTAAAGTACAGTGACACTTTATGGCATGACAGTTTACAGTTCTTGTTGTATTTTACAAGTTCTACAGTGACAGAACTACTATTTAATTATTTATCTGTTATTTATATAGCTATATATTATGCAAGGGCACTCAAATGTTTGCATGTTTAAATAAAATAAGAAAGAAAACTTTCCTAATATAATCTGCTCTGATGATTAGACAGTAACCAATAATACAGTATATTGTATGTAGAAGTATATGTAAATTCCCTTTGTCACCACATAGCATCATTCTGTTGACCCAACTCTGTTTCCACAGGAAAACTGTTTTGTGATCAATACCAAGCCTTTGGTTGGTATTGGGAAATGGATTCAAAAGTCATGCAATGACACCAATGGATTTATCTGTCATCGAAATCTTGGTGAGTCCATTTCTAACCCCAGGCCTGTTGCCACCCAACTTCAGCTGCAGCTTCATCAGACTCTCTAAAACAACTAAAAATATGTTTTGACTTTTTTAGTCCTATAATTAATATCTATATCTATAAGTGATATATAAAATCTATGATCAAGAGTATGATTCCACATTGACAAAAGCTGTAATAGTTTTAAGAGTACCGTAGAGAGGTTTGTTATGTAAAAAAAAGTCAATAAATAAAATTGTTTCTATTCTAATCCTCAACAGACACATCTCACCCAGATTCTCCAGAACCAACAATTTCTACTAACTACATCAAAATACTCAATGATTCCATTAAGGTTATTCCTCAACAAATGAATTGGGATAAAGCTGCAGAGTATTGTAAAAATGACGATGCCCTCCTAGCTAGCCTGAGGAATGAGTGGATGCAAGCTTATGTTGAGCTCATGGCGCTGAATCTCAAGGCTCCTCTTTGGTTTGGATTACACAAAGTGCAGGTAAACTTATAAAAACCTATAAAAAGTACATAGCTCAATAATAGGTCAACCAGTTTGAAACTGACTCTGGTAAAAATTCTAAAACGTACCTATGGGTACAATAAATTGTTCCAACAAAGATTTTATCTAACTAAATAATCTGTGATTATGAGAATGAAATTGTCATTGATGGATAAATATACTGGTCCAGTTATTTATCCACTCATTCAGTTATTTATCCAGCACAATTTTTGCATGATAAATTTGAACTGAGATTGTGATCCATCCTCTTCTTATTATCCAATATAAGGATGTTGGAGGATGGAGCCAGCCTCAGCTGACATTTCTTATTAAAAGTCTAGAGCTAGCTGATGTTGTGATTCCGTTCTAGCTAGAAATGCACCACACCAATGGGATGGTTTTCAGTTTTTTGGCCGCAATAATAGTCCGTTAATGTAATAGTGACCAGTATTAACCTGTTACCTAATGTCAGCTAAATCTAGCCATCCCTTTTGACAATAAATCTTCCAGCATTAGGCAAACACATTTGAAGTTACTGTGTGTTTACATTCTGTACTCTCAATCATGGTTGGAAATGGCTGACTGTTATAAAGCACTGGCTAACTTGACTACATTTAAGGAAGGTACCAATAAATGTGATGTAAAGAAGCAGTTGCACGTAACACCAACAAACTCAAGAACACTCTTAAATTCGGCATTCATTAAATAAGCAGTGTGGCAGTGCAGCATCCCTGCTCCAGCAGGGAGATTCTCTGTGAGAGGAAGGCATGTTGAGCAACAGCACCTCTTAGAGTAACTGCATGTCTCTTTGGATTCTCCTCCGTGTTCTTGAGACTGAGCTGGGAGACACAGCAAACCTTCTGGAAATGGCACATATTGATGTGCCATCCTGAAGGAGCTGGACTACCTATGCAACCTCTGTAGGATTTTTTTAAGCAGTATAGATCACCATGCTAGTTTAATTCAACTGTTTTAACAGAAAGAAATCTCTTTTTATTGACTGTTTTACCCTCCATGCAGTTAAGCTTACTAAGGCAGATATTCCTGAAAACCAGAAAATATCGGTAACTGCTGTCTCATTAATCTTTGCTTTCAGATCAATGGTTCTTTCAGATATGTTGATGGATGGCATTTAATATTCAGTCGATGGGGTACAAATGAACCAAGAAAGGACAGAAGCTGTGTATACATGGATGTGGATGGAAAATGGAAAACCGCTCACTGTAATGAGACACTAATGAGTGTTTGCATGAAGTCTACAGGTACGACCAAACACACACACAGTTTGAAAGATACTGTTTTGACAACACAGTTTTAAAAGAATGTAATTAATTGATCCCATTGACATTACCTCATTCACAGATGTGCTGCCAACAGAGTCAACCATTTTTCCAGGAGTTTGCCCTCAAGACCCAGAGGCAACAATAGAAAACAAGAACTATATCTGGGTACCATTCAGGGGTTATTGTTATATTTTTATTACAGAGCAAACACACTGGAGAGAAGCATCCACCACCTGTGTAGCACATGGTAGGCAACCTATGTGAAAGACACGTTTATGCAATAAATTGCTGTAGTTTTCATTAACAACTGATTTGTTTTGTTAAGGTGGAATGCTTGCCAGCATTGAAGATTCCTCTGAGCAAAAATTTCTAGAAATTAACCTGAGAACTTTTCAAGATGGTTTCACATCTTTCTGGATTGGCCTGTTTAAAAAACAATACAAAGGTGATTTATTATTTTTGCTATGTTCTTTAAAAATATTATTTTGGGGAAAAAAATTACATTTTTACATCTCTTTTTTTTGTCTATTTGCCTGCAGAGGAATGGCTCTGGGTGGACAGAACAGCCATGGGTTACACTAACTGGGCTGAAGGTCAACCTTTTAATATGAGCTTTGGATCGCGCACAGGAGAGATTAGTACATCAGATGGGACATGGAAGGATATCGAAATATGGAATTATAGACCTTACATCTGCAAGACACCAAAAGGTAAAGTAATCTTTATTTATTGCAGTGTTTTTCTTTTTTTCCTTTTTATAATGCTGATTCAAATCAGTTGTAAGACTTTGACTGCATACATAACACAGTCATATGAATCCAAAAGCTGAAAGAAATACCTCTTGTGGGTCAGAATCTTGAGTGCACAGTCAAAATTAGATCCATTTATAAATGCCTGTTTACTCCACAAGAATCTTGAGCAATTTATTTTTACTTTGAAATGAAGTAGAGCTACTTTTTTTTTTATAAAGTATCTTATTTGTTCTTTTTCTTTTGCAGTATTACTACCAACGCCATCACCACCAGCCCGTAAGTAACACCTCTTTTATCTATTTATTTTATGTAAAATTGTTACAAATGTTTTTTTTAGCTGATTACCATCTACTTTTTCACTCTGTACAGAAACTGGATTACCTCATCATCAGCGTGTCTATATAACCACTGCAGTTGTGTTAGTCATTACTGGGATTGCAGTGGTGGCAGTCACTGCTGTCTTCATCTTTAAGAAATTTGGTCATCAGTTACCCGCCCCTAACACCTTCGATAACCCGCTCTTCTTCAGTAGTAGGGTGTCACAGCCTGAGCAAGCTGACACCAGTATACTGGTAGAGAATGCAGCAGAAGAGAACACTGGAGATTTAATCAGTATGTAATTTAAATATTTTGGGCTCATTTGCATGGCCCATATGATTTCCTAGTATGTTATAAAAATTTGAGCTGAGGTGGCAGCAAGTAGCACATAATGGCTTACTGGAAAATAAAAGGTGAGAATCATCTCATATTATCATATTCTGTGAATGTAGGTTACACAAATGCTGGCTTTTGTTATTTCAGTTATGGTTAGGATAAAAGGTAGGGTAAATGGAGTTTAATGCATGTCCTAGTCAACAATCATATATGCATGCAGCAACCTGAAATATCAAGACAAATCAGGAAGGATCCATGGTTTCATGTTGCTGAAATTAGATTCTAACCATACCATCCAAATTTCACAACAAGAGCTCAGACTCACCAGACCAGGCAACATTTTTCTTCTATTGTGCAAGCTGACAGGCTGCTGTAGTCCATCTGCTTCAAGGCTTTACATGTTATACATTCAGAAATTATTTGAGTTACTCTTGCCTTCCTGTCAAGTAGCATCATCATTCTCCACTGACCTCTTACATCAATGAGGCATTATCATCCACAGAACTGCAGCTCACTGGATATTTTCTCTTTTTCAGACCATTCTCTATAAATCCTAGAGATGGTTGTGTGGAAAATTCCAGTAGATCACCAGTTCTTAAATATTCAGACTATATACACTACCGGCCAAAAGTTTTAGAATACCCCAATTTTTCAAGTTCTTTATTGCAATTAAATTTGTTCAAGTCCAATATATAGCTTGAAATGGTACAAAGGCAAGTAATGAACTGCCAGAGGTTAGAAAAAATGTAAGGTTAACCAAAACTGAAAAATAATAAACATTTCAGAATTATACAAACAGGCTTTTTTCAACGAAGACAAAATGAGTCAACAATTTAAAGCTGTTCTGCAGCAATGGAGGTTGACCCAGCCTTGAAAGCTACTACTAATTCCTACAGGTGTTCCAACTTTTCTGCATTACTTACAACCCTTTCTGTCTCAGTGTTGCAATACACTGTGGTACCTACCAACTGAGCATCGGTTGAACAGTATTGTACTGCAGAAAGTAGTGTGTTGCTAAAGAAAATGGCAAGAAAAAGGCAATTAACAATGGAAGAGAAACAGACCATCATAACACATAAAAATGTAAATTTTCCTACAGAAAATTGCAAAAAAAAAGTCAAAATGTCAGTTAGTGGCTATCCATTTAACCATTTGCACTTGCTTATCCAGTTTAGGGTTGGGGGTGGTCTAGAGGCAAGGTACAACCTGGGCAGATTAACAGTCTGTCCCACAGTAGTGGCTATAGCTGTCAAAAATGGTATTGAGCATTTTTCTGAGTTTCTGCATCAACTTGTAAATTCTAACATTGTAACATTTGGGATTTTTGTATGCTTTTGTAGCTTTGTTGTTTGCTGTGGACTTGCTCAACCTGCTGAATTAAAGTTTTGTTCTGTTTAACCTGTCTACCTTCTTTGTCTGTGATTCATGACAATAAGTTGACACAAGTTGTATTCATATCATCATGATTCATGCTTAATAAAACAAGCAAGTAAGACCTATTCAGTTTGAAAAAACAGGCAATAATATTCACATGACGGCACAATTAATGTTTTGATGCTGAAACCTGCAAATTTCTCTTACTGTCACTCTTACCCAGCTATTTTGTCTACTAAGCAGTTTATAATTTGACATCTCAGCTGCTAAATTTTTGGATTTCTTCCTCTTCGTTAGGGTTCATTTCTCAGAGTTCCACTACCCACTTCCTCTTAACTAGGGCCTCTAAACAGTGTTTCAATTTTTAATTAGCCACTATGCTGTAGAAGATAAATAACTGTAATTGGCTGTGTCTGTGAAGGTTCTCAGTCATCCAGGTCATCGTAGTCTAAGGAGCTTGCAAAGAAAAGCGTCTGGACTTCTTTGAGTTGCTTGAAGACGTTTCACCTCTCATCCAAGAAGCTTCTTCAGTTCTAAGGTCAAATGGTGGAGAGTCCCAGATTTAAACCCAGTGGGAGTTTCCCCCCCAAAGAGGGACAAAGGACCCCCTGATGATCCTCTACCTAATCACATGAGCCAAGGTGTGAAAGCAGGTGTGGGTCCCAATCAGCGAGGGTTTCGGGTGAGCTCATTGTGAAACCTGGCCCCACCCTATCATGTGATTTCCTGAGGTCAGATGGCCCAGGATTTGAGTGGGCGTTAAGGCGTCTGGGAAGGGATCTCAAAACTGGATTATAGATGGCAGACAGATGGTGTCGTAAACCACCGCCTCTGTTCAAAGATGGTTGCTCACAGTGGACGTGGGACTCTCCACCATTTGACCCTTAGAACTGAAGAAGCTTCTCGGATGAGAGGCGAAACGTCTTCAAGCAACTCAAAGAAGTCCAGACGCTTTTCTTTCCAAGCTCCTTAGACTGTAATCGGCTGTCATCAGATATGTGTGCTTAAATTACCATTTCAAAAGAAACAATAATCTATTACCTTAATAAAAACCACTCTCCAGCCATGCAGACAATTCCTCTACTCTCTTTGCAAGCCAAGGCTTACATTGTGTGTTTTCTCCTCAACGTAACACTGATTCATCAGCTATGCTGTCCAAGATAAAGACAATGTTGGATAACACCTCCCACCCACTCCATGACATGTTGGTCAGTCACAGGAGCTCGTTCAGTGAGAGACTGAGATTACCGAAAAGCACCACTGAACGACACAGGAAATCATTCCTGCCTGTGGCCATCTCCCTGTACAACGCATCCACTTAACACACTGTTTGCTGCTAGAACTACACATGTTTCTTTTCCAAATATTTATTTATAAGTGACTTATGTATGTATGTATGTATATATATGTATATATTGTACTATTCTTAGTTAGCGTATTGTCTGTCTTGTCTTAATGTTAGTTTAAAATGGAGCACTGTAACAAAAAATAATTTCCCCCAGGGATCAATAAAGTATTCTGATTCTGATTCTGATTATACTCAATGTTGAGTTTTAATTATAATAAAGCTTTAATTGTATTGCACGTATCAAAACTGTTAATGTAAAGTGTATAAGAAAAGCACATGTACATCCATCATATAGGTAGGGGGCAAAGACTAAACAGGATAAATGATAAAAACCGGTGCATCAGTTTAACAGAACCAGTGCATCCATGGAAAGTCCACTGAGTTCTTTCAAGCATTCACAGAAGGATATCATAACTTCCTCAGTGTGGTTGTTGCAACATAATTGTAACTGTAATTCTAGCACTTCCTGTTTCACACACTGATTTGTTTATTACTCAGTTTCAATCACGTAGTAATTTGTGTAATACTGGAAGTCGACAAGGCCCTCCTTGTTCCTCTGAGACAGAACAAATAATACTCTTAGGACTGGTGGTCAACAGTCATTCACACAAGCCTTAAACACTTTGCAAGAAATGCATGTATAAAGTTTTCTAATACAAATTGCAGGAATACTAACAATGAGGATAACTTGTAAAATCTTTGTGATCCTCATCCAAACATTTTATTGTTTGGCTTCAGATGGTACAGTAATCCAACTTTTAATTTTAATCTTTTGTCAGATTTTATTGATTTCCTCTGCTCTGTGTTTTTAAAACGAGCATGTTTATCCTGTAAATTTATGTCAGCATATCATTTGGCTCTTCTTGTCAGCAAGAAGAGTGAAATGATTCAGAGTCAATGAGGCACCAAAAGCAATCCCAGTCATGGAAATGAAGTGAATTTATATCAATGATTTTTCAACAGACTCACCATTTCAGCTAACTAACAGGGGCACTGGTTTTTGTTTGATAAAAACAAATAACCACTGCAATGACATTCGCTGGACAACTGGTGATCGACTACTGGTTCTGCAGAGGAACAAGTGCCTGGGTGTCCAGGGAAAAAGTGTGGGCAGTGAAGTAAACCTCTACGATTGCGATGAAGCCAGTGAGCTCCAAAAGTGGGAATGCAAGAACGAAACAGTGCTCGCTCTCAAAGGCCAGGAGCTTTACATTGAGCTCACTGCAGATAACACAGCCATTCTCTCCAGGACAACAGGACCAAATAACCACCTCACAATTTCTGGAACATCCAGTGGTGCCTGCACAAGAACTTATAGAGGTATTGTGCCATGTGAAAAAGAGTATAATGCAATTTTTCTTAGATAAGAGGGTTGTATTAAATGGATGCACAGGTTTCTACCTAGCTTCATGTCTTAAAGCTGTTTGTGATAAATGTGTTTTACAGTCTTTGTTTTGTTCGTTTGTTTATTTGACCTTTTAGAGCTTTTTACCATCGGTGGAAATGCAGCGGGAAGGCCGTGTATGTTTCCCTTTCTATACAAAACTCAGTGGTATTCAGACTGTACTAAATTTGACTCCTCGGAAAAGCGTCTTTGGTGTGCAGTTGAAACAAACTATCAAAGCGAACGCTGGGGGTACTGCCCAACTATGTGTGAGTAATGAAACCAATTGAAGGAAATAATTGAACCATTAAGACCTACAATTATTTTTCAGAGCTCTTACAAGGATTAACTGATTTATTATATACTTTTAACTTAAGTCAACTCCCATAGCTGAACAGAGGCAAAAAATCAACATTAAGTTAGAGAAGTAAAGTATTACCTTTACTATTGCACCGGTGTTGTTGAAGACCGGGGCCAGAATTGGCCTGGGAAAGACTCCAAAACAACCCACTGGAAGACTCTGGAAAATATGAAGAAGTGCATAGACTTTAAACTTTTAACTGTATTTTGATAAGTTCTGCTGCTTTTCTTATATTCCCAGTTTTCCTTGATCATGACTCAATCACTATTTCTATTCATACTACAACAAAGTCGTTAAATTACAGAAAAACAATTAAATGACAGAAAAGCTGCCCCCCCCCAGAAAAAAGATAATTTTTCTATAATATTTGAATTGCATTGAAGGAAAGTTGAGTTTCACTGGTTAGGCCCACTAAAGATTAAAGTTACCCATGATCTAAAATGAGTTTGACTTATAAACATATATGCATTTTGTATATACAGCCAAGGAAGACTGGAATATGCACCCAACAACGGGAGCGTATTACCAGCTTAACATACAGTCAGCTTTGACTTGGCACCAGGCACAAGTCAGCTGCAAACAGCAGGGAGCTTCCCTTCTCAGCATCGATGATCCTCACGAGCAGGCTTATATCACAGGTAATGTGCCTCGGACACACTGAAAAAGTGATCATGTATTTATGTGCATACTTTAACTCCTGTAAAGTATGTGTATCCAAACATAGTATTTTATTCTATTTTATATAGTATATTGTTCTTTTTATCTTATTCTATTCCATTGTTTTTCTTGACTGTTGCTCCCTGTAACTTTGCACTGTCCACTTTCTGTCGTGACTCAACAAATTTCACACGTGTGACTAATCAGAGTTTATCTTATCTTTTCTTATCTCTTATCTTTGTGTTATGAATTACATGATTTTCCCCCCATCATTTAAAAAAAAGAACATCAACACTAGTTTTGATTATTGTTAAGATAAGATAAGATAACCTTTATTAGTCCCACGCGTGGGGAATTTGTTTTGTTACAGCAGTGGACAGTGCAAAGTTGCATAGAAAAATTAGAAGAAAAAAACACTGGAATAATATATCCATAAGATAATGTACACAATATACACTATAATACAACGATGCCAGAAAGAGTATTGCACTTAGTGTTATTGCTATTGCACATGTGTGGATGTGTGTGTTTGATCAGTTGAAGTCTTTGTTGTGGAGTCTGACAACAGTGTGGAGGAAAGACCTGCGAAATCTCTCCGTCCCACATCGTGGGTGCCGCAGACTGCCACTGAAGGAGCTGCTCAGTGCTGTCAGAGTCTCCTGCGTGGGGTGGGAGATGTTGTCCAACAGGGATGATAGAGGTTACAATTAGAGATTTATTTAACGCAAAGTGAAAGACATTTTTTCTTTTTCATTTCTGTACTCAATGGCTCCAACAGCACTGCTATGGAAAGGGGGCAATACACTTTGGATTGGACTCATCCTAGATCCAGAACATGGCTGGAAATGGATAAATGGCAGGCCTTACCGTTACATGAAATGGGACTCAGGTGATATAATATATTCTAGCAGATTACTGGTAAAACAGCTGTTTAAGTTAGCATAAAGACATGAAAGAGGCAGAACAGCCTGACTCTCTATGACGGCAACAATAAAACATATTAATAGAAAATATACAATTTGTTAACTGAAAAAAACTGAAATGCATCTGCAAAAAGAAAGATAGAAATTGGAGCCCGGGTATAAGACTGTTGTAGAGTTAACATGTAAAGTATATCTATCATCATGTTTAGGACATCCACTTCCTAATCCGGGATACAACTGTGCAGTTGTTGATCCTAGTGTACGGTACCTTTGGCAAAGTTTACCTTGTAGCAATAAACTGGGCTACATCTGCTACAGTAAAGAGGCTGAAGAAGCTCCTACACGAGGTAAATAAAAAATTTTTCTTCAGATTTTGGTTATAGCATAACTGAAATATTCCTCAACACTTATTTTATTACTTTGTTATTTATGATCAGCTGGGACAGGTTTTTGTTCAAACCCCTGGATACACTACAATGGCCACTGCTTCCACAGGAATCAGGCTCAGAAAACATGGTCTGAGGCTCAGGTAGCTTGCCACCAGGATGGAGGAGACTTAGTGAGCATCCACAGTGTGGAGGACCAAAGCTTCATCATCTCTCAGCTTGGATATAGTATGTATGGATATTTATTTTAAAAAGGATCATTGTTAAGGAACAAATAATTAAAACAAAAAATCCCTGTAAATCCTCAGGTGCTGGTCTCTATTCCTTGAATCAATATTTTGACATCAGAAAAATATAAAGACCATTGAGGTTATTCAAAAGATTTACAACCATGAATAAAAACAAGCAAACTGCATGGAACATGTTTTCTAACATGCATGTAATCCATTTGTAGATTTGGAAAAATACAAAAATGTCCTTTTGTTTTTAACCAACGTCTGCAGCATCCACTGATCAGCTTTGGATTGGAATGAATGACAGGAAGACAGAGGGGTTATTTGACTGGTCTGACCACTCGACTGTCACCTTCACCAGCTGGGAGTTTGGGAAACCAGCTGTGTCTTCTGAAATAAAAGACTGTGTTCTCATGCGTGGAGAGGTACGCAGCATCATCGAGTGCATACGGTGCACATAATCTACACTCACTGGCCACTTTATTAGGCAGTTTGGCAGCAACTCAGTGCATTTATAGGGAGCTGTTGAAGTTTAAACAGAGCATCAGAATGGAAAACAAAAATGATGATGAATGCTTTCAGCTTTGTCTACTTTGAGAAGACAACAGTAACTCAAATATTCAATAACCAATACAATACAACCTGAGGCTGTAGAGCATTTCCGAACACTAGGGATGGAAATAGATAATAATTTTGTGATTCAGATTCCATTATCAATATTACTCATTGATTCGATTACTTGTCGATTCTCTTATCAATTCTTTTCGGGTTCTCATTGGCTCTGCTTTGAGAGTCACCACCATTGCTGAGCAGTATATCAAAAACATTATAGTCATGCAAATTAAGTGCACACTGTGTGGTCAGATGTTTGTGCATGTTGGAGTTATTTCCCTTCTTTGTTCTGATCAGTGTAATCATCTTCTCATTACTTTTGTTACCTGTTGAAGCTCAGATTCTGCCTGCCGGATTGGGGTCAATCTGCTTTCTGTGCAGGTGTTTGCTAAGAGCGTGAGTTGTGTCAGGAGTGTTATACATTTTTTTCTGTCCCGGATGCAGTTTGCACTTTATCAGCGCGCTCTCTTTTGTGCAATAAATATAACAGTCCATAAGCACACTGTAGACTGTACCACTGTCTTTGTCTTCCAACATACTATACTGAACACACAATGCACAGCATATACAATAAATATTTACATTAACATATGACATTAAATTTGTAAAGTTTAAAAAATACCAATACCAGTACTTCCAGATCTACTTATGGTACTTTGTTACAGAATGGAAACTGGGCAGATCGTGTATGCGAGGAGCAACATGGCTTTATTTGTAAGAAGATGAGTGCCTTAAGACCATCTGGAGAGGAAGTGGAGCAAAACACAGGCTGCAAAAATGTGGGTATAATTATGAATTTGTTTAAAAAATAAACCATAAGAATTGTGAAGTTATTAGGTTGGGGTTGAGGTTGCATGAAATAATGATTATTTAATTAAATGAATATTGTTTTCTGCAAAATTTAAAGCTAAAGAATAATTTCGTACAATGAGACAATTAGGTGAAAGTTAGTGGACTGGGTTGCTTGAGCGTGTTGACAGTCATTTTTAACATGACCGATGTTTGACAAATACTGTTGAACCTGTTCACTCATTTCAAGCTCCATATTATTACTCGTGGGAGCCCCACACAGCTGCTGGGTCATAATAAGAACTGACCATAACTGAGCTTTAAAAAAAAATCTCCTTTTCCTTGTCATTGTTAAAAATCTGAATCATTTACAGTGTTTCTTCATGATCTTCTTTTCCATCAAACCAGGGGTGGAGGAGACACGGCTCATACTGCTACTTTATAGGAATACAGACTAAAACATTTGATGAAGCTAAAGATGACTGTAAAGGTTCCCTTTCTTACTTAGCTGATGTTTCAAATGGGTAAGATTTGTTTTACATGTCTTTATTCCATATGTTTTGAGCGCACAAAACAAAATGTGAACGAAAAACAAACATAAATAATCACATCAACTTTTGAAGCTTTTTAAACGGCTGTACTCTTGAAATTATTTTCAGGGTGGATAATGCATTTCTTGTAAGCTTGGTGGGGATGCGACCAGAGAAACACTTTTGGCTGGGGCTTTCAAACCAGAAAAATACTGAAGAATTTGTATGGACCAACACAGACTCAGTGAGATTCACACACTGGAATGCTGAAATGCCAGGTATGGTGACACATTTAACTCCGTCAGTAAGACATTGCAGAACATAGCCTCACAACTAAATTTTTTATTATTTCTCTGACAATGAAAGGGAACAGACAGGGTTGTGTTGCGATGAAAACTGGGATTTTTGCTGGCCTCTGGGATGTGGTGCCCTGCACAAATAAGGAGAAATACATCTGTAAGCACCTAGCCGAGGGGGCAGTTTTAACCCCTCCACCACCCACTCTTTTCCCTCCTGAGTGTGCATCTGGCTGGACTCGCCTGGGGTTTAGTAACCGGTGTTTTAAGGTACAATCTCAAGGAAAAACTTTATTTGATCAGGTTGTCCTAACTCATACTAAAGACAAGATCATATACTTATATATGAAGGGTCATCAAAAAGTTCCCAGTATAGATCAATAAAAGTGATTTAAATGTGCTAAATCTCCCTTTTAAACCAGCTTCTATTTTCACATCACTTCATTGCAGTCCTGTGATCGTCCTTTGTGCTTGTAACTCTGCAGTGCATGCTGGGTCTCCTCCAGTTGTGATACTCAACTTAATTTTACATTTTGCGAAGTGGACAATGTTCCAGCGAGGTAAAATTGGGAATGTTTCAAGTTGGCAAGCAAAGATTATGCTGGTACGGCCAAAGTGCCACTGTGTTTTTCAGTGCTCGCTATAGTAGTGTACGCTAGCATGCTAGCATACACCATGTTTCAGGCTACAGTTCAGGTAATTCTGGTCTCGCTCTTCACACGGCAGTCTGTCATTGTGGTTGGAAACTGTTCAGCTAAAACCTGCAGAAAACTGCTCAGTCATAGCAGCAGACCCAGCTCCCATCAGCTGTGTTGATCCTTTTGTAAGACATTTGCACCAATTTAAAACAGAAGTTGTTTTTTGCTGTTTGTGCAAGTTTAAGGTCTATGTTGAAACTGCAGAGAGCACAGTGTGTATGATCAGAACAGCACTTCCAGAAAACAATTTAAAAACAGCAGCCTGACAAAAATTTAATTGGGTAATATTTTTTAATGTTTAAGTCCAGTAACCTTTTGATCACCCCACGTGAATACAACATCTTAGCCTTTGTACAGTATATAAAAGTTCTGTGACCTTGACATTACCAAATCACACTGAGCATCTTTATGCCGGTTGGTGTTAAGTTGTTTGATAGGTATTCTACACAAAAGAAGACCTGGTTTGAAGCCAAAGATTACTGCAGGGCTATCGGAGGAGACCTGCTCAGCATCCACAGTTCTGTTGAGCTTCAGTCCGTACCTAGGTACAGTATAAAAGAAAATAGAACTAGTTGTTATAATACTAATAATAATAATAATAATAATAATAATAATAATTGCTAGCAAGTTCTTCCACAGATAACTAATGAGTTGGAAAATGTCTAACAATTATTTTTTAAGTTTATATCAATAATGTAAATTTCTATTACAGATTACAAGCAGCTTGGATTGGACTTAGTGCCCCAGATCCTGACACAGGTTATGTATGGAGCGACGGAACTCCAGTAAGTTGTTCATTTTTATGCATTATTCAGAAGATGCAATTAAATAACTTTTTTTCATTGTTTCCTTCTTTTTAAAGCTAAATTTCCAACAATGGAAGATTGGAGAGCCAAACAATAAAAATAATGTTGAGTCTTGTGTGGAAATGAAATCAGAGCGCATATTCAGAAGACAATCTTGGAGTGACATACACTGTGAGAAATACAGCGAATGGCTGTGCCAGATCCGTGCAGGTGAAATTGCTAACCAAACACATTTATGCATTTGTTGAAGGTGAACTCAGTGAGAGTAACTTTCACACAATGTCTTCCTAAGATTTATTGTCCTCAGATTTTGGAGTAAACATCAAACTATTGATAAAATCTTTATTTGGGAGCTGATTTTGTGTACAGATTGGTTTGTTCCTATATGCACAATTTCTTGGTTTAGTACCCATGTTCTTGAACACTAGGATGCACAGTCATATTTCTTAACATATTCTCTGCTTAGAGCTGTGTTGCAGAACCTCGAATTCTCTGTCCAGTGCACTGTTTTTAAATGATTTTATAACAATACAGGAATGACCCCAAATCCGCCTCCAGACCCCGTCACTCCAAGTAAGTCTGGCATTTTTTTCATCAAACCTGAAGAAAATCACCTTTATCTCCATTTTTTTTGTTCTTCTAAGCACAATAAAGCTTACAATTGTGGGTTAACTTTTTAAAACCTATAGCTGATCTGTTGTTCAGTCCACTAAATTTTCAACCACACAACCACTATGTCTTCCTAAAAAAACAACAAATCAAAAAAACAACAGTTATAGTGAATATAATCCATATTGCAAGTTTTGATCTATTTCCAGGCTATAATAAAACATCAGATGGGTGGTTTGAATGGAACAGGAATCAGTATTATATTAACAGAAATCAGATGGGCATGGAAGATGCTCGTCGGTACTGTCAGCAGAGGCATAGTGACTTGGTAACTATCAGCAGTGAAGCTGAAAGGGTCTTTCTATGGAAACTGGTGAGCAGCAACATACTGTACTACACTATTAGCATCCATTTCCACAGAATTTAAGTTCAGGTCATGCTACAAGTTAAATATTTCTGATTCAGCCTCCTTTCTACATATCTGGGCTAGATACAAGACACAGGTCATCACCCTTACTGGATTGGCCTCATTGTAGATCTTGATGGAACATTTGCGTGAGTATAAAACAAATAATGTTTCTAAGTAAATTCCAAAAAGTTGATTCTGTTCATCTGTACAGAGCGTTTTCAGTGGGAGAAATGTCCAAGTGGCTTCTTCAGTCTCAGCTGACTGCAGGTTTCACCAACCTCATAAACAGTACATTTGCATAATGACTGAAAGCAGCACTACTTAATGAACAATGGGCTAGCCCCACCCAATCATGTAGGGTGAGGCTAGGTTTCACAATGAACTCACCCGAAACCCTGGCTGATTGTGACCTACACCCGTTTTCACACCTCGGCTCATGTGATTAGAGGATCATCAGGGGATCCTTTTGTCCCTCTTTGGTGGGTTACTCCCACAGAGTTTAAATCTGGGACTCTCCACAAAAAGCTTCTCGGCTGAGAGGTGAAATGTCTTCAAGAAACTTAAAGAAGTCCAGACGCTTTTCTTTCCAAGCTCCTTAGACTGCCTTGAACATTAATATGCAAATTCTCATTCTAAGTAAATTACATAAAAATGTAAAAAGAGAAAGAAACTTAACAAAAATAGTTGACATATAGCCGATATTACCTGTTGAACACTGTGTTGTGTTATTTGCAATTTGAAAATTAGGCATCAGAATCTGTGAGATGTCGGTCAGGGTTTTGTCACTATCCAACCAAAATTTACTGAACCAGCAGCAAAAAAAGTTCGAAACTACGCTTCACATTTGATAAACATCATCGTTAATTCTCTCTTACTTTTGCTGTTTTTCTTTCCCCATGATAAAATCACACAACCACATCCCAAAGTGTTCTATTGGACTGAGAGCTGGTGACAGCGG
Source organism: Mchenga conophoros (assembly GCF_057382185.1). NCBI lineage: Eukaryota > Metazoa > Chordata > Actinopteri > Cichliformes > Cichlidae > Mchenga > Mchenga conophoros. The sequence continues at coordinate 14,394,056 of NC_140543.1, forward strand.
AGGCCATTTGAGTACAGTGAACTCACTTTCAAGTTCGAGAAACCAGCTTGAGATGATTTGAGCTTTGTGACATGGCTCATTATCCTGATGGAGGCAGCCATTACATGATGGGAATACTGATTCATGATGTGGAAACTCTTTTTTACTTTTAGGAGTACACTTAAAACTAAACTAGAAGTTTCCTTTTTTGATAAATCCTATAGTTTAGACTGGTCATCCTAATGAGAAGTGATTTGGCACTATTTAAAGATTTTTGAATTGAATTGAATTGTTCCTAACACACAGTGAGTGTAGAAGGTATGCACATTTATGTTTTTGAAAATTTGTGTTTCAAAAAGCTGGATGGATGATTCTCCAGTCGTCTTTCAAGCGTGGAGTGAAAATCAACCCAACTTCCAGAACAATGACGAGAACTGTGTGGCTATTACTCCCTCTAGGGGTGAGTAAGCTGATACATTTTCACTAGCTTTCATCCAAATATTAACATGAGTATAAAACACCAATGAAGTCCATTATCTACATATTTATTCTTTCAATTACAAAAAAATATTTTATATTTGGAATCGGCTCACAGGGTTCTGGCATGATTATAACTGTGGATTTCAGCTTTCCTTCATTTGTAAACGCAATAGCTCAATGCCCGAGCACATTTCAGTGGTACCAACTGTTCTTCCAAAGGGTGGCTGCCCACAGGACTGGAAAAAATTTAATTCAAAGGTCAGAGTCGCTCCTAAATATTGTCTCCTAAAGAAATGTGATGTAACTCATGAGTGCGTTATAACACTGCATTTTAAAAACTACAGTTATGCATAAGAATGAGCAAATCTGAAGTATCACAAGCTGATCATTTTTCAACTACAGTGTTACAGCATCATTAGCAGGGAATTAGAGACGTGGGAAGGAGCAAGAACACAATGCAAAAACAAAGGAGGAAATCTGGCCTCTATTCTCTCAAAGCATGTACAAGGTTTGTCCTTTTTATATTATACATTCTCTTTTATAACAAAGGAGTCAAAAAGTCTGAACCCATTCATTATTTGTGTTTTTATGCTCTGTCATACTAATAGAAAGATGTATTTTATGTTACCAGGAAAAATATGTAGTGGACACATGAAAGTGTGTCCATAAAGTCTGGCATCTTTTCCTCTGATCCCCTCAGTTTTTTGGTTGCTTTTCTTTATCGCATACATTTTCCCTGCAGACATGCTGATGGGTTTCCCAATCATGCTTCATTAAGAAACATAGTTATGCTTTTGTGTGATGTGCATGTAGTAACCTGTGATGTAAACTGTCTAGATGTGTGTAGGACAAGAGACTATTTTATTGCATAAAATAGTGCTGATCACGTCAGCTTATTGCGCTGCTGGATACACTTGGCCAGACAAGGAAAAATAATTTACTGACTCCAGTTTGTTGGTCTGGTGAGCCACCTGTCACCTGACTCACAGAGACTTTCCTCCACCCTGTCCTCATTCACAAAGTGCTTTCTAAGCCTGAACATTACAGCTAACAGGTGGATTTTCCTGCTTCAGTCCAGCTAGCCAAACAGCATACAGCCTTTCACTGCTAACAAAATGGAGAGTAAAAGTGGACAGTATATCCTCAGTCTCTTAACATAAAACTCCTTGTTGCAGTTGCAGCCAGGGACAGCACAAAAGTGATCCCCTTAAACTGATTTTTAGTTTTATTTTCTCTTGAATTACTGGTTCTGTTACTAGTTAGCTAACATAAACTAATTTAAGTCTATTGACCACAACCAACCAACCAACCAAACTGGTCATGTAACATTCCATACTGTCAGAAGATGGCAGTAAACGTGTTTTTAAAGTTTAATTTTAAGCACTTATTTCTTAAATCCAGCTACACAGGCAGTGTTACATCTATGTAAGTTTTTGAGAGCAGGGCTCCATAATGTAAAACCATAAATGTAAATGATGACACACAGTGCTCAACAGTGCCCTGTCCTACCATTTTCTTAATTTAAACTGCTAACATGAAATTCAAAATAAGTATATATTTGTGACAAACACAAAACAATGTCTGTTTTTTATATTATTTCTAGTGTTTTTGACTTCTAAAATGTTGGACGCGCCTACAACAGACCTCTGGATCGGTTTACATTATTTGCTTGGTTATTCATTTTACTGGACCAATGGACAACCAGTGCGGTACACCAACTGGCGTTCTGTGAGTGGTCATCAGTGTACTTGAAGTTTAACCTTGTCAGTTTTGTTATTCCCCCTACTTTACCACAACAAAAAAATATTAGCATTATAGTCATTTGTATGCATCTGAATTGTATACACTGTATTTCTGTGCATTGTTAAGCATGTTTAACGTACCAGTCTTCAGTTGCAGATGACTGGGCACTGGATGTTTTTTACGGATGATGAGGATGAGGTACTTGATTATTTAACTGGAAGGTGCAATAACACTTAATTTGTTACAACTCACAGAAAGGTCTGGTGTAGTTAATGATTCTAGCACATGATACATTGAGCGTTTTATTTAATTGTCATTATATGTAATATACTTTCTCCTTATATTCAAATATCACTCTAGTTCATATCCTAATTTTCATTGCAGAGAGATCATCGTGGTTATTTCTCAAGAGATGCCAAGGTAACTACTCTCCTTATGCCACATTGAAAAAAAACCAGTTAATATTATTTACCCTTGCATACTATTTGTATTCTATATCTTGATCCAGACCAAGAATTCCATCATAGTATTGATACAATAATAATTTTGAATAAAGCTCAATTTAGCACGATAAATAGTCTATCTGGAATGGATGAGCAATCCATTACATAACTGGAAGTCTGGGACTTCCAGATACAGACAGGCAAACTGGTGATGGCTAACCAACCAGCCATAGTATTGTGGACAAGCAGTGGAGGACACCCGTAGTGAAGGCAACAGTGGTCCTAGTGGTAACAAGGGCACCCGGGGCAGTGACCCCCAAACTTGGCGAGTATGTGCGTCAGATCCCAGGAACAACATACGAGATCTCAGGTTAGAACAACGCAGTCCTAGGAACAGCAGAGATACTGTGCAGCCTAATCCTTTATTGACCAGAAGGTCCCTTTCTCTCATGTTTAACCTGAGTAGCGAAAGACCGCAGGGGGTTTGAAAACGATGTGCCGGGAGTTCGCTGTTCTCGCCCTGGCTAGCTATCGAGCTGGTGGGTAACAGACGTCTCCAAAAAACGTCGGAGCACTTTTGCAAATATGTGATATCTTGATAAACCGAGCAGATATTTGAAGTTTACACAGCTACATTCAAGCCTGGAAATATGTAAAAAAAAATTATTTTGTGACCCAGAAAGAGTAAAAAGAGTAATATTAAAACTAGTAGCTGCCACCATTGTTGGAAACTGGAATTGGCTGGGCTGCGCTATGAATTCTGGGATATGGTAGGCCACGAAGGATACACCCAACCCATCCTTCAAATCTGGGGAAAAGGAGGACGCATTTGGCGGCTGCATTTGGAGGATTCTACGAATTTGGACAGCCTTTGTGACGTCGCTGTGATGTAATCGGCCTACAAATGCGGCCTCAGGAGGATGCAGCCTATGAATTTGACACCCCCATTGACCTGGAACAGCTTCAATGTTCAAAAATTCGTAGCACCTGTACAACATTCAAAACATAATAAATAACCACACCCCACCCCCCCCAAAAGGAAAAAAAATTAAAGTAGTATTATTTTTGTTTAGTCATCAAATGTCATAATAAAATAATGACATTTAGGACATTTCTCCGGTCAAATGTCAAAACACATCAAATTTGACCTGAAAAGTATATAAGGGTTAATAATGAATTAAAGAAATTGTTCACAGTAGTGTATTGGCAATAAACACAAACCATAAATATGGAAAGTAAGGCCAGCAAAACAGATCCAGATATAACCTTAGTTTCTTTATTTCTATTCTGTCTGTCTCACCAGAGAGGATGTGCTGTGATGACAACTGATCGTACCACTGGTATTGGGAAATGGGACCAAAGGTCCTGCAGTGACAAAAATGGATATATTTGTCTTCGTAATCTTGGTGAGCCAAGATTTTCAAATGCTTGTTATATATATTTATTTAATTGTATTTTTATACTGTAGTGCATCAGAAAAATGCTGTAGCTCTATGTATGTAGCTCCTCCTGTTCCATCATATCCCTAAGGTGCTCTATTGGGTTGAAATCTGGTGACTGTGGAGGCCAACTGAGTACAATGAGCTAATTACACATGTTCAAGAATGTGTTGTATTGCTGCCACATTAGAACACAGAAGTTAGTATATTGTTTGGAAAAAAATGTTTGACTAACTATCAGTGCATTTTGTGTCATGGTCCTGGGTCTTCAAATCAACGTTTTGAGTTTTTATTTTGAATTTAAGAGATGATTTAAGTTCATGCTCTGTATTATTTGTCTTGAATGTAGTATTTCATAGTGCTCCTCAGGTTTTTTTTTTTTTTTTTTTAATTTAGCGTTATTCCAACAGAATAGTGTCACAATTGGGCAAATAAGTAATTTCTTCTCGGAAGCAGAACAATATTCTAGCCTTCAGACATAGATGAAGCAAATTAAAATTGAAGTTTTTTAACCATTTTATTTATTTTTACTGTGCACAGATCCATCTCTCCCAGACTCCCCTGAACCAACAGCTAACAATGGCTATGTGAAAATACTTAATGATTCAATCAAAGTTGTTACTCAGAAAATGAACTGGGATTCAGCCAAAAAGTACTGTGAGCTTGATGGCGCTAACCTGGCTAGCTTGCGAAATGAGTGGTCACAGGTCTATGTTGAGCTGATGGCTTTGGAAATGGAAGGTCCTTTGTGGATTGGACTGAACAAAAAGCAGGTACAGCACACAAATGGTTTCACCTAATCTACTTGTAACTTTACTAATGTAAATGTTTGCGTAATTATTTAGTTTTGCTAATGTACCTGATTTTAATAAATCCCCTGTAGGGAATTTACACTCTGCATTTAACCCATTCACCCAGTGAAGCAGTGAAGCATGGAGCATGTTATATATCATCTTCATCTTTTTCCTTCAGACTGGATATTTCAGACCTATTGACGGCTGGGAAATGACCTTTTCCAACTGGGATCGATTTGAACCAGAAATGCAACAATCTTGTGTGTATGTGAATAATGAAAATGGAAAATGGAAGACTGCTGATTGTGCTCACAACATGGCCAGTGTTTGTATGAAGTCTACAGGTAGGGCTCATGTAAAATCTGATAAAGCGATCCTACATTTCTGGTGCTATGAACTTTTTTTTTTTATTTCCCTATTTTAGATCTGACATAGTTTGTTTATTGTATATCAGTACCAATTAAAGATGCTTGAATGCTCATTGGATTTAAACTATATATCTGGTTACTTTTTAATTCACAGATGTTCCACCAACAGAGTCAACAGAATCAGTCAGTTTTCCAGGAAATTGCCCTGAAGACCCAGCATCAAGAACTGGTTATACCTGGATACCCTTCAAGGGTTATTGTTACCTCTTTGTCAAAGGAAGTTTTGACTGGGGAGATGCATCTGCACTATGTATAAGATATGGTAAGGATATGGGAATGGTGTAATGCAAATTCCCAGTCCATCAGCTGTGTTTGGATTTAACAGTTTGTTTATCTTTTGTTGGTCAAGGTGGAACTCTAACCAGCATTGAAAATCCTGCTGAGCAAAGATTCATTTTTAACAACGTGCTAGTCTTTAAAGACAGCCAACCCCTTTTCTGGATTGGCATGTATCAGACTCACAAAGGTACAGTCATTTTTTCCACTCTTTCATAGAAAAATATTAATGTATACTTGAAGATAAATAAAAACAGAACACATAAACTGAAAATTGTAATTGTAACCGTGACATAAAATATCTGGTTAGTCTGTCTGGTGCTAGTGTATTTATTATCTCATTCTTATTGGCTGTTTATGCCCTGTCCTTATCTTCAATGTCATGCTGCTCTGTTGTATCTTAATTGCCCCTTGGCAATAAATAAAGTTTCTCTGATTCTGATTCGGTCCCATGCTGAAGATTCAAGCTGAGTGTTAATTAACACAATCTTAGTGTTTTAATATAACATGTGATTAGTGACAGGTTGCTGTGATTGAGAAAGTGATTTTCCTGGACTCTCTGCAGTGACTTGTTACTTACAAGGTAGACCAGCCTTTGGACAGATCCCCAGAGATCAAATTTCCCCAAATGATTAATGTTTCATGTTGCATTCAGAAAGACATGAAACAAACAATTGAGACAAACTCAGTGATTACTTCAGACTTCTAGACATCCACACTTCTTTTGGCTACCGATGACTCGTCACCTATTGACCATTAAGAAGGAGGGGAAAAAAGCAAACTGCCAAACACAACTATGAACATTTGGTAGTGGAGCATTAAGGTGCTAGTGTTGTGTTTTCAGTCACTTCTACTGCTCTGAAGTGGCTAATTAATGTAACTTTTCAAGTTATTCCCCTTCATACATATTTCCTATTGCAAGAGTAAAAATAAAGTACCAGTTTTCTTGCAACTGAACTAGAGCAAAAGAGAAATTCTGTTTGTTTCTAGGCTTGTGGAAATGGTTGGATAAAACAGCCATTGACTTCATTAACTGGGGTCCAAATGAGCCTGGCGGTTTTGGAACCTATGGAGCAATTGCATCTCTAGATGGGAGTTGGACAACAGGCAGGGTGTATAGTAGCAAGGGATTTATTTGTAAAGCACCTAAAGGTAAGTCCAGAAATTTAAAAAATGGTTTTGTAATAGCACAAATGTGCAACACATACACCTAACAACATGTTTCAATTAGTGCTGTCAGCGTTAATCTTGTTAAAATGATGTTAACACCATAACCGCATTAACGCGGCGGTTCTCCGTTAGCAAGTTAACGCGGATCGCCATGTGGGAGGAGCTGCATGGCGCTAATGCGTTAACAACCTAACCACGCTAACGCGTTGACACCGTGCAGCCCTCACACGGGGCAATCCGCGTTAACTCGCTAACGGAGATTTGCCGCGTTAATGCAGTTATGCAACATTTAACAACATTTTAACAAGATTAACACTGACAGCACTAGTTTCAATTGATTTAGCATTACAGTACCAGTCCCTGCAGTGACACGGAAATTTTTATCTTTTTTAAATCTTCTTTTTAGTATTACAAGCACCAACAACAATTGGTAAGTTGTGTCTTTTTTTATATTTGTCTTACATTTATAATTTAGTTGGACTAATCTATGTGCTCAATCTATACAGCAAGTTCTTCTATAGAGGATCCTAAAGCCAATGGCCACATGGTTTTGGAGGTTTTGCTTGGCATTACTGTGACTGCCATAGGGATAGTCATCATCATCTTCCTGTTGAAAAAGTCTGGTATCTGCCAGTCCATCTCTGAAAACTTAACTACCTTTGATAACCCGATGTTCTTTAACAATGAACAGGTCCAGGCTGGTGTGGTGGGTGAAAATTAATTGGTATCAAATGCATATGATGGGAACTCACAACTAACTGTTTAATGTGTATACCTGCATAATCTAATAGAGCTCTGATTTAGAAAATTTAGTTTTATTTAGTCAGTTAGCAGTAAGTGGCATATTTTTAGATAATCTTATTTGATATTTAATTTTGTGTTTTTTTTAAATAATAAAAACTCCCAATTAAAAGATAACTGATCAGTAATTTTAATCCATACATTTTTTAATTTTTAATTTTTATTTTTTACAAATATAAATGTTAGAATAGCTCTACATGGATAGATGTAGATTGATTTTTGTGTGTTAACCAAAGTTGGGATGTGTAGTTGATTGTAAATAATGCAAATACTGTCGCATGTCCTACTGATCCATTTTGTCTTTGAAATCTTGATCACAAGACCTCTATCACAGGAAATGAAACAATTTGATTAAAGTTATTTACAAGAATAAAATATCGGTTTCACTTTTGCCAAAAGATTCATCGGATTTATTCTAGTACTTCCTTTGCTTAGTTTACAATGTCTGAGCATAATGTCTGGTTACACTAGTTAGTGCAGTGCAGCGAGGAATGCCCAGACCTCTACATTGGAGAGACCAAGCAGCCACTTCACAAACGTATGGCACAACACAGAAGAGCCACCTCCACAGGACAAGACTCAGCAGTCCATCTGCATCTAAAGGCTAAAGGACACTCTTTCGAGGATGCCAATGTTCACATTTTGGACAGAGATGGCTTGAAAGAGGAGTGAAAGAAGCCATCTATGTCCACTGTGAGTGACCATCTTTGAACAGAGGCGGTGGTTTACGACACCAACTGTCTGCCATCTATAATTCAGTTTTGAGTTCCCTCCCCAGACGCCTGAACGCCCACTCACATCCTGGGCCATCTGACCTCAGGAATTCACATGATAAGGTGGGGCCAGGTTTCACAATGAACTCACCCGAAACCCTGGCTGATTGGGACCCACACCCAGTTTCACACCTTTGCTCACACGATTAGAGGATCATCGGGGGGTCCTTTTGTCCCTCTGTGGGGGGTTTCTCCCACTAGGTTTAAATCTGAGACTCTCCACCATTTGACCTTAGAACTGAAGAAGCTTCTCGGATGAGAGGTGAAACGTCTTCAAGCAACTTGAAGAACTCCAGACGCTTTTCTTTGCAAGCTCCTTTGACCACTTAACTAGCAAAAATGCTTTATTTTATACACCCATTACATTTATCTACTGGTTAGGTTAGTATTTCTTCATTGGATATAAATGGAAAATAACATTCATGGAGGCATGTGACACACGACACAGGAGCTCTAGTTTTACACTCCAACTTTATTCACCTCCAAACATGAACTGAGCATATTGCGCCAAAACAGCAGAATCTTTCCTCCCAGCTTGGGTGTGAGTGGAGCCCTCTAGTGGGTCACCACACATTTTATCTTGAATGTGTGATCATTCTTTTCCAAAAACAAAGCAATAACTTGTAAAAGTGGTTTGGTTTATTCACCGCTAACAGTAATTGAATTCTTCTGATGAAAGGTTTTGTTTCAGAGACCATGATGCTTTAAAATTATACGCTGTTGCATTCATAGGAGCGACCGAAAAACATGTTTTAGACCAAAACTAGCAATAATTTATTCAAGTGTTTCTGTTTCTGAAGCAGTGAAAATACTTAATAAAAAGAAAACTCACTTTCTCACAATGGGGAAAATGTACCGAACATGCATTGTAGGGCAATGTAACTGTTCTATTGTTTACTTTATATTAGGTGAACTTTAGCTTGAAACATTAAAGATACCCAAAAAAGAAACAAGACAAATAAAATCAATTGCACCGTAGATCAAGGAACTCTGAAACTATAGATGGGTACAAGAAATCTAATTCACAGAAGATTCACAGTTTGTCCTCTATGATTTTCTTCACATTTACTCTTATTACTTATGAAACATAATTCTATGCAGCTTTCAGTTCTCAGATCTGTCAACAAATCCAATAAAAAATTAGAAATTAGAGCTATGCATGTTGCTATGCTTTGTATTTGATTAAATATTTGAGTTTAGGGCTTAGTGGTTTTGATTTTCTTCTTTGTTTATTAACAAACTAGACTGTACTGCATCGTTTTTGTGGTTTATGATTGTGTTCTGTTTACTTACCCCTCATGTGTGATAGTGGTCTGATCAGCCATTATATATACCCTTGTGTCATTTCCTGTTGAGGTCAGTTATGTTTGTTTGGGCAGTCATTTGGTTTGTTAAGTTTGCAGTTGTTTGCCTGAGTTTAGTTTTGTTTCTTTGACCTCTTTTATGAGCTCAACATTTATTACTTTTGCTTCTACTCCACTGTACTTTGGATGTAAGTATTATTCTTTGTACTTTCATATTTATTTTAAAACTTTACTCATTATTTTGCAATTTTCAATATTATAGGTTATGCTACACAACAATAGTAAAACAATCAACAGCTACATTGAACTCTCTTGCAGCACCACCGTCATAGCTGGACTGGCCATCGGGCATACCGGGCATTTGCCCGGTGGGCCGCTGGCGATTTTTTTTTTTATTTTTAGGAAGGGTATATATAATGAAAGGTGTTGGATTGGCCAATTGGTCATGATCGACTCTGGGCTGGACCAATTACAGCCGAGGAGGCCGGATGCACCCTCTCCCTTGTTTAGCAATCACGTGATTTTCGCGCATTGCATGCCGGGAACTCGTGGCAAAACAATCCAAGTACCGCATCAAATGCAAGCATTTGCAGCACCGCAAAACGTTCATTCTCCGGTTCCAATGCCTTCTTGTTTTTTCTTTGACGCACAAAAAGGAATGTACAAAAACAAAAGGAGAACAATGCCGGTCCGTACAAAGACAGACTCGACGAAAGGACAAAGAAAAGATACGAGGAAAAAATCAAAGGAGTGAAAGGGTTAGACCCTTACGAGCACACAGAGTGGACAAAAGACGTTAGCGTGCTGCCCAACTTTCACCACGCTCATATTTATAATTATACGGTTCTTGGAGTGAGTGCATGCACTCATGAAGTTTAGTAACTTCAGGTCACTGCAACAAGCCCAGGTAGTTTACCGACGGATGGGTGCAGGACCTTGAAATGCACCGTGTAGAACGAAAGACCATCGTAGGAACAAAGGTAAGTTTACCAGTCTCACAAATCGTCTCATAGATACACATTCGTTAACCGTTTATTAATATAACCTTTGAGCTCAACGGTAATTAATTAGTAGTGGAAATAATTTCTGGTAGCATTACAGAAATGTAGCAGTGACAATAATATTGTATGTTGTAATCGTACTGGACAGTGATACAAAACAACTGTTTTATCCTGTGAATAAAAGTCAATGTACCATGGTAATAACAGAAGCGAAACGCAATATTGTGTCAGGACAATTCACTATTTATGCTCAATAAACACAATAAACAAAGGAGCATAGCGCAACAATTTCTGTTCAGACTTGCTTGTAACCTATATCACCAATTATGTTAAGAAAAATGACGTATTAACTACTACAAAACTCTGACCTTTGTGGGAATGCTTGGAGCAGACTAACATGTGAGCTGGAGTGTTCTGAGACGTTATATTTGGTATATCCAGACCATCCGTCGGCTCTTACTTCGGAAACATGGCTTAAAATTTTTATCTTCAACGACTTAATCCGATAAAAAAAAACGATCTCTTTACCCGTCGGCTTCCCGTGGCTGTCATGCGACCGGCTATTGCAGTTAATAATACAACAGCTTCTTGCCATTTTTTGGGTTTCTTTTTATCGCTGTGTAACTGAGTTCAATTGAAAGCCTGCATGCGCTAGTACCTCTTGCCACAAGTTCCCAGAATCCTTTGCGGTTTTACCCCTGAATGACGTCACATTTTCAATCTTTATCCTGGTGGGCCGGTCTCTAGTCAAAATGCCCGGGCCGATTTTTTGTCCCAGTCCAGCCTTGACCACCGTTATCATATTAAATCTATAATGGAACACGTGAACCTGAAAATTGTGCCCACTGTTTTCTGTGTCATTTTCTACATTGACTTTGTTTCTCTTTAAATACTGTGCATTAAACCATTTGACTATCTTGAGAGAAAATTCTCCAAATACTGTAATGGAAAAATAATTTGCTGACAATATTGCTCAGGATTTTATCAGCAAAACACAAATTATAAGTCGTGCTTTTCTCTTTCTTGGCACCTAGTCTAGTGGTTGTACCATAAGACCCAGGAAAAGTGTAGCGATAGGAATTTATGCTTTCTGTTGGTTTATTTGATGTTTTAAATGAAATGAAAAATATATATGAGCTTGCTTAAATGTTTGTCCATCTTGGTTCCCGTGACCTTAAGTGTTCGGGCAAGTTACCTTGTTTCTCTCTTGCAATACTGCTGGATGATCTTGAGTTCATCTTGAAAAAAAACTTTCGCTGATAGATTCAGTGGACAGTAATTATTGAGTGTGGTGTCATTTAACACATTTTACAGTTTAATGATTTTCAATAATAGAATGCATATTTGTTGAAATTAACTTCTGAATGCTGTACAAAACCAACCAACCAACAAACAAAGATAGCCAAAAAAAAAGTCTTAAAAGGAACAGAGTCAATCCCGTCTTGTTAAAGTCTGTGGTTCTACCAAAGTCTTACCAAACAGTGCAAGAGGCTCTCTGGTTCTCCTTACATTTACTTAACAAGGCAATTATGAAGTATGTACAAATGCATAGAGATTGTATTCAAGCAATATATTTTATCACAAGAAGATGCATAGAGTATCCAGCATATAGCACAGGTCAGTGTCACCAAAAGATTATTCATGCTTCCAGACACAGCAAACACAAGTCAGTAAATATGCTTGTACACCAGTGTAAAAAGTAGGAAGTAAAGTAGTGACTTCACTCTCAAATCATGTAGAAAAATAGTTTGACTTTTCATAACAGTGTTTAAAATAACTTGTCTTTGGACACACCAATTTAAATGAAGATGTGACACCGAAATGCACAAGTCAGTTGTTCGCCACAGTTGTATGAACATTTGATCAGACAAAAAAATCTCACTGTGCAGATATGTAGAAGAAAATATCCTAAAATACAACATTCATTGTTGTAACTTTTCTTTCACATTTTGTGCATTTAATGAGTTAGTTAATTGTCTGATAAGGGAGATAAACATTAATGGGCTGCAACTAATGATTTCGTTTAATTGATTAACCTGCCACTTTATACATTAGTAAATTTACTCTTTAGTCAATAAAATGTTAAAGATTCAAATTGCAGTTCCCCATAGCTTAAAGTGACATTTCCAAACTGATTGTTTTGTTTGGTTCAAGAACCAAGTTGACACAAAATAATGTTTCACAATATCAAAACAAAGTCACAGTAAAACATTTTAGTCTGATGTCACAGCTAATGTATACTGAATCAAAACATAATACATGTTTTTTGTTGTTGCTGCTATTCTGAATTACTGTAAACTGAGCATCTTTTGATATTGGACTGATGGTCAGACAAATCTATTGGCTGCTGTGATCATGACAAATTAAAAAAGTAACCTTAGTGGATACTGAAATTATATATGAAATTATTATCGTGAACACTAGACTAGAGCGAGTCATGAGTGTTCTGATGCAGTTTAACCTTGACCACTGTTTGTGCCAAAACACGTATGGAGCCGTAAGACTTAGGATAAAACATTCAAAAAATTTTATCTTACAAGAGCTAAAATAAGAAAGAACTAGATGTGTGCATGTGGGACAGGGTAAATCTTTAAAAAATGCAATATGAGGAGAAACATTGACTACAAAGAAGACATAACCTGCCCTGCCCATTAGTGCATTATAAGGTGAGAAGCATAATTCCATGCATCAACCTGGAGTAGAAACAACAGTCACTAGTGTATATAGGAATCTCTGTGCCACTGTCGAGCATCTCTGTCTCTATCTCTATCTCTACCTCGATCCCTATCCCTGTCCCTTTCCCTGTCCTTATGTCTTTCTCTATCCCTATCCCTGTCTCTATCTCTGTCTCTTTCTCTTTCCCTGTCTCTGTCCCTGTCTCTCTCCCGGTCTCTGCCTGGGTAGTGGTGGTAGCTGTGATGGTTGTGTGCAGTATAGTGATCCGTTGTGTGGTGTGTCCGTGGTGGAATATGCTGGTGATGTCTGTGCTGCCGGTTGCGCTCATTGTGCTCCTGTTCGTAGTCCTCCCCAACATATGGCTGGATGTTTCCACGATGATGTTGGTGGTGGTGGTGATGGTGTTGGTGGTTACTGTTGTGATGATGGTGGTTATGAACCCGGAAGTTACAGTAAATCTCCTCCTCGTCCTCCTTTAGGACATCGTCCACCTCGCCATCCCTCTCCTCGGGCATGTACCTTCGAGGAGGCCTTGAGGCGTAATCCCTGCTCGACTGTATTTCCATGCCACCTGAAGTCTGGCTGTGCTGGACGTGGCTGTGGTGCTCCGTCCGCCGGTGGTGGTGGTGATGGTGATGGTGGTGGGTGTGCTGGGGTCTTTTTGGCTCAGTCTTCAGGAGCCGCTCTTCCTCCTCTCTCTGGCCCTCCTCAGCGGTCTGCTCCTGAGCCGGGACTGAAGGGGGCTCATGGTCTAGATGGTTCTCCCGTGAGCCTTTCCTCTTAGGGGCACCTGACTTCTTGCTTTTCTGCTCATCCTAGGAAAAAAAGAAAGAAAAAACATAGTGTTTTCTGACTAAATATAACCATTATATCACAGATTATACATCTTACATTTTAGGCCAGGAAAAGCTTATGGACAGATCTTTATGAAAGTTCTTTTTGTATTATAAATTATAGAACTTGAAATGGTAATTGGGGCAAAAAAGTTAAAAATATGACTTTTAGACGAAATATTCTCATGAATTAAAAGATAATTGTGATTACATTAGTATAACTGGATCACTGGTTTAAAATGGTCATTCATGATGGAAACCATCATTTTATCTTAGAATAATATTTATCTTCTTATATCTAATGATCTGGTCAAAACTGTCGCTGTAATTGACAGATATCTTATTTTTGCATGTAGTGGAGGGTGGAGAGCTTAAATCCTCCATTACATTACAGGTCACGACTGTTTAATAAGTATTGCAAAGATCTGTGAGACATTTATTTTGATGTTTGACTTTTATTTTCTTTGTCAGTATTTTGTCCTCAAAAAACTATTTTCAGTTTGGTGAATAAAGACAAAGTTTCCACATTTACTGTAAAAACTACAACTTAGTATATGCACAAAGGTAGAAATGGTGCTGTTTTATTTAAAGCTCAATCGTTGAAACTGTATAGATGTGCGCAAGCATGAGCCTGATTTCCATAGTCAACACTCCTTTTTTAAATCATTTACATATTAAACTGTTTGCACCACAAATATTTATTTTAATCAGTTAGGACAATGGTAAAAAAGAAATGCAACTTCACCAAATGTTAAGAGATTCATCAAAGAAGAGAAGAAAAGTACATGTGTTTTAATTGATAGCCTTAGCTTGGGATAATTAACTTAATTAAATAAAAGTAGGTCAGCCTATCAATCCAACTATTGCCTTTTGTTTGTATCTACTACAGTATTAGTCTATCTTCATATAGTCTGTGTTATTTCTGTTTTCTGTCATTTTCCCAGGAAGTTACACAGCACTATTAAGTTGTTTCTACATAGATTACACTATAGTCATGATAAACATGGTACTAACTACTCATCTCCACTGCTACACGGGAATGAAGATAGAGTCTGAAAATATCTCACTCACCAGAGGTAAGCCTATCTCATTTCTTCAACTTTCCAGTGAAGTACGATGAGAGGAAATGAAATGAAAGTGTTAGATGAATTCTGATGAGATTATTCACAGTTCAAACATTTATTTTCCACACTCAGCTGTCTTTCTAATACATGAGATGAATGGGATGAGATTAGATGAAAGGAAGACTTTACATCAGTTTTTTCTTTGTAGTTTTTCTCTGTACTTGTTCAAGGTTCAAGGTTCAAGGTTCTTTATTTGTCACATGCATAGTTATACAAGTATAACACACAGTGAAATGTAGCCTGACACGCTCCTCGACATGTGCAAAAAAATGGGGGGGTGTAGAGGAAAAACATTTATATATATATATATATATATATATATATATATATATATATATATATATATATATGTAGTATATACATTGGGTGAATGTGCAGCAGTAGCAGCAAGCAGGTGAATTCTGTACATTAATATGAATAGACATCTGACTATTTTATAGGATAGTCAGATGTCTTGTTTGTGTTTTAAGTACCGGTATTACTGTAGGACTGACAGGCAGTGTATTCTCAGCCAGCTGGGCCACCACTGCGTTGGCAGGCTCCATCTCTGGCGGATGAGTGGCTCTCCAATAGGACTCCAGGTAATCAGCAATGTGCTCACAGGCATCCGATAGCTGGTTTTCATCTAAGATGACATCAAACATTTCCTACAGGAAATGGAAAAATTCAATTGAAAAGTGTGTAACAGTCAG
Organism: Mchenga conophoros; assembly: GCF_057382185.1. Classification (NCBI taxonomy): domain Eukaryota; kingdom Metazoa; phylum Chordata; class Actinopteri; order Cichliformes; family Cichlidae; genus Mchenga; species Mchenga conophoros. The sequence continues at coordinate 14,410,012 of NC_140543.1, forward strand.
GAGACAAGGGCAAATCTGTGGTTATTTTTGAGAATCACAAATAAGGTCTAAATGATGTTTCAACGGCACACCAAAATCGTCAGATATGTTGTTGTTGGGCCCTCAGCAGTGCCACTGGAAATAACACATGTAGTATATATTCATGCACTAAAGTAGTCACAATTCTGCCAACTTTTCTCATCTGCCACTAGATGGCACTCACTGGTGGACATTGAGCAAGCTTGTCTGCTGCCACAAGCTGAACATTGAGATGTTTGGTCTGAGACTTCCCCCTGGTCTTGATCAGTCTTGTCAACACCTGTTTGTCAGGAATCAAGAGAAGGAGGAGAATAAAAGAGGAAGTGAAAAAAGGGACTTGCATTTTAAAGTTTCTCTTTATTATTAGTTCAAAATATTAAACGAACTGAAATAGTCCAAAGTTCACGTTTAGAAAAATCATGTCTCATCGGATTCCACAGTCTTTTCCGGTGAAGCTTACTTTTGGTGAGGAGATCTTTACATAGACAAGAATTGGAGCTAGGGAGGTCTTGGACACCTGCATAGGGTGGTTGACGGTGTCTGCGTCTAAAATGACCAACTGCAGACTGCGGGCGAGCTCAAAGATACGCTCCACCTCCCCTTGGATCTGAGCTGCAACACCAGAAAGCAAAAGCAAGACTTTAACATCTAAAATCCAGGAAAGTTACTCTGTGCATGATTAAACATTTTAACATGTACAACAATAACGCATCTTAAATATAACTTGTTTTTAGGTTCCGGATGTGTATCAAGACATACCAGTGACTTATCAAGACTGTATCAAGACAATACTTTTATATATTTTATGGGGAGTCATTCAGGCTTGATAATGTACAAAAAATAAATGTCAATATTAGTTTTAAGCACATCTCACTGTCACGTGCAAAACCACAGACACTCTAGGATATGTGCTTATTTGTAATTATTGTCATCTTTTCTCTGCTATACCATTTCTAATATAGAAAACAAAAGGTACGCACACTCACTTCACAAAACACATCAGCAGATTAAAAACTGTGTTTATGAAAAACATGCCATGCTTAATAAAACTTCTTTTAAAGGTTATTTGTTTTCATTTCTGTGGCAGCACGGTGGCACGGTGGTTAGCACTGTTGCCGCACAGCAAGAAGGTCCTGAGTTCAATTCCAACATCAGGCCGGGGTCTTTCTGTGTGGAGTTTGCATGTTCTCCCCGTGTTTGCGTGGGTTCCCTCCGGGTACTCTGGCTTCCTCCCACCGTCCAAAGACATGCAGCTTGTGGGGATAGGTTAATTGGAAAATCCAAATTGCCACTAGGCGTGAATGTGCGAGTGAATGTGAGTGTGAATGGTTGTCTGTCCCTGTGTGTTGGCCCTGCGACAGACTGGCGACCTGTCCAGGGTGTACCCTGCCTCTCGCCCTATGACAGCTGGGATAGGCTCCAGCGCCCCCCACGACCCTGAAAAGGATAAGCGGAAGCGAATGGATGGATGTTTTCATTTTCTTGGTGAGCTAATCCACGCGGTGAGTAAGACTTGTTACACTCATGGGAGTGTATTTAAAGACTGGCCACGAGAGGGAGCGTGAAGCAGGGCATACAGAAAATGTGGCTGCTTCTGTCCTTAATGAGTTATAGTGTTCACAAATAACAGTGAAGCACATGCATATCTCTCAACCCAGCAAACTGAGAAACTTAATAACAGTCGATTTCAATTTTAATGACAGTGAAGTCCACAAGTCAATGGCTGTATACATACAGAGTGTTAAAAAAGTGGCAGCTGAGACAGATGTGATGAGGTAATGATAGGAGAAGGAAAGTGGAGCATTCAAAAACACAAGGACTACCAGTGCTTTCAGTCAATACATACCGGCAGCATCTGGGATGAGACAGCAATGGGAAAGACAAGAGTAGAGAAAACCAAACAAATTTTTATCACGCTTCTGTCTGATACCAAATATTTACTCTTCTAGGAAAAGGCGAGATTTGCACTATCCTAGTGCACAGTGTCACTGGGACAAAGACATCAAATCCACAGTAAGTTTCCAGTCAATATATAACCATAACTGACAGACAACAGACTGCTTTACGCAGATCTGATGTCAGTGTTCTCATCTGAGTCTCTGTCATATTTAACTATTCATTTCAAACTCTTTGTCTTCATGGCAATGGATAAATTATTCTCTCACATTATGAATTTGGAATAATCTTTGGACCATATATAAAAGCAAACTCTGTGAGCATGAGCCACACTGTGTTAATGGGGTAAAGCAAGCATCATATCAAACCTGGGTCAGACAGTATTGGTTTCCTATTTTATCCTAATTAGGTTTCCAAAAGTTTTTTGCCACCAGAGACCAAAAAAGTGAGTCCCAGAACGCTTAAACAATTAAAGAAGTGTAGTCAGACCACTGTCGTTTGAAATGATTGATTCATTACAGCAGCAGACAGTTAAAGGTTGATGTCCATGCTCTGAGCTCATAGGGATGCTTCTTTATCACTATGTGTTTCACATTAGAGTGATAAGTTAACATGCCCTGGAGCCAGAAGGTGGATGCTGGGGTGGTGGAGGGGTTGAACTTGCGTGCAGGGAAGCCATAACACTGACATGTCAGAGGAAGAGATGCTAAATTGGGACATTGTGTTTTCATATATGATGCATTTTGAGTGGCTGTCATGATTTTCTCCATCTGTTTTTGTAATTGATTTATTTTCTTATTGCTACTACTGTTTCAGTTGTCTTTATGCTGTGAATGTCAACCAGGGAAGCTGTTCTGGAGATGACAGACGGCATACCTAAATTGGAGCGGGTGTTGGAGCGATCCATTAAGGCCTTTTTGCCAGGGTTGTTGAGGATGGATCGTTTTGCCAGTGAGATATCTGCTGTTACCCGCGTAATAGTAATTCTGGAGCAGAGACAAAATAACAATCATGATTACACAGTTATGATTTTTGTTGTTTTATTTTATTTTGGGGTTGTTGTTTTTTTTCAAATAAATTATGTGATAGATTATGTGAAGAATTAAATCAGAACTTACCTGCCTTCAAATCGATGTTTTAAAAAGTCAAATAGTGCTTTTTGCATCATATCTGTTACCTACAAGAGGGAAACAAATAAAGTTACTCCAAATTCAACAAATAATACTAGAGTTTTATATTTCTTCAAAAGTCAAATTAAGCTCACCTCTAAGCCCTTCAGTGATGGTCCCATTAGAACCACAGGGCGCATTGTAGGCACTACATCATACATAGCCACCTGCTCCCCCTGTAGCAAAAAAAAAAAATTAACAAAAATCCCCCAAAGTTAGATTTTTGCTTATGAAACAAGAGCTACATGAGGAACCACTATACCCATCATCTAAAGGCTAAAATGATCTTATTTTTATGAACAACCTCAAAGTTTGATGATGCATGATGATCACAAGCTCAATTTTGGCTGTACTCAAATGCTTAAACATATAAAGAAGAATAACTTATTAACATGTTATTAATACCACTTTGAGCATTAGATTTTGTTCTCACTTTTTAGCTGGTCATATGAGATAGCAACTTAGAAATTCATGAACTATTTTTTTAGCCCGTAATATACCAAGGTGATCTAAATGCAAGTCAAAAGTTCAGTTGGCCAGTGTCACGGTCCTGGATCGGTGACCCAGTGTTTTGAGTTTTGTACTTTTACTTTTGATTTTATCATGGATTATGACTGTTTGTGTTTTGGTTTCTGTCCTAGTATTTCTAGCTCCCTGGTTCTGTAGTACTTCCTGAGTTCTAATTCTTAGTTTTTGTTGTTTGGTTTCCTGGTGTTAACTCTGTGCCCTTCTGTCCTACATTTCAGGTCTCGATGTTCTGCCTCCCCAGTCTCTGTTAAGTTTACGTGTCTAGAGTTCAGTTTTACTTTGAAGGTCTGTGTCTCATGTCAGTGTTTCTAGTTTTGCTTCCCTTTGGTCTCGTCATGTCTCATTTCTCCCAGCTGTGCTCTCCTCCTGTGTCTCATTCCCCTCATTATTCCCCAGTGTATTTAAGCCCTGTGTTTCTCTGCGTCAGTGTCGTGTTGTCCCTCATGCTGTGTGTTTCCTTGTGTGCCTCTTGATGAAGTTTATATTTTCCAGCTTAGTTTAGTCCTGTATTATTTCCGTGTGTCAGCAATAAAGCTGAATTTTGAGTTATTCCCACGTGTTGGGAGTTCTGCATTTTGGGTCCTCTTCCTGCCTGTACACAGCTGAATCATGACAGCCAGTTTTACTGACACTGTCAGTCCAATGGACAACACACATATCCTTGCTTTAGTCTGAAAGTTAGAGCAACATTTGTAAAATGGTACACAAGAAAAAAACCAAAGCTTCTGCATTCAAGAATTCACTGTATGCAGTGAAAATATGAATAAGATAAAATCAGTTGTTGTGTTTCTAGAAAGCAGTGTTCTTTATAATGAGGATCGATGGGCTGAAACAGATGTAAACAGAGTGTAAACACTTTCGTCACTTACCGGCTTCTTTTTCACCTGCTGATTGGCTGCTTGTGCAGAATGACAAAATCGCACACGTTCCACAGTTATTATGAATAAAAAAGCAAACATATTTATTGTTACTCCCTTGTATGCACATACTGACCTTGTGATGGAGGAGTATATTTCTTCGAGTTCATATCTTGAGCTACCTGAGATGCAGCTTTGCTAAAATGAGAGGAAATCTCTGATTTAGTTTAAGTCTGCAACAACCAAACGCTGATTTTACCACACTCTGAATTTCAGTGCTTTAGTAATGATAAAAATAGACCACCATGTTTCTATGCAATGAAGGATTTTGGTGCTTAGAGACTGTGTGTCTATTTATAGCATAAGACACAAATATATGAAGCTTAGAGGGCAAATCCCTCAAAGTGGTTCAGCGCAGTTTCCACCAAAGCAACATTTTTAAGATTCTTTAGATGTGTTACAGTCTAACTGTGTCAATCAATGAGCTTTTGCCTTCTGGTGAGGGGGGTGGGGGTGCAACCTTTTGAAGTAACAAAAGGAAAATATAGTCATCTCCATTATAATTTACTACCACACATGATGACATGAAACAAACTTAAGTTAAACAACATAAAATACATAAAATAACTAATGTCATTCATACATGAACACACTAAATTACTAAAAAGTAAGCTGGGAAAGTGTATGATACAAGTTTTAAGTCAAAATGTTATTTGCATATCACTACAGCAAACTTGTTTACCAGTCTGGTTGATAATTTTTTTAAATTGAAAACTTATTATTCCACACCAGTAAAAAGACTTTAGAATTGTCTTTTTGTTTTTTAAAAAAGGTCCGCTACCGAGCCACCACCCGCAGACAGGCTGATATCACAACCTTTCCTGTTTTTTTTTTTCGTCTTTGTGCCAAAAGTATCAGTGTATACACATTCGAACCAACACTGTTTCCTCAAAGTCTCTCTGCTCCAGCAATTTTATTTATTTGTGGTCAATTTAAAACACAACTTTTGCATTGAAATTCCTGCATAAAAACCCTCATGAAGGAAATGAAAGAGCATCACGATGTACATACTTGGCTAATGCCTTGGCAGCTTTCCTCGCTTGGACTTCTCTTCGGATAAGAATGGTTTCCAGATTGACTGGACTGGGGACGAAGCCCACCACACCATCCTCCTTCACCGGCCGTCCGATCCACCAGTCATTGTTAAACTTCTGCTCATTCAGAAGAAAAAAAGAAGAGCGGACATTTAAAGATTGATGTTCTCATGTGACATTATTTTTATCTGATGATGTTAATGGTCCAATTTAGCAACTGTAGCTTTGCATTTTATGTTATCTGTCTCTAAAGATTAACCCAAATCTTAATTAACAGGTGTCAAGCTTTGGTAAATGGCCTGTATTTGTATAGCGCTTTTCTAGTCCCTAAGGACCCCAAAGCGCTTTACACAACCTGTCATCCACCCATTCACACACACTGGTGATGGCAAGCTACAATGTAGCCACAGCCACCCTGGGGCGCACTGACAGAGGCGAGGCTGCCGGACACTGGCGCCACCGGGCCCTCTGACCACCACCAGTAGGCAACGGGTGAAGTGTCTTGCCCAAGGACACAATGACCGAGGCTGTCCAAGCCGGGGCTCGAACCGGCAACCTTCCGATTACAAGGCGAACTCCCAACTCTTGAGCCACGATCGCCCCATAGCTTTATCAGCTAAACCACAGCACATTTCAAAATGTGCGAAAAGAAGAAGAATGCACCAAAAGTACGCCACTATCTGGACAATTTGGGATGTTGTGTTGCTTCTCCTCTTTGGATTTCTTTTCCGTCTCTTGGGTTACATTCCATCAGTTTGTTGTCATTTTGCTTCTCATTTTAAAATCCGTCTGGTTCTGCCCTGTCAGTTAGGTCCTTTTAACAACCCCCATTTGTACTGTTTGTAATTTTGCATGATATGTGTATTTGTGTTTGTTTCAAACCTCTTTGATATGTAGGAAGTCCCTGGCCTCAAAAGTGACAGCCTGGCCTGGTACAGGGACGTTGTCATCGTCTGCTGGCGTGTAAGAGAAGTTGCATCGTACAGCAAATGCCACAGGCTTGTACTGGGAATACAAGGCAGGAGTTATGATTACTAATAAATCATATTATATACAATACAATCTACATCAGGGTAAGAGAGTAACCTTGTGTATTCCATTTTACAAAAGCTAAAAGCTAAACTTTTATAAATATGACATTTAATGAATTAGGTCAGTAATAATAGGTAAGTAAAAAAATAGGTTAAAGTTAAAAATACAACCATTAGTCAAGAAAAGAGAGTTACTGTGATAATACCACAAGCTGTAACGTACGACCAAACAAGTCACTGATCTTTTATCCTTGTATTAATATTCAATCCTATTTTACTGTATGTGAAGTTGCACATAATTGTGATTCCTCAGTTCAGTAAGGAATAACTAACTATTAGAGAATTTCAGAATGTTGACTTCATTCCAGTGTTTTAACATCATTAGATCATAACATTTATCAATTTTTTCTCCCTTTTCTACATTTTTTTAAATTAAGGGGTGTGGCTAAACTGCATAACTGTGTCAAGTACAATTGGCTGTGTTGCCAGCATTTTGTGTACATACACAAATATGTGGCCTGATGCACATATAAATCAACCTTTTGACAGATGTTAGGAAAACAAGTATAAGTTTAATGTGAAGTGCTATATTTTAGAAATATAGCTTAGACACAAATTCTGGAAGATTCTGCATTTCAGCTGTATAAGACGAAGCTACTGATGATTAAATTCCTGTTGTCTGACTGTCATAGGACACGATAATGTTTTGTTTGATTTTTCTTCCACCAAAGGGATATGTTTAATTTATGCTTAGGAAAAATGACCTGTTGCTGTTTCTTCTTTGTTGCACTGTAACTACTGTATGGTTCCTCCTGACCGAAGGTTGGTGTTGTAATCCAATCAGAATCAAATGTCAGTGGCTTGTCATTCAAGCTGCTAATTACTCCACTTTGGAAAGATTAGAGACTGTGGGAGAGGCTGCAGGGTCAGCAGGTGACAGGTCGGGTGTCTTTGCCGCCTTAATTACAAAGCAACAGTGGGAGCACATTAAATCTGTGGGGGAGGATTTAATTTAATATACAACACATCAGCAGGGTCTGCTTAAAGGGCAAAAGAGAGGAAGTCTGCTATCAACTGGGACTTTAAAAAAATCACATCTCTAATGACCTTAATTGTGATTATGCCCCAAAAGGAAAACCTCGCAGATTGTATGTATGTAAGCCAGACTTAAAAATGATAACCATATGATATTACATTCATAGTATAATACCAGCAGGTTCAATCGTTTTACCTCATCTTGACTATCTACATATTGTGTTTATTATATACACACTGCAGAAAAATGTTGTTCCACTTATGGAACGCCAGGACTGCCATAATGAATTAATTAAATACACCATTAAATAATTAATTAAATGTGGCAATAATTAATTAAAATTGGAATTAATTAATTAAATAAATAGTTATGACACATGTAATTAATTAATTATTGATACATTTAATAAATTATTTATGTATTTCACATTTTAATTAATTATTGCCACATTTAATTAATTATTTAATGGTGTATTTAATTAATTCATTATGGCAGTCCTGGCGTTCCATAGCCACTGTTGTTCTGAGGGCAAAGTAATTAATCACATATCAAATTTAAATGTTGTTGCATTACAATACAGTTTGTGTCAGTTAAATTGGTTATTTTGCTATCTTGCTAGAAAGCATATGGCTGAAGATGAAAGTATTGTAATTTATGTGAAGCAATAATCAATATCCTTGGTCATCATCCTTCTCCTGGCAGTGAGCACATAAAGGAACGACAAGGATGAAGACTGTGATGACTCATTTCAGTAGAAGAATATTGCTTCGCTAATCCAATGTCCTGATGTGTGTGTTTCATGTCTGTGATGTAATCATGTCCTTGAGAGCAGCCTCTCTCAAAAATGAGTCTGTAAGAGCCACAGTGGGTCAGATCAGGTGATACATGATGCAACAGAGCAAAAGTACCTTTGCTTTCTCCAGCTGCACCTGGGCGTTTCTTTCCTCAACGACATCTGTGTCCTTATGCTCTCCCTGCAGGAGATACAAAGGAGGAGCAATTAGTTTGATCAATTCACTGTAAATAAGACAAGAGAGGAATGCTGCAGAAGGAGGACAAGAAATTACATATTTTCTGCTGCAGTCATTTCAAGGGTGGTTACATAGTGGAGGACATATGAGACATTTAAAATGTATTTAAATCAATGCAGCAGCAGCAGGGTTACAGTCCAAGCATGGTTCAAATTCCAAAAACACTGGATTCAAAATAAAGACCTTAGAATAATAGAGAGGAAAGCCCACCAATCAGATATGAGCAAACATGTTGCAGCAGTGGAAAGGAAAACATTCATATTTTAAAATTCAATCCAGTAATGCAACTCAGCAGCGTCATTAGTTAGCCATACTCTTTCTGACGAACAAACAGCATAATTGACATGTCGCACTTTATTTTTTAAAGTTTCTCTGTCCTAGTCAAAGTCGAATCTATTCAAGTCATGTAGGGTGTTCCAAAAAAACGAGAGCTGCAGTTGTTCAGCAAACGAGAGCCAAAAAGGAATCGTTAAACAGCAGAGTTTTAGCAAGAGAAAAAACTAATGTCATAATGAAAGTAACAGGAAAACCCTTATGGAATTTAACCAAACAAAAGAAAACTACAGTAAATAAAATATTGCCTCACAATAAACTGTCCCTTCCTATACTTTTGCCTTCTCAACTGCATGGACTCTATCAGTTACACGGGTAAACAACATAACATAAACGACATAATATGTTATATATTATTTTTACAGAATTTCAGCAACAGAAAAACATTCTCTTATTCTACCTTACTTGTCTTGTGTCCCAGTTGCTCTTGGGTCAGTCCTATCAATGCAAATATGGATTTATTACTAACGACTAACAGCTGATTCCCAGGAAACACAGATGCAAAAGAGAAACTGATCATGTGATCAATAATTGCAATAATTAAACAACTTATCAATTCGTTTTCAAGAAACTTTTGCATGTAATTCTGCAAAAATGTAGCAGCAAACTCCCCCAGGGACACCCAGGTTTATGCACCATGTGCCCCTAAGATTAGATTGTCCTCTCAAAGACATGGTAATTAACGCTCTCAGTGTCATAGCCAGGAGGTGGCAAAGCCCATCGCGTCAATCTGGCACTCATGATACGCACTCGCATCCCAGAGTCGCAAATCAGGTCTGTTGTTGAAGACAGTCTGCTCTGCCTGATGCATTTAGATCATGCGCCCTTGGTGGGTCAAAGTCAATATTCTCAAATCTAATCTGAAATTGGTGGTGCACAAAGTGATTTTTGTATTAGGTCCCTACCAATGATATAAAACATTAAAATTAGTTTGCAAATGTTTGCTCTGCTTCATTTAGATGCTCTTTGACTTGTTAACACATTGAAAATCATACACAGCTAAATGGTGAAGTAATAAATAAGCTCAATTATGGCAAGCCCAATTTTTACTCTTTAAGTGTGCGTGTGTGTGTGTGTGTGTGGGGGGGGGGGGGGGGGGGGAGATATGTGTGTATTCACATCATTTATGTTAATGAGAGTCTGGGGAGTGAGTTGGAGGGTGGGGTGGGCTGCTTTTAACTATGTAAAGCACTTTGTGCTACATTTTTTGTATGAAAAGTGCTTTATAGATAAAGATTGATTGATTGATTGATTGAATCCACACCCCACTCCTAGCTAAAGTGTTTTTTCTGCAAAAAACTGGAATTGCAACTCCTCGTCTTCCAAAGTGAAATGGAGAGTTGCTTTTGCTTGCCCGCTGCCCACCCTGAGCAATGCTCCCCACAGTGTTTCCACTTGATCACAGTAAAGGGAACAATTACATTCTCCAGCAAACATTGCAGTCAGCTGCAATACCTGCCTCCTCGAAAATCTAAGAAAATGTCGACATATTTTAAACATTTAACATGAAGACTTCTACAATCCACTAGTTTATGGCTGTTCATATGATTAAGACTTTTTTTTTAAGTAATTGAGAATGTAGGCGGCTCACTGTGCAAACCCAAAGAACCTTTTTTTTCTGGCACACCTTTACTCTACCACCTGCTCCCCCTCTCCATGTTATTCTAAATGAGTGCACACTGACACTACTGAAACACTTATGATGATGGATTATGCACCATGTCATTACCATAGGCCAATTTTTACTTCTGACCTATCTTCAACTCCAAAATGGCTTAGCTTTAAAATGAAATTGAAAGAGAATAGCAGGGACTGCAACGAGGAAGGAAAGCATGAGGCGTGAGGGAAGCGACTGAGAGCGCTACAGTGCTACAAGAAGAAAACAAAGTAAAAGAAAAATATCTTCAGAGAGAAAACAAAAGCACATTCAGTGGTGGCACAAATGTGCACATATTTGCTCATTGGAAGGGGGGACACACACACGACTAATACTCGAGAAACAACAAAAGTATTGATCAAAGAATCACAAGGACATAACGTATCAACGTACTAGATTGCTGGTAATTACACATTACAGTTATGAAAAGCTGGTGGATGCAGTAGAGACAATGTCAAAACAGAAAATTGAAAATCAGAGAGAAGGAGGAAGTAAATCTCCCTGGGGCACAATTATGCCCAGGCAAGGATTTTTGTTTACCCATGCCTGGCAAAGACATCTGGTCGCACAGCACCCAGCTCTCCTGTGAGCCAGTGTCACCCAGCCAATAGTACAAAACGCCCCCGCTGAATTATTAAGCAACACTGAACTACTGCTGATGACTTTACGAGAATGAGTTGAGCTCTCCAAGAGAAAGGAAGCAAAAATCAATTATATATATATATATATATATATATATAATTTTGAAAGAGATTGTAATTAATATCGCAAGTTAAGTAACCTTTTACTTTACAGTTCTGATTCACATATTTATTTAAGAGTTTTACATATGTGGGGAAGATCTTAATGGACATGTCTGTGGTCTGGCATAACAGTTACAGTGTGTGATTCTAGACTCTATTGCAGATGAAGACTGTGCCTGGTTTACTTTATTCACTGTGTTGCTGCATTGAAGCCATGTAGATAACTGTACCTGCTTGAACTGAAACATTTTCTCATTGTGTCTCATAATTATTGGATTATTCTCTCAGATTTCCCAACCTGTGCATAATCTGGCCCCGGCCTCTGAAATGTGAAGATCTGATCTTTTTCTTTGAGATAAATTACATTTAACTAAATGTTTAAAAAAAAGGCTTTTGTTTCATTGTGTTATTGTGATTTTAAAGATGTGATCAATTCAGAAAATAAATCTTCACATTAATAGATAATCATTAGTTCATTAGTTGTTACAGTCCTTTCTCTTTTGATATTAAATTGAATCAGCTGAGTTAAAAGAAACTGCATCTTTGTTGACCAATAATACCCAGACTTCCCTGCACAGTATTTTCTCTCTATCACTAAACTTTTCTCTTATATAGGTACTCCAAGTTGATTTTTCATTCCACTCTTTCAAAGTCTTTACCCTTAACTCATCATTTCATTAAACCCCCTTCTTTCTTCTCTTTTGTCCTTCTCTCTCTCCCTGTTGGAGAATCTTTTTAGACCATTACTGTGATTACGTGGCTTAGAAGGTGGGCAAAGGAAGGTAGAGGGCAAGGATGACGTGAAAAAAAGGAATAAAGGCACGCTCTCTCATGTGCTACCTGAAGGTGACTCCTATTCTGCTGAAAAGTGTTTACACAGCTCTTTCAGCACACGCCAGGAGAGTGCATTAGGAAAGGAGCATCTGATTGGGGAGATGGACTCCATCCCCAAACCTAAATAATCAGAACCATCGAGTCACCAGGAGCCAGCTGGCTGCCCTGGAGGATTGTGATTCCCCAGAGGTCGAACTAAACTCTGAACCAGTTTTTAAAAGGATCCTGTTATACATGCAGCTTGCATCAACATCAGATATTTAGCAGGTATTTTAAGCCTTGCGTGACAAAATGTGCAAAATTATTAGAACATTAATAACCAAAGAAACCAAAGAAAAAAGGAAAGTGTGGCTTTGTACCAAGTTTGGTAAACTAAACTAATATCTTGATGCATGCTCAGTCATCTAGGCAAGGAAATCCCAGAAAGTTTCTTATGTTCATCTAATTTTAAGGGGGGAAAAGTTTCGTCAAACATTCGTCAAACATTTCGTCACTCATCCAAGTGGATAATGTCTTCCTCAAATGACTCAATCATCCAAGTGGCGTTCCTCTCACTAAAACACTGTGTCCAGATGTACAGAATCAACTTTTCAACTTTGAGTGCAGAAAGTGTGAACTGAGAACTCCACTGACTGACATTGACCGAATAGGAGATATATGAGGGCTAGTTACACAGCTGTCAGCTGCAAAACAATGGAGGAAAGCACATCTGTTTATACAGATACAGCTTTATAAAGTGCATAATTTTTTAAAAAAAGTACTTTTCAATTTAATTAGTTAAATAAAATATCAAAAAACTGCCTTTCAAAAAGATCTGGTAATGAACGTAACCTCCCTTTTTTCATTACCTTACATCAACTGAGTGTTTAAGTTTCTTGATTGGTTGATGACTGGTTGACAGCTAAAGCAGTAACTACAGTCTCCCAAATGCTATTCAAAGAGGTGCATCGCCCTCTCTCACTGTAAGTCAGGTGAGGAGGGACCAGGTCATTGCCTGGTCATCCAACCATGTAGTGAAGTACTTGGATGCATGTGGTGGAGCTCAAATGATCATTTCCTTTTTGAATGTTGGAGACTTCTTTATGACATTTCCCTCCTTCTTTTCCTTTCTCTTTCATTTAGTTATCTTGCACTTAGCACTATTTGGAAAGCTTTTATTGCACTTACAGTAACATAAGTTAATAAGAGCTGGACAAACTTTTTCTTTGCTACACCTGTCTTTTATCTGCTCCATGTCGGTAAAACAGAAACACAAGTGGTGAAAAAGAGAGTAGGTAATGGCTAAAATGGCTTTGACACTCCTGAAAGTCCAGTCTTGAATCAGAATCAGAAAGGGTTTTATTGCCAAATGTTGAGCAGGTTTACAACATTAGGAAATTGCTGCGGTGCTTCAGTGCAAACATACTGTCATAAATTACGCTTAAATAGACATGAAAAAATAAATAAAAAAATAAAAAAAAATAAGAATAAGAATTAAAAGTGCTAAGTAGATAGATATATACATGAGTGCAGGTGGTGATCAGTGCCAAACATGGAATGATGAACTGACAAGTTTGCCAAATTGCAAACCACACAGACCTTTGGCCCACCAGAGGATATAACTGTAAAAGAAGAAGATATTTTCAGTCTTTCACAAAGAGTAATGAAACATTAACTATCAAGGATGAAATCCCAAGTAGGTTGGGAGAATGTATAGAGTCTTCATGTCTACACATACTAGCTGTACACTGGGAGGCACGCTTGACTCTTTGCTGTAGGAAACTGTATCAAACAGTACAAGAACCTTTTCCTCTTGAGTTGAGGAGATGAGTTCAAATACAAGATATACGGTGGGAAAATTGACAATTTAAGATAACAGATGATCTTTCGATTTGATTTGATTTGTCAAAGGAAATAAAAAAAAAGATTACTACATTAAACAATTAAAATACAGTGATGTGCAATCCAAATTTCCTTCAAGGTGCAGCATGATAGGTGGTGACACAAAGATGAAAAGGCTCATGCATCATGATGTGTAAGTTCAGAATATAATCAGAGGGAAAATCCAGACAGCTATGTGCACAACCAGTCATGTAGGTCTCTGCACATTAATTGTGGGAAGACTCACATGGGGAGAGTTTACTTTAAATGACCGCTCTATGATCTTTGGCCATACCACCCACCATTATTCAAGAATAAAAATGAAAAAGGAAATATTACTATGAATGCTGAATCACAAAATACCTCCTCACAGGGTTAAAAACTAGAAAGGAAAATCCATCTATTATCTTAAGTTTCTTTCAGTGTCTCCTCTTGAATATATTATTCACTGTACCGTGTAGAGTGTATTGGCCGAAGATACTCATACAGTAATTCCCGCTTCATATTACTCAAAATACAGAAAGACATTTCCATGGCAACCATATGCAACGTGAGCATAAATTACTTCCACTGACGAAAATACGTCTGCTGTTACATTCTGTATACCACAATCCTCAGAAAAATATACATACGAGTAGAGATGGACCGATCCGATATTACGTATCGGTATCGGTCCGATACTGACCTAAATTACTGGATCGGATATCGGAGAAAAATAAAAAATGTAATCCGATCCATTAAATATCACGAAAGCACCTCGCAAAACTTGCAACACGCCGTAACTCACCTCAGAACGTTAGCAGTCGGAGCAGTATGCATCACGTGATAGAGCAGCTGTGGCATGCGGGACCTGTCGGTGGTCTGGATAGCATGTGGAGCTTCGCTAGCAACCTGGCATTTCATCTCCGACAAAGTTATCCCCGAGAGAAGTAAAGCAAGTGTGTAAGTCCATCTCTGAATGTTTGTAAAGCATTCCCACGTTAAGCTTAACAAGCGACTGCCTCTCGCTCTCCGGCTGCTACTTCAATCATGAAACTGCTTAAATGATCAGCTGATCGGCTTTTCTGTCGCGAGTCCGTCTCTCTTGTTTGTTTTTGGCCCACTTTGCACCAGAAAGAGGAAACCAGCGGCTGAACAACAGCAGAACGTTTAAGCTTGATAAGCTGTTGTTAGAATTTATTTAATATTTCTTTCTACACCAGGATCTTTTTCTACGTAGCTGACGCTGGTAACTGTGCAGGGGCGGATCTAGCAAAGTTTAGCCAGGGGGGCCGATAGGGCATTAACAGGGAAAAGGGGGCACAAAGACATACTTTTCTTTCTTATTCTCATTTAAAATGTCTAGCTTTTAATAAATAATTATCTGACACCCAAAGTTTTAATTTGATGTAAAATGAATAGAAGTCAATTACTGTATATAGTGACTATTAAGTCTAATATATACACCCTAGTAAGCTATAGTACTTTTTACTTTGGGAAGGTACCATCTGTGCAGTCTGCAATTTTGTTGAAGAAAGATGTTGAATCTATTTAATATTTCTTGAAAAATAATTGATTTCTGTGCATTTTTTTTTCACACTGCATCAAATTAAGGTTGATTACGTCGATTAAGCATCATGAGGTGGCGCGTGAGGGGTGGTTCCTTATTTTTTATTTATTTATGTTTGTTGTTGCTGGGAGTTGGAACCCTATTAGTTAGGTTGCTTAATATTTACGCTAAGTACTCTTTAAAATACCAGAATAGGGAGGATGGTGTAGGTCTAAGTTTATTAGATTGATCAGTATTGCTGAACTATGAAATATTTTTTTTGTATACAGGTATAACAGAATAGCTTTAGTGTAGTTGTTGTTTTAAACTTGAGTATGAACTTGCAGACTTGCAAAATGCAGCAAGATATTTTAAAAAACAGTTTTGTTGATTAAAAAACACTATATCGGATTCATATCGGTATCGGCAGATATCCAAATTTATGATATCGGTATCGGTATCGGACATAAAAAAGTGGTATCGTGCCATCTCTACATACGAGTCACAACAACCCATACCTGACACCTTAACTCTCCTTCAAATTCATCACATCCTTGTAGACAGACTAAAGACATTAAGTGAGCATTACATAAAACTCAATGGGAGATCCATCAAGGAGCTAGTTAAACCGTCATAAAACTTTCATTATATTTATGTCGGCTTTGAAGTGCTGATAGCACTTCATTACTGTACTTCCACCCTCAGATGACACAGCAGAAAACTATTACACCTGTACACTCATCTATAAATAGTATTTTAAATATGTCATAAAAATCAATCTTTTTATCTTTTCACGAAGTTCAGATGCTAATCCAACATCAGTGTAAAACATCAGCATGAAAGACAGGAAGCAGAAGTTAGTTAAACTAAAGATGCTTTTTGGATGAAGATAACTTTTTTATAGTTATTTTAACTGCTGAAAGGATGAAAGAAGTATCACCCTTTTAATATATTTAAAGAGCAGCAAAAGATTTGAATTCTACCATTTAGAGCTCAGTTTTTAGGGTATCTTTTGGCTTCTTTTAGCATAAATATATAGTGTTTGGGCTAGACATTAATATGTTAATTGGACAAACATGAGTGCACTAACACTAGTAAAATTCTAGCTCCCTAAACAGCAGAAAAGGACACATCTTAAATGGATTTATGTGATGGAGTACCCATTGTCAGCTCTAATACCACTTCAGAAGACAAGCAATTTACAGGACAAAACCCAGAGAAGTAAAACATAGTTATTTAGGAAGGTAAGGATATAGTTAATCCTATAGTGATTTGTTCAAAGCATTCATATTCATATGGGGAAACTTTTTTTTGGTTGATCTCTGGTTGTGTGAGTATGGAGATTTGCTACTACCTCCTGTACCCTCCCATGCATTCTTGGATACTCCTCGGGTACTGCTGTGATCTCACTCGTCACAAAAAAGACATCTAAGGCTAGGAGTTTCCACTTCAATGAACAAGACCAAGGTGAACAAATCTGTGGTGCCTTCATCCCTGTGGCAGTTAACTACTATAATAAGAGCCTTAAGTTTGAGAAGAGAGCTCAAACACTTGGCAGTTTATTATAGGACTGTGACTCCAGCATCATTCACTGACATACCACACAATGCAAATGAAAATTATGACAGCAGGGCTGAAAAAATGACAGTATGGTAATGATAACAGAGTTTTAAAACCACCCTGTGTATCTCATGTGTGATGGTGAATTGGTTGTTGCTCTGTCCACAGCTGAATAATCACAGGAGAAAGGCATCAGTGCAAACTCTGCATAAAAGCCCCCAAGGACAATACTGAGAAGAGATTCAGCATGCCCACAACTCCCAGTTCCCTGAAACTGCATACAGCAAAAACCATCAGGACTTTTACATTCTCAGGCAGCGCCACAGTAATTCTTTTCACTCACAGCTCACTTAGACAGCAGGCTTTGATATATTACTTTAATCCAGCTTTTAAGAAAGTAATGATACAATTCTACTGTTGACATGAATCCAAATTTGAATTTAAGTCAGAACCACAAAAGACCATCTTGAGCTGGGCAAAAATCAGTGGTGATAGCAATGAGTCTACAGACCACATTTTGGGTACTTGTAAAGCTTCAAGCATGTTTTTTGAAAAATTGTGATGCTGCTGTGTCGGTAAAATCATACAGAAAACAAAATATAGATGAG
This sequence comes from Mchenga conophoros, assembly GCF_057382185.1. Lineage (NCBI taxonomy): Eukaryota > Metazoa > Chordata > Actinopteri > Cichliformes > Cichlidae > Mchenga > Mchenga conophoros. The sequence goes on from NC_140543.1 coordinate 14,427,795, forward strand.
TCACAAATAAAAACAAAAACTAAAAACTAAACAAAAAGCAATGTGTTGGACCTTTTAACCCGCCTCTGAGCCATTGCTTTTAGTTAAAGGATGGCTTTGCCCATCTTTCAGCTTTCACGAGATACTGAGCAAAGTGTAACTATTCATAGGAACCACAGACAGTTTTTATTTCATGCTACACTATAGTGTGGGCTTACATTAAGAAGTAAGCTGTTGCTCCTATATGCAGCCACAAGAGCTTCAGTGCGATTTGGCATTGGCTCTTCAAGTCTCTGGAATTCTGCTGGAGGGAGAAACACAATTCTCCATCCATCCATTCACTTCCGCTTATCCTTTTCAGGGTCGCGGGGGGCGCTGGAGCCTATCCCAGCTGTCATAGGGCGAGAGGCGGGGTACACCCTGGACAGGTCGCCAGTCTGTCGCAAGGCTAACACACAGGGACAAACAACCATTCGCACTCACATTCATACCTAGTGACAATTTGAATTATCCAATTAACCTATCCCCACAAGCTGCATGTCTTTGGACGGTGGGAGGAAGCCGGAGTACCCGGAGGGAACCCACGCAGACACGGGGAGAACATGCAAACTCCACACAGAAAGACCCCGGCCGGATGTTGGAATTGAACTCAGGACCTTCTTGCTGTGCGGCAACAGTGCTAACCACCGTGCCACCGTGCTGCCCGAAACACAATTCTTCCTAAAGCTATTTCCTTTTTAATGTTTGTGGTGCAGACATGTCAGTCCAAACTCTTGCACGGGTTTTTAACTAGGTTGAGATTTGATGACTGTGATGGCATTAATACAATTTATTGTATTCCTACTCAATAAACTGTTCCACAGCTCCGCAGTGCAGTGGCTTACACATTTTCACACGAGGGAAGATCCCCAGGAAGAGATTGAATCCCTTGCGAGTTGCTTTAGGAAAGTAAAAATCTGCCCAATCATAAATGGTGGGCCCCTGCCTGGTCGCTTGGATCTCCGACTACCTCACCGACAGACCACAGTACGTCAGGCTGAAGGACATCACGTCTGACACAGTGGTCAGCAGCACAGGAGCACCACAGGGAACTGTGCTGTCCCCTCTTCTCTTCACCCTGTACACCTCTGACTTCTGCTACAACTCTGAATTATGCCATATTCAGAAGTTTGCAGATGACACGGCCATCATGGGGTGTATCTGGGATGATCAGGAAGAGGAGTACAGAAGTCTGGTGAGGAACTTTGTCGCATGGAGTCACACAAACCACCTGCAACTCAACACCTCAAAGACTAAGGAACTGGTTGTGGACTTCGGGAGGTCCAGAGAAGGTCCACTGCCGGTTCAGATAGAGGGGGAGGAGGTGGAGGTGGTCAACAAGTACAAGTACCTCGGGCTGTGGGTGGACAATAAACTGGACTGGTCATGCAACACAGAGCACCTGTATAAAAAAGCCCAAAGCCGACTGTACTTCCTCAGGAGGCTGAGGTCTTTTAACATCTGCAGGAAGCTCCTGAGGATGTTTTACCAGTCGGTGGTTGCTGGAGTACTTTTCTATGCTGTGGTGTGCTGGGGGAGCAGCACAGCAAAGAGGGACTCATCCAGGCTGGAGAAACTGATCAGGAGGGCTAGCTCTGTGGTCGGCATGAAGCTGGACACTCTGGTGACAGTGGCAGAGAAAAGGACACTAAAGAAACTGATGGACATTATGAACAATGCTGGGCATCCTCTGCACACGGCCATAAACAATCAGAAGAGTCTGTTCAGTGACAGGTTGCTTCTCCCCAAGACAAGAACTAACAGACTTAAAAACTCCTTTGTCCCACACGCCATCAAACTGTTTAACTCCTCTCTGGAGGGGAGAGGGAGGGGAAACAGGAGGACAAAGGAGGGGGGAACAACTAAGCTGTAGTGCCTCTTCACCTCACTGTACAATACCTTGTGCAATACTTTTTGTAAATAGTCAACAGTGCAATAGACTCAATACTTGAAATGTGCAATTCACTTGTATTTTTATTTTTTATTCCTATTTATTCTATTTATCCCCTTTGTATATTTTATTTATATTTGTCTCTGTATTTATATATGTGTGTGTGTGTGTGTGTGTGTGTGTGTGTGTGTGTGTGTGTGTGTGTGTATATATATATATATATATAACAATTCTGTAACTGTAACTTCGGTCGTTGCTGTGCTTTTTTTGGAAATCGAATTTCCCAGAGGAACCCACCCGAGGGATTAATAAAGTTCTATCTTATCTTATCTTATCTTATCTTAAATGTGGGAGCTTCCTGCTATAGGTGACGCCTTGTAAATAAGAGAGAGGCTTAAAGTCACTTTATACAAACCACTCAGTGTGCTATGGATGACATCATCCAGGAAGAGACTATTCGACGTTCCAAATTATTATGCAAATTGTGTTTAAGTGTCATAAAGATTAAATAAGTTGTTTTTCAATTAAACTCATGGATGGAATTGTGTCTCAGGACTCTTTTTATCACTGAAATCAATCTCGGACACCTATGATCATTTGTTTGCCAGGTGAGCCCAATTAAAGGAAAAACTACTAAAGAAGGATGTTCCACATTGTTAAGCAGACCACCATTTTCAAGCAAAATAGGAAGGAAAAATGATCTTTCTGCTGCTGAAAAGCGTGAAATAGTTGAATACCTTGGACACCTAATGAAAACCTTAGATATTTCACCAAAATTTAGGCGTGATCACCATAATGTAAGAGATTTGTGGCCCATAAAGGCACAATGAGGAAGGTTTCTGCCAGACAAATACATCAGATTAAGCAGCAAACACATATTTGAAGCTGCTGGTGCCTCTGGAGACCTGCGAACATCAAAGTGTAGGATCCTCCAGAGACTTGCAGTTGTGCATAAACCTTCTATTCGGCCACCCCTAACCAATGCTCACAAGCAGAAATGGCTGCAGTGGGCCCAGAACTACATGAAGACTAAGTTCCAAACAGTCTTGGTCACTGATGAGTGCAGTGCAACCCTGGATGGTCCAGATGGATGCAGTGGTGGATGGTTGGTGGACGGCCACCATGTTACAACAAGGCTGCGTCATCAGCAAGGAGGTGGTGGAGTCATGTTTTGGGTTGGAATCAGAGGGAGAGAGCTGGTCGGCCCCTTTAGGGTCCCTGAAGGTGTGAAAATGACCTCTGCAAAGTATGTGGAGTTTCTGACTGATCACTTTCTTCAATCCTGTTGAGAACCTTTGGAGCATCCTCAAGCAAAAAAATTTGAGGATGGGAGGCAGTTCACATCCAAACAGCAGCTCTGGGAGGCTATTCTGACATCCTGCAAGACATTCAAGTAGAAACTTTCCAAAAAAGTTCCATGGATGCAAGAATTGTAAAACTGCTATCAAATAAGGGGTCCTATGTTAATATGTAACTTGACCTGTTAAGATGTTTTTGATTGAAATAGCTTTTGGTGTCAGTGAAATTGATCTACTAATGCTGCAAATTCAACAAAGGATCATTTTCAATTCTCTACAGCCTATAAAATCTTTTGAAACTCTGTGTGCGTAACAATTTGGAACAGTGCATTTTAAGTTTTTTATTTTTGAAAAACATACTGTTTTCATTGGGAGTTTTGTTTAGTAACATTTGAATTATACCCTATTGGTCGATGACTCGAAAATTATGCCGACTGTCATTTGAATCGACTATTTAGGAAAAACAGAGAAAAATATCATTTGCATAATAATTTGGAACGCCGTGTATTGCAGATCAGACAGGATGAGGCTGATCTTACTTCAGTTCAGGATTTCAGGATTTATATAGTACGAATTCACAATAACAGTCATCTCAAGGTATTTGCAGCAATCCTTACATCTACAGAGACAAATGGATTAGAAGAAGGTATTGCTTCTACAGACAGCACCATCAGATACCCCAAAGAGGTCAATGGTTCTGTTTTTGATTTTGATTTGTCACCTGCCTAAAGCACCTGCCAAAATACATTAAAACATAGCGAAAGTAGAGTGAAAGTTGCCACCACAAACGATGTTGCACACACCCAACTGCTGACACACACAGATAAACATATTGCCATCCCACTGCTAGTACCCTTTACTCATTACTCAATGGAGGGACCTGCACTCATCTTCACATTTGGCCTTCATTTTGGCCTCAGCTATAAAAGTGCCATGGCTCTACGGGTGCAGTGTGGTTAGTTTGACAAAATCTGTCAGAGAGGCATATAAATACCTGACTGACATGCTCTAAACTGCCTATGTAGACACTGTTGCTGCAGAAGGTATCTCAAGGACCATATTTTTCCATGACAATAGCGGCCTTACTGTTGCAGCACTTGGAAATATCTTTCTACTGCAGCTGTTTAAAGTAGATGTGCTGGTTTTGGCTCAGAAAGCATGAGTGTAGAGTCTGTTGGTGAGTTTGACGTTTTTATCTTGTATGAGTCAATGATTTTTTTTTTCATGAACAAGATCAAAGATGTAATATCTTTACTCATATCACACTTTTGATCTGTGCATACATGCTGGGATGGTTATTAAAAGCTTGCTGCTGAATAGAGAGCCATGCATCAAAAAGGACCCAAACATAGGCCTCTTCCCCTTCATTACAGTTTATTGTTATTGCAGAGCAGGTCAGTGATCTAATTGTGACTAATTTCCTGTCGGACCACCGATGAGGCGCTGGCAACAAGCCCAGGTGTGGTGAAACATTTGTCAATTTTTGCCAATAAATATTTCCTCATATTTTTTTCTGTAGGTGAGGAATAATGGAACTCAGCTCTCTTACACCCATCTTCTTCTGCTGTTCATTTTTTACTTTGACATCCTATTCTGTATATTGTGATGATTTCTTTGCTACTGTATCTCTTGGTCATTAACAGCCAGTTCATTTGTATGCAGTGAGTGTTCTGATCCTGTTTTCTCCAAGCCCTGTCTAATCAGCTGCTTTGCATCATCTGTCTGAAGGAGACTGGCTCCATGCCCTCTCCCTGATGCTACCATAGAGCAGATACGGCCGGGCTGGCACAGCTATCTTTACTTTGGCACGGATCTCCGTCTGTGGAGTTTAAGGCTGCATCACATCTCTTTAGATCTCAAATTATAGATCAAAAGAGGCAGTAAATCAGTACCACGGTAAATGTATTTTAATTCATATATAGTTTGTTAATGTGGGCTTTATCATTATTATGGCTGCTGATATTGCCAGTAAAAATAAAGGGTAAAAAAAGGTTGCTGTTGCTGCAGTGAAAAATGTAGAAACTGTAGAAATTAGATTATTAGTAACTTAATGGCTCCTCCAATTCAGACAGATGTAGACAAAATCTGATGGCTGATACATGATCACATATTTAAGGGCCCATACTGAGCAAAGAGGAATAACAACCAGCAACATTCCAGCTTGTCAGGAGCTGAAATGTCCTAACCACGTGGCCAATGGATCATCCATAGTTTGAATACTAATGCTATATTAGTTGTAAGTGGGTTTTGAGAGAGTAGGCTTAATTTTCATGTTACAAGAGAAATGAGTTTTACATACTGTAGCAGACCAGTCCCCATCCTTAGCACACAAGAGGATACAGCATATTTGTTAGAATGAGAGGGTGGTGCAGTGGTGGGGTGGGCATCCTCTGCCTGTCTCCCACTGTTCAAATGAAATTTTAAACTGGCTGCAGACGTGGATGTGAGAGTGAATTGTTGTTTGTCTCTTTATTTGAGCCCTCTGACGGACTGGCGACCTGCGCCCCGCCTGTTGCCTATGAGAGCTGGGATAGCCTCCAGCCCCTGTGACTCTGAATTGGATAAATGGAGGGAAATGGATGGACATCTGTTAGATAAAGCTCTTCACCACCGTCATCTAAATTTCTGAAACTTTTAAAGGCACACTCAAGTTTCTGGCAACACGTGGTGGCAACAGCTTTTTTAATGCAAGCCCACAACTTAACCATACTTCTAGAAATTCTGTTAGGACATAATTTCTAGAAACCAGAAGAATAGGAGCATGATTTTTTAATTTCCTGGAGAATCTGTTAAAAGAGGGTAAAAAAAAAAAAGGATTCACACGCAAAAAATGTATAAATTAGATTCCAACTGACATTGGATTTTTTAAGATATCTGATGTGTGGAGAAAACCCAATATAGAATAGAATAGACATATTCTTTATTTTCCCTCACTGAAGGAAATTCAAGTGTTGCAGCAGCAAAGTGACAGGCAGATTGAGCGGGCGGATTCACACAAAAGTAAAGAATATAATAATAAAAAAATCTGAAATAACAAACAGTACAGTAAGTATGGGATATGTCATGCTTCTAATTTTTTGCGTAGTTATTCTTTGGTTCTGCTAAGATCAGCTGGTAGCTGTGAAGAGTCAAACACATTTCATGAACAACAAAGTTGCAGAGCGCCCTCTGGTGGACAATCTATGTAATGCCAACACTCACTGTTGAAGGGTGTTTCAAGATCATTTATCAGTCATTACTAATGATGACACAAATAGATCGATATGACCAATAGTATGAGCCCACTAACAAATTGTTCAGGCTCTAGTATAAAGTGCTGAAAGAGTCTTGAATCACTGGACAACAAATAAACATAGGGAACTTATAGTAGTAGTCAGTGCCATCAACATGTCATGCTGAGAGAAAGAAAAAGGCCAACAAAGAAGAAATATCACTGAACAGTTTAAGATGGGCTTGCAGTTTCGTATGGAAGATTTTGGGATTACCCCTAAACTCCCTGCTTTATTAGCAATGTTCCAAACTACATTTAATGGCAGGATTTCATTTCATTCATGTATTCTTTTTTTTCTGATTTCATCACCCTGCAGTGTCTAATTACAGTTTGTAATTGCAACTAAAGAAATGAACAAACATTATTTGATTAATTTTTTTTTTAAACGTATGAAGAAGAACAGGTCGCTGCTCTGCTATGCCTGGGCATGAAATTAGAAGTCATCCTGCAAGAAACACATTGTAGCTGCTTAAATCTGTGGGAAACATTAAAACATACTGCAGAAAAAATACTCTTGGAGTGATTTAGAAAAGGTGGCATTACAACAGTTCTGATTCCACTGCTTGCAATACTCTTAACTCTATCAGCACTGTGTGCAGCACATGTAGCAGAGCATGCATCACAGCTGGACCACAGTTGTGTCCTAATATTAAGCTGCTAACCGGTTTGTGAAGCTCCTCTACCACCAACACATCAATATCAAATTTCTTTTCCTCAAAAATCTGTGTCTGTATCATCCTCATAAATCCAATATTGGTTAGTCTTTAAAGAGTAACATCTCATCACTCCGTCTCATCACTTTGCAGTTAATGATTACTCATTCATCAAGAAGTACAAAAAGACAAAAAAGATATTTGCTCATATTGAGTGTGTGTGTGTGTGTGTGGGGGGGGGGGGGGGGGGTTATAAGCATAAGACGCAATGTGTATTTGGATCCTTTTCTATCTCTGTCTCTCTCTCTCTTTGGGTCATGATTGTCTTTGAGTAAGGAGATTAAGATAGCATGCGTCAATCCAGGATTTAGAGGCAGAGAGACAAATGCAAACTCCTCACAGACAGCCAACACTGCAGCTTCGACTGGATGTGCTCAAGTGCTCGCTGACAGTCATCAGATATACATAAAATAGAAGCATTTGTCGTATCTATATCACTTAAATCCTGGCTTGCCGGGCCCCCGTAATAGATACATTTCATCTATAGTTCACAGAAATCTCTCTGCTCTTCTGCTCTGCACAACGCTGTGATGCAACGTGATTAGAACTGGCGTGCCGAGAGGTGTGCGCATGTGTGGGGATTATAAAATATCATTTTGCCAGCCACTGGTGTTCTGATCATTTCTCACTTAGTTATTGCACAAGTACTGAGCAACCACTATCACTGGAACGTCACTCTATGAGCACAAAAACCTGACATCAAGCTAAACACAAAATAAAATAAATATAGAGTCGTTTTTGTTTTATTTTTAAACTGCAAAAAGTTTGATGCAAACAATAACATTTTAAATTTGGAAACAGCCCCAATTTCACAGGAAACAGGTTTACTGATACTTCTGGAACTTTCCACACAGCTCCACATCTTATTACTCCCCTTCCTGCCTGGAAGGAGAGCAGGTATCAGCATGTAATGCCCCAGTAACAACTACTAAGAGGCTTTTCCTATTCTAAGTAACAAGCAGTGGGCCAGCACTAACTAGCACTGCAATCCAAAAGAGTAGGCCAGCCAAAGTCTTCCTGCGATGTGTTAGTATTACATCTCCAAAAAAGGAGAAAAATATCAGCTTTGTTAAACCAAGAAGCGTATGTCCAAACACTTCCTCCTGTTCTAAAGGTATCCATGAACCTTTGAAGGTATATTTCCAATTATTTTGGCCACTACAGCTAGCGTGTTAAACTATACTTCATTTTACATATTCTGCAGCTACAGAGGAACATTAGTATTTGAAGTGATGTTTCTAGCCACCATGCAAATGGTATTCACTTTCCTATAGCCATTTTTGTTTTCCAGCAACTACTGTCTCTCACACTCCCTGCCCACTCTGTTTCTCTAACTTTGTGTTTTGTTAGGTAGTAGCACAGTTTAAAACAAAAAGGAAAAGCTGTATGTCACAAAAACAATGAACCTAAAGACCAAAATATAGAAGAAATTCTTATAGTTGCTTCTGGAAATGTGACAGACAATACTGGCACTGTATTTTGTAATATGAGATATTAGAAAATAAATAAACAGAGACCAATATGACTAATGATTAAACGTATATTAAACGAATACCCCCTAACATCGTTAATTAATGTTACATCACCCTCAAGCTGTTTAAAAGACTGAGAAGTGGGTGCCTCACTCTGTGAAGTTTACCTGAATACTGCAAACTGGAGCTTGGTTTCATAACTAAAACAAAACAATGCATGGACTGCACAGCATGTGCAAGAAACACAAAACCATGCTGCTGATGGCGTGCTCTACAGCTACAACACGTGAAGTGAAAAGAAAGCCAAACAGGTGCAGCACATAGTTTGGGGTTTAATACCACATGCCACAAAGTTCACCGCGAGTACAAGAGTCATAAATGAGAGGAAAAAGCTCGAGAAGAGATTTAATCCATTCGATTTTCACAGACTATTGGTTATGCAACCCTATCTGAAGTCTGTTTTTCAGCTGGACATATGACATGATACAAGCATGCGGATATGCATCTCTATCTGCCCTGCGCGCTGTTACATAGCGAGTGCAACGATGTGGAAAGGCCTCACACAAGGATTAACGCCCAGTGCAACAGATGGCGTATTCTCCAACCCTTCCTGTTCAGCACACGCGCACGCGCACAGATATGCACGAAAAAGAAATATCTGAAATGTTACCTTCTTTTTGGGCGGCATGGCAGTTAAAGGTGTCCTGTAGCGCTATTCCAAGGCTGTAACGACCACTTCAAATCACCATTCACCTGGCTCCAGTAAACAAATGGGCAAGGATGCCATGAGAGTGGTTCTCCCTCCACTCAGGTGGATAACTCCAAAGATGCTCTTCAGTGCAACAGATACGCGTGTTCCCTGCGCGCCAGTTTGAGCGTGAGGATGCAATTTCTTCTCAGAACCGCGACGCCGAGGACACCACCGGAGACTGCGAGAGTTGCGTGAAGGGTTTCACTTAAGTCGCTGATGTGAGTTGAGTGTAGTTGCCCCTTCCCGAGTCCTGTGGGTATTAAAGGCTTATTTCTCCGTGCGGCATCTGTTACGCGGCACACCGCTCACTCTGACCTCGGGCACCAAACACACCAGGAAAGTCTCCAACCCACCCGAGCTTTCTATGAGTTCTAAATAACGGAAAGTGAGGAAAGTCTTACTTTCTTTTTCCCCCTTTTATTAAAGAACAGGATCCATCCTGTGTGCGTGCTGTCCCTGATTAGTGTGTGCGTGTGTTCCTAGGGTTTGTGTGCAAAAAAGAAAAAAAAGAAAAAAAAAAAAAAACAAGAATTGGAGTGTTATAATGGCATGGCTCCAAAATAGAAAGATGGAAATTTAAAAAAACCACGCAGACCATAATTCCATTGTGCGCCCGATTTACAGCATGGAATTACAGACAAACAGAATTCATCATCCAGAGAGCGCAGAGAGACTCTTTCATCACATTGGTTCGGTGTCATTATGTCACCACTAAAACTCGATGCCAAGTATCAGCCACACACAGACGCTGCTTCTTTTGAAGCTAAATCGACAGAAGGTTTGCAAACCAGTTATTAACTATCTTGTATATTATCCATATTATTTCGTCATTTTAAATAGTGTAATAGCTGTTTATTAAAGATCATTGAACACAATGCCAATTTACTTTTATTGCTTAACTATTTTGCTGATAATACCTCTGATTTGAAAAGGTTTATAATTTAATTTTATCATTCTGTCTTTACGCATTGCATAGGACCTAAAAACAAACAAAAAAAATGTATACTTCCTCTTCCACTGTTTAAAGGTAAGTAACAGTGTTTGGTCCATTTGTCACCATGGCTTGCAACCTGGACAGCTGGACAGGGGACATGAGCAGATGGGCGTGTGGTACCAAAATCTCCAGGGAGAGCTTATAAGGAGAAGAGGGACAAAGATGGGAGTGTTACATAAAACTGAGAATAGAAAAGAAAATGCAGACCTGTAGTCAGCTGATCCAGGTTGTGACTCTATGGAGAGATGATAATAAATCCTGGGTCAGATGTACATCTGGGCTCTATACACACATAAACACACACAGCTCTTGTCCTTGTCAATATCTATGCTGCTGATCAGAGGTCAGACAGCTGCAGTCACCTGAGGTCTAACAGACTTTGGCCTTTACTAAACTCTGATCTGTGACACCTTAAATCTCCTCAAGCAAGAGGAGGTTCCCCTGCAGAGCCAATGAAACACTCCAACAAAGTGAAAATTTTGGCTGAAATCATCATCAGTACAGAGGGGGTCAGGAAAGCGATATGACAGTGAGTGTTGACAGACATCTGCAAAACACTTTGGAGGCTCCATCCTGGGTTGGTGCTGCATTTAAGCCAGTAGTTTGGGGGATCTTGCCAAAATAGATGGAATTTTAAATTCAGAAAACAACAGATGGATTTTGAGCCACCATGCAATAACATCTCGAAAGCGTCCGAATGGCAACAGTTTCAATTTTCAGCATCACAATGATTCAAATGCGCTGTTAATGCAATAAATTAGATAGAAAAAGACAATGTGCAGCACTTTTAGACATGGATTTGCCTCCCCAAAGTCCAGACTGTACACTAGTAAAGCAGAGTGGGAACAAAAGGCAGCCAACATCCCCAAAAAAGTTTTGAATGTCCTTCAAGAAGCATGGAGAACGATTCCTGCAGACTACTTCAAGAAATGACAAGAAAGTTGCCTAAGAGACTTCAAGCTGTGATGAAGAATAAAGCTAGTCACACCAAACATTGCCGTTCAATCTGCACCGATTTCCCATTTTCCTAGTAAAATATAAAGAAATGAGCTCAAGACTTGTGTACCATACTGTAGCTCTATATAAACACTACTTTCTGTCTGCACATTAATCGGGACCATAATTTACAAAATGAAAATCATGTTGTATTAAGTAAGAACTGAAAATAGAAACTGAACCCACAGCGGTCAAAGATCAAGTGACACGAGCTATTTTTCCCAGAACTTTTTATACAACCAGATTTCTTCAAAAGAATTGGCCAGAATTTTGGCCATTAGACAGATAACAGTCTCTACAGCATACACTGGTTTCACTTATCAGACACAAAAGCTACGTGCAACATGTCTATACTCTCTATAATACCGCAATATTTTTTGGACTTACAGACAAGGATAACGTTAACCTTTTCTTGTTTTTTCCCTGAACTATCAAAGCCTTTAGAATAATGTTTGGCAGATTAAAAGAGATAAAAACTAGTTTATTCTGCTGCTGCCATATACCCAGTAAAAACATATGTAAAAACATATATTCAAACAAATGTACTTATCAAAATATTCACTATAGAAAAAGTAGTTGACAGAACTCACTACTCTAACTTAATCTGAGACATTGGACAGAAACAATTTTGTAGACTTCTTCACTCAGTTATCTCTCTCTCTCTCTCTCTCTCTCTCTCTCTCTATATATATATATATATATATATATATATATATATAGTCACAGATTTTTTTTTTTAGTGTTAAAATGCAGAAATATAAAGCACACATCTTTCATCTCACTTGTCATCCACTCCTCCACACATAAGTTCATGTGCACATGTGCTTTTACACATACATAAACAGAGACCTGTCCATAAGCTTCTTTTAACCTTTGTGTGTGTGTGTTCTGTCAATCTGGGGCCGGTACTGTGGGACTGCTGAGCCAGAGATGGACAGCATGCATAATTTTCAGGCAAGACTAGACACTCCACCCTCCCCAATGTCCACAAACCCACACACCTCCCCTGAACTAAAATAATAAATAAATAGATAAGAAAAGACTGAAAATTTTATTTTTGGTAACAAGTGAACACAACCAAAATTTTTAATCATCAATACTGGAAGCCTGGTGAACACAAGTTAGCCCAGAGTGAACTTTACAGTTATTTCCATTCATCGATTTCAGCCCAGTCAGTGTCTTTTCATACGTTTTTGTCAGTTGATGCTCTGACGGTGTACGACTGACACGGCAGGATGGTGCAAAGCAAGCTGAAGAAGAGCTGAGCCTTTTATCACCACACAGCTGTTGGACAAACCAAAGCAGATGTGCAGAAGAAGCATCACCGACAGTGAGTTTGTCTTTTGAATATACAAACCAAACTCTGATATACTGAAACTTCTACACGCATCATTCCTTAGAAAATGCAACCGTAGACGACAAATTTCAAAGCAGATAAGCCTGACAGAATTGAGAAGCATTAAACATTGAGCTGAAATAATCTGCCTCCCCCCATCAGCCTACCAGACAGGCAGTACTCACCCAGGACACATTTTTGTTCTTGAGCAATTTTGACATGACTTGCAGGTGAAAAGGTCAAGAACCCGGCTCGTGATAAGCTTAGCATCCACAAAGACCCAGATCTCAGTCCACCTTCAAGCGCGATAGCCCGTTTGGAGATGGAGACAGGATTTTCATTTGACATCCTCTGTTTCCCCCTGTGCCAACAACCCTCACCAGATTTACATCTGCCTGGAGCGTTGCCCTCCAATCACACCCGGCAGAACATGCTCCAAAACTCAGTCAAGAAGGAGGAGGAGGCGTGGGAGTGAGACAGAAACAAAGATAGGATGACTCCAAAAGTGCCCTTCAGAGGCAGAAATAGCACATGGAGAACGTTCTTTCATTCGTCCACCTGAGTCTCACTGCTCCTTCTCTTTATCAGTGGCTTCATCTTCATGAAACCTGTATGAATAACTTAGGAGGGACTGATGCCCCCATCCTTGCGATGCTGGTGGTTGGATGCTGATGCCAATCCCACCCTTCTTACAACTGGGAAAGAAGAGACTGACAATGGAATACGAGGGATAGGGCAGTGAGTGTTTTAAGATGGAGGGAGAGTGAGTTAGGAAGGAGAAGGTTATGAAGTGGAGGAAGTAGTACAAAGAACTGCAAAGACACAGATGTGAGAGTCGGTTACTGATCCCTCGTGTGAGATTAAAGAGGAAACATTAAATTGGCTGCTGTGAAATATCTCATTTTTCTTCATAACCTGCTAAAGCAGGCAGCAGTGAGAGTACTATAAGAAAGTAAAGTTCATCGGGAGTCTTGAAATCTTGAGATGAAAATTCCACTGCTCACACTGCACTGAACACCTAATGCAGAGAGAGGACTACAGGCAGCGCGCACCGATGCTCACTGTCAGACCATTAACCTGCTGACTGCTGCTTATTTTGAGACTCTGCAGTTCATTCACACTGCTGTATTGAATCATGCATTGTGTGAATAATCTGGCTACATTTACTGGATACACACAGCACAATATGATCCACAGCACATGCTGAACTCAGTCAAGTGCATTAAAAATACATGTAATACATGTGCAGGTAAGCACTCAACTGTAGTCTAAGTAAAAGTCAGCAAACCTATTTGTTTAAGGCGAGCAGTTTGGATTTTAAACATTTGTTTTTCTGCTCCCTGGAATTACAACAACTTAAGAATGTTGAAAACATTCGTAATTCCGGGATACTATGGGGATAGTAGTGGATACTACTAAACATTCACAGGATTTTTAGTAGTATCCACAATTATTAGTGATAACAGTGATATGCAGCCTCCCCTTGTGTTTGCTTCTTCTGTCCTTCTTTCTTCTCTTCTGTTTCCCTCGCTCCTCCCTCGCTCATCTCCTCTGTCTTTCTTAGGGTGGTGGTGTAACCCCACATTTAAAGGAGGCTATCTCCAGCAACCTCAGATCCCTGCTCTTTCCCTTTTGGAATGCTGATCCTGGTGTTTTTGTTGCTTTATTTGTTAGTTCATCTTTGCCAGACCTCCAGACCTTTCATTTATTTTACTTTATATTTTAAAAAGAACTCTTTCTGTTTAAACTCTCTTTGTATGCTGGGGAATCTGTGATAAGTAGAAAACATCGTTTTTTTTCTGACTGTGGCTGAAAAGATCATTTAAAAATCCCGCATACAAGGATACCGCGACCCAGTGACCCTCAGAGTACAGCTCAGATAATAGGCATGAAGAGGTTTAACAGGTAGTATCACTGAAAGCAATACAGCTCTGTCAATTAAGACACAGGAGAACCTGATGGATAATATTTGAGTATTTCATTAAGTTAATGTGTAAAAAACAGTTGTAGTTTTTATGCTTTCAGCTGCAGACTTGTTTGAGAGAAAAGAAAGAAAGAATATAAAAGCTGAGGTCAAACTTCGGCCACTATGTGCAAATCTGAAACGAGATCAGCAAGTACAAATAGATGCCCAGAATTTGGGTCATATATTAATAGCTGAAAATACAACTGTGGTCAAATTTTAAAAAGAATTATATTTCTCATTGATAGTCCAACAATTGATGGTATTAAAAAGCTTAAGAACCTCCTACTCTAACCTGCTCTGGAGCAGGTCATGTTCACAGTATGGGTCCGTGTGTGACGCACCATCATGCTTGGCCACATTATGTGATTTAATTTTGTATATTGTGTAAGTTTTCATACGCAATTTTGTTAAAGAAAGACTGTAATTTTATGATTTTTGTTGAAGAGCCAACATATAGCGCGATCCTACCACACTACCTGTCGTCACTATCATTTAACTGGTCTGTTCAGGACCAAATATAATCTGTCAGTCGACCTGCCACTAGGGGGCGTGTTACATTACTGTGGTGATATTCCCTGTAACAACTGAACTAACTTCATGCTGCAGACAACTTCAGCGTTAAATCTGAAATTACCCAGGTAGCAGGAAGTCATAGTGGTATCCAAGGGCCTTTACTGAGGACACCACCTAACAACATCAAATAGCATTTTTTGCATTCTAGCCTGTGTACATCAGAGATGCATGTTTGGGAGAAAACTGCTTCCTTCTGTCTTTAGTAATTTATGGTCCACTAAGCTATTAGACTCTTGTGTAAGACTCTGTGTGTAACACCCATTCTTAAAAAAACAAACAATCGTCAAAAATAATTTCATATTTTTATTAAAAAAAATATTGTATTGATTTGACCAAATGACCTCGAATAATTTATTCATTATAACTCTCCTTCAGTGAACAGTGCATCTATGTTTAAATACATAAAAAAAAGAACTATATTTGAGCTGAAGGGTTTTTTTGGCCTGAAGAGATACTCGAGTATGAATCACAATGCCATCGCCTCCAGTGAAGGAGGATATAGCAGCATGAGTGAAGAAACAAGTCAATACCAACCACGGCTTGCAGCGTGTTCACCAAATCCAAAAGGTTTTGATTGAACGTTATAATCAATGCCCACCCTAGCACAGTATAGATCTGTGGTCCTTATAGAGTCACTTCTGCAATATAAAAAAGAAGCCAAGAGTTCATGTTTAATGTTGGATTCTGTGCAGAAAATAAACCTAAAGGTAAAAATATAATTTGAAATGTTCAGAAATGCTGTTGGACTAAAAAAGGGGAAACATGCTGTAACAAAACCATATCTTGGCATGTGTGAGAGCCGGTAAATATGCACTGTTATTGTGATCTGTTTTGATTATATTAGCATGAGGAAGAGTCCCACTTAAGAAGAAATAAAAACAGAAACTTCTGTGTCACAGATAAAAAAGTGACTTTATCTGTTTGTTCAAACAGATCTCATAAAGTGAAAAAAGCGAGCCCCAAACATGTGAGTGTTCAAGTTTACAGCAGGAGTATCCAGGCAAAAAGCACGGCTGCTACATCTATCATTTAAAGCTTTGATTCTCTGCCAGAGCTGGTTTTAAATTCCCCTTGTTTTGAATATCAAAACCCACACGAGTCAGCTCAAATGTAAAAATGACTTTAACATGCATTCGTTTTGCCTGTTCCACAACCCTCAGTTTAAAATTTCACCAATGTGATAATGAATGAATGATGATGTGTCCTTGCATTAAACAAGCCCTAGTGGAATTATTATTTAAATGTGTTTTTATTTACATTTACTTTCAAGGTTTCATTTGTTAATGGGTTCCTTTTTTTGGTAAATGACATTTGGTTGGTTAAAGCAGCCAAACAACAAAATATTATGCTCATGTCGTACTAACATTCAGATAATGTACAGTAATGAAAAAAGTAATGTCAATGTAAGTGAATGGGCACGATACTGGGCTGTGAGCACAGGTCTCATTAAAGGACATCGGGAGTTGGTTTCTAACAGTTTGGGCAGGAACATGCATGAGTACCCTCCTGCAAGTAATTCTCTAGGTCTAGCAGTGTGCCTCCTGTGTAACAGCCAATTTCCTGGTATCTCCCCCACAGTTGCAGTGCTTTACTGATAGAAAGTGTGGTTGGTTTGTCTGAAAGAACTAACTGTGGAAACTGTTGTACCAAGTGTGAAATAAATAAATAAATGAAATGAAAGTTATAAGACTCTGCTGGGAGACACAGAAATCCTTGGAAATGGACGTGTGGTTCTGCCAACCTGGAGTAGCTACCATATCTGTGCAACCTGAATGGGATACAGCTACCGTCTCATGCTACCAGTGTTGACAAGAACCCGAGCAAAACACAAAACTAGAGAAAAATCAGTCAGGAGGGATGAGGAAATAAGGAAAAAAAACAGAAACCATTCCTTTGTGGGGGATTGTCTTTTTGTTGCCTCTGCTGTGCACCTGTTGTCACTTCCATTTGCACCAAAGCAGCTGTGGATTGAAGTGGTTCCTAGACAGAAATACCTGAAGTTTAACTGACGTTATGTTACACTGATGATCAAATGTTCCCTTCATTTCTTTGTATGTATCGTTGTTTTGATTATATATACTTTTAAATTAATGCTTTTATTTCTAAAAAAAACCAACTTTAAGTGGAGAGGGAAGAATAGGGAATTTTAGGTAACATACAAACCGATTCCTGAAATTTATTTTGTGTTTTTAAGGTTTTATCACATTTGCGTAATGGGGATAAGCATGCCTTGCCCTTCACCTATTGGCTAAGCTGTTGTGACTCTCAGTGTAAAAAATGGCAGCCACTACAGAGAGAATTGTTTGATATCTAAAGATGCCCATAACCTCCTTCTTAGAGCCAGATGAGCACTTAAAACAATCCAGCTTTATTCTACAACACAGTGAAAATAAGAATTTAAATTGACTAATGATTCAGTTTCTTTGCTATATATATTTATTTAAAACGGTGACTGCAAAGACAAAATATAAAAAATCGACCACTTAATATTTCCAAAGCCTTGTTAGTAGAATTTTAACTTAGCTTTTAAAACAGTTTACAACAGTTCAAATTTCTTAAAAATAATGCAAGATATTGCATTATCTTGCTAAAATAAGTAAGGCCTTCCCTGAAACATGCATTTGGGGATAGCAACATATAACGCTCAGAATCCTTTGGGTCAGAATGTATATTCTGTGTTAAATCAGAAATCTATGCTACTGTATGTATACTATGACAAATGTAATAACAAAGAACATTCGATTATGGAAATTGTATATTAGAACATGTTTATTTGGTTATTTATCGATCTGATTATTGAGGTGGTGACTTCTGTGATTTATTCTCCAACCTTTATTGGCCCAGCAGCCTCCGGCCTGTTTATTTATTATAAAAGTATTTATATCTCACTCACTCAAGTGTAATTAGCACCCTGACACATAATGTATCATAGCAACATGAGTAAAGATAATGCATGAGTAATGTAGTTTCTGCACAGAAATTAGAAAGAGTGAGTGCATCTACAGACGAGATTTTGTAGAACTGTGTCTTAGTTCGTTATATTTGCACGCACTTATTTAACACTAGGTGCTAAACTAAGCCTGCAAACACACACACATGTCAATGAAACTACGCTGAATGTCGGGAGGATGTGTCACTGCTTTTACCCAGCCATGCCTTTCGAGTCTGTAAGCTCCTTTCCTGGCTCGTTGCTGAGGTGGGCACACATTACATGCAGCACTACAGTACGTGGTAATCTGCGCGGCTCTGCGCTGACAGCCTATTGAGTGCTGAGGGCTGACAGTAAGCCTGTTTCATGTAGGAATGTGGTTAGGGTGCTCTGCAGTCAGCGCCATCGCACAATGCACAACTCTCACTCCATCGACTACAACACAACTAAACAGAGGATACACAGAGACTGGATAGAAGGAGATAGGAGGGCAAGTGAAGAGAGAGTTAGATGACAGGCAAAAGCACGAGAAAGAAAAACAGGTGGATTAGAGCGCTGTAGAGGCTGGAAACTGTCCTCCCTTCTCATCTCTGTCATTGAGAGGACAGTAAAATTGACTTGCAATTAGATAACAGCACCTCTCTGTCCTCCTCCGCTTCTCAGCCAGGACATACGATGTGAGGAAGACGGGAACTGTCATGTTGTATCACTTAATCATCTTAATTTTGAAGACAATTTTCACACATTGTTTACTTTACTTGCTCAGTGACCAAACTGTTGCCTGGGTGGGAAAAAAAGGAAACTCTCCATTACCTGATATTCCATCTTTTGGTACGGTGCTATTAAGTCCTGTACTGGAGTCAATACGCTGAGCTGTTTGACATTTTCACCATCTGGTAAAATGCAGCCCAGGTGAAAACTTATTGTTACTGAGAAATGAACAGCTTAGCAAATAAAAGGTTGCAAGACTCATGCTCACAGCTGCTTGCAGGCAGTAATTCTGTCATGCTTATTCGTTGCATATGAATGACAACCCTGGATATAAATATGAATGCATCATCGGCATTTCTTTTTGCAAAAGTATACGATAAATCCACACACCACCAAACAACTCCAATGTTGCTATGAGATCAAAAAGATGGGATGGATGCTGTAATGGTCACTTACATAGGTGGACTGCACTCTCCGCCAGTGTCCCAGCCCACAGCAATACATCAAGACATCTAGTTGGGGGGAGAAAAGGGGACAGGCTGATGAAGCCTCCGGGATGGGTCGTTTCAGGACAGGATCTTCATGAGACAGGTGATCCACCTAATTGCAAGCTCATCAGGGAGTTTTTTTGTTTTGCTTCTTTTTTTTTTCTTAGGGGGAGGGATCCCACAAAAGAAAAAAAAAGCCGAGCTTCTGTGTCCACAGGTTGTCGCAGGAGAGAGTCACCTGGGAGTTTAGTGGCTGGTTCTATTCACAAGTTCAGTCCTCAGATGAATCCAGGGGATCCCGACGGCAGACGTCTTAAAGCATTTTCAAAGTCACGCACTTTGTGAGGAGCAAGGATCCAATCTATCGTGAATCCTGCGAAACTGTCCTGAAGACTCGGTGTGATGTGCAGAGTGTGTGCGAGGTTTCTGTGTGTGCTTCTGTTAATGTGCGCTCACCTCATCTTAAGAAGGACAGGTGGTTCTTTTCCCATCCTGTGTGTGTTTACCAAACCTGAACCATTTTTTTGTCCCAGCTCACCCTGTCCAAAAAAATTAAAAACCTCCCATTCAGCCTCCCCCCGGCTTAAGCCCTCCGAATGGTCTTGCTATAAAAACTAAATATCATTTTCTGCTGTGTCCCTTAGTGCTTTGCAGCCTCACAAAATTGTCCAATAAGAGCACTTGCATCGCTCCACATCCATCTTTCTTTTTTTTCCTGTCTATCCTTCAATGTAAGCCCACCCTGGGAGTGCAGATTCAGAGATTTTTAGCTTCAGCGTGATTCCTCTTTTCTCCCTCCTCAAAGAAATGCCAGCTCTATGGCTCCTCCTTCAGTATCTCTCCCTCTCACTGCACACGCTGCTTTGCTCTCTCGAGGGTCGTCTTCCATCAGGGGCGTTCCTGCTTACCTGAGTCACTCTTCGCACTCCTGTTGTTGCTGTGCATGCACGTGTGTGTGTGTGTGTGTGTGTGCGTGTGTTTGTGTGTGTGCGTGTGTGTGTGGAGGCTGCAGCTGAAGCTCACCACTCTCCCTCTCTCTGTTGCCATGCTAGAGCAGGTAACATTCGGCTAGCGCAGGAGACACACAGCCTGAATTCAAATGCGCTTCCAGCCTCTCCGATTTACAAAACCTCACCCCTCCCTAAACACCACCCCCCAACTTTCCTCCTCCCCGCCATCTCTCTCTGTTATCTGTTTTTTTCCTCTCACTCTATCGTATTATCCTCTTTTCTTTCCACAATATCCTCTCTCTGTCTCTCTTTCTTTGCCATTGCTTCCTTTTGTGTCATTTTCCCTCCGATGTCAGGGTTTTTCCATGTTATCTTGAGACTGGGCTTAGAAGGTACAGGAAATTACTCTGTTTCCATTTGTGACAAAATATGAAGACTTTACAATTAAGTTTAAAAAAAACTCACTGAAATCAAGAGAGGAAAATCTGTGTATTTATCCGTACTATTACCATCCATTTCCACTTTAGACAAGATTTTAGCAAGTGTCAAGTGCTCAAGTGACATCAGCATGCAAAAACAAGTGTGGAAGATCCTTGATGGGAACTGCAACATTTGCATAAACTCATAAATAAAACTTACTGCTGATGGTACAGTCCAAATATAGACAAAACCCCCCCAAACTTAAAAGATTTAAATCTTTTATGATTTACTAATGAATGTGAGTTAAGCCAGTAAAAATGCAAAACAGTGTACCATGCTAATATAAATACATCTTTATACAGGTATTTATCCATGTTTTCTAACAACCCATTGCATTGTGGGAGCAAAAAACCCAAAAGGCAGAAAAAACACTGCACACTGACATGTTTCATTTTGATCTTGGACTCTACCTGATGAAATATCAAGACTTATATTTTTAATTAAAATCACAACGACAAAAAACAAAAACAGAATAATCATATTTAGAACATTTTGTTTTGAAAGAGTCGGTTTAGTCAGAAGTATTTTTGAGTCTGAGCTTTATATTTAACATGTGAACAGTCAGGCACAGTTTGATCAGTTTGTTCCTGCCAGTTTTTAACCTCAGGCAGTCTAACAGTGGGTGATATGACTAAATACTAAGGTTAGCTGCTTGCGTCTCTCAAGACTGTTGGTTTGTTGGTTGGTTATATACTGCAAATAATTTTGACTGCTTACAGATATAAGCAGGAATAGTTTGGGGTACTATCACAAGTTTTGTAATGTGTTAATTAAACTACAGCTAAGAATCACAAGATAACTCAGCCCTCATGACTGGGAATTACTCCATATGAGTAAGCAAGTGCAATTTTATTTGTATAGTACCTTTCAAGAAAAAAATCACAAAGTGCTTCACAGAAGCTAAAACATTAAACAATAAAAACAAAAAAATAACCAAAAGCAAGTTTAAAAGGATGAGACCAGTCCAGAGATCTCAAACTCAAAGGGGAGTCTGGGGGCCTCTGTCACCTTTTGTTTTCAGCCTCATATGATGGACAGCCAGGAAGCCCTGATCACATGACCTCAGGGACCTGTTGGGGATTAACGGATGTAAAAGATCTCTGATGTATGGTGGTGCTTTACCATGCAGAGCACTGAATGTCAAAGTCATGATCTTAAAGTGGACTCTGAATTTAATAGGGAGCCAGTGCAGCTTGATCAGCAGAGGTGTGATATGCGAGTACTTGGAAGACTTGGTCAGAAGCCCAGCACCAGCATTCTGGACAACCTGCAGACATTCCAAGAAGGCCTTACATAAACAAGAAAACAAAGAATTACAATAGTCCAAATGAGATGAAACAAATGCATGTAACAATTTCCAGTTCAAAGCGTGACACAATGGGACTCAGCAATATTTCTCAATGAGCAAACCAGAGATTTAACGTGAGTGTCCAAAGTCAGAGCTTATTAGACATTTACCAGGCTTCACGCAAAAGCCAGGCTAAAGTCCAAAGTTTTCATTCATTCTTTGAGATTAAAATGCAAAGAGCAGATTCATCGCTCTTAGTTTACAGTCTTAATTGTTAACTTGAAAATGACAAACTGTGTTGATCCATTCTTTGAATTATTTTGGTTTAGCAGCAGTGGAAATTGATAAATAATCAACCTGACATTGTACGATACATGGGAGATACACCAAGATACACCAATTCAGGGCTGGTCTTACCTAAATTCAGGGCAGATGGGGGACACAAAACTAATCCATTTATTCCATATTTTGTAGAATTTGTCTTTCCGAACTTTTAAAAAGAATGTCAATTTTTCCATTTTAAATATTTCGAAAACCACATTAAACCAATCCTCAAGTGTTGGCGGAGTTGGATTTAACCACTTTATATGTACCTAATGTAGTTTTTGCAAATAAGTTAAACATGCTGCATTATGTAACACATTGTCAAGCCAATGAGTTAATTTTATTTTTTTGCTATCAGAATGTAAAACAAAAGGACTAAGAAAAAGGGTTTTGGTTTTTTTTTGTTTTTTTTTTTATTTTCCTTTTCTCTTTTTTTGACTAAATAATGTCAATGCACTCTATTGTAACAAGTCCCTTTTTTTTCTTCAATAAAAATATAATTTTAAAAAAAAGGAAATTGATAAATACTCACTCATAGCACATTTAACAATGGTAAAATTAATGCAGTTTAACACAATCCACACAGTGTAATCGCCACGGGCTAAAGATGGAAAAGTGGTCAGCATCAGAAAGGGAGGAAATATAACTGGCTATGCAGCTAGCTTACGCCCTTGTTGTGTAGCTGCGCTGAGCAGGATTTTTCTTTCCACAGCTTCAACAAAGATTTAGGGTAAAATAGGAACTTCTTTATTTGCAGTTTGTGCATCAGAAACTAGTCAATAAAGGAAAGTCTTTGGATATAGTTTTGAGAGACATTTGCAGATAGTAAAGTAAGATATGAATGGAACTATTTGAAATTCCAGTTTTTCTTGATTGCTTCATTGCTTGGCTGTTTTGGCACAGCGAGGATTCTCTGAATCTTCGTGTCCATTTTCTTAGCGACTTATTCAGTTCAGGGTTTCAGAGGGATGGCACCTATACTAGCTGGAGCCTATATTACTGGGTAAGAGGCAGGGTACAAACTGGACACGTCACCAGTCTATCACACCCTCACATTAACATCTTTTGATACTTTAGGCTCACCAGTTAACCTGATATGTATGTTTCTGGACACTGGATTAAGAACCCACAGGCACAGAGAAACTGTATAGACCTGTGGCGTCAAAGTAACTGTGATTCATCCTCTAAATGCATCTATAAAATTAAATTAAACATAATTAAAAATCATAAATGAATATGTCTTTACATTGTACAACCAAAAAAATCACCATTTTAGAGGCAGTATGAAAAAAAACTTTCCATGTATACTATCTGGACCACATATTTCTTCGAGCAGAAGATTATTTCCTCCTGTTATAAGGAAATTGGACTTTCAAGCCAGACAAAACTACTTAACAAAAACTATTTTCACTGTGCTGAATATGAATTTTAAAATGCCAGAATTATTGCAAAGCCTCTCTCTCAGCAGACTTGATGGGTTAATTTGATGGCAGATAAATAAATAAATAAATGAAAGCCTGCCTCAGAGAACTCTCCATCCATGAATGTGGATCTTAGTCTCTTATTGCAAGGCTGTTGTGTTTTTGCTTTGATCATTTCGAGCATTTAACCAATGTCACAAGGGAAAGAAAAAGTGCTCTCCATCCTGCCAACATGACGTATTGCAACATGGTCATAATCACTCGAGCTGCACTAATGCCTTCTTGCAGATTATAATATGAATCATTAAAGAGTAGGCTGATGGTGGCTATGGGGAAATTAAGCGAAGATAATTTTAGTTTCCATACCGGTAAATGAAAGCAGGCCAGCTATGGTCCCTCACTGTGAATCCAAGCTGCTTGTCTATTGCCCTGTCATTTGTACATCATTAATAACACCTTCAACAAATCTTCTCTCTTAGTGTGGCAACAGATTTACAGCTCAGATTTATCAGCAGCAATTCAGCTGAATCCATTCATTTCTTCCTTTCTTCACTCGAGAATAGTTGCTGGTTTGAAAATTCCCTTAAACAATTAGTCCTGCAGCCCTGGCTCATGCATCAGAGGAACAAAGACCAAATGCACCATGGGTATAATTCTGTCAGGTTTGTCCGGTTGGAGGACTGCCGATTACAGTAAACACCAACAACAGCTCTCTGTTGTGTCACAACAACAGATACACACAGAAACATGCACACATGCATATCAAGGTTCCAGTCCACTGAGTTATACAGCCATAGAACCATATAAACTACCGCTATGCCTTCATGCTATAAACAAAAGAAGAGGGGAAATGCTAATTTGTGACATCCAAGGACAGAAGAGGCAGCACATAAAATCCAAGACTTTTCGACTTCTTAGTTTTTTTGCATTTTTTTCCACACTTAATTGTTTCAGATCATCAAATACATTTATGTTATCCAAAGATAACTTGAGTAAATACAAAATGCATTTTTTAAAATCAGAATTTTATTTATTAATGGAAAAAGCTATCCCCACCTCCACTGTTAAATGTACTAGCCACACCCAGGCCTGATAGCTGCCAGATCACTTAAATAGGCCCAGAAGGACGGCCTTGCCTGCCTTGCCTCAGTTAAGGTCAGAGTTCATGATTCAATATATAAAAAGGCTGAACAAAAATGGGATCCATAGACAGAGGTGGGAAGTAACAAAGTGCAAATACTTCCTTACCGTACTTAAGCATAATTTCCAGGTATCTGTACTCAACTTGAGTACTTTTTTACTTTTACTTCCTACATTTTTAAACAAATATCTGTATTTTTAAAACAGGCTTGTTTCTTTTGCTTTAACGCATTTGGGTCGAGCCTCCAAACATCAAACCAAGCCTAAACAGAAACACATGAAAGGCAATCCTGTTCATTTCTTTATCACCAGAGGATGGTGCATAGTCGGAGGCTAAAAGAGGAATGGGGGGGGGGGGGGGGGGGGGGGGTTGTTGTTTTTGCCACAACACCCGAATTATTGCAGGTGTCTGTACGTTGCGGTAATTCAGCATCTAGCTAGTCCTGACTTTTTTAAAGGGAGTGACTTTTTTAAGTGGCCGGTAATTTCAAATGTAACGTTTCTATCAGCTCAACAACCATCAGCAAACACACAAACTGTTTGTGTGTAGCTTGTTACACAGTGTGTTGCTAGCTAAAGGTCCAGCTGCTGTATTTCACAGGGAGAGAAAAGAAAGAGCTTCACTCAGAGATGGAGAAAGATAAGAAAGAGGACAGAAGAGGTAGAAGAAAGGCTAGATTTAAAGGTAAGGATGCTCAGTGAGATTTGATAAACTTGGAAATTTAAAGCTTATATGTAAGTCCTCATGCTTTTAAATGTTTAAATGTCATTTTTTCATATTGTGAAACATGCTGCAAATCAAACTGAAGTAGACTAACTGCTACTTAAAGGTTGCATTAAAATCCTCTGTAGGTTAGTGCAGGATAAACACATTAGTTTGCTCAGCTGTGATAAATTTAAAGTAAAGAATAGTGTGTGAGTTGTGCACAGTGGCTGTGGTTTCATTGTCAGAGTTAGGTAAGTGTAGCAGAGATTCATTTGAATTTTAGCCCATGATGCTAAGATCCACTCCAATACAATTAGTATGGATGCTGATTAAACATCCACAGTATTGTTCTTCTACTTCTCATCTTCAGTACATTTCTTGTACGCTATCTCCTTTAACACTGTTCAACTTAGAAAAAACATTCAACCACCATTAGATTCCTCTTCTTTTAGACATGTGTGCTTGTATTTTTCTCATTTTTAACTTTTATATATTTTTTAAATTATTCAACTTTATTCAACAAAAATTTACAGTGTATTTTCAATGGGAGAATTCAAATTCTCATTCAACTTACTCCTCTTTCAACTCTAACTACTTCCACATACATTGACCGACAGACACCATTCAAACTGTAAAATGAAGCCACGACATTGAACTATTCAGGTTGTATTTATCTTTTTAATATCTTTTATACTTTTTCTTCAGTTCCAGTCACCGTTTCTGAGTTTATAATGGGTGTGTATGGGACGCAATGTTGGAGGTTAGAGTGAGACAGCTCAACTGCTTGAGTGGGAGCAGGGGAAAAATTGATCTTAAAAGTTTAAACTGCTGCTGCTGTGTCCACAGTGTTTGGTGTACAGCCATCATTTTACTCTCAAAAGGTAGCCATCGTTGTTCCCTTTCATCCAATGTTATTGTTATTGTAATGGATGTTATGGTTCTTTCATAAATGCCACCAATGCACAGCCTCCTCCATGGAACTCTTCCACAGAGTCCAGTGATATTATTTTCTCATTATGCTAATATAGCAACTAGGTTCACAGTTAGCTTTGCACAAAAATAGAAACATCCTCGAAAGAGCTCATTTTTACTTTCTTACTCTGAGTACATTTTAGTACTTTTTTACTTGAGTAAATAAGTTGACTCAGTACTTTAACTTTTACTGGAGTGTTTTTTAACAGCAGTATTTATACTTCTATTTAAGTACTTTGCCAACTCTCCAATAGGAGAGTTCCAAGGAGAAAACTGTTGCTGACTAAAAAGAACACAAAGGCTTGTGTAACATTTGCCAAGAACCATATTGATGATTCCCAAAACTTATGGTAAAATATTCTTTGGCCCTTTTTGAATTCAAAGCTGTTTTAGATAACGCTTCAAATAAGTGTGCAAATAATTACCCACAGGCATATTGAAATGGCTGCCAAGTGGCAAGACGTTCTTCAGGAGGAAGTTAATCTGTGTGGTCTGTGTGGATATTTCTGCCAGATGAGGATAATAGCTGTAGCCTAGAAGGACTCATCAAAGATTTTGTGGACCATGAAAATGATTATCACATGCTGTGATCTCCACGATTATTAAATCCCAACAAAATCAAACGCTCAAACAATGTTTAGAAGCACAGCATATCTTTTGGAAGAATGGTGTTTATCTTTTTGGAAGCTCTTGATAGCCCACATACTTGTTAAGATGTTTTACTTTTTGCCTTTAACAAACTAACCATCTGTTTATGAGAATTCTTGATTGGATGCCCTGTGGCACTAATTATCTGACCATTACTGCCACACAATTTCTTGAGACAAATTCCCAAAGATTGAGCAGTAAGCCACTCCATCTGAACAAACAAGATATTTTATAAAGGATGTCCAGGTGAGTATGCTGTATAATAAAACTGTACTTATCGAGCAAAGACAAAGCATCAGCTCTTAAATCACAAGTTTAATTACCTTGTCTGAAATCATCATGCTTATCACCTACTTGACACACCCAGAAAGTTTACCGAACAGTTATTTATTTCTAAGTTAACTTACCTTCATTTGTTTATTTGTTGCATTTTTGAGTGGGTTGTCCATCCATGTTCTTGCACTAATCTAATTCTGGGTTGTGAGGGGAGCTGAAGAATATCTCACTTGTAGCAGGGCCAAATACACCTGGACAAGTCACCAATCTGTCGCAGGGCTAACACCATACAGACAGTCAGTCATGCCCATGTTCACACCAGTAGTCACTTTAGGATCACCAATTAAGCAGCTATAAAACCAGCTCCTAGTTTAAATTTGGGAGATAAACACTCTCTTAAGCTTATGCTTAAAAATGTCATTATAGTTAGAGCTGGACTGAACCAATAGGCTTGGGCAGCTTGGGGGCTTCCCATGATGAACTTCTTTACTTGTCTATTTTAACTCTATTTTCACTTTTATATACCACTACTGTATTTAATGATTAGCAGTTATTACACTCTGGTGCTCTCTCCATAGTTTGCTTTTTGTCCTGTTTCACTTTGCTCTCTTCTCTTTCTCCTCACCTCCAACCAGGCAGATGGCCGCCCCGCCCTGAGCCTGGTTCTGCTGGAGGTTTCTTCCTGTTAAAAGGGAGTTTTATCTTCCCACTGTCGCCAAGTCCTTGTTCATAAGGGGTCATATATTTGTTGGGGTTTTTTCTATAATATTGGTCTTTACTTTACAATATAAAGTACCTTGGGTTGACTGTTTTGGGAATTGGGACTATATAAGTAAATTTGAATTGAAATGAATCTCTTTGGGCCTCACAATGAAAATTACACTTTGAATTCACTTCAGAATCATGTGTTCTTCATCTGATATAGCGCATCAAACCACTGTCAATCCACCTAACTTTGTCTCCTTTAACAAATAAATAAAATCAGATTAGCTTTGAAGTATTTACAGAATATACACCAGTGTCAACATAAAGGATTGTTTTTCAAGGTTTTATTCAAAAGAAATGTAAACAAATTTAGAGTTAAAATACAAAACTAAGCAGATAAACATTTGCACCAATAAATATATTTTAATCAAGATGAGAGTTGGCTTACTTTATACTTCCATCTGTACACCTGTTTTTTAAACAAAATTCGGTATGATTTTTGCACTTTGGTTTGAATGTCCTTTTAATGCATTAGAAGCCAGAAAAATTCAAACATGCTGCTCGCCATCATCAGCACCAGCATCTTGTTGATTTGATGCTGCTCTCCACACATGAAGACCAACTGTCGAAATACTCACAGTCCAAGTGGCTTTTTCATCAACAACAGAATGTGCCACTCCTCCTCAAAACAGGCTGTGATGTCTAAAAATTTTCAGCCTGGTCAGAAATGTGAAATAGATAAAAGCTAGGCTTACCAGGACATTTTTCAATGGGTATAAGAAGGGTGTTACAAAGCCAAACACAGCAATCAGAGCAACCCGCAAAACAAAGAAAGGGAAGTCCTGAAGAGCAAATCCAGCAGAAGACAACAAGGGGTTGTGAGGTGTGATAATCATACGAAGAGTAGAGAGGAAGGCGAGGATGTAGACTGGGAACACCCAGCCTGAGTAGAACACTGAGGGCAGTCCTGCCACTCTCACCATCTCCACAGTGTCAAACCAGAAAAGGAAACTATCCACAAATATTTCTGACCTTCCGTCCCTTTTCCACAGGATGCTCGGGCGACCCGAGTACGACAGAGGGCGTGAGGTTGAGGAGTACAAGTAGGCAGTGCTGGTGATTCGTGTTCTTGGTGGTGAGTTGGCAACATCGTGGAATCTGTTAGA
Organism: Mchenga conophoros; assembly: GCF_057382185.1. Lineage (NCBI taxonomy): Eukaryota > Metazoa > Chordata > Actinopteri > Cichliformes > Cichlidae > Mchenga > Mchenga conophoros. The sequence goes on from NC_140543.1 coordinate 14,457,278, forward strand.
GGGACTGCCATTTTTGGCCTCTGGTTGGCCTTGGGTCACACCGTTCTGGCCTTCTTCAGGATTCATCTGGCTTGATACGGTGGTCACTGGTTCCATGTGGGTGAGGACAGGGCCGGATATGTCAAAGTCTGAATCTAAGCTGTCTGCTATAAATGACAAAACCAAATTTTTCTGTATAAGTTAGGTTATCCGAAAGACTAGCTAATAACAAGAGAACTTGTCTTTTTTTAAATCATTTTTTAAAAATAAGAGAAGAAAAATCATCTTTAGCATAGGTAACGACAATCATGTGACGGGGTAAGGTGGTTAGTGTTAGGTTTTACTGTAGACTGTAAGGTCCAGCTTCCATGAATCAGGCTTCTTACTGTACATTTAGCAGATACATGATTTGAATTTGGAGAATTTGTCATCTTGGTCAATGTTTTGTGCTCTTGTGTTCTCCAGCTGTTTAGGTGGGTTGTATTCACTGGTTAGAAAATGCACAGGAAGTCTATGACCAAAGTCCCAAAAACTTGACTCTGTTCATCTGGATGTAGAGTTTTCAGTGGTAGAAACATTTTCAAGTATCACTCATTCAAGTGTTTCTTCTGTCTCAGCTGACTGCAGGTTTCCCCAACCTTATAAATCGAGTCAAGTCACTTGGTGACGAAACATTTCTCCCACTGAAAATGCTATGTCTAGATAAACAGAATCAGGCACTGACGCAATGTAGCAGTGGTACAGGGATGTATTAGGGAGAGCTGGAAAATTTTGCAGCTGACTAAACAGCTAAATTAGGAAGGGTGTGTTTATTATCATCCTCTTTGGCTCTTGGCCAAGGCGGTTGGACTTTTTCTCCTCTCCTCTCCCCCTTATCTTCCCTGCTTAGCCTCTTGTATCCTTGTCTAGTCTTGTGTATTTTTGTATTACTTTTCCCTGGAACACTCTCTCACAGTCTGTTCTCAAAAACCTAAAGAGGAATTATGGATTTGATCATCTGGTCCCTGAATGCAATTGACACCCTTCTCTCAACGAGAAGTCTGGGCTCGGGTGAGCCTGAGTGCTGAAGATATCTACCTATTCGGAACCATGATAACAGGGTTCTTGCTGATCGGAGCTGGCTTGGCCCTGACTTATCGAAGATTAAAGAAAGTGGAATCGGCTGTTCAAAACCCCACAAGGCTGCCCGCTGGGATTGAATCAATGGGACTAATGGTGAGTTCTCAAAATTGGCTCATTGAGCGCAGCACGGATAAGATCTTGGAGAAGCTTACGGCTGCCGTGAACACTCAGAATAAGACCTCTGAGCGAAAATTGGATTACATCTTGGAGAAGTTCTCAGAATCTGCTCTTTGAGCACAAGAATGACAACATCACGGAGCGCAAGTTTGATAACATCATGGAGAAGCTCACGGCTCTCCAACAGGAGATTGAGAGACCAGTGTCGGACTGTTAGAACTGCTTTGAAATTCACATGAGTTGTTCGCACTAAAGTAAAAACCACCATCACTTCATGCGGCTACCACTTCGGCGCCAGCTGTGATCTCAAGGCTGGAGCTGAACAAAAACACCCTGATAACAGACTGTGCTTAGACTGTTCTTCCTATCCTACACAAGGCCACCTGGGTTGGCTGGAAGACTGTTTACTTAGCCTAGCAGGGCGAAGGACACTGTCTCAGCTGAACTCTGGACACACACACACACACACCCATACACACTGATACACACTCATTCCCCCTCCCTTTCCAAACGCCTTCGATGCTTGTCCCCTCCCGGGGAAGATGGCGGTCGACTGGACCAGCGCAGGCATGCTGCAGGACCGGATGCGCTGTCTACACTGGCTCTCTCTTACCCTTTACCCGCCCCTGTTGCTTGTCTTGTGTTTCTATGGTGTATTGATAGTCATGTGCTTTTGTGCTGAGGTGTTTTTTTCTGTTATCAAACTGTTCTCCCACTAGGAGCTCAGTCTGAGTGGAGTTTTTTTTCTCCTCCTCTCACCTCATGTTATGTATTTTTGTTGTTTTTTTTCCTATCAGCCTACCTCTCTGACATGTCTTCCCAATGTGATGTTTGTGTAAAGTTTGGTCAGAAGGTTCCTTTGTAAGTGCGCATGCGCCATTAGCGTGCTGCCTGCTGTAACCCTAATTTCCTTCGGGATTAATAAAGTATTCTGATTCTGATTCTGATTTGAAATCTGATGTGAGTGAAGTGACTGATATTTCTCTGAACTAGCTTGCAGTCTGTGCTGCTTTAATGAAATAACAAACCAATAAAATAAAGTGTTACAAATAAGCGCAAAAGGTCTATGGATTCAGTTAAATAACCACTCCCGCAGAAGATGAAATGTGACGCAAAAATATTCAATAATCATAAAAGATTTGGAAGAATTCAAGCCTTACATTTTCCCATGAGTTTGCAGGGTCGAATCCTCTCAATGATATCCACCCAGATGAGGAAGAAAAGCACCAGGGAAACTGGCAACTCAGAGAAACTGTCCAGTGTCTGTCCTCTGTCCACCTGCACCTGTGTTTTCACAATAATAGAAAATACTCATAAGTGGAACAATGAATGTATTCATTCATTGTTCCACTGGTAAAGGATGGTAAAGGATAAAGTGAGGGAAAAAAATGAAACTGAGAGTCTTTGTAACATTTGTCTCCAATGAGAAAGAAGCGCCTACATTCCAAGTTTTATGAACCCATTAGGATTTACTTCCCTATCCTTGCAGATTTACATCTTTACGCCCGTAAAATAAGAAACACTGGGTGAATAAATATGAGAAACATCTTTGTGCTTATTTATGTTCTTGTTGGAACAGCAATAAAATACTAAGTGACACAGTGTAATGTAGGAATAAAAAATCTTTTCTTTTTAGGGTCGGGGATAGCATCAAACCTTAAGTTAATGGACAACCTGTTGTTTTCACTATAGGTTACTGAATAGCTCAGAGGGAGGGCAGTCTTGTGACTGGGGACCTATTTTCCCTGCCAAAGTCCTTCTCACAAATTCTTTGACAATATGGCAAAAACAATAGGTGTACAAACATGTAGTATTTACTTCATTACTATATTATTACCTAATAAAGAATACAATACAACTGTACAAGAGTACAACTTCTTGCTACCTGTAGATTGACATTGAATAAGTAAACCTCAAGAGATCATGGTGAGTCCGTGAGAAGGGATGCTTTTCTTTCTCTGTGGTGCAGTGTAGCATGTCGCTGTTCACTCAGTGAATAATTATAGTGTCTTAATACTGTGGCCTCTAATGGACTGTTTACAACAAATTCTGTATGCCTCTTCAAGGACCCTGTCAGAGCATGACTGAACAAAACATCAACAAGTGCTCCTCAGTGACAAGATCAATCAGTCTTGGTGACATTACCTTGGAGCTGGCTATTAGGATAGCAAAGCACGGTAATGTGCACAGGATGAGATATGCCATTGCTGTTGGTCTCCTGAAAAAAACACAGCTTACATTTACATAATGATCATCCCATAATGAAGAGTAACTGTTCTTTTTTTAACAAGTGCATGAGTTTATATTTAGATTTTTAATTTGTGTTTGAAAAGACTTTGAAGCAGTCTTTCAGTTTTATGCAGCTTAATAATTCTAATCTATAACACAGCAGCTACACTCAATTACAGTTGTTATCTATGCTCACTTGGTTTATATTCCCTTTTGAGAGTAAGGGAAGACTTCATTTCTAAGGCATAAATATACTTACATGATCTAAAAGGTTGTATTATTAGGGGTAGCACTTAGTAGAGAAGAGTCATTAAACTAATAATTAATAGTTAAAATAGTTGATCTGTAATTTCAGTTGCAATAAATACTACCAAATGATGAGCTGCAATACCAGACAATTTAAGACTGTAGCAGCAAATCACAGAACTGAACTAAAGTTTACTCAGTAAACTCAACTTTTCACATTTAAGATGTGATTTATTCTTTTTTTTTTAAGGTAACACAGACTCGGTTTATGTTTATACACACAAAACGATAAGCTTGTCACTTATCACGTTCCAAAAGCCTCAACTCACCACTGCGTGACCTCTCTGATGAATCCCCGCTGCTTAATAGTCATATATCTGACAGGAGCCCACACCAGCAAGGTCACAGAGGTCACATAGGCGATAGAAGCCGCCACAACGAGCCAGTATGCTGTCTGATCCCGTCCTTTCACGTTGTATATGAGGCTGGCAAATCTCTCCATGATTACAAAGATGGGTACAATCAGTGCTGCAAACTGCAGCACCTCATACAGGATGAGCTTGACTTTCTTCCCCGAGGGCATGGTGCTGGATTACCAGTCGCTGATCTGAACTCAGAGCTTAAGACTTTAACAATCATCTCCTAAAAACGAGCCAGTGGAGACGCTGGACTCTGCACACTGACATTGCTTACACTGCACTGGAGGCTGTATTATTTTATTGCTGAGGTAATGAGGTGATCATGCTTGTCTTTTTTTTTTTTTATGGGGGGTGACAAAGAAGAGATCTCCCATCCTATAATATCACAGGGGCAGATTACACCGAGCTATAATTGTACACACCTTCCAAAAAGGAATAGTGACATTTGTTTTTAAATGCCCATCGCAGGTGAATATGGAGGATTTTTAGGAATGTGTCATCCTGGATACTTGTGTAGTTTTGGAGAACCTCACTGCATTCCCTTATGCGAAGAGGAGATGTAGGTGGGATCCTAAAAGTGTTATCTTAAGATATTTGGTTGTTTGACCCATGTGTTGTTGTTTTTTTACAGTAATACACACATTGTTTGCAGATATAATTTTACAGTGAGTTGATGTTAAAATTTCAACCAGATAAACCTTTATAGTGAGCATAAACTATTCTTAATAGTTTCCTACTGCAGTTACAATCACAGTGACATGCAGCAAGGCTACATGCAGCTTTGCTCAGACATGCTCAGATCTCCACCTGGTGGCAAGAAGAAGGATTTTCTAGGTTCTTGCTTTTCTCTAAAGAAAAATTACTTAGTTATGAAATACATTCTAGATATATAAAGCATTAACATTTGGAAAACCATGGATGGATTTGTGTGTGTGTGTGTGTGTGTGTGTGTGTGTGTGTGTGTGTGTGTGTGTGTGTGTGTGTGTGTGTGTAGCTGAAACGGAGGTATACCTTTCCATCGCTAAATTCCCAACCAGATAAAACTTAATTACTTCCTACTGCATTTAAAGAAGCCAGTTGTTGTGATTTGGCGCTGTATAAATAAAACTGAATTCAATTTAAAATCACAGTGACACGCTTACAGCCTTGCTTACACATACACCAAACTCCACCTAGTGGCAGGGAAGAGGACAATTTTCTAGTTTCTTACTGAAAGGAAATCAAACTATATAATCATTTAGTTTTTCCAAGTTTCTCAATCATGTAGGGATGATTGTAGGAGGGGTTTGGGGGGAGCTTAAGGAGTTTAAGTTTGGCTGGCCTGTCTTTGACTGGTGAGTATGATATGAATATAATATCCTGGGTGCTTGTGTAATTTTGGGAGAACTTCCTTGCATTGTGTTATGTTAAAGGCAGAGGGCATGTAGGACAGAGACTGTAAAATATTGTCTTACCTGTTGTAACAGATATGTCCATTATGTCTAATTTATATCAACCAAATAGGTATTTCTGCATGAGGAAAACTTAAGTCTCACAAACAGTAAACAATTAAACAAAATTGCTCAAAAACTTAACCATTAAAGCATCAATCATCACAGTATAAAAGTTAAACGTCAGTGACATCTTCTGTCCAGTTAGAAAGCATAACGTGTTGTTTCTTTTTCAGATCTGGCACATCTGCTTAGCATGAACCTGCTCTCATCTGTGAAGAGAACAGGGTGTCAGTGGTAAACACCAGTCAAGCTGCATGATGCTGAGCTGTGAGCATTGACCTATATGACACCCTGATGGAGTCTCTTTCATAAACCTGTTTGAGGTCATTTTCTAGAACTCTGGCAGCGCTCTTTTTCACACAAACAAATACCAGTCCTGCTGCTGGGTTTACACCCCCTCTCCTTCCCTGTTAAGCTCTCTTTGCAGTTGCAGGCCCATTTCCTGGTTTGTCCTCCACACTCTGGGAATTGCGCTGGGAGACACAGCAGTGCGCTGGGAGACTACCTGTGCAACCTGAACCAGCTGCAGCAAAACCAGAGAAAAATCAGTCAGCAGGGAGAGAGCAACAGTCTGCATCGACCACCTGCACAGTCTTTGCTGTTTTGGAGGGGTTATTTGGTCGTTGCCTAATCACTGCACCTGTTGTCACACTGAGTCACACCAAAGCAGGTGAAACTGATTCATGGTGGTTTATACTTCTTAACATGACGGACGGATCATCCTATAAATAACGCAGACTGTGTGTGTCATACTGTGATAATCAGGACTACTCTTACTTGCATAAATATATGAACACAATATCAAGCCAAGTGAAGTCATTAGTATTCTGTACATTTGGCCTGGTTTTATTGTGAATACCAATTAATAAGTATGGTTAAAAGAATACATACAAACAGCAGGGTACACCTTTAGACGGAACCTTTACAATAATGTTGCTTTAAAACTAAAAAAAAAAAAAATGGCAGCATCTCAGTCCTGTACAAAACAAAAAAAAACACATCAGGTTACAGTCCAACTCTGGGGGTGCAACAAGATGTGACATTTGGATGATACGTGACAATAAACTGGCTCCTATGGTCCCAGAACAGCTGCTACTTTGATATTTTTAACCCTCTTTGAACAAACAGATTAATTTTCCATTTCGCTCCTGATTTTAGTTGAAGGCAACAAAACAAAGAAACAAAAAATATTCCTCATCTTTCTAGCGCTCAATTAAGGAACTGGAGGTACAGAGCTTAAAACAAGTCGGTTTGTAATCTCACAGTGGTGTCGAGAAGTAGGAAGTTTGAAACATAGTACCTCCTGAAAAACTTAAACGACACCAATTTGTTAGATCAACACACTAATTTCACCAGAAATTGAACAATTCTTAATAATTCCTTCATGTAACATCATTTGATGTCAAATACAACAGATAAATTAGTTTCCTTTTTTATAGTCCAGTCAGTTTTTGTAAACATGAACTCTTTCCCAAAGGCTTTGTCCGAGTAGAAGCAATATAAATTACATAAATATGAAGAATAAGGTGAATACGGTAGGATATGAGGAGCAGACCTGTACATTTGATCTTGAATGACTTACATAGCGCTAACTGTTTAGCTTAGGGAGACTTTGGTAAAGAGCCGTTTACAAATCCTGACTCTGAATATTCAGAATCAGAGACACCTTCAGGTAGAATCTGTATTAGTGTTAACGGACAGGTTTGAAAAGCATGGAGGGGTTCAGTCAGCTTTTACATTATCATTTGAGCCTACAGTACATCAAGCATGTATCAAACACAGAGAGAAATGTCCATGTTCTTGTGTAAGCAATTAAATATACAACTAAGTTAGACAGAATATTACATATCCTGATCTATTCTCTGAATACATACATCCTTCACTGCTTCTCCATTTAAAATATCTTAACAATAATCAAAACATGAATTAAAACGTACTACAAAAAGAAAAAAATAAGCATTTATTTTTCCAACACTAACTAAAGAAATGCTTTAAAGACACTGGGGAGACACTGGGGCTCTCCCACTTAGTAGCCAAGTCTGTGGTGCGGGTTTGCTAACACAGCCCCTGATGGGTACAAAGCAAAGCCATCAAAAAAGATGCGTAACCGCCCGATTTAAAAGGAAAACTCTGCAGTATGAATTAAGCAGTCAATCTTGTTTCTTTGAGAGGAAAAAAAACAATGCAAAAAGAATAGAAATAAAGAAATATACCATTTTGTTTTCAGACACTTTTTCCCTGCAACCACTTTGTGCTCTTTGGCTCGACACCTTTCAACACATCTGGAAAATCCCGACTGCAGAGTTCGCCTTTAAGGCTGAGAGAAACAGCCGGAGCTGTGCTAGCATACAGCTCCACCCATGAGGTCATCATGTGGCTTCACTACTAGTTCAGTACAGTATATACAAGAGTTATGTGCATGCTTCAGTTCCTCTACTTTCTTTTCTCTCCAAAAACAAAGTGGCTTCAGTTTTCAGTACTTCTAAAATTTGACAACATATACAGAATGTAAGAGTATCCTGATGTTTTCAGCAGACCAAAAGTCCTTTAATTAAAAAAAAAGAAGAAGAAGAAGAAAAAAAGTTGACACCCCTTTCTGAGACATGATTAGAACTATAGTTTGTTTAAGTGGGTGAGAAAGCTGTGGGACACTGTCATTTTATTTCTATGTCAGTGTGTGAATGAAGGAAAATGATCACACACTACTACAGGATACGTGAACCAAGTAGTGCAGCTGTGTCTGTATGTGCATTCGCTGCTGTATGCCAGCCTGTAGTGTGCATCGTGTGTGTGCAGTCTCAGTGTGTGTACTGAGGGTGGTGTGAAGCTGTGTGTTTGTGTGTGTGTGCATATATTTCACACTTGATCAAATAGTAATTGCATTTTTTTAAATAGCTAGCTAGAAGTGGGAAACTGACATTTCTTCTTCTTATTTTTAAGTTGTTGTGTAAGAACTATTAAATTTAATAATACAGGAAAAAAAACAAAACTAATGGCATATTCTGAAGTCAAGCTTCAGCATTAAATATTGGAAGAGAGAATCTAATATTTAAAGAGTATTTGTTTTGCTGAAAAACAACCCTTTTATGCATGCAAATTTAACTCCATATGTACTAAAAAACAACTTCTTAGCACCAAAGTTTTAGTTTTTCTTCTAGGAACTAATTGGAAAAAAATGTTTTGTAACTCAGTGTTGCCATAATTGTTCAATAGTCTGAAATAAATACAAAGCAATTAATGCCATAATGGTTTTGCATGTGACAAGAAAAAATTTGAATGCATGTATTGCTATCAAATCTAGATTTGAAGTGATCGGGCTTGAGAGATGGAAACTGAAAGCCGCTCCATACTTTTATATCTGTGACTCAGTGTAGTGTGAGCTCTTTAAATAAATCCCCATGATCACTTCTTTACTGGTAAGAGAAGCAGAACTGTGTATTTAAAGCTGGAGTGTGGGACCTTTGCATAAAAATGAATGTCTGCTATAGTCAAGGCTATTAGCACCTGATAAAACTCTCTAAACTTTGCAGTTTATTGAAGTTTGAAATGTGAGATGTGTGGCGAAATAGCCAGAGCTAAACTTTGGGAGCTATGCAGTTGGAGTTGGGCTAGACGTATGGCAGATAGAAACTGAATCCTTAGTAGATTTACGCTTCTAATTTCTTTGAATACTCTGGATGAAAAAAAGAAAAGAGTTCACCAGTCAGATGAGAGACTAAGATCTAAAAAAGAAAGATGCGATCTTTCTGGCTATCTGAATAGTTGTTTAAAAAGAAAAGAAAGTTTATCCAACTATTTCTTTTCCTAAAATACATTGTTCCCTTATTTTACTAGCACCTGGTAGGATGTAGTGTCTACTACCACCAGAAGATGATGGGACTGCACCTAGAAACTGTTTGCAAGCCAAAAATCACATAACCAACAAAATCAAACAAAAACAGAAGAATAAAGACTCGCATCTAGTTGGCATCAGGCTTGTAGAGCGTTTCGTATTGTGAGATTTGATGCTTGTATAAACAAGAGAAACACGGAAAGCCAACAACAATGAACACTCTCCAACTCCTTCAAAAAATAAATGGAAGTCCAGTGTAAACTCCGCCATATAAAAGTAGTATGTCAAACGTCTGCTAGACATATGCGCAGTCATTTGACAGCAGCATGAATCTTCAAATAACAGGTTAATGCTTTCCAGTGAAAATCAAATAATATTTTTGTTTAATTACTCTGACTGCCAGAGGAAGGAAATTAAAGTTCTGCACTGCAGCTTTGACTGTATATCGGCTGAATACAACAGAAAACATGCCAATGTTAGTTTACTCTGTTTAAATTGTGTTTTAATTGATCTGGTGTCAACTTATGCAATAAAAACACATTTTCAACTATAACTATTTGATCAGGTCTGTTTTTTTGTGAGTGTGTGGTTGTGTCTGTATGTAAGAGTGCATATGTGCCTGTGAGGATATCAGTGAGCTCCGGTGGCCCTATAACAATGCTTTCTCTGAGAAGGGGGCCTGTGGGACATCTGTGGAGGGTGCTATGCTCACGCCAGAGGCAGCGCTGTAGTTTGCGGTCTGCGTCATGCCTGCGGGAGTTGTGCATGGTGCTGGGCCAGGGTTGCTGGCTGGATTCTGGTAGGACTGAACATCTGCTGGTGCCATGCCGCCTGGAGCTGCAGTGTACACAGGCGGCTGGCCCATGTACATATGAACGTCACTGTGAAAAGAATGATGGGGAAAAAGTGAATATTATACTACATCAAGTTATTTTAACACTAGTAAACCTCTGTCTGTTTAAGAACAGAACTGTTGTGGTGTGTAAGGAATTGCTCAATGGTGAGAAATTACTGCTTTCAATTCCAAGTACAGCAAATACTTTGATTTAAAATGTGGAAACCAAGATTCAATTTCAATGAGGAAAAACCAGAAGTTGTTCAGGTATTTAAGAAGGCTTCGTCTATAATGCTGGAACAAGTGAAAGCCTGGTTCTGCAGCTGAGTAACAGCCTCTGATACCAGCGGAAAATTTACCATATGTAAAAATAACTTAAAGAATAAGTGAAACGTGAATTTAATTAAGCATTTAAATGTATTTGCCATTTTTCATCTCACATAAAAGAGAGGAGAACAACAGCGGAAACTGATAATCTTAGTATTTGTACTGTGTGCTGTAGCAGGACCGTGGGTAACCTCAAACTCACCTGGGAACTGGTTGACCAGGAATGGGAGTTCCAGGAGGAAGTTGCTCCATAGGAACGGTATAGCCTTGCACCCCAGCACTGCTCATGGCATATGAACCTGATGCAGGCTGACCAGGGTAGACCTGTGGTGACAAATATAAACATAAAGTAAATATTAATATTCAATCAGCTTTAAAGTCCTTGAAAAAATGACAACACCTAATGTTGTCTGTGTAGATTCTCAATCATTCAGGTTCATGGTAATCTATCTTTTCTTTCCAAGCGTCTTAGACTTCCCAGTGTTGGTACTTCCCTTTCAGAATGTAGCTGCTTCTCAAATTTAAAAAAAAAAAAAAAAAAAAAGAAGAAGTTTGTATTGACTTCACCTGTTGTGCGGCGCTGGCAGGCTGCTGCATGTAATACTGTTGGCTCTGCAGCTTGGCATACATGGCATAGACGGGATCTTCATTCATCAGCTTGGCATATAAAGACAGCGCTTCCATCACCTTCACGTTCAGCTCTGACAGTTCCGAGTGCTTCCTGGTGATACAAACAATCAGCAATCCATATCTTGTCAAACACCTTCTGCATGTTATTCGCTTCTGCTGAGCTTACAATGTTCTGAATTTCTATGAATAAAGCACGCCACATCAACACAATGTACCTGTCAATATCCTCCAACTTCTGATCAATGAGGGGCCCCATTTGATTGCAGGCACCTGATGAAAAAATTGTTTAAATCTCTTTCTTTGGCTGACAGAAATCCACCTTTTCCAAAATGCAGCATGTGTACAATGTTATTAAATAGTTTTCTTTCACTTCCATATACTCATATTTTGCATAAGAAATTAATAAATAAGTGAATGAAAATTACCTTCAAGCTGTAATAATTCAACACTGTCAGACTGGTTGTCTGTTGGATCCGCACTTTGAATCATTTGCAGTAACTGGTCCATTTTGTCCTGAGAAGATGTGATAAGTATCGGATAGATGTGAGATCATTTCACAACTTAATCCAGAAGTAATAAAGTTTTTTATCTTATACTGGAAGAGATTTTTTTATTTACTGTAGAAACTTGTGACCTTAATAAATCTGAATGATCTGAGTAAGAAAGCGCACACAGCAGAGCACTCACCTCGTCTATGTACACTGGCTCCTGTTCGGGCTCTATGGTCTCTACCTGAATGTCCTCACTGAACTGTACTGTCTTTTTCTCCGTCTTCACTGTGGGTTTTCAAGTAGCCGTAGATGCAGCAGGAGAAAAACAACACAACAGTGGCAGTGGTCAGCAACGCAAACGTAAGAGATAAGAACAAACTAACTTGATCGCCTGTAATGCTCTGATAGAAGCATGCAGCACAGGAACAGATATCAGATAAAAATAGAAGTTACGAGCTGATAAAAGTTTTTCTTTAACTCGAATTACAAGAAACGGTGGCACACAGCATGAAGGCAGTAGAAGTGCAACAGCATGATGTACATACCCAGTATGCAAACCCACAGAATCAACAATATGACAAAGCCATACAATCATCAAGCAATAACAACAAAGGTTATCTTAACCAACAAAAAGTGGATGTGATGAAAAAGCCAGAAAACTCCCAAGAATAAATTTTTAAGACTACACATTTCTGTGGAAACAATGAATTAGATAGAACAGAGCATCAAGATACCAACATATGAATATGAATGTTGCATTTCAGAGGGCTCTGTAATTATACCAGAAAAAGATTTGGTACATAAGAAAAGATTATCAGCAGGAGAAAGTGCTGATCACACACTGCTTGAACTCCTTCCCAGAAATTTAGGCAGTGTTATTTTTTCAGTACCTATTTTGTGTCTCTTACTGCACTCTGCTCTCTGGATATCACACTCCCAGATCTATAAAGCAATGCTGCTAATGGACTAAATGGGCTCCCAAAGAAACAGCAATGATTCAAGTGTGTGTACTCACTCATCTCAGGCTCTGCAGTGAGATCAGCAGTGACAAAGTTGGAGGGAAACAGCCCCACCCCCTGATATGTTTCCCCTTTCCACCAGTTTGGGTCACTGGGAGAAAGAAAACAAAAAGTCCATTCAATTATGAGAAAAATGTTGCCTTTAGTAATTGAATTTAATCCTTAATAATTTCATTGGCATTTTACAAAGTCATTTCCAGACCTCTTTAAAGCATGAATACATAGATGTGATGTTTAAAACATATTTTTCTTTTGAGTTCATGGATTCTGTGCTTTTCTAAAGAGCATTTCAAAAAGGCTTCAAAGAGAACAGCCATCCAAATAAGAACGTAGCATAGTCCCAGGAAATCTGCTCACTATTATATACTGAAAGTCCTGGTTTGTTGTGTGCTCTTGATTATATTTGTGTAAATGTTCACCTATCGTCCAGGATAGTGATGATTTCTCCCGACTTAAAGGTGAGCTCATTGTCCTCTGCAGCCTCAAAATCGTAGATGGCACGGACTTTTCTGCCGTCAGACTTGTGTGAGGAGAGCAGGGTGGAGGTGTTTGGGTAAAGACTCGACATTGAGGTCTGCGGTTGCTGACGCTGCTCCTTCAGAGACAACTCGATAGCTGCACACAAGAGAGATAATAAGATAATCACAAGAGTGTGATTGTGTGTTTGCCCTTGAAAACCTTGTGGAACATCTGCAATTCATTAATCCACAATAACAGGGGGAGTTTTTCAAAGCCAATAAACAACAGTTAAAATGTGTTTAATGAACATGCTTCTAATGCACTTCTATGTGTGTCTGAATACTAAAAAGAGTCTTTATACAAGAGTCCTTTACAAAAACTGTGCACTGCTCTGATTATCTGATAGAGTCCTCTTTACCTTTGGCCAAATCCTCCTCTTCTTTTTTGTTTGTTGATGTGGAGGGATCCTTTGCCACTAAAGCTGGGCTTGCTTTTGCTTGCTCAGCAGCCTGTGAAGACAATAATCATGTGCTTCACATAAATAATGACTTACACTCATGACTCAAAAGAATAAAAGAACGGGGATGGATTTTGAGCAAACCAAGAGAGATACTAGCATTACAAATAGAATGAGCCAGAACTTAAAATTCTGATCTTAACCACTAGCGCTGCAACGATTCGTCGGCATAATTGATGACATAGACTATAAAAACACGTCGACGTGGAATTTTAAAGGATTTCCCAGAAAACAAAGTTGAATGCAGACTGTCAAAGCAGAGCTTTTCCTTCCACAGCAGCACGACTGCAGTGCACCAGAATGTAAAACGTCAGCAATCTGGAGCTGTGACGTCAACTCTGAGTGGGTCAGTTTTAGAGAGTTAAGTTAGTGTGTCGCTTTGATACCTTGTTTATATTAATGTTTTTACAGGAATGTTTATGTTAGCTTACCTGTCGTAAGGTAAAGATGATGCTTGTTGAGCGAACATCATTTCAGTTTTGTTAGCTAATGAGTGAAATGCGATAGTAAAGCATTAAACAGGAGTCGCTACACTGTTTCCTAGTTTTTGTTTTTCTCACATTAATATTAGCGTTTATTCTGAACAGTAAACATTTTCCAACTTACGTCAGGTATGTATCCACTGCAATTGTGGGGGTGGGGTATAAACCACCATACTCATATACCAACCTGGGAGCCCACAGCAGGGAACGTGACACCCTGTTCCCGTAAATTCTTGATCATTGCTGAGATCAGGCTGAGCTGCGGATCATTGCGGAAGTCTTCCGCCCACTCCACCATCAGGGCCTTCAGCTTCTCGCAGACTTTGGGGTGGCCCTGGAGAACACGCATTAAAGCATTTTATGCCAACACGGATCAAAAGTGAACCTTTTTGAAGAAATCCCACATAGTTAATGTGGCTTATTTGGACAACACACAAGAAAGTGAAATTTACCACACACCTTGTTTAAGACATTACTGACTTCACTGGCAAACTCTCTGGAGCACACCTCCAAGTGGAAAATTTTCCCACAGTTTGAGACACAGGCACCGAGAAGCTGCGAAGACAAAGTGTACATCCTCTTCATGAACCTCATGAAGTAAGTAAACACCTGAAATACTTTTGACATACGTAATTTATCACTTATAAAAGAGTAAATGTGGTTACTTTATTAGCTTATAGCTTAGTGTCATTTAAGAAATAAGTTATCAAACATAAACAAAACATGGCTGTTTGTTAAGAGTCTGCTTACAGTCAGTGCCTGCATGGCTACGTGAGGGTCCTTGTGGTTCACTCTTCTCATTATAGAGCGGAGGCATTCTTTGGGCCTGGAACAGAACAGCACAACTCAAAGGTTTGAGAAGGTTAAGCTATATTAAGCTCTTCTTTTAAACTTCTTTAGACTTCCTTGAATATATATTCTAATGATCCAAAACTCAAAAATATAAAATAAATGTGTTGGTATGCCTCAGAATGAGGAAAGTTAACTGACCCAGTGCGTGACTGCCCTATCTTGTCACATATGTCCAGAATGAGGCCCCAGTCCTCAGCAGTGTTCATCTCACTGGTTGCTTTCTCTGCAGGAAAGAAGAACACCAACCGGCGTGAGAAGAAGTCTTTACAGCAAAAGCATATTTTTTCTGCATGACTGTATTTAGAGATGGGAAAGAAGAGACATGGGAATTCTGTAGAGGAGTAATAAAGCTACTGTAATCCTACAAAAAAAAAAAAAAAGAATCACTGTTGTAAACGGTCCGTGAGAATCCTCTTTTCATGATCATGTTTGGTATTGAGAAATCAAAACAACAAGATTACTATGTTCCTCTACACATAAGCATAAACATGATGAGATACAAAGGGCTGACAATATATGAGAAGTGCCCCATCAACACTACCGCACTACAGTGAACACAATCTAACAGCTCATGAGCTGCGAAGACTTCACCTGAAGTTTATCTAAGGATCAGTGCATTTCAATCAGCAGTGGGTTCTATTTGCCACTTAAGAATTGTGTTTTTGGGGTTTTCCTTCCAAATGAAATGGTTAGTCTTGCATCTACTCTGTGTGTTTGACTCCTCTGGTCTTGGAAGCAGCTTCATGTTTTACCAAGTACCACTTGTGCAATTTTGAGCAGATAAGGTGTTTAACAAGAACATTTTAGATTTAGATTAAACAGATGTTAAAATGCTTTGTCTGACAACATTTTAACATCTTCTTGAATGTTGTGCCAATAATATTTAGCCAATAATAAACATCAGTCAGTGGCATCACATAGCAATCAACAGCGCTGATTTTTCAGGGTTGCAGTTGGGCTGGAGTCTATCCCAGCTGTCATAGAGCAAGAGTCTAAGTTAGCCCTGGACAGGGTCCCAGTCTATTACAGAGCTAAGTGTATTCCAAGTATAAACATAGGAATGGAAATAAGATGTGTAAATAGCTGACATTGCTTTCTAACATGAGTCATCAGTTGCTGTTACTGGGAAGTAGAAGAAATAATTGGGAAGTAATAAGTACATTAAAAAGTGTTGTTTTTTTTTTTGCTTCTTTTGCTCTTGACAAAAGAAGCATTAGAAAAATATACCCTAAATATACCCTAAACAAGATTGGAAGTATTAGAGATGGACAGAAAGCCAAAATTCATTATCCTTGTTATGTGGCACCCAGTTTTATCTACCTGCCACACCTGACTGTGTTCAAACCATAAAGAACCTCTTTGAATGTTTGGAAGATCTGGAATCACAGATGTAAAAAAACAAAAACAAACCCTTAAACTAAAGAAAGAAACTAAGAAAAACTGAAGTTATTTTATTCAGACCCCCAAGCTACACAACCATCCTCAGTGAGGCAGATAGTCCTTTAACCAGACAATCTTTGTGTTTTTATGAGACATTCTGTGAATTTTAGCAATCAAAGGAATGTTGTGAAGGAGAGCTTTTACCAAGTGAAAACCACTGCTAGAGCCAGTTCTGTTATCCAAGCCTTTACCAAATCTCACCTGGTCTAATGCAATTCTCTGTATATAGGATTGCCCAATTCCACGCTTTCCAGTTGGTTCAAAACGCAGCTGATTGACTCTTGTACAAAGAAAAGATAGCTCATCGCTCCTGTTTTAGTTGAACTGCATTGGCTGTCTGTGAAGTTTCCAATAAATGAGTTTCACAACAGATATTTTTTTTGTCTGTAGGTCACCAACTCATTATCCCAACAACTTCTCTCAGTGCCCCTTACTTGACTGAAAGCTAAAGGCAACCAGGCAAATGTGGTTACTGCCACTGGCTCTGGAATAATCTGCTTCCCCAAATAAGAATCTGATCAACAGCTGATGATTTAAATCAGCTCTAAAGATTTATTTACACTTGCTTTAATTAAGTCTGAGGTCCCTCATGGTTTGATCACACTCACTGCAAATGTCTTTTTTCCACCCGTTTTAGTTGACTAGTAATGTTTTTTTATTCTTATTTCTGACGTTTTTTTCCACTTATTATTTTTCATTATGTTGACTGACTATGTGAGCCTGTAAAGCACTTTGGCTGCTGTCATGTCATACAAAACAGTATAGTGAAGTAACAGATGCTCACAACAGTAGTAAAAGCCAGGAACAGAAGAGCACGATCAGTTAAAGGCTGGTTTGTTTTATCAAAACAGCATTTACTGCTGGGTTTGGGCTTGAGGCTGTGTATGGGGCTGTGCAAGTGAACGGTGTTGTGTATTTTTCATCTATATGAAAACTACACGCTCTACATGAAAATTAGGTGGCTAACCACTCGACAAAGATCAAAGAGACGACAGGAAATACAGCGATACTCTGTGGTTTCCCATAGCTCCGCATCCTCTTTCACTTCCACTCACTGTGAGAGGTCAAGCACATAATTGTGGTTAGTTAACAGAAGATGGGATACATAAAGGTAGCCAGTGATATGGCTTGCTAACTCAATTCAGTGATCCGATGACAAGCCTGTGTCTCCGCCTTCATTAAGAGTTGGCCTGACTTAAATAATACACGTAATACATCTCGAGAATAACATCACCAGTTTAGGATGCTTTCGCCAAACGGTCACTTGCTGTTTGCTAGCTAAATATACACATAGGATAGGGGAGCAAGCTAGCCATCTATGCTCCTCAAAAACAAGCAAAACAGACATCAAAATTAATATCATGGGCTTCAGGTTGTCAGTTTACACAACCTACAGTATGTACCAAACGTTACCCATATACCAATAATATATATCCAGTGGCTAAGTGAAATGTTGCCCACAGCTGGAGAACACAAACAAAGCTGTTTGGTCACAGCTACTTAGCTAGCCTGCTAATAACAGCCTCCAGTTGTGATTACTCACCAACATCTTGGTCAAAGGGGTTAGTCGTGAAGAGAGGCATCGCTTGGTGTATAGACGACAACAGATTTCGCCTTTCCCAGATATTTTCTTTCCCTCTTTTTTCTTATTTCATACAATACAAATGCATAGTAACGACAACCTAATGGGTATCAAAGGCAGCTAACTGATTCTTTTCACACAGTCACTCCTTCGCCAGACGGCAACAAGCAGGGCATTCTGGGTAATCGAAGGAGCCCTCACTGTATTTAATAAACGGTTATAAGCTTCTACAGTTTAACACTCCCTGTCGGACTACTGTTCATCCCTGTGTGCTGTCTGCAAACTAGAGAGAATGAATCATAAGTCACCAATTGTCCTTGGCATAGAAAAAAATAACATGTCATCGTCAGGTGATGTCGATCACGTGACAAAATGTGACTGTGAGGCTGCAGCGCGTGAAAATGAGTAACACATAAAGACTTTAATCTTGTAGTTAAGAGGATTTGTGTGGCGTAAGTGAAGCAATAAATGAGTAATTACTAATTTAAGTAATTAACAGTGGTCTAAACTAAACTACATTAACCAATATGTAATTCTAGCACAGATGACATTAACTGCTTGATGTCTACAAACCTTTTAAAATTGAACAGAGACAAGAAAGAAATATTTGAGATATTTATCCAGTTATATTACTGGATATATTATCAGTTTAAAGCAGCGGCATCCAGAATCCCTACACAGAAACAGAAACTTTATCAAATTACCCCAATATTGAAGTCTTCACTGGGTCCTGGTTCCACCCAGGATTACGTTTAAAATCTCTGTTAGTTCATACAACTCTCAGTGGTTTGCTCTTCAAGTACATCTCTGACTTGCTCAGTAAGACCAAGTGGACCTCTCTAGAGAGGTGCAAATCTTTTAACTATTCCCTGAGTTGGACCTAAATGCGCTGAGGGTGCTTTGCATCACTGTTGTCTTGTCCTTTGGACCAAGATGCCTAAAGTCAAGACACAACTGTGTCTATGTTAAAGTTCTGTTTAGTTGATAATTAGTTGTTAATTGCTTTAGGACATTACCGAGATACAGTTTAAAAATGTTTTTATAATGTATGGAAAGCACACTGAGTTTAATTAAAAGTGTATATATGTGTATATATATATGTATATATATATAAATAAAACTGGCACCAATATTAGCATATATATAATTCAAGTATATTTTTGAAAAAATTATACATTTTAAGAATTTTGTTAGTGCTTAGAACAAGTATATAATCTTAAAAAAGGTATTATTGTCAGTATTTATTATTTTATGCATTTTTCACTTTTTAGACAAAGCATACATATCAAAAAACAAACAAACAAACAAACAAACCCCAAAACATACAAATCTACTTTAGTACATCTGAAATTTTCTATCTGAATATAGACTGAATATTACATTATATAAATCCATTATTTAGTCAATGTGTTGTAATTGTCAATTTATAATATTAGCATGTTATTATTATATTATTAATACAATAGTATGTAGGTTTAGGCAGCATCAGTGATGTTCACACACTCTGTCTAGAGTGTGTGAAATATGTAAGTTTAGCTGTAGTTTAGATTTTTTGTAATATTTTGCTACTTTTTCTCAAAGTACTGATGCTATACTGTTATACACTCGTTTTATTGAAGACAAAATAAAAATGCAAATAAGACATAAATAGCAGATTAGCAGTAATATTTGAAATTTAAAGTCTCTATTTTCCTTCAGTTTTTATGTGTAAACACTTGGCATTTCATGCTAACCAGTCTGCACACATTTACTGAAATATTTTATGGACAACAGTCAGTGATTCCACACAAATTTTTTCCCAATTTTATTGTGTTAAGCATTCTGACCCGATCCATCGGAATGTGGTGATTGAATGAACTCACAGATGAACCTTAAACTGGATTAAACATTGCTATTCAGTCCATAAGATCAACAAAAAAAATTGATTATACAAATTATAATGTTTCGCATATTGCATTTGGCATAATGAAGAAATCATCTGATAATGGATACATTACAAACCATGTGCATATGGATCATGTATATATCAGATTAAGATAATACTGGCAGGTCAAAGTCCAAGAAATACAGTCCTTTGTAAGGCAGCAACACTGCTCACATCAGCAATCAATTCTCCCCCAACCTCCAAAAAAGCACTGAAAAAATTTACTCTACTTTTCTTTCTTTTTGTTAGGTTACAGGTATTTATTGGGCAATGATGACAAGTGGTTGCTCACCATGTTTGTGGGAACTTGCTTGTAAACAAATGATAATTCTATGATTCTGTGGAGTATTTTATCGGATACAAAGATTTGAAGTATACTCTGACAGTTTAAATGTGTAAAGACTGAGTAACTGAACAAATCAAACAATATCAAATTCAGTTCCAACCAACTAATTGTCATTTGTAAAATATTATTTACAGATACACATGTACAACTGTGGCTGCATCAGCCTAAATAAATGAAGATACTCGTGTTTTTTCAGTACAAAATCGAAATGAATACAACAGTGGAATGGCTCTGTGTTTGCTCTGCCTTTTGCATGGTACTATGTTGTAAAGTGCCTTTAAAGACAAATAAAAGTCCAAGTGTCAGTGATGCTCCACTGGGCTGGCTTTATCAGAGTCTTCTAGTCACGTAGTGCTTCTCCGCATGGCCCTCGTTATAGTGACGTCTTCAACCTCTTCACCTTTCTCCTGAAAGGAGACTGATCACTACTTCTTAGATGGATGCTATAAAACTGGAACTTTCACTGTGAAGAGAACAAAAAAATACAACACATTTTGTATCTGTATCTCTGTGTGTGCGCCCAAGATGTTGCATTTACAGTTATAGCTCTCCCAGCGACATTTTGAGGTGTTATTGTATGAAAAAACAGCTATTAATGATGACTAAGCTCCACTTAGCAGGGGATGTTCACTGTTACAGTGCATCCAGAGAGTATTCACAGTGCTTTACTTGCTCCACATTTTGTTACAGCCTTATTACGGGGCGACCGTGGTTCAGGGGGTTGGGGAGCGTATCTGTAACCGGAAGGTCGCCGGTTCGATCCCCAGGCTCTCTGTCCTGGTTGTTGGTCCTTGGGCAAGACACTTTACCCTACTGGTGTTGGCCAGAGGGGCCGATGGCGCAATATGGCAGCCTCGCTTCTGTCAGTCTGCCCCAGGGCAGCTGTGGCTACAACCGTAGCTTGCCTCCACCAGTGTA